>NC_056679.1:131477627-132093564 GCF_018350215.1 Panthera leo
ATATGAAATCTGACACTTGATGTGAATGTTAAATACTCTGTTACATTAAAATCCGTTAGTCTGTTTTTACACTTTGAGTGGTTCATTTTCTCATGCATAATTTTGTAATATCATGTATGCATCATTTTATAATATCCTGCATTAGACATTTGGAAACTCCTGGTTCACTGAATTACCTAGCTCTCCTAACTGTTGTCATAATTCATTAAGCACTAGCAAAAAAACTGCTAATACCATCTTTTCAGAAAAGTCTGTAAATACTGGGAAGCTATAAGTATATAGAAGTTTTAAAAAATTTTGATTTTGTTGCTTGAAAGCTAAAATTTTATCATTTTATTTGGTGACAGACACTATTTGTTTGCCTTGAAGTGACAGATTTGCTTTGTTCATTTTTGTGAAAATGTCTGCCAAATAACCAATTCTGAATACTCAGTTTTCCTGGCCATTGTTCATTACATAAAGATGATATTTTTCCATGGAAAAACCAGCTAGTTCATCTCACAACTAAAACATTAACAAAGGTTCTTTTTCTTAAAATAACCATTATGCTTTGGAATGCAACAGAAATGCATTCTGTGTACTTCCTGTTTCTCTCACATGGAGTATTATAAGATAAATATTAAATTAGTCAAAGTTAATCTTTTTCCTTCTTCATCAAAAGCATTCTGGTTTTTTTTAATTTTTAATTTTTAATTTTTTTTTTATTTTTGAGAGAGAGAAAGCATAAGCAGGGGAGGGGCAGAGAGGAAAACAGAATCAGAAGCAGGCTCCAGGCTCTAAGCTGTCAGCATAGGGCCCAATACGGGGCTCGAACCCATGGACTGCCAGACCATGACCTGAGCTGAAGTCAAATGCTTAACCGAGTGGGCCACCCAGCCACCCCAAGGGCATTCTTAGCAGAAATTGACTTTTGTTTTTTTTTTCTGTCTCTGCATGTGGTGGAATACACATACACACACACACACACACACACACACACACACACTAAAATTAGGTATAAATTTTAACTTACTGAAATTATATTCATTGCTTCCTTTGGAGACAATTTTAAGTAAAATAAAATATTAACGTCAACTTATACTTTTAAATAAAGTAGAATTATAAAAAAATATATCTTTAAAAAGAATAAATATGTAACACTGCTGGAAAATAAGACTGCATAACTTGAATGGGCCACAACATTTCAGGAATATCTAAGGGTAGAAGGCAATTTGAATTTATTTAGAAATGAAGCAAATTAATTGTTTTTTTAAAGGCCAGGGAATAAACTGATATAGAATTAAGAGCAGTTCTCATTAGAGACCTGGAGTAACTTCAAGATCAATTAGAAGGAACCTCGAATGCATATCAGTAGGTGAAAGAAGCTAGTCTGAAAAGACTACATATGTGTAACTCCTATTATATGACTTTCTGGAAAAGGAAAACTATATACAGACAGATCAGTAGTTGACAGGGGTTGGGGAAAAGGTAAAATGGATGAATAAGTGGAGCACAGGGGATTTCATTCAATAGTGCAATGAAACTATTCTATATGATACTGCAATTGTGGATACCTGACCTTATCTATTTGTTAAAATCCATAGAATGTACAAAACCAAGAATAAACCCTAATGCAAACTATGGGACTCAGTTAATAGTAATGTATCAATATTGGTTATTAACTTTAAAAATGTACCATAATAATGGTAACAAAAGGTTAAACTGTGTGTGTGTGTGTGTGTGTGTAAGGAGGTATGGGGGGATTGTCTTTTTTCTGTACAATTTTTCTGTAAACATAAAACCACTCTCAAAAAAGCCAATATTTAATAATAAATATGATTGAATACAATGACAGCAGCAAACATTTACATTCCAGGTATTGTTTGGAATGTTTTATATACATATTAACTCTTTCTTCAACAACTGTGAGCTCGGTACTGTTAGTATCTCCACCTTAGAAATGAGAAAAGTGATACTCCAGGGAGTTAAGTAATTTGCATAAGGTCACACAGGCAATAGTGTCAGAGCCCAAACAGGCTCTGGAGTCTTGCTCCTATTCACTGCCCTACTAGCACCTATTAAAAAATAGTAAGTTAGAGGAATAAGGCCAAATATAGCTGTAATCACAATATTGTAAATGAGCTAAATGGCACTGCTGCTTTGTTATTACTAATAAAAACTCTTGGTCTGTTAATTTTTATGTTAGTTTTTTCATGAATTTTTTTGAAGCTTATTGCTTTATATTATTTAGCAGTTTATTTTCTCCTCTTCTGAGACTGGAAGCCCCTGGAAAGGAATGTGAGAGACTGAGTGTGTTTGTTCTTTGTAGGACAGTTTCCACGGGGTCAAAAGTAGTTGTACATTGGGCACCTATTATATTCATCTGCTAATTTTGATAACAATGCCTTGAAATTTTACTTCCCTGTAGATCCTAACTAAATTTGTCTTTTTCTTTAAACCTACGTCATAATCGTCACCAGCTAACATTTATTATTTGCTAGTATGTTTTGAAGTACACTGACTCACGTAAGAGTGTGGTAGTGAAGAGCACTGCCCTAGGTCCATATACTGGCTTTTTTCAAATGCCAGCTTCACCACTAGAGTTAGTGAGCTCTCAATTTCTCAGTTTCCTTTATTCTAAAAGATGATGATAGTAATAGTACCTGCTTCATAGGGGTTTTGTGTTAAGGAAATTAGTTAATGTATACAACTTTAATTCTCTTATTTCTAAGCCTCAAAGAATTTCATGGGGAGCATAAGATAAATGGTGAGCTCCATGACAGGTGTACTGTGTAAGAGTGGCCATTTTATGCTGTGCTCATGTCGTTTGGGTTTATAAGTAGGTATTTCTCTTACAATCTATCACCTCTTCACATCCATTTGCTTTTAGATCTAATCGTAAAAACTCCACACAGGAAAATCAGGATCTCTGTCATACCAATGCTTGTTTGTTTATCTCATCTCCTGTCACTATTTTTCTGAATGAATATCATGTTTTAACCATACTTTCTAGGAGGTGGTTTCAGAACCCATGCTGCTCTGGCCTTCGGTGTTTCTGTGGATGACTCTCATTTGTCTGTGTTCCTTAGAGTAGCTACAAACGTGTTGTGATCGTTGTACAATGAGAGACGCATAAACCCACACTACACTGCACTTCAGGTTTGATTGGCTTTTTAAGTAACTACATCATACACTGAGCTTAGTTAAGTCAGTTAAAATCCAGATAAAATCCCTAGCTCTTCTTCACATAAATTGCCTTAGCTAAATTTTATTCATCGTATAGGTGTGCAGTTTCTTTTAGAGTCTTCAATTAGGAATTTATATGTATCTGTTAAATTCAATCTTGATTTCAGCCCAGCTACCTATTGAGACTTTTTAAAAATCTTGACTCTGCCAACTGGTTTAGCCTAGTGTACATTTTTATATTATTTGCTAATGGCATACCTTATTCCAGAAAGGATTTTGGTCCTTAATTAGCCAGCTATCTTTCCTGTCCCCTTCCTTACATTTCTGATAAGCATTTCTGGGCTCTTCTTCTATGACCATTGAAATATTGAGGAGACAAATATGAGTTCTTAGACATACCTATTAAAAACCTCTTTCTCTGTTGGCAGTGATCCATTAATGAGTATTAATTTCTAAAATATAATTTTTCAACTAACTGGAATTTAAATAAAAACTTAAAAAATGTAACTCTCCATCCAACAGCAAATTTACTATTATACAACCCTCCATCGCTGCAGTTTGGAGAAATACCCACTGGTATTCTATCCTTGAGATAATTTGTTTGTCTTTTTGTATAACGGTATTTATTACCAGACAGGTGCAGTTTTCTGGATTAATGAAAACTTTAAACCTTTTTAACTCCCTAAAACGTAGTGAATTTTATATACGTTATTTCTGTTTTGAGGATTGATTCACTTAGATCAAATAATAGATGAATAGTTCCAACCTCATTTTGTATTTTCAAACTCACATCAAGTTTATTTGCAAAATATTGTGTTTTTAAAGAGCAACGCTTTTATTTCCTTGCGTGTTTTAATGTGGTCTAGTTACTTTTGTTGGATATGTAAAGTACTTTATAGAAATAAAATTCTGCACAAATATTTGGGTCACAATTTGAAATGCTTCAAGAGGTTCCACAAATGATGGGGTTTTTTTATGCCATGGGTTTCTTTAAGGTTAATTAGTTCAAATCTCAAGGCACAGTCCTGAGAGTATAATGCAAGCAGAATAAGCTGGCATTATGAAATAAAATTTAGGTAAGTCAGCATCTAGGTCCATAGATGTTTTTATCTGGGGTGCCCAGTTCACTACTAATCATTTACTTACACCTTTCATTTTGCAAATATCTTTTCAGTTTAGGAAAGAATATTCATGTATCAAAAATGAACAAAAAATTATGGATTCTGTTGCCTTTCCTAGAGATTTTTCTTTATTATTGTGCATGTCCTAGCTGCAAGCTCTCTTTTGGAGAGAGACTTTTACTTCATGTCCTGTTTTAAACTTTGTTTATGTTATATGGGATTTCACAGAATGCTTGATATCTAGTGGATTACCTCATTTAATCCTCACATTATCCTCACAGATGGGGAAATCGTGAGCCTAAGTAACAGGCATTCTGTTACCAGGCCTCACGCTGCTAACCTCTGAGCTGCCTCTTTCCTAACTACATCTTTCTTAACTATTCTTTTTTGGGAGGAGGGAAGGGACTCATCCCATTTCTCAGCTACAAGGCTGATCCCCAAATTGCTACAAGTCTCTTTGCCTTGTCTGTTTCCTGACATATGTTAGTCTTTGGCCGTTTCTTGGCCTTGGGGTCCACGAAGGGACAAAGTGTGGAGTAGATAGTGCATGCCTGGTCTGGGGATGAAGCATATATGGTATCCTCTTGCCCTTTTTATCATATGCAGATGTCCATATAAGGCTCTATAACCTTGTGACAATCACTTTATTTGCTGTGGTGGGAGTGGGATCAATGGGGAATCTGTAGTCCTGGGACTAGTATACCTGACACATACTTAACTAGTACTGGTTAAATAGAGATAGGGGTTACTCCAGTATGTTTGGGCAGATTTTAGCATTTAGTATTATATAAAAATACGAAAAATACTTTTTAAAAGAATAATTAAGACTTCTGGATTTTTCGTGTGTGTTTTGAGTTTCTTGTCACTTTGCAAGATAGCCTTTCTATCACTTGAAATATGTCACAGAAAGAGATATTATGTGCTTCTCATAAATATTTTTATTCATTTTAACAAAATGTAAAGGCAGTCTCTCTTTCTCAAGGAAACCAATCTCATACTGAACTGAGAGAAATTATTTTTGCTTATGTTTTACAGACTTTGAATAATGAGATGAGTACAGATGATGACAATGAATATGCAGAAGAAAAGGAAAGTTACATCTGTGCAGTATGTCTGGATGTTTATTTCAACCCATACATGTGTTACCCTTGCCACCATATCTTCTGTGAGCCCTGCTTACGGACTCTTGCCAAAGACAATCCTGCAAGCACTCCCTGCCCGTTGTGCCGGACAATTATTTCCAGAGTCTTTTTCCAGACAGGTAACTGTTCTCTTTCACTAACATGATTGCCTGATTGTTCTGACTACAGCTTTGTTCTCATTCTTAAGGTACTTTATAAATGATTATAGAACATTATTGAAAATCATATACAGGATGATTTCTTATTCTCTACTTTATAAAACAGTGCTTGCCCAACTCATAGAACTGTGTGAAAATCATAGAATCCTAGATGAAAAGAAGTTCTCATGTCTAATCTCCTACTTTATGCTGAGATCTTTTCTAAGATATTCTAACCAGTTCAGTCTTGGCTTGGACATTTCTTTTTTTTTTTTTTTTTTTTTTTTTTAATGTTTATTTATTTCTGAGACAGAGAGAGAGCATGAGTGGGGGACGGGCAGAGAGAGAGGGAGACACAGAATCAGAAGCAGGCTCCAGGCTCTGAGCTGTCAGCACAGAGCCTGACGCGGGGCTCGAACTCACAAACCGTGAGATCATGACCTGAGCCGAAGTCGGTCGCCCAAACCGACTGAGCCACCCTGGCGCCCCTTGGCTTGGACATTGCTAATGGCAAGGGCATTTCATTAAAACTTGAAGCAGCCCTGTTGATTATTTATTCCTCATATCTGCCTTTTACTGCTACTCATTCTTTGGCCCTTGTTATTTCCTCTGGAGTCTTTGAGAATAATTCTGTAAATATCTGAGGAAAACTCATGCCTTTCCCCCTACCCTCCATGTCTTTTCAACATCCTTATTCTTAAGGTTTTTCTTCTTGAATGAGAAGAAGTAAAATTGGAGCAAGGATTTGTTTAACTAATTATCAGTAAAGATGAAATATAATTTTTAAAACATACTAATGGAGGGGCGCCTGAGAGGCTCAGTCAGGTAAGTGTCCAACTTCGATTCAGGGCATGATCTCTCATTTCATGAGTGTGAGCCCCGCATCGGGCTCTGTGCTGACAGCTCGGAGCCTGGAGCCTGCTTCAGATTCTGTCTCCCTCTCTCTCTGCCCCATTCCCTGCTCGCACTCTGTGTCTCTCTTGCTCTTTGTCTCTCAAAAATAAATAAACACATTACAAAAACATACTAATGGAGACAGGAAAAACTAATGAATGTGGAACGTAGAGAATTGCTAAGGAAAAAGGGAAGAAGGATAGAAGTAAGTAGATCTAACATTTATGGAGGGCACTACTCTGTGCCACCCATCACAGGAAAAAATGCTATCTCCATGTTCTGCAGGTGAGGGTGGATGAACAGATACACAAGCCAGATGATGCTACATAGTAACTATAATTAGGTGAAGTATTTGGTTTTAAATATTCTGCCACCTGAGTTAAAATAAAAGTAAGGACACAATTAAGTGATTCTCATGATTCATTAAAAGAAGTATCCCACTTCCCAAGAGTAAGCAAAGGTTTTCTGGCGCTTGAAAGGGAATTTTTTATGTGATTTCTCTTCCAGGGCATACTAAGAAGTGGAGTAGGCAGTGTCCTCAAAAACATCTTCAGAGCAAGTGGCCTATCAGGTTTCCTGACATCTTCTGGTATACTTTGATGAAAGCTCAGGAAATACCAGAGTATAAATTAGGGACAGTGACATTGCTGGTAGCCAAAATGTTATGGTCTAATTTTCTTATAGAAATAACTTTTTAAATTATAGAAGTAATACAATTTCATTATGGGAAAAATCAGAACATCCAGTTAAAGTTCTAAGCTCAAAATCCTCTATAGTCCTAACATTTAAAGACCACAGTGAGTGAGTATACTTCCAGAATATTTTACATACATGTACTTAATTATTTTTCTTACAGAAAAAAAATGTGACTATATTGTACGTAAGGCTTTTAACCTGCTTGGATTTTACTTAAAACTCTTGTGATTATATCATGATCTACTTAAACTACCAATATTATGGGACATTTAGTTATTTGTCATTTACTTAATTGCTGATATATGGAGATAAGTATTTGCACACATCTCTGAGCATTTCTTTGCGAGGGATTTCAAGAAGTAGAACTGGTAGTTAAAGCTGTTGTGTGTTTTAAAGCTTTGTGTATGTTGCCAAACTGTGCTCAAAAACTGTTATAAGCAGTATTATACAAGAGCTTATTTTCTCCACATTCAGGGCATTTGTTTTTCTTGGCCATGACCTTTGCTGATTTTTCTTATGGTTTGTTCATCTTTTTCTTGCTTATTAACAAGATTTTTTTTTTAATTAGTGTCAGCTTTTGTCCTATGGGGTAAATCATTTTCCTGTTTTGTCATTTGTATTTTAGTTATGTTTGTATTTTATGGATGTGCAGAACTTTTATGTGGTCTCATGTAGTAACATAGGTCTTTAATATTTCTAATTTTAAAGTTAGGAATTAAAAGGCCTTACCTATTAACTACAGAATTATATAAGAATTCTCTTTATCCACATTTATTTTAGGTTTCCATTTTGTCCTCCTATCCCATATTTAACTCCATTTAGCATCTTGTATGATGCATGGTTTGAGTAAGAATGGAGTACTTTTGGGGTGCCTGGGTAACTCATTTGGTTAAACATCTGACTTTTTTTTTGGCTCAGGTCATGATCTCATGGGATCTCAAGCCCTGCATTGGGCTCCAAGCCAACAGGGGTGCCTGCTTGGGATTCTCTTTCTCTCCCTCCCTCTCTGCCTCTCTCCTGCTCATGCAAGCTCTCTCAAACAAACAAACAAACAAACATTAAAAAAAAAAAAAAAAGAACGGAGTCCATTTTCTTCCATATCCTTAGACATTTATCCTAGTATCATTTGCTGAACAATCCTTTTTTCCTATTGTAGTTAAATTGTCATTCTTTAAAAAGTAATAATAATTACTACAATGTAAGTGTGTTTCTTGACACCTTTTTATTTTCCATTCATATTTCTATCTTGCCCTATACCTCTTAAAATTATTCTAGACTGTGTTTTAATAACTCACAAGTGAATTAAAATTATAAGTTATTTGGAGATAATTCATAGTTTTTAATTGACATTTATATAATATTGGGTGATTGTTATTGGATATCATCTTAATAAATTTCTGCAATTTCCTTCCTAAAGGCTTTGCACAATTCTTATTAGTTTTCTGCCTGTATATTTTTTTTTTTTAATTTTGTTTTCAACGTTTTTTATTTATTTTTGGGACAGAGAGAGACAGAGCATGAACGGGGGAGGGGCAGAGAGAGAGGGAGACACAGAATCGGAAACAGGCTCCAGGCTCCGAGCCATCAGCCCAGAGCCTGACGTGGGGCTCGAACTCACGGACCGCGAGATCGTGACCTGGCTGAAGTCGGACGCTTAACCGACTGCGCCACCCAGGCGCCCCCTGTATATTTTTTGTTGTTGCTATTGTAAATGAATTTTTTTTCCTCTTCTGGTTTCAAATGCTTTTGGTGATACTTTGGAGAAGTTAGTTTACAGTCTTAGAGTATTCTCTTAACCTTACTGAACCCTGACAGTTACTTATTAAGTGAATGAATACTCTCAGTTACTTAATGTCAGCATTCCAGTTGCGAACAAAACGGGATAATTACTGTCAAAGGTCACAGTGGGAAAGCTGTCATTTCCTAAAGGAACTCAAGATATTTGGCCAATGTTTCAGGGGTTGGTTCTAACATAATTCTGTTATAGTAACTCAGTGGATAGAGATAATAATGAAATTCCCCCCAGATTTATTCCATAGACTGTACCTCAGCAAAATGATTTTAAACTTGTACTGTAACATTCACTGGTTAGGCAATTGTGCTTAAATTAACAGTATTGGATGTGATCTTGATAAAGTAGCTAACACATGAGAAGTTGGGAAGAGGAAGTGGGAAAGGATAAGTAGAAGAAAGGGTAGAAGGAGTTGATACATATTTTTTTAAGGTAAGTCAAGATATACTGTTGAAAGTTGATCGAGAAAAAGTTGTAGCAGACACTCTTGGTTGCTAATTAGTACCCATTACATCCTTCTTTTCTAATATAACTCTGAGTTTTATTCTCAAGTATTCAACTCTCCTAGACCAGGTGGCTCCTGGGTAGCAGACCCCATCCTTGGCTTCCTTTGCCAGTGATTGGTTTACAAATCTGCATGTGGTCCAGTTTTGACCAATGGCATGAGAAGAAAGTTTGTCTTTACTCTTAAGACATGAGATAGAAAAGCCATTCTCTCTCCCATTGGACATAAACAAGAAAGTGTGTAACAGAGATAGTTTTTGGCAGCCATCTTATGAATAAGTGGGGAACCCGCTTGGTACAAAGCCTTTATTTTTGAGAGCACAACGAAGGAAAGAAAAGAACATGAGGTCTTGGGGTGCCTGGGTGGCTCAGTCGGTTAGGCGTCCGACTTCAGCTCAGGTCACGATCTCGCCGTCTGTGAGTTCGAGCCCCACGTTGGGCTCTGTCTGTGCTGACAGCTCAGGGCCTGGAGCCTGCTTTGGATTCTGTATCTCTCTCTCTCTCTCCCCTCCCCTGCTCATGCTCTGTCTCTCTCTGTCTCAAAAATAAATAAAAACATTAAAAAAAAGATTTTTTTTTTTTAAAAAGACAAGAACATGAGTTCTTGATAACCTCATTTAACCACTGAGTCAGCCAGCTTTGAAGCCCACACTACCTTTGGATTTCCTGTTCCATTAAATATTAAATTTACTAATTAACTAATACAGTTTGAGTAAATTTTCTGTTAGTTTCATCCAAGAGCATCCTAACCAATAAAAGCATACTAATAAAAGGTAGTCAATAAGGAAACTAAAAATGATATGATTCACAAAATTTTGACAGGTTAAAAGATAGTTTAAAAAGACTTAAATCCTCTTGGAAGGACATCAATAATATTTAAAGATAATAAATAGTAAAGAGGTTTCTGGAATGGTTGCATGAGAGGCTCAATCTTTACTCCAGTAAAACAGCTATTTAACTGATACCACTATACCACTATTCTTGTAAAAGGTTGTACCATCAAGACCTTGTAGCATTTGGATATCCACATGCAAAAGAAGGGTGACTTTGGAGCCACACCTTACAATGTTTACACATACACAAACATACACACACACACACACACACACACACACACGCACACATGCTAATTAAAATGGAACAAAGACCTAAATGTAAGAGATAAGAATATAAACCTCTTAGAGAAAACATAGGTGTAAAACTTTTTGAAATTGGATTAGGCAATGGGTTCTTAAATGTTGCACCTAAAACACAACCAAAGAAAAAAACAGATAAATTAGACTTTATCAAAGTTGAAAGCTTGTGTGCCTCAAAGGGTATGATAATCAAAAAGATAGTAATAAATGTTGACAAGGATATGGAGAAATTGAGACTCATATATATGTTTGTTAAAATATAAAATGGTGAAGTCACTTTGGGAAACAGTAGGATAAGTCCGGACATGGCAGATTCTAAGTTTGCTTAGGAGATTGGGAAAGTTCTGGTGTGTCCCAAATTAATTAGAGTCCTTTTGTCTTGAAGGTGAGAACGACACCAGTGTAAGCAGGTTTAATCCTTTCAGACCAAGAGCTCCCACATCAGCACCCCAACTCTAGGTCTCTACAGGGGGGTGCTACATGCCACATAAGAGGATCTACAGGCCACCTAAAATCAGCAGGCCAAAGACAGGAAAAGGCCATGGTATATAAGCATTATGTGGGGTAGGAGTCATCCAGGTGAGAGAGGAGAAATCCCTCAGCCAAGGATATCATGGGAAGGTGTCCTATTTTCTTGAATTGACTATCTGACTGAAGCCTTCAAACCAAGCGTGTCACTTCCCCTATTGTGGACTGACACTGAATGATCTTCCTATAGGCAGTCCTACTACAGACCCAGTATCCATTGATCCAGGATCCCAACCCATGGTTATATAGTAGATGGGAGTGTCCCAGGTATTGCAAAGCGTGCCACAGAGTGAGTGTATCCTACTTCCCAACTGTGAAATGACTCACTGCTGTCCCCCCTCCCCATTCAGATGCACTCAAACCTCAACAAGAATGATTTCCACTCTTGTTCCACCATTTTCCTCCATTCAAACTCCATCTCCATTTTAACCACACACAACCCCATACCCACTACTCTTGTGCCTTTACCGGGCAGAACTAGGTGCTGATGAGCAGATATCCCAGTGAACTCCACTGGAAATAGGAAAAGGAAATACGTAAGTCTTTACCTTATGTATAGAAGTCCCTAACTAAATAAGGAAATGACATTTTAGCTAATCTAGAATTTTAAGCATGGAAGAGGCCTATGATGTTTTCACCAGGGATATTTTGGCTGACCCAATAAATGGGGGATGTTACTGGCATCTAGTCACTAGGGACAGGAATGACAGATATCCTAGAGTGTTTGGGCCAGTCCTGCACAGTGAAGAATTATTCTGTGTTCTGTCTGATTTCCTCATGTCCTGCTGGGATTTGTCCAGGACAGATAACTCATCCCAAAGAATATTGCACTTCCTCTTTTTATCTACTGTGACAGTCTATAATTAATTGGTCATGGTCTATTGTCCCTATTAAGAGCATTTCACCCTTTCTCTTATTCTCTACCACTAAGTCTGGTCTGTTAATTCTTATGCTAATAATGGTTTTGTTCTTGTATCCATCCATGCCTCTTTTGTTTTCCTGTTCATTTTGTACAGAATAGTCACTAAGCCTGAAATCCAAACTCATTCTTTCTATCAGTAAGAGTACCTAATTTTGTCTTCCAGTGCAGTCATTCTCAAGCTTTAATTTGTGGATTATTTTTATTATAAAAAAAGAAATATCAAAGTAAGCATAATATTTAGAGCAGTGTTTCTCAAACTGTGTCAGTGAAAACCCACAAACTGTCTTAAAATCTTCAGGGATTAAAAGGCAATGCTTACTTTGCACCTGTGTAAGAGGGGCAAGAAAGTGCCATTTGCCAGGGGCCTTAACTTTCCTGGTGAAACTCATTTTGTACCCCTGTGGTACCACCTTTACAATTTTTACTGTATCTGTGTACCACCTGAATTATTTTTTTAAGAAGTTTCCTCATATCAACACACCTTTTTTCTTAAATACTTATATTAGCTTCATCCTTAGCAATGTATTTGTGAATGTATGTGTTTGATGCTCTACTTAATATACTTTTTTTTTCTAATGTACATTAAATAGGTAACTTTTAAATGTTTAAACATTTTCATTCAGTATCACCCAAAATCATTTCACATGTTGCTAGTGTTTTGCAAACCAACTCTTCAACACCAATGACTTATTCTTACAGAGGTTAATCTCCAGAAAACAAAAACAAAAACAGGAACGCTTAAATAGTCCCTGGGGATTGGGAGGGGAGGTAGAAATAAGAAGGAGTAGAACAGATCATTGTCATTTTGTTTTTTGTTTCATTTTGCCCTTCTATGCTGTTGGATTTTTTTAAACCAGAGCTATATGTGACTTTGACAGTTTTAAAAGTAATAAACTGCATCATTGGCTATGATGTGGTGCACAGGGAAGATGGAATTTCTGTCTTTCTTTCTTTCTTCCTTTTTTTTCTTCCTTCCTTCCTTCCTTCCTTCCTTCCTTTCTCTTTCTTTCTTTCTTTCTTTCTTTCTTTCTTTCTTTCTTTCTTTCTTTCTTTCTTTTTCTTTCTTTTAAATATAATTTATTGTCAGACTGTTTTCCATACAACACCCAGTGCTCATCCCAACAAGTGCCTCTACAATGCCCATCACCCACTTTCCCGTCTCCCCCCGTCAGCCCTCAGTTTGTTCTCAGTATTTAAGAGTCTTTTTTCACACAGAAGACAGAATTACAGATTCTTCGAAGGCAAGGATGGATGCTGTGATAACCTTTTGAGGATCTAGTAATATATCCCTACCCCTAGGATTTCAAAAACCTTTTTCTAAATCTTGAAATGTAACTTTACATACAAAATAATAACAGGATGCATCATCACAGTATAAAGTACTTAACATTTTGTCTTTATCTTAGCAAGAGCTTGGTAAATATTGTGGGTAAACTGGGGTTAATTTAATAGATCACCTCTTAGTCTTATAATTCCTGTAGCAGAGGGTAAACTAGCTATTCTTGGGTGATGAAACAGTTACTGATATGATTCTTGAGTGCTCCAAAGTCATTAAAGGACATCAGTAAGTATAAAGTGATCACAACTGCTTGAGGTGAAAGCTTGGATAAATGCTCTCCCCTGAGAAAGTCATAATAGTAGCAGATTTCTCCTGGGCCTGAAGGGTTAAAAATGATGATAATTACTTTTTCATTATTCTGGTATAAAATTATGAGAACAAAATATTGTAGCAAATACTAAATGGACTCACTAAATTAAAATGGATAAGTCATTAATTATGGCTTACCTAGATATTAAAATAGGAACTCCTAAATATTAACCTCAGTTCAGCATAAATTGTATAATTATAATGATTCACATATTGTAAAATCTGTAACTCCATTTTAACAGTATCATATTTAGAATTTTGGGTTTGGTTTTGTCCCTGTTCTATATGCCTCTGTCATCATGCTGCATATTTAGCTGGAAAATGGGACTTCCTAAGCAAGATTTTTAGCTTTGAACAGCTTATGAGTAAAGAATATGAAAATGAGGTTTTAATTTATTTTCTGAGGACACACAGATAAATACTCATCAGTGCTGGATGAGGTATTCCTGGTTGGCCTCCCTTCCCAGCATGCAGAGCTTTTCTGGACCCCAAATTCTATAGGGGATGCACTTACTAGTAGACCTTACAGCCACCCAGGGTGAGAACCTGCGAGTCCTGAAGAGATTTATATTACTGTATTTCTTTGATTCAAACTAGTCCTATTCTACTGAATGCAGGCTATGATAGCAGCTTATCTTTTCCCCTAACTTGTATTGTTCCCTTTAGAGGTGAGCATTTTTTTCTCTATGTGCTTAGGCTTTCCATGGCTCATATAAGAGAGAGTTCAAGTACTTTCTAGAATTTAAAGTGAATATCATCACATCTGTTCTCTGATTGGTCTGTGTTTACTTCCAATGAATATTTTCTTTTTCACTCATAAGGAAGTCTCTGAAAGATTGAGGATTTGATTCTGCATTTTTTTAAACTTTCTCCAATCATCAGCATTAGATTCAGTAAATTCTTGACCATCACATATAGAATGAACTAAAGAGATGATGAAGTAGGAAAAATTGTAAAAGATTTTTCCCTTTTATCCTCTCTCCTGAGCCAGGATTGTACTCTGGTTATTCTCTTGCTACACCTGTAACACATTTTTCCCTTTTTTGTCTACCTGTTTATTTCTACCTTTTTTTTAAGTTTATTTATTTATTTTGAGAGACACAGAGACAGTGTGAGACAGCGTCTCATGACCTGAGACGAAACCAAGAGTCAGTCGCTTAACTGAGCCACCCAGGTGCCCCTGTTTCTATCTTTTAATCTTGAGTCTTATTGAGGGCAAGGACTGGGTTTTTCTCTTTGCTGCCTATGGCATAATAACTGACATAAGAGATTCCCAGTAGATGTATACTGTATGTGTAGACACATCAAAGTTGCATCAAATGTGAATTTGAGGGAATTATGTTCGCTTGAATTCAAATTAAAAAGTTTACTCTTGTTTTCTTTCTTAAAGAGATCTAAATTTGTTGTCAAAATACTGTAACAATTTTTCATGCTCTTGCCGTTTTAGTCAAATTAACGTCTAAAACTACTGTTTTCTTTTGCTTTACTCTAGAACTGAACAATGCCACAAAAACATTCTTTACTAAAGAGTATTTGAAAATAAAACAAAGCTTTCAGAAATCCAGCTCTGCAAAATGGCCGCTCCCAAGCTGCAGGAAAGCATTCCATCTTTTTGGAGGTAAGGAAACGAATGCAAAAATGTTTGGTAACTTTGTCTAAGGTCTCTTTTTAAAGTGATTTTTTCCTAACTAAAATGTTAGGGGAAACATTTCTGCATTGGTCAGGTTTAAGTAAGGATTTTGCCAAGTATCTTCTTGCTGAAAGCATTAAATATAATAATAATAATAATAATAATAATAATAATAATATATGAAGAAAATAGAAACTGTGTAAGAGCAAAATTTGAGAAAAACACATGATTAAAGTACTTTGCCTTGCTGTCAATAACGTTTAATATGATGTTTAATAGATGAATGAAATTCACCTCAAAAGTAACAGATTTGACAAAAGCTGTATTTGACAAAAGCACTAGTATTCTTTATAAAGATCCTGAATAATTCATTATCATAGGTAAGTTGACTTAGTTTTATTATTTTACAGTTGTCCCACAAGTTTATGACAAGTAGCAAATAGCAGGGACTTGGTGTACAGAGCATCTCACAGGTACACAATGGAATAGGAACGCCAGTTTCTGGGTTCAGGTTTAACTAGCTGAGTGACCTCAGAAGTGTCATAATAACCTCTTCTTTTGTTTTGATTTTCTCGTATGTAAAATGGGAGTATATAAATGTGTGCAACTGAATTAGTATAGTTGTAAGGATCAAAAGAGCAAATGGGAAAGCACATTCTAAATTATAACTAACTATACTACAGGTAGAAGGAATTAGCAAAATAAGGGCAAGGAAATTTCTGAAACCTTTTTTACCTTTGAGAATTTGTTACCGTAGAATGATAATCATACAATATGGACATAAAATATAATTTCTCCTTTAATAAAACAATGACCAGAGCATAAAATACTGTGTGGTTTTAGTATTTACCACTTGTGATATTATGGGATCTGTTTGGAAAGCTCCAGATAGGATCGTCAGGGAATGGAGCCGGGGAGCTTCTACAATAAGACCTAAAAAATCAGTACCCCACAACATAAACCAAAAGGAGATAGAAATGGAGCCTGTATGGTTGAGGCAAAAAATAAATTGATTTATGAAATCCCTGAGGTACGAAGAAAGTAGTTTAAGGACAAATATAATTTTATAGAGCAGTCTGAATGAAGAAAATAGTTGAAGGACATTTTACAAACATATGCTATTTTATAAAGTAGTAACTGTAGAAACTCATCCACAAATTTGGTATAGACACATTTAGACATATGAAAGCAAATATAAGAAAATGAATTTTCTTGAAAGATCTCATCCCAAAGAAGAGAAAATTTAAAGGATAACTTGTATGCTTTAAAAGATTCCTTTGGATCCTACATACTGCTGTGCACACAAATTTTAAAAAGAATGAAGCACCTTTCTGATAACCCCACAATTTCCTTCACCTTTGTGTATCCTGAGATACTGAAGCTGTAATTTAAACACTACCTTCTTTGTGATTTCATCATATTTGTCCTCCCCGTAAGAGTTCCACAGAACTTAAGTTGTTAAAAGTTTTTACGGAGGAGGTTCAAAGTAGCTTTGTTATATAACCCAACTTAAGAAATATATTACTATCAGAAAAAAAAAAAAAAAGAAAGAAATACATTACTGTCAAGGGTCTGTGGAGCTAAACAAGAGTTGAGCTGTCAGGCTCAGCCAAAATTGAAAGAGTTAAGCCTTTGATCACTTGGTGCAGTGGTATAAACAGGAGTCTAAAACTGGAGGAAATGCTGATTCTCCTTACCTCAATTCCATTTTGGAACAGTGCACTGATCCAGATTCAGGCAGATCAGCACACATGTCGAGATCATCTGACTAATGAGGGGTCCCTAAACAAAAGGCAGTGGCAGTTTTAGCCCTGAAGGTGTTCGTAGGGGGAGGGGGGAGGGGTGGCAGTCAGCTAAAAGCAGAAAAGCACTGGGTGCTACTTAAGGGGGCGGGGTGGGGGGGCGAAGTGTCTTCAAGTTTCCCTGTTCTACCCCTTTTAAAGGGGTCCCATTAGAGGCACCTGAACAAGCCTTCTGCCCACGGCCTCATAGAAAGAACCTAGGAATGCCGGTGTTGGGCCTAGGGATGTAAATATGTAAAAGAGCATCACTGGCCAGGGAGACATAAGGGCAGTTTGTCCTGTAAAGTCTGTCAGGTAAAGCTTCTGTGTTTGCTTATGGTCAGGCCTGAAAAACCATTCATAGGATTTTAATCATAAACCAGACTCCTTATTTGTCTGTATTCCTGAATCACCTTCTGTCCTTTTTGTTTACTTCGTGTTCCTCTGAATTTTGCATTATTTCTTTATACAAGTACACACATGTATATTTAATCAATGCTATTTACTTTTGCTTGTTTTTTTAACTTTGTAGTGGTAACAGTATATATAAATTCCTCTACATTTGTGTTGTCACTTAGCATTATATTTCTTGGATCCATCCATTTCAGTCCATTATATGAATGTGGCACAATCTATCCATTTTCCTGTTGATCAACAATAGAGTTAGCCAGTTCTTTATTATAAACAGCTGCTATAAACTTTCTTTTCTTGTCTACTGGAGCATGAGAGTTCCTCTAGAATAAATGTGGGTAGAATACTTCTGGGTCATAAAAAAAGCACATTTTTACCTTGATTACCTAAACCAAATCATTTTCCTAAATGCCAGTACTGATTTATCATCACCTTTGTCTGCCACATTCGGTGTTTTCAGTCCTTGAGATTTTACCAGTCTGATAGGTATAAAATGGTATCTCATTGGGGTTCTAATTTCAATTTCCTGATTACTAATGGGGAATAAACATAGCTTTATATGCATATTGGCAATTGAGTTTTTTTCATCTGTGGAATCCTATATAAATTTTGTCCATTTTCCTATTGATGGTATTTTTCCTGCTAGTTTTTGAGAGTTTTAAACTATTTTCAGAGCATACTCCTTTTTCTCTTAATAATATGAATAGCAGCTATCATTTCCCAGTTGTGGTTTGTATGTTCTCATTATGATCTCTTTAATAAATTGTGGCTTCGCATTTGCTTCATCATCTTTCCAGTCTGTATTATCTGCCTTATGAAATTCTTCTCTATCCCCAGTGTCATACAGGTATCTTCCTGTATATTTTTCAAATAGTCTAAAGGTATTTGGAATTGACTTGTATTGTTGTTTTCTAAGTTTTGTGAGGGTTTTTGTTTGTTTGTTTTGCTATATTGTAGATAGGGATTCAATAACTTTGGCCTTTTTTCCTATTTACTTTAGCTACCATTTGTTGAAAATAATTCATCATTTCCCCACTGATGCACATTGCTAGTCTGTCATATATTAAGTTTCCATGTATGTGGGTCTATTTCTGAGGTCTTTATTCGGTTCTCTTGGTCTTTTTGTCTAATTCTTGGCCAAAACCATACTTTTTATTAAGTATAATTGAAATACAATGTTATGTTACTTTCAGGTGTATAACATAATGATTTGACAATTCTGCTCTTGGTTGTCTTTTTCCTTTGCCACTTTAAATACATCATGCTATTCTCTTTTGGCTTGTAAAGTTTTTGCTAAAAAATCAGATGATAGCCTTATGGGGTTTCCCTTGTATATAACTGTTTTCTTTTCTCTTATTGCTTTTAAAATTCTCTCTTAATCATCACTTTTTGCCATTTTTATTAATGTGTCTTGGTGTAGACCTTGTGGTTCATCTTGTTAGGGGCTCTGTGCTTTCTGGACTGGGATATCGGTTGAGAAGTTCTCAGGTATTTTTTTCTTATTCCTCTTTCTCTTTCTCTTCTCCTTCTGGGATCTCTGTAGTGCAAATGTTATTATTCTTGATAAGGTCACAGTTTCTTTAATCTGTTCTCCCTCTTTCTGCCAGTCAGCTTCATTGCTTTCCAGTACCCAGTCTTCCAGATTGGTGACCCGTTCTTCTGCATTAACTAATCTGCTGTTGATGCCCTCTAGTATGTATTTTATTGAATTCATTATTGAACTCATCAGCTCTGACTGGTGTTTTTAATATTGTCTGTCTCTGTATAATTTCTCAATGATTTCATCCACTTGTGTCTTAAGTCCAATGAGTATCTTTAAGACCATTAATTTTTTTATTAAATATTTTATTTTAATTCCAGTGTAGTTAACATACAGTGTTATATGAGGTGCATGTGTACAATATAGTGATTCAACAATTCCCTATGTCACCCAAGTGCTCATCTCAACAAGTACCCCCCTTAATACCCATCCCTCATTTCACCCATCCCCCACCCACATTCCATCTAGTAACCATCAGTTCTCTACAGTTAAGAGTCTGTTTCTTGTTTGTCTCTATCTTCTGTTTTTTTGCTTTTGCTCATTTGCTTCCTAAATTCTACATATGAGTGAAATCATATGGTATTTGTCTTTGTCTGACTTATTTCACTTAGCATTATACTCTCTAACTGCATCCATGTTGTCGCAAATGGCAAGCTTTAATTCTTTTTTTATGGCTGAATAATATTCCATTGTATATATATACCAACCACATCTTCTTCATTCATCTGTCGATGGACTTTTGGGCTGCTTCCCTAATTTGGCCATTGTAAATAATACTGCCATAAACATAGGGGTGCATGTATTCCTTTGAATTAGTGTTTCTGTATTTTGGGGGTTGATACCCAGTAGTGTAATTACTGGATCATCGGGGAGTTCTGTTTTTAACTTTCTGAGGAACCTCCATACTGTTTTGCACAGTAGCAGCACCAGTTGGCATTCCCACCAACAGTACAAAAGGTTCCTTTCTCTCCATATCCTTACCATTATTTTTTTCTTAAGTTTTTGGTTTTTGCCTTTCTTACAGGTGTGAGGTGATATCTCATTGTAGTTTTATTTTACCTTTCCTTGATGATGAGCTATATTGAGCATCTTTTCAGGTTTCTTTTGGCCATCTTTATGTCTTCTTTGCAGAAATGTCTATTAATGTGTGACCATTACTTTTAATTCTTAATCAGAAGTACTGCTTATCTCTGATTAATTTAGCTCTTTTACTGTGATTTTATTTATTGTTCTTTCATTTGGGATATATTCTTCTGTCTCCTTTTGTCTCACTCTCTATGTTTGTTTCTGTGTATTAGGTAGTTCACCTGTCTCATGATATGGAAAGTAGTGTCCTTGTATGGAAGAGGTTCCATGATTCCCTATAATGCAATTCCCCCTGGTCACCACAGCCAGGCACTCCAGGAGTGTCTCTTGTGTGGGCTGCATGTGCCTTCCTATTATGTCTGAGCCATGATTATCTTCAGCCAGCTGCAATGACCAGCTTTGCTTGCTGTAGGCACACTGGGCAGGGTTTGCTCCTTGCGTGGTTGAGAGGCCCATGTGCCAAACAGGGAGCTTATTGGGAGGTCGGTTAGCACACAGCCTAGCCATCTACGGTTAGCCTCTCTGCCATAGCTGCAGGCCTACTGGAGGGCAGGGTTTGTTCCCTGTAGAGCCAGCTAAGAGGCCCAGTGGCAGACAGTGCAGGCATAGTGGTGTATGGGGTTATCTCCCTCCCTTTCCAGGGCAGGATGCCTTTCGCAGTGGCACCATTTTGGCAGGGGCCGCCTGCAGGATGTGTTAGGGCTAGAGCTGCTTTGGACGAATGCCTGCCAAGGCAGATGAGTTGGATTGGACAGGTTGGCAGGGGAACGCTATGGCAGGGCACACAGTGCCATCAAGGTAGATCAAGAGTGTAACCACTGGTTCCACCTATCTAGGCTGGTGGAGAGGAAGAGAAATGGTGACCACCAGTACTTCCGTTCCCTGACAAATCCACAGATCCCTGCCCCTCTGGCACACATTCTAAGATTAGTCAATAAAACTTCTTCATGTATACCCCAAGCACTTTTCAAATTGCTGCTTCTGTGCTGTGTCTCAGGGTAAATGATTTAGTTTGCCGGCCTTTTAAGGGTGGGGACTCAGTTTTCTATCACCCTCTGGCTCTCTGGGGGAGTTAAGCCCACACTGATTTTTAAAGCTGCCGTATGTAAGCCCTGCTAGTTTTTAAAACTAAATATTATAGGGAGTCATCTTCTCAGTGCAGGACCCCAGTGCCTAGGTTGCCTGGCATGGGGTCTGATCCTCTTATTCTCTATGCTTGTGATGTCCCTTCCATGTGTGGCTGGTCATGCAGGGACTTTAGTTCCCAACAATGTCCACCCCTCCTATCCTTTTCAGTGTGACCATCTTTCTAGTTTTAGCTCTGGAAGGTCTATTCTGCTAGTCCTCAGGTTGTTTTCAGGGTTAGCTGCACAGATGCAGTTGTTATCTCATCATGTCCATGGAACAAGGTGAGCTCAGGATTCTTTTTTTTTCTTTTTTTTTTTTTTTTGAAAGAGAGAGAGCACTAGTTGGGGGAGGGGCAAAGAGAGAGAGGGAGACCCTGAATCTGAAGCAGGCTCCAGCCTCTGAGGTGTCAGCACAGAGCCTGATGCAGGGCTTGAACCCATAAACCCTGAGATCATGACCTGAGCCGAAGCTGGACGCTTAACCAACTGAGCCACCCAGGTGCCCCTGAGCTCAGGATTCTTTCTCCACCCTTTTTCCAAAACCTCAGTACTGTACTGTGTTAGTTACTAAAGCTTTATAGTAAGTCCTGATGTCCCCTTTCAAACTTGTTATGCTGTAAGAGTGTCTTGTTTTTTGTGTGGGCTTTTTGTGGGGTTTTGTTTTGTCTTGTTTTTTGGGGGTTTTTTTTGTTTTTGTTTTTTGGTTTTTTTTTGTTTTTTGGTTTTTTTTTTGGCTCTTTGAATTTTAGAATTATCTTGCCAAGTTCTATGTAAAATTACATTGGATTGAAGGAGAGATGTCTTATTCAATGTATGGGTCAATTTGTAAAGAATTGACATCTTATAGCAATAAACAGCTCTCCCTGTCTACTAACTAGTTTGTAATCTTCTTTTATTTAGATCTTCTAAATCTTTAATACCATATGATAAAACTTTATAATTTTCTTTACAAATGTCTTAGACATCTTTTGGTTAGATTTATTTCTATGTACTTGCTGTGTTGTTGTCTTCTCCTTTTCTGAACCTTGAGTGCAGAGTTGGACCAGTTGTACTTCTTAATTAACAGCATACTGTCATCACTAGACCACATTCATTGGTTTCCTTTTATCCCCATATTCTACTTCCCATTAAGTTTGGTTTACCTTTTTGTTTGTATTCTTATATAATGTTATGTTATTTTTTATATATTTCATATATATATGAAATATATAAAGGGCGCCATTCATATATTTTAATTAATGGAGATGGTATTATATATTGCATTCTATTTCTTTTTTTATACCAAGCTTTTAGATCCGTCCCCGTGGCTATGTGTACCTCTAATCCATGGGTTCTAATTCATGCTCTCCTAAGGTGTGTGTCTACCACATTTTATCTATGCACTGACTGGAATACAGAATACTTTCTACTCCCTGCCACTGCATATAACTTTAATGAATATCCTAATGTGAACCATGTGAATATTTATTTAGTATGTAGAATTAGGAGCAGAATATCTGCATCATAGAATATAAATACACCTAACTAGAGTAAATAGTGCCAACAGTTCTCCCAAGTGACCAACATAGATATCTGTTAACAGTGTGTGAGGGTCGGGAAAAATTAGAACTCTGAAAAATGACAAATGTTAGCAGAGTAAAACTTAGGAACCCTCATTATTTTAATTTTTGTTTATCTGATCTCTGATAAGTTGAAATGACTTCAAATGCTTGTTAGTCTTTGGGATGCTTGTTTTTAAAATGCTTTGCTCATTTTTCTAAGGGGGTTTTTGCCTTTATCATTTTTCCCAAATTTCTTGCATATTCTAGGTATTAATTGCTGATCAACTTTAGACATTACAGATTTTTATCCCATTTTATTATCTGTGTATTATTTATGTTGTCCTTTATTGAAAGAAATACGTTGATGCAATTAAAACCACCCTACTTTTGTCTTACTGTGTTTTGAAGTTCCCACATCACAAATATCTCTTAAGGTTTTTTTTTTTATATATATATTAACTTTATAGTTTTACCTCCTCACTTAGGTCTTTATATAGAATCCACCCCTTACATTGTATTACAGAGTATTCTATCTTTCTTTAAATAATATCTCACTTTTCTGAATATTACACAGTGGTGCTGGGTTTTTAAAAATTATTCCATAATTATTGTTGTATAAAAATGCAATTGTGTGGGATATTGACTTCATATTTAACAACCTTCCTAAATTATGTTCACTCTCATTACAGGGTTTGGAGAGTTTTCAGTGAAGACAATCATATCTGTCTTATCTGTAAATAAAGACAACTTTGTATCTTTCAGTCTAATACACTTTTTTCTCTTTTATCTTTCCATACTTTCTGAGCTAGGACCTCTGTTTGATTTTTAATAGGAAAAGTGATAGCAGCATTTCTGATGTTAAAATATGCACTTTTAATATTTACCAGTAAATAGAATGTTGCTCTTTGTTTTTGGTGGATACTCTATATTAGGTTTTAAGAAATTTACCATCTGTTCCGAATTTGCTAATAATTTTGTCTTGAATAGATTTTTAATTTTGTGATTTTTTTCAGCATTTCTTGAAATGATTATAATGGCTTCACTTCATCAATCTGTTAATGCATTGGATTCCATTAATAGATTTTAATAGGTTTTCTAATGTGAAGCTGCTGGTGTATTCCTGGGGTAATGCAATATGATCATTTTTGTGCACTGCTAGACTTGGTTTGCTAAGATTTTGGCCTGAGATTTTTACATCTATATTTATGAGTAAGATTACCTCTGTTTCCATTTTCAAAATATGTTTGTCAGGGCTCCTGGTTGGCTCAGTCGGTTAAGCGTCCGACTTCAGCTCAGGTCATGATCTCACGGTTTGTGAGTTGGAGTCTCACATCTGGCTCTGTGCAGACAGGGTGCAGCCTGCTTGGGATTCTGTCTCTCTTCCTTTCTCTCTCTCTGCCCCTCCCCCACTTGTACTCTGTCTCTCTCTCTCTCTCTCTCTCTCTCAAAAATAAATATTGAAAAAAGTTTGTCAATTTCTTCTTGAGTCATTTTATATAATTTATCTTTTTGACAGAAATTTGTCCATTTTTTGTTTTAACATTTGTTAACAAAAAGTTATTTATATCTTTTCATCTCTCCTGTATCTAAAGTTGTTTTCTTTATATTATTATTATTTGCTCATGCCCTGGGTTTTTTTCTTTTTTTTTTTTTTTCCCCCAATCTTGCTAGATAATTTTCAAATTTTATTATTCTTTTTAAACAACAAATTTTTAAAATTGACTCTATTGTATCTTTACTTTCCCCTTCATTAATCTTTGCTCTTTATTACATCCTTATTGCTGCTCTCTTTGGATTTATTCTATCCTTTTTATGACATATTAAGGTGGCTTTTTAGGTCATTAATTTGTATCCTTTTTACTTTAAAAATTTTTTAATGTTTATTTTTGAAAGAGAGAGAGAGAGAGAGAGAGAGAGAGAGTGAGAGAACAAGCAGGAGGGGCAGAGAGGGGAGGGAGACACATAACCCGAAGCAGGTTCCAGGCTCTGAGCTGTCAGCACAGAGCCTGATGCAGGGCTTGAACCCACGAACCATGAGATCATGACTTGGGCTGAGTCAGATGCTTCAATCCACTGAGCCACCCACCTATCCTTTTTACTTTTTAAGAATTATTGTTTCAGGCCATAAATTTCCTTCTCAGTGATCCTATACATTAGGATCATATTTGAAAATTGGAGTCTGTGATTCCCATAGTTATAGCACCCTCCTCAATGTGCCATGCCATCCTGCTATGTTAATGGTTTCCCTAAGACTCTTGAGCCTAGTTTTCTGAGATCAGTAAGAGGAAGTAAGGTGGGAGAGGGATCTTATGTGAATGAATACACATTCCCAAAGATGCCTTCGGATCCACAAAATCCGTGCTGTTTCCACAAAAATAAAACATTTTAACATAATTTTAGATTTACTAATCAATAAGGTTCATATAAACTCTTACTGAATTCATTCAGCCATGTCGCTAACTCACACTTAATAGAGTAGACCCGTTCCTTTTTTCCCTATCAAGTAGTGTCTTGGAAATATTGATGAGTTAAGCTAACATGTTTTAAATGTTTTTTTTCTTACATGTCATATTTTATGCATGTATACATAAAATGGGTAACGTGGAAAGGAATGGAAGTATTCTAGATAATATAAAGCTGGCACTTTATATCTGCTGTCAGGTGCTGGTTGTAGTGATGACTGTCAGTCATTGTTCGCTTAGCTGAAGTGTCTACCATTTGCATGTATTGCATCCTCAGTTTATCTTATCCGGTTGGCATGATTTCCAGCCATGCCATGTTGCTTGGTTCCCTAAGAAACCACTTTTGCATAAATATACATGTAATGCTAACCAGCTAAGAGATTTTACCAAGATCTTTTGCAAAAAAACAAAATTTCCATGCTCATTTTTTTTCTTGGTATACTCAAGTCAAAGAAATGGAAAAAAAAAGTCATGACATAAAACTCTATGTCTTAATCTCTCTGGCAGTAATAAAAACATGGAGCTGAAATTCAGGTGTCTGAGATCTCTTTATGACAAATTCATCCATTTCTTGTAAAAGCCTGGGGATCTATTTATGACAAATGCATCCATTTCTTGTAAAAGCCTGGGGAATTATTTTATTTGGTCATAATTTTATCCGATGGTGTTAGAATAATTCTGCAAGTCTACACATGCTCAATATAAATGAAGGAATATCCACATGGAAAAGAATGCTTATCTCTAATAGAAAACAAAACAATACATGCTCCAGCAGCAGGAGTTTGAATATAACCCAGAAATCTTCTTTCTCAGAAAGTTGGAGTTAAGTCAGAGAAATTTTAAAATAGGCTACAGACTTGGTGCTGCCTTTTAGCAGAAAGTGCACTAACCTTTACATTTCCTCTGAAACTGGAATAATTTTATTCACAAGGTAATTTTTTGAAAGATCTTACATCCAAAGTATCTTTTCCTTTCTGCTTATTTTCCAGTGGCAGAATCAGACCCTGTTTTTGCTGTAGATTTACTTATGAGTTTAAAATTTATTTCAGAAGCCAGCGAAGTGTCAAAGCCTGACAGTATCGTAAACTACTTTAAAAATAACTAGCTATATACATTCCCATTAAAATGTAAATTATAGATTATAAGGAGTTAGAGAGGATACATAATGTAACTGCTCCAGCCAGTACAAAATGACCTCAACAGTCACACTCAGAGATGACTTCTGTACTTTGCTTCTCACAGGCAGTGATAGGGAGCTCACTACCTGTAAAAGGAAGTTTGTACATTTCACCAACTCTATCAGACAAATCCCTTTGTTGAATAAAATCTGCCTTCTCACAGTTTTCTTTTATTGGTTCAGGTCTGTCTTAATCTCTCTTCATGGAACTGTTCTTAAACTATACAAAGACACATTTGATGTTGTTTGCTAGTCTTCATTCCACACATGAAATATCCACATTCCTTCAACTTCCTCATGGAACCTGGTTTCTAGGTCCTAGTTGCTTGTTTCAGAGATAGTAACAGAACTGGAAACTATGCCCTTTGGAAACTAGATACTAATAAAATAAACTGAGGATGAAGTATCTAGAGGTAGTAGTTTTTTCAGGGGAAGGAACTAAGATCGACAGAATCATAAGTAAAACTACTACTTGATAAGAGATGTAAAGTGCTAACTCATGATTATTTAGAATACTTCCATCCTTTTCACGTGACCCAGTATTATTCAGCTGTTGGGTCAATGAATCCATGGTCTCTATGTAAGGCAAAATAGTTCACTTTGGCATTGAAATCAAAATTAGAACATCTTTTACTTCTATATTAAATTAAGAATCCAAATTAATTAAAATACAAATTGTACATTTTGTTCAAACATCACCATTTCATAGTTCTTATTTTGAAAACTACCAGCACTTTCATTCTCTCACTCTGTCTCACCTCTCTCACATGCACACACACAAATTTCATCCTGTTTATCATTTTGCATATACATAACTTGCTTTAATTCCCTATGAAGTTGGATGTTGGCAGACAATACTACCTTCATTTACAAACACTTGGATATATAACATTAATGTATACATATTCACATTTAAAAACATTTAAAACCTACCCCCAAAGACCACGGGACATCTGAAATTAGCACTAGAGACAAATTCTCATGGTGGTTGCTGCACCTAACCTTGGCCCTGATCTGACAATTTTAAATGCTTTTTCTAATACCAATGCATTCCATAACTACCATGCAGAATATATGACAAGAAGTTAAACTGCTGAAACATGAAGTAAGATGATTCTGGTACTGGATGGACACTAGATTTTTTGAACCTCTGATTAAGCTAGAGAGGAAGTAAAGGAGCTTAGCACAGCCAAATTCAAACTGGATTGTCAATGTCTAATAAATGGTGTTATTTAATTATAAAAAAAGATTTCAGCAATGTTGAAGTGTTGCAATGTTTGACCACTGGATGACTGCTTTGTTGGCGCAATGGGCAATATATGTATTGACTGTGAATCATCCTGGGAATCTGTGGTCAATTTTGGAATAAAAAATGAAGATTAAGGAGGTGGACCTTAAGAGTGGTAATGGAAAACTTAATCCATCACTGAGATACCTAATGATCACTTTAACCTATTCTATGATCATGGTGTGTGGCATAGTCTTATGAGTGACGACAGAGGTAGGCAGAGAACTTAAAGGTACTCTGAGGATGATTCTGGGTCAGTGCAATGGCTGTAAGTTATTGTTTGTGTTTTATTACACCTTTTATCCCAAATGATCAGAAAATGTGAAAAATCTTAGTAAACCTCTACTGTTTTATAGACCTGTCACATATTTGAGATACAGTGGCAAAAGGGGATGCAGGGCTATTCTCTCTTGGTTCAGCACTGGAAGAATAGCAATCTCATTTGATCATAAGCAAAAAAATGGATGTGACAGATGAGAAGACCAGATTCAGACCACAACAATGAGAAAACAGCCGTAGAACCCTGAAAAATAGCAGGAATAGATACAAGTCAAGTTTATTATTTCTGGTGATGACAGCAGTGGAGATTTCTTCTTCTAGGATATAGAAGATATAAGAAGGTATAGTAAAAAATAATAAATGATGGGAAGAATCAGCCTCACCGACAGCATCTTGGGGGGGAGGGATGATAAATTACAAAAATCATATTAATAAATCAGAGAGCTATGGAATTTAAGAAAGCAAACAGAATTAAAATTCCAGTGTGGACAAAGTCCCCCAAGAAAGCTAATATTGCCAGCTATTTGCATGACTGGGAATATTTCCTAAGTCTGGGAATTACCTCAGGATCAGTCTTGCCATAGGCAGAGGAGGACTCTACTAGGAGTAAGAGAAATGAGCAGAGGTTTTGATAACCATATGGACTGACATGTCAGAATGGAAGAAGAGTCCAAACATTTGGCCAGTTTTCCCCATGATCCATTTGCTAAGAGCTGTGGCAGTACTAGAGACAAAGTCGTTGGCACCAAAAAGCAATTTCCTGCAGTTTTAGAGTTTAACAATCGAGTCATAATATAGAAAGGGATCGGCAACAAATCCATAATAAGAATTCTCTTTAAGACATTTCCCTTATTTTATTTTATTGATTTTATTTTAGTTGTAATTCCAGCCTAGTTAACATAAGTGTTATATTAGTTTCAGGTGCACAGTATAGTAATTCTTCGGTACCGTACAGTGCTCATCACTATACATGCCCTACTCTTGATCCCCTTTACCTATTTCATCCACCCCTTTCTACCTCCACTCTGGTAATCGTCAGTTCCTCATAGTTTGGAGTCTGGGTTTTTTCGCTTGTCTTTTTTTTCTTTGTTCATTCTTCTTTCTTAAATTCCACATGAGTGAAATCATACGGTATTTGTCTTTCTCCGACTGACTTACTTCACTGAGCATTATACTCTCTAGCTCTTTGCACATTTTTGTAAATGGCAAGATTTCATTCCCTTTAATGGCTGAGTAATATTCCATTGTATATGTATACTGCATCTTTATCCATTCATCTTTCCATAGACACTTGAGTTGCTTCCATAATTAAGATATTGTAAATAATTCTGCAGTAAGTATACAGATGCATATATATTTTTATTATATGCATAATATATATATAATATAAAAAATGAGTGTTTTTATATTCTTTGGGTAAATACCTGGTAGTGGAATTACTGGATCAAATCGTAATCCTAGTTTTAAATTTTTGAAGAACCTCCATACTGTGTTCCACAGTGTCTGCACCAATTTGCATTTCCACCAACAGTGCACACGGGTTCCTTTTTCTCCACATTCTTGCCAACACTTGTTTCTTTGTTTTTTATTTTAGCCATTCTGAGAAGTGTGAGGTGGTATCTCCTTGTGGTTTGGATTTGCATTTCCCTAATGATGAGTGATGTTAAGCATCTCTTCATGTATCTTTTAGCCATCTGTATTTGTCTTCTATGAAGAAATGTCTCTTCATGATTTCTGCCCATCTTTTAATTAGATTGTTTGGTCTGGGGATGTTGAGTTGTATCAGTTTTTTTATATATTTTGGATACTAATCCTTTATCAGATATGTCATTTGCATAGAGGTTATCCCATTCAGCAGGTTTTCTTTTAGTTTTGTTGACAGTTTGCTTTCTGTGCAGAAGCTTTTTATTTTGATGTAATCCCAATAGTGTATTTTGCTTTTGTTTCCCTTGCCTCAGGAGACATATTCAGAAAAATGTTGCTATGGCCAATGACAGAGAAATTACTGCCTGTGCTCTTTTATAGCATTTTTATGGATTGAGGTCTCACATTTAGGTCTTCAATCCATTTGGAATTTATTTTTGGGTATGACATAAGAAAGTGGTCCAGTTTCATTCTTTTGGATATAGTTGTCCATTTTTCCCAATACCATTTGTTGAAGAGATGGTCTTTTTCCCATTCCAAGTACTATGATGAATAAAAGTGTTTGGAGTGGAAATCTTTGTCTTGCTCCTGACTGTAAGAGAAAAGTTCTCAGTTTTTACCATTGAGTATGATGTTAGCTGTGGGTTTTTCATATATGGCCTTTATTAGGATGAGGTATGTTCCTTCAAAACCTACTTTGTTAAGGGTTTTTATCATGAATGGATGTTGTAATTTGTCAGATCCTTTTTCTGCATCTGTTAAGCTGATCATATGGTTTGTATCCTCTGTACTATTTTCGAGGTAGACCTGTATTGCTATAAACATCTCTCTTAGGACACCATTTGCTGAAACCCAAAGACTTTGGACCACTGTGTTTTCATTTTGATTTGTCTCCATATATATGTCTGTTACTCTCTTCTCTCATGGTCTGTGGGCTTTCCTTAGTGAAATACCTGATTCCTTTTTATTTTTTGCATATCTGTCACTGGTTTTTCTTTTATGGTTACCATTAGGTTTGTATATAATATACATATAGCAGTCAGTATTAAGTTGATGGTCACTTAAGTTTGAACCCATTCTGATTTTTCTCCCACGTTCTAGGTATATAGTGTCATACTTTACATCTTTTTATTTTGTGAATTCCTTGACTGATTTTTGTAAGTACCCCTAATTTTACGGTTTTTCTTCCTCCTACCCTTCTTATTCCTTCTTATGGTCTTTCCTCTCTACTCAAAGAATCCCCTTTAATAGTTCTTGTAGGGCTGATTTAGTGGTGGTGAATTGTCTTAACTTTTGTTTGGGAAATTCTTTCTCTCACCTCCTATTCTGAATTATAGTCTTGGTAGATAGAATATTCTTGGTTTCAGGGTTTTTTCTTGCAGCATTCTGAATATATCATGTCATTCCCTTCTGACCTGCAGAGTTCTTGCTGAAAAAGTCACTATTTGTCTCTTGTTCTTTTTAAAAATCTCTTTATCACTACTTTTTGCCATTTCAATTACTATATGTCTTGGTGTGGAACTCTTTGGGTTGATTTTGTTGAGAGCGCTCTGTGCCTGTGGGATCTGGATTTATGTTCTTTCTCCAGATTTGACATGTTTTTACCTATTATTTCTTCAAATAAGTTTTCTGACCCCTTTTCTCTCTCTTCTCCTCAAGAAATCTCTATAGAATGTGAATGTTATTATGCTTGATAGTTTCACTGAGTTCCTTAACTTACTATTTTTTTTTTCTCTCACCTGTCAGCTTGATTGCTTTCCTTTACTGTCTTCTCCAGTTCACTTAGCCATTCTTTGGTTCCTCTAATCTATTTATTCCATCCAGTGTGTATTTTAAATTTCAGTTTTGAGTTCTCATCTCTAGTTCTTTTTTATGTCTTCTATGTCTTTATTATGTCTTCTATCTCATTGATATCCTCCACATTTTTCTCAAGTCCAACAAGTATCTTAATGACAACTATTTTAAATTCTCAATTGAGTATATTACTTATCACTGTTTTATTTAGCTCTGTTGCTATGGTTTTATCCTGTTCTCTCATCTGAGATACATTCCTCTGTCTTCTTATTTGTCTTATTCTCTGTACACTCTGTTCTGTGTGTTAGGAAAGTCCGCTACATCTCTTGCTGTTGAAAGTACTGAGCTTATGAAGAAGAGGTCCTGGAGTGCCCTGCCGTGCAGTGTGCCCTGTTCACCAGAACCTGATGCTTCAAGGGTGTCTCCTGTCTGTGCTCTGTGTGTCCTAGTATTGTGGCTTCTGTCTGCAATGGCTCTCTATGCCTGTTGTGGGCAGCGTCTGGTCCCTGTGTTGTTAGTGGGCCTGTCTTGGGCCACACTGGGCTTGAGTTGCATCAGCCCAGGCATTTGCCAGAGAGCTGGTAGCACCTAACTACAGAGTGCTTTCCCTGTGTTGGTGGGGCCTGCAGTCTGACCAGATGTCCCCAGCCCTCTGCTGGGGCCGCAGTTAAACTGGTGCATGTGCCTGTCTCCCCCACTCCCCGAGGCAGGAGTCACTTTGGAGCGGTGCTGGCTTCTGTCAGAGCTACTGGCACACTGCCAGGTTTGTAGCACTGCTTTGGGTGGGCTCTGGCCAAGGAAGTATTGAAGGGGTCAGGTCCACAGGAGAACATAAGGATAGGGCCTGTGGTGTTAGCAAGGTTTGTGTGGGTCTGCTGTGGGAGGGGACTTGGAGTAGCTTTAGTAGACTCCTAAAGTGGCAAGGCAGGAGGGGGTGAGTGTGCAGGAGAGTGTGGGGGCAGGGCACACAATGCCAACAGGGTCCACTAGGAGAGGGCACGTGCAGCTGCACAGATCTCCTGCTGAGGCCACCTGGGTTGGAGGGGTAGACCTGCAGACATGCACAGGGGCAGTCCACTCTGGTCGTTAGTAAGCTGCGTGGACAATGTTTGCACTGTGCCAGTTCCCGCAGGTGTCAGTGTATCGAGGCTGCAGGGAGGTAAAGAGCACCCGCCAGGTCTTTTGTTGTTGGAGAAGTCTCCCAAAGATCCCTGCCCCTTCCACACATGCTCTGAGGTTAGTAAACACACCTCCCTCCCATATAGCCCATGGGTTTTCAAAACTGCTGCTTCTGTGCTGTATCTCAGTGGGGCTGTTTGTTTTGCTGTCTCTTTAGGAGTGAGGACTCCTTTTCCTCTACCCCTCCCAGCTCTCCAAGAGCTGAGCCCACTGATTTTTAAAGTCCCAGGGCTTAAGCCCCAATGATTGTAAGAACTCATGAAATTATGCCCCTCTGGCTTTCAGGTGCAAATGTAGGGGAGATTTGCCTTTCTCATGCAAGTTCCCTGTATCTGGGGTGTCTGGTGTGAAGGTCCGTTTCTCTCCCCACTCTGGACCTGCAGCATCCCACCCTCCCACAGATAGTCCCACAAGTCTGTTTAGCTTTCCCCCGTACCTCCACCTTTCCTACCCTCTTTGATGTGGCCTCGTTTCTATGTTTAACTGTGGAGAGTCTCTTCTTCCATTTTCTGGATTGTTTACCCTGAGGTGTTATTTTTAGTTGTATTTGTGCGATGAGGTGAGCTTAGGCTCCTCCTACTCCACCATCTTCCCCAGAAGTCTGACACTTCCCTTATTTTAAACATTTTAGGAAAAAAGTCTAAAGAGTTCCATTTACAACCTCTGAAAAGCAGACCTTTCAGGTTAGCAGAGATGGAGACCTACTGAACTCTTAACTAAAATACCAGAGGACCATGCTTAAGGAGGAGTGACCTGAAAAAAAAAGTACAAATCTCCTGTAATCGTGGGGCTTAGGAGATAAAGTCCCATTAAAGGACTCAGCATGCAAAAAAAAAAAAAAAAAAAGTAGGATAGGCCTTGCCCTTAAGCCATTTGAAATCAGAGGGAGACTATATGTGAAAGCTGCAACCTAACTTCACCTCCACTCCAGCTTATTAACTATTGGGTTCCGGTGATCAGCCCCTCACCCTATCTGCTTGACAAGAGTCAACCCTCTTGGGATGGAAACTCTATCTACTTCAGTCTCCATGAATCATTTATACAAAAAGAGTTATGAAAAAAAAAAAGAAAAGAATTATGAGACATGCAAAGGTTAGGAAACTGTGACCAATGATCAAGAGAGGAAGCAGGAAAAAAGGAGTAGATCCCCAATGATCTAATGTTGGAATTAGCAGACTAGGACTTTTAAACCAATGGGCCTGGGTGGCTCAGTCAGTTAAGTGTGCCACTCTTGTTTTTAGCTCAGGTCATGATCTCACAGTCATGGGATTGAGCACCATGTCAGGCTCTGAGCTGAGTGTGGAGCCTGCTTGGGATTCTCTCCCTGCCTCTCCTTTTGCTCCTCCCCCACTCACACATGCATGCTCGCTCTCTCAAAAAAAAAAAAAAAAAAAAAGTAGACATTTTCAGTAGAAAATGGAATCTTTTTTTTTTTTTTTTTTTTGAGACAGAGAGAGACAGAGCATGAATGGGGGAGGGGCAGAGAGAGAGGGAGACACAGAATCGGAAGCAGGCTCCAGGCTCTGAGCCATCAGCGCAGAGCCCGACGCGGGGCTCGAACTCACAGACCGTGAGATCGTGACCTGAGCTGAAGTCGGACACTTAACCGACTGTGCCACCCAGGCGCCCCTGAAAATGGAATCTTTAAAAAACAATCAAAAAGACACTGTGGGAGGAGCCTGGGTGGCTCAGGTCATGGTCTCGCGGCTTGTGGGTTAGAGCCCCTCGTCGGGGTCTGTACTGACAGCTCAGAGCCTGGAGCCTGCTTTGGATTCTGTGTCTCCCTCTCTGCCCCTACCCCTCCTTCCCTTTCCCTCCCCCCCCCCACCCTGTCTCTCTCTCCCTCCCTCCCTCTCTATCTCTCAAAAATAAATAAATGTTAAAAAAAAAAAAAAAAAGACACTGGGAATGGACTATCACTAAGCCATATGTTATTAGTGGCCCAGGTCTCAGAGTCATTGCCTTGGATTGGCATATTCTATTTTCCTTCCACTTCTGCTTCCTGCACTCAAATATAATGGGTACCCTTGCATTCTATCTCAGAACCCAAGGAGGACCTTTTTAACCAATCCACTATACTCGTTCTTTCTAACTTTTATAGGTTTTATGATACAAACCTGGTATACTTCTTTGACTTCTACTTCATCCATGGATCTGGGCTGATTAAGTGGCCTAAGAGATCAGTCTGTAGCCTTAGTTCTGCATCTTAGTCTGTGTACAGATGCCAGATCCCAAGTTGAAGACAAGAGGAAGAAACAAGAAGCCCATTTTTCTTTAATCCAGTTTACTATAGCCCCGGATTTGTGAAATTGCCTGGCGATTGTATTAATGAAGCCATGTTGTATTTCTCATTTGGCTAGTGATCCATTCACCAGAATCTAGATAATATAATTTACAAAGCATAGCTTACTCATCTTCATCTTCACATACCTCCCCATAGAGGATCATCTACCTGAGTTTACCTCCTCCACACTTCTAAGTTAGGAAAGCAGTCAGAGCTTCGAAGTCAGGAATGCCACATTGCAGAACCCCAAGAAGCACCTTTTATGTGGTTGTGTTTTGGAAGGGTGCTCCCTGGAGTTCTGCAGTGCACAGCATAAGTGGACATGTGTAGCCACTTCCTATCTTGTGTCTTTTCATGATAAACAGGGCTTATACTTACACTTATGGCTGCTTGACCCTTAGGACAGTCTCTCCAATGAGAAAGATAACTATCCACAAGAGTATTTCATGCCTGTGTATACTTAAGCCTCCAAGCATAACTTTATTAAAGGGACGATAATAACCTAGAGAAAAATAAAGTAACAAGAAAGTGCTCATTAAATACAATTAATTTAAAATGTATTAATTGTAGATGGATTGAAGAGATAGAATCTATAGTCTCAACAATTTCTTAATGAATTTATGCTCACTGCTCAGCTATAAATGATTTGAAAAGTAGAATTTCTCTGTAAAATTGGGGCACATCCAACCAAGAACATTCATACCACCTGTCATGACAGATGCAAAATAGAACAAATTATAAACAGTTTGCTTTTCCTCATATACGATTGTGTAACTATCTACCATTTACTCATGTTTACTGACCAAAAGCCTTCCATGGTTCATAAGTTATTTTAAGTGTATATAAATCTTATAAACTTTATTTCAGACTAACAAAAATTCTGAAGTTATGGAAGGAATTTTTGTGTTTTTTTCTTTTTGCAGAGTATTATATTTGCATAGATAAATTTTTTTTTCAAAATGACATAAAAAAACCAACTTATAGGGGATTTTGTTTGTATCATGTATTGCATGGAGAAAGTAAACTGCAAACTAGTAATACTCATTTCAGTCTGTCAAGTGAGCATTTAGCTTGATTATACTAATAAAAAAGAACTTGCAAAAGAGCTAACCATCAGCATTCACAATCTTAACACAGAATTTCAGGAATTGGGCTATTTAAAATAGATCAACTACAAAATAAGACCATTATTATGAAACAGAACTTCTCATCTAGGAAAATCCCCAGGTCGTCAACGGACTTGGACAGATGAAAAATACTTTTTTTGTGTGTGAAGGAAGAGAAGAGCTAAGGTTTTGCTTTGTTTTGGGAAGCAAAACAGTCTCTGGTATTAGTTTCTATTATATCACACTATGACCTTGAACAAATCCTGCTGCCCTAGCCATTTCCCAGACTAATTAAATCAGAATCTCTGGAGATGGATCTTAAATATTGATATTTAAGGCTCCCCAGGAGAATCCAATGTGCAGCCAAAGCACCAAAGTTGAGGTCCATTGCTCTAGAAGCTGCTAGGACCTGTAGCTATATAGCAGTACCGACTTATGGACTCAGAATGGAAAGATATCTAAAAAGGTCCTTTTATTTATTTTCTGGCTTCCAAGCAGTAACATATTCATAACATTATGAAGAGTAGATTAATTAGATGGCATACAGTGCTATAAATAAAGGAGATGAATGGTGTTTGTCTTACACTGAAATGACATTAACTCTGGCATATTGTAGTGATAGTTTAATAGCCCATGGCAGCTGTCCATTTGTTTTTGATAGCAAATACAAACAACTGAAACTACAGTGCATATTAAAGAAATCTGCAAGTAATTGCACAAATTAGAGTTTAGCCAATATGTTGAGAGCACTTCTTTGAGGAAAATGCCATGGCATTTGGGGAGACCATAAAGTAGTTTAATGCTTCCATATTGTATCCAAGGCACTAAGTCTATTTGTTTGTTCATCTGTAAAAATACATATATATATGTATGTATGTATATATATATATATGTACATATATATGTATATGTACATATATATATATATATATGTTTAAAAAATATACTTGTTAAAAGATGAAATTGGGTTGAATTGGCTATCAAGGTAGTCTCAAATGAGAAAACAAATTCCAAAACGAGAAAAAAAAAAATTTCTAGGGACGTTCTAATTTGTTCCTTTGGGGACATGACGAGTATGCTAATAATCTGAAGATAAGCTTGAAAGTTCCAGATCGCTTTTGCCAGCTGGTGAAACAACTGCCATGATTTACTATACCATAGGAGCTGTAGCTGCGTCTTTTATTTTGGCAGTGCACATGAAGTAGAAGGACTTACTTATTATGGCCTAAAATAGGTTAATATTAAATGAGAGATATACCTACAAATTTTAACAGCTATTAGAGTATTAGCTCATTAAAATTAATAGGATAATATGAAAACATTGTAATGTTTCCGGATTTATAATTGGATATTGAAAACTTTCAAATGCCTGAATAGATTAAAACTTCAAATTTTTCCTTTACCACAATCAGGCTCATGTTACAATTAACCAAAGCAGCCTGAGATATTTGAAACTGAAAAACTTCACAACTGTAATGGTAGTGAAATAGTTTTTATTAGGCAAGTCCTCCTCTACATACATGCTTTAACTTTTCTAGGATTGCACTGAAATGATTCAAGGTTGGATGGAGATATTTTAGGTACTGTTTTGTGAATATTTCTCTTATCTTGGTAATACCATAGAGGTGCTTGCTGTATGATGTTATCACTTAAAATATATGCTCTCCTGCATTTCTGATGGGCTGAAATACTTGATAGGTAGAGTAAATACAATGCAAGGTTGTCTATAAATTAGAGATTTTATAGTAGGATCTGATAATCTAAAAAGATTTGGTTTCTGTCCTGTCATTTTTTTCATTATTACATTTAAATATCCTTTTCCCTGAAATAGAAAAGAGAGGAAATAATAATATGGCACAGGGACTGCTTTTTCTTTTGTTGCTTTTTCTGGTCTGTGAAAATGAAAGACTCTAAGGATAATTTCTCAAAATATGCCAAAATAAATTTAAAGAGACTAATTAAATAACCAGAAACTGAGTTCACTCAGAAATAGGTATTACGCTTTCAGGTTTTTATTCTGCATTGCTTATGTGGTATGTCCTAAGAGTTCTCGCAGAACAAAAAATAATAAGGTTACTAGTTCATTTTTAAGAGAGCTTATACAAACATGTAGTGGCCAAATATGAAGCTTTTCAAGCTAATTTGGTATGACTTCCTGTCACATGGGTACTGATTTGCCAGGAATACTAGCAGAGCCATGAAAAGGTAAGATGAATCAGAAGCAATAGTGCTTTTTCTAATTTTCTAAAGCAATAGTGCTTTAGTTCTGAATTTAATCACCCATGGGCCATTTTCCCAACTCCCTATTTTGTTTCAAAAAGTTAGATTGCCAAATGAGTGACCCCTCTAGTGTTTCTTACAAGGACTCCCATTGGTCATTTGGTCAGGACAGTTCCTCACTGTATAAGACTAAGTCAACACCACTGAACAGGACACCTGACCAGAAGTTGATCCTCACATTTATTATAACAGAAATGCCCTCAAATATTTCCAAATGTCCCCCAACATCACCCCATGGAGGCTACATCTAGATTCAAACAAGAAAGGTTGCTCTGTTTTCTTCAGCATTATTGACATTATTGACAAAAAACTATAAAATATTTAGGGTAAAATGTGATAATTTGATAAATATATACATTGTGAAAGGATTCACAACCCACCAACAATTTATGCAGCCATCACCTCACCAATTTTTTTCTTCGATGAGAACATTTAAGTTCTACTCTCTTAGTAAATTTCAATTACACAATACAGTGTTAGCAACTATAATTACCATGTTATATATTAAATCTACAGACTTAATTCATTTTATAACAGAAAGTTTGTACCCTTTTACCAGTCTCTCTCTGTTTCCCACACCCCTCAGCCCAGTGCAACCACTTTTATACTCTCTGTTTCTGTTTTATTTTGGTGGGGTTTTTGGTTTTGATTTTTTTAACTGAAGTATAGTTGACAAACAATGTAACATTTGTTTTTGTATACAGCATAGTGACTTCACAAGTTTCTATGTTATGCTGTGTTTATCACAAGTGTAACTATCGTCTGTCACTGTACAGCACTATTAGAGTACCACTGACTATATTCTCTATGTTGAACCTTTTATCCCTAAGAGTTATTCATCCGTAACTGGAAGCCTGTATCTCCCATACCCTTTCACTGATTTTGCCCATCCTCCCACCCACTTCCCCTCTGGCAACCATCATTTTGTTCTCTTTATGTTCTATTTATTCTCTCTACCTTTTATTTGATTTGTTAGATTCCACATATAAGTGCAATCATACGGTTTTTTTTGTCTTTCTCTGTCTTACTTCACTTAGAATACTACCCTCTAGGTTTGTTCATGTTGTCACAAATCACAAGATCTCATTTTTTATGGATATTACCATATTCCATACACAGACACACACACACACACACACACACACACACACACACATGCATACATACATACATATCTTCTTTATTCATTCATCTATATGTAGACACTTGGGTTGCTTCTGTATCTTGGCTGTTGTAAACACAGGGATTCATGAATCTTCTTGAATCAGTGTTTTCCTTTTCTTTGGCTAAATACCCAGTAGTTGAATTATTGGATCATATGGTATTCCTAGTTTTTAATTTTTTCAGGAAACTGTACTGCTTTCAACAGTGGCTCTGACAGTTGACATTCATACCAATAGTACATGAAGTTCCTTTTTCTACACATTCTTGTCAACCCTTGCTACTTCTTGTCTTTAGCTATTCTGACACAGATGTAAGGTGATAAGTCATTGTGGCTTTGATTTGCATTTCCCTAATGATTAGTGATGCTGAGCATCTTTTGTCTGTTTGCCACCTGTATATCTTAATTGAAAAAAATATCTGTTAATGTCCTCCACCCTTTTTAAAGCGAATTTTTGGATTTTTGGTGTTGAGTTGTATACAGTTTTTTATACATGTTGATATTAACCCCTCTCTGGATATATCACTTGCATGTATCCTTTCCCATTCATTAGCTTTCCTTTTTATTTTGTTGATGGATTCCTTTGCTCTGCAAAAGCTTATTATTTTCACATATCCCAATAGTTGATTTTTGCTATAATATAATTTACTTTTCCTATAATATAATTATACTATTTTGTCTCCCCCTTGCCTGAAGAGACATCTAGAAAAATGTTGCTAAGGCTGATGTCAAAGAGATGCTTGTGTTTTCTTCTAAGAGTTCTATGGTTTTAGGTCATTAATCCATTTTGAGTTTATTTTTGTGTATAGTGTAAGAAAGTGGTCCAGTTTCATTCTTTTGCGTGTAGCTGTCCGGTTTTCCCAGTTCCATTTGTTGAAGAGATTGTCTTCCCTGTTGTATACTCTTGGTTCCTTTCTTGTAGATCAGTTGAGCATATAAGCATGGGTTTATTTCTTGGCTTTCCATTCTGTTTCCTTGGTTTATGTGTCTGTGTTTGTGCCAGTATCATACTGTTTTGATTACCACAGCTCTATAGTGTATTTTGAAATCGGGATTGTAATACTTTCAGCTTTGTTCTTCTTCCTCACCATTGCTTTGGCTATTCAGCATCTTTTCTGGTTCCCTTCACATTTTAACAATATTTGTTCTACTTCTATGAAAAATGCTATTGGTATTTTGATAGAGATTGAATTTTAAATTGGATTTTTTGTTTTTGGGTGTTGTACCAGTTCTTTATACATTTGGGATATTAACCCTTTACCAGATGTATCATTTGCAGATATCTCCTGTTCATTAGGTTACGTTTTAGTTTTGTTGATTGTTTCCTTCCCTGTGCAGAAACTTATTTTTATATAGTCCCAATAATTTATTTTTGCTTTTATTTCCCTTACTTTAAGAGACCTATCTACAAAAATATTGCTATGGCTAATGTCAGAGATATTACTGCCTGTGCTCTCTTCAAGGATTTTTATGGTTTGAAGTTTCATGTTTAGGTCTTTAATCCTTTTTTTTAATACATTTTTTAAAGCTTACTTATTTATTTTGAAAGAGAGAGCATGCATGCAAGCGGGGGGTTGGGGAGAGAGTGTCAACACAGAGCCCATTGCAGGGTCCAAACCCACAAACCATGAGATCATGACCTGAGCCAAAGTTAAGAGTTGGACGCTTAACCAACTGAGCCACCCAGGCACCCCTAATCCATTTTGGTGTATGGTGAAAGAAAGTGGTCCAATTTCATTCTTTTTATGTGGCTCTCCAGTTTTCCCAACACCATTTGATGAAGAGATTGTCTTTACTCGTTGTATATTCATTATTCCTTTGTCAAAGATTATTGACCACGTAACTATGGGCTTATTTCTGGGTTTTCTGTTCTATTCATTGATCTATGTGTCTGTTTTATGTTAGTACCATAATGTTTTAATTACTAGCACTTTGTAATGTAACTTGATATCTAAAATTGTGATACCTCCAGTTTTGCTTTTTCTCTTCCAAGATTGCTTCGGCTATTCAAGGTCTTTTTGGGTTCCATACAAATGTGAGGTTTGTTCTAGTTCTGTGAAAAATGCTGTTGTTATTTTGATAAAGATTGCATTAAACATATAGATTGCTTTGGGTAGTATACATTTTAACAATGTTTGTTCTTCCAACCTATATGCATGAAATATCTTTCCTTTTTTTTTTTTTTTTTTTTTTTTTTTTTTGCATACTCTTGAATTTCCTTCATCAATGTTTTATAGCTTTCAGAGTATAAGTCTTTCACCTCCTTGATTAGGTCTTATGTTTTCTGTTGTTTTTGATGAAATTATAAATGGAATTGTTTTCTTATTTTCCTTTCTGCTACTTAATTAGTAGTGTATAGAAATGCAACCAAGTTCTCAGTATTAATTTTGGATCCTCCAACCTTACTGAATTTAAAATTCCTACAATTTTTGGTTGTCATAGGGTTTTCTATGTATAATATCATGTCATCTGAAAATAGTGACAGCTTATCTTCTTTCTTAGTTATTTGTATACCTTTTATTTTCTTGTCCGATTGTTACAGCTAGAACCCACGGTATTGTGTTGAATACAAGTGGTGAAAGTGGACCTCCTTGTTTTTTCTATCTTAGAGAAAAAGTTCTCACCATTTTCACCATAACTTTTTCACCATTGAGTATAATGTTAACTGTGGGTTTGTCATATATGGCCTTTATTATGTTGAAGTACAACTTGAAAGTTTTTATCATGAACACATGTTAAATTTTTTAAATGGTTTTTTGCATCTATTGTAATAATCATATATTTATCCTTCATTTTGTTAATGTGATATATTAATTGATTTGTGAATATTGAACCATCTTTGCATTCCTCAAACAAATCCCACTTCACTCTGATGAGAGATCCTTTTAATGTATTGTTTAATGTAGTTTGCTATTATTTTCTTGAGGATTTTTGCCATAATTTTGTTCATTGGGGATATTGGCCTGTAGTTTTCTTTTTTTGTAGAAAGTATTTTGAAGTTTTCTTTACTCTTCTATTTTTTGGAATAGTTTTGGGAGAATAGGTTTTAGGTGAATAGGTATTAATTAATCTTCTTTAAAATGTGTAGTAGAATCACCTGTGAATCCATCTGGTCTTGGACTTTTGTTTCTGGGAGTTTTTTGATTACCAATTCAATTCTTTCACTTTTAATTGGTCTACTCAAATTCTCTACTTCTTGCTGACACAGGTTGTTCAATTTCCTAGCATATATTTTTATGTAGTACTCTTTTAAAATCCAGTGTATTTCTGTGGTATCAGTTGTTACTTCTCTTTCATTTTTTATTTTATTGGTGTCTTCTCCTCCTTGATGAGTCTGGCTAAGGTTTGCCAATTTTGTTTGCTTCAAACAAATTAATTCTTGGTTTTATTGATCTTTTCTGTTGTTTTCTTTAGTCCCTATTTTATTTCTGCTCTGATATTTATTATTTCATTCCTTCTACTATCCTTGTCCTTTGATAGTTTGAGATTTTTCTTATTTCTTGACATAATAAGCCTGTATTGCTATATATTTCCCTCTAAGAACTGCTTTCATTGCATTCCAAAGATTTTAGATCATGCGGTTTCATTTTCATTTGTCCCCATTTTTTATTTCCTCTTTGATATATTCATTGACCTGTTGGCTGCTTAGTAGCATGTTGTTTCACCTCCATATATTTGTGGTTATTCCAGTTTTTTTCTTGTGATTGATTTCTAGTTTCATACTGTTATTGTCAGAAGAGGTACATCATAAGATTTCAATACTATTGAATTTATTAAGACTTGTTTTGTGGTGTAGCATAATCTGTCCTAGAGAATGCTCCACATGCACTTGAAAAGAACACCCTGTTTTTGAATGGAATGTTTTATTTTTTTTAATTTTTTATATTTTTTTAAGTTTATTTATTTTGAGAGAGACAGAGACAGAACAAGTGGGAGAGGAGCAAAGAGAGATAGATGGAGAGAATCCCAAGCAGGCTCCATGCTGTCAGCACAGAACCTGATGCAGGACTCGAACTCACAAGTTGTGAGCTCGTGACCTGAACTGAAACCAAGAATTGACACTTAACTGACTGAGCCACCCAGGTGCCCCTTGAATGGAATGTCTTATATATATATGTTAGACCAGATGAACATAATGTGTCATTCAAAAACTGTTTTCTTAATGATTTTCTGCCTGGATGGTATCCACTGATGTAAATGGCATGTAAAAGTCCCTTACTACTAACATATTACTGTCAAATTCTCCCTTTAGTCTGTTTATATTTGCTTCATTTTTGGTGCTCCAATCTTGGATACATATATATTTAAAATTGTTATGTTCCCCCAATTGATTCATTATTTTATCATTATGTAATGCCTTTGTCTCTTGTTGCAGTATTTGTTTCAAAGTCTTTTTTTGTCTGATGAAAGTTTCCTTCCCTTTTCTGTATGTGGCTGTATGTGCCTTTAGGTCTGAAGTGAGTCTCTTGTAGGCAGCTTATAGTTGGGTGTTTTGTTTTGTTTTGTTATTTGCATTTGGTCACCTATGACTTGATTGGAGCATTTAAGCTATTTACTCTCAAAATAATGATAGGTGTATCATTTTTTTAGTAGTTTTCTGGTTGTTTTTGTAGTCCTTCTCTTCCTCCTTTTGCTCCCTTACCTTGTTGTTGATACTTTCTGGAATTTTATGCTTGGCTTTCTTTCTATTATTTTTTTTTTTGGATATCTATTACCAGTTTGAGTTTGTGGTTACCATAAGGTTCATATTTAACATCCTATGTGTATAAAAATAACATTCTATGCATATAGCAGTCCATATTAAGTTGATAGTCACTTAGGTTTGAACACATTCTAAAAGAACTTTTTTACTCCCTTTTCCAAGTTTTATACATATGTTGTAATATTTTACATGTTTATAATTTTCATGTTCCTAATTAGGGCCTTTTCTACTTAAAGAAGTCCCTTTAGCATTTCTTGTAAGTCCAATTTAGTGACGAGTTTGCTCCTTTAACTTTTGTTTGTTTGGAAAACTCTTGACCTCTCCTTCACTTCTGAATGATGACCTTGCCAGGTACAGTATTCTTGGGTGTAGGTTCTTCCATCTAGCACTTTGAGTATATCATGTTTCTTCCTTCTGATTTGCAAGGTAGCTTCTGAAAAATCTGCTTATAGTCATAAGGGGCTAGTTTTTCTCTTGCTGCTTTTAAGATTCTCTTTTTTTTTCATGAGAAAGTTTTTTAAATTTTAGTTGATATACCATGCTATATTGGTTTTAGGAGTAGAATTCAGTGATTCATCACTTATTTACAACACCTGGCATTCATCACAACAAATGCCCTCCTTAATAGCCATCACCCACTTAGTCAACCCTCAGTTTGTTCTCTATCATTAAGAGTCTCTTGTGGTTTGTTTCCCTCTCTTCTCTTCCCCCTCCTTTCCATGTGTTCACCTGTTTTATTTCTTAAATTCCACATATGAGTGAAATTATTTAGTATTTGTCTTTCTCCAGTTGGCTTATTTCGCTTAGCATAATACATTCTAGCTCTATCCACATAATTGTAAATCCCACGACTTCATTCTTTTTGGTGGCTGAGTAATACTCCATTGTGTGTGTGTCCATCATTTGATGGACATTTGGGCTCTCTCCATAGTTTGGCTATTGTTGATAATGCTGCTATAAACATTGCAGTACATGTACTCCTTTGAATCTGTATTTTTGTAACCTTTGGGTAAACACCTGATAGTGCAATTGCTAGGTTGCAGGGTAGCTCTATTATTAGTTTTTTGAGGAACCTCCATACTGTTCTCCAGAGTGGCTGCACCAGTTTGCATTCCCACCAGCAGTGCAAGAGTGTTCCTCTTTCTCCACATCCTCACCATGACCTATTTCTGGGTTCAGCTTTCAACTTTATCCAGCAAAGCCAAGGGCAGCAGAAAGGATTACTCAAGACTCTATACAAGTCAAGAGAGGTGAGAGGAAGGCTAAGGGAAGTCTCCCCAAGCTTCTGTCAAGCTCCCGTATTTATTAAGCATACATTTAAGGAAACATTGTGCAATACATCAGTGGGCTATATGCCAGTAAGAACGTATTGAAAGCATGCAGAAAAACAAGTTAAGGCATTCCCCAAACTACAAAAGAGCAGATGCAGAAAACAAGATGGAAAACAAGATAAAATAATCTGCATGGTAACATGGTCTAAGGAATTTATGAGCATAGGCAGGAGCCAACCCCTAGATCTACATTAACTAGATAAGCAACACAAGGTGTGCCCTCTTAGATAGACATTAACTAGGTGAGCAAAACATGGCCCACTGTTTTCAGCAAGGCCAGAAAGCAGTGTTCTGCTTTGCAATGTGTGCCCTATAATTTCCTAACCCAGGAACATCACTATTTGATTTCTCACACCTGTTGTTTCTTGTGTTGTTAATTTAGCCATTCTGACAGATATGAGGTGGTATCATTGTGGTTTTCATTTGTATTTCCCTGATGATGAGTGGTGTTGAGCATAATATCCTCTTCTTATCTTTATCCTTTAACATTTTAAGTATTATGTATTGTGGTACAGACTGCCTGGGGTTCCTCTTGTTTGGAACTCTATCTCTTCTTCTTCTGAGACCCTATAATGTGAATTTTTGTTTGCTTGATGTTGTCCAAGAGATGCCTTAACTGATCCCACTCCCTTTTTTTTTTTTGAGTGTGTGCCGTTTAAGTTTGGGTGCTTCCTATGATCCATTCGTTGGCATCCTATAATCTGTTAATTCCTTGTAGTGTATTTTTCATTTTAGTTATTGTGTGTTTCAAATACGATTTTTTAAGTATTTTTTTCTCCTTGTTGAAGTTCTGAGTCCTTGCACTCTTATCTCCAGTCCGTTGAGCATCTTCATGATCATAACTTTAAATTCTTTACCAAGCATATTGTTTATTATCCATTTCAGTTACTACTTTTTCTGAGAGGAAGGACTGAGAGGTGCCTCATTTTTTGTGTTCCCTCTGCCTCAAGCTTTGAAGGGATAGCCATGGCAGTGCTAACATGCCTATTAAAAATTGCTTCTTTACTTCGCTATAGTTTGGTAGATGTCACTGATAAAAGTTCTTTGGGGTTTCTGAATTAGGTGCTTGCTTTCTACACAGAGTAAACTCACCAGCAAGTGGCATCAAGGAGCTGGATGAATTAAAAAAAAAAAAAAGACCCAACATAACCTCAGATGACTCACTTCAGCTCCTCATATACATATAAATAAAAAGTGAAAAAAAAGGATGATATTCCAAGCAAGCAAAAAGCAAATGGATATAGCCATACTTATATCAGAAAAAATTAACAGTAACAAGTAAAAAAGGTCATTATGTAATTATAAAAGGGTCAAAATACATCAAGAAGATATAACAATCATAAATACATATACTCTCAACACTAGAGCACCAAAATATATTAAGTAAATATTAACAGGTCTAAAAGGGATAAAAAGACCGCAACACAATAAAAATAGGGTACTGCAGCAGCTATCAGCAATGGATAAGTCATCTAGACAAAAAATCAACAAGGAAACATTGGTATTCAACTACACTTTTGCATTTTAAATATAAATAGAATAATCTATCCAGCAGCAGCAGAATATACATTTTCCAAGTGCACATGGAACATTATTCAGATAAATCTTAACAAATTTTTATTGAAATTTAAACTAATTATGTATGAAACTAGAAATCAACAAAAAGAAAGTGAGAATACCTACAAATATCTGGAAACTAAACAATAAATTTCTGAACAATGAATGATCCAAGGAAGAAATCAGAAGAGAATTATAAAAATTAGGCTGTATTTGCATTTTTTCAACATATCAAATCATATGAGGTACAGCAAATGCAGTTCTGAGAGAAAAGTTTATAGTAATAAACACATACAAAATTATATCCCAGACAACTTAGCTTTATACCTCAAGAAACTATAAAAAAAGACCAAATTAAGTGCAAACTTAGCAGAGGTAAGGAAATAAGATCAGAGTGAAATAAATGAAATAGAGACCAGAGAACCAAAACAAAGGATCATTGAAACTAAGAACTGGTTGTTCAAAATTATAAAATTGACAAACCTTTAGCTAGACTTACCAAGAGAAAAAAACCTCAAAATTAAAACTAAAACAGGAGGGGAAACTGGGTGGCTCAGTCGGTTGTGTGTCCAACTCTTGATTTCAGCTCAGGTTATGATCTCACATTTTGTGAGTTCCAGTCCTGCATCGGGCTCTGTGCTGACAGTGTGGAATCTGCTTGTGATTCTCTTTCTCCCTCTCTCTGCTGCTTCCCCGGTTGTGTTCTCTCTCTTTCTCTCCCAAAATAAATAAAACAGGAGACGAGTGCCTAGATGGCTCAGTCAGTTAAGCATCCAACTCTTGATTTCAGCTCAAGTCATTATCTGATGGTTGCATTCACAGCACAGAGTCTGCTTGGGATATTTCTCTCTCTCTCTCTCTCTCTCTCTCTCTCTCAGAATAAATACATAAAACAGGAGACATTACAACTGATACTACCAAAATACATAGGTTAAGCGATTAATGTGAACAATTATATCAAAAATTATGAAACCTAAAAGAAATGGGTAAATTTCTAGAAACACAACCTCCCTAAACTGAATCAACAAAAACCTCTTAACACAGAAAACCCCATGACTAGTCAGCTCCATTGGTGACTCCTACCAAACATCAGAAGAATACCAATCCTCCTCAATCTCTTCCAGATTCATACTACAAGCTTGGCATTACCCTGATAACAAAACCAGGTAAGTATACCACAAGAAAACTATAGACCTATAATATCCTTGATGAATATAAATTTAAAAAAATTCTCAACCAAATATTAGCCAACTGAATTCAAGAACATAGCAAAAGAGTTATACACCATGACCAAATGTGATTTATCCCTGAGATGCAAGGATGATTCAACATATGCAAATCAGTAGGTGTAATACAACATATCAGTAAGATGAAACATAAAATTCACATTACACTCAATGGATAAAAATTGAAAATTTTTCCTCTATTGTCAGGAATAAGTGACCACTCCTACTCCATATAGTCCTGGAAGTCCTAGCTAGAGCAATTAGGCCAAAGAAGTAAAAATCATCCAAATCAGAAAGGAAGAAGTAAAACTGTTGCTACTTACGGATGGTATCCTCTTAGGTACAGAAAATCCCAAAGGATCAACCAAAAAAACTGTTGGAACTAGTCAATAATTTCAGTTTTAGATTTAGATTCTCTAAATCAACATAGAGAAATCAGTTGTATTCCTTTTCACTAAAAGGGGAAACACCTGAAAAAAAAAAAAAACTATCCCTTTTACAATAGCATCAAAAATAATAAAATACTTAGGAATAAATTTAAGGATGTGAAATGTACAATGAAAACTACAAAACTTTGCTAAAATGGAAGAAGACTCAAATGGAAAGCCATTCCGTGTTCATGGATCAGAAGAATTAATATTGTTAAAAAGTCCCTGGGGCACCTGGGTGGCTCGGTTGGTTGAGCGACTGACTTCGGCTCAGGTCATTATTTCATGGTTTGTGGGTTCGAGCCCCATGTCGGGCTCTGTGCTGACAGCTCAAAGCCTGGAGCCTGCCTCAGATTCTGTGTCTGGCTCTCTGCCCCTCCCCCACTTGTGTGAGCTCACTCTTTCTCTCTCAAAAATAAATAAACATTAAGAAAAAAAATTTTTAAGTCCATACTACCTAAAGCCATCTACAGATTCAATGCAATACCCATCAAAATACCAAAGCCTTTCTTTTTTTAATGTTTATTTATTTTTGAGAGAGAAAGGGTGGGGAGGGGTAAAGAGAGAGGGAGACAGAATCCCACGCAGGTTCCATACTATCAGCACAGAGTCTGATGTGAGGCTCAACCCCACGAACTATGAAATTCTGACCCAAGCTGAAGTCGGACACTCAACTGACTGAGGCACCCAAGCACCCCAATACCGAAGACGTTCTTAACATATAATAGAAGTAATCATAAACTTTGTGTGGCACCACAGAAGACCCCAAGTAGCCAAAACATTTCTGAGGGGAAAAAAAAGAACAAACCTGGAGATATCATACTTCCTGATTTCAAACTATAATATAAAACTAGGGTAATAAAATCAGTGTGGTGCTGATCATATAGACAAATGGGACAAAATAGAAAGGCCAGAATAAAATCCCAGCATACAGAGTCAACTAATATTCATCAAGAGAGCCAGGAATACCCAATGGGGAAAGGACAGTCTCTTCAATAAATAGTGCTGAGAAGTCTAGAGAAACAAATGCAGAACAATGAAATTAGGCCCCTGTCTCACACCACTCATAAAAATTAAATGGATTAACGACTTAAATTTAAAACCTGAAATCATAAAGCTCCTTGAAGAAAATGTAGAGAAGTACCTTCTCATCATTGGCCTAGGCAGTGATTTTTTGATAAGACACCAGAAACACAGACAACAAAAACAAAAATCAAGAAAAGAGACTACATCAAACTAAAAAGCTTTTGCACACCAAATGAAAGGAGAACCTACAGAATGGGAGAAAATTTTTCAAACCATATATTGGATAAGGGGCTAATGTCCAAAATATATAAGGAACTCATACAGCAATGGGCAGAAGAACTAAATAATTTTCCAAAAAGACCATCAAAATGGCCAACAGACATAAGGGCAGATGCTCAACATTACTAATTATCCCAGAATAGTAAATCAAAACCACCATGAGACAGCCATTCTAACAAGTGTGAGGTAATGTCATCAAGACAAGAGACTACAAGGATGTGGTGAAAAAGAAATCCTTACATACTGTTCAAGAGAATGTAAACTGGTCTAATAACTATGGAAAACAATGTGGAGGTTCCTCAAAAAAGTAAAAATAAGCAATTTTTACATACAATCCAGCAATTCTTCTAGGTATATATCCAAAGGGAATGAAAACGGGAATTTGAAGAAATAATAGGCACACCTATGTTTACTGCAGCATTATTCACAACAGCCAAGATATGAAAACAACCTAAATGCTCACCAGTGGGTGAATGAATAAAATGAATAAAAAAGATATATGTGTATGTGTGTGTATATATTATTATATGTTACGTACATTATATATATTATTTAGCAATGAGAAAGAAGGATATTATTCCAAGTAAGATAAGTCAGACAGAAGAAGTATTGTATGATATCACTTACATATATGGAAACTGAAAAAGTCAAATGTACCAAGAACAGTAAAAGGATGGTAACCAGGGGATGGGGGATGGATAAGGCTGAAGTTGCTTAAGAGTACAAACTTGCAATGAATAGTAAATAAGCCATACAAATCCAATACACAGCATAAGGAAAATAATCATCATTATCATCAAACTCTGTTAAGCATCTAAAAATCATCATAACCATTAAAAAAGATAATTATATAATATTATAGAGGTGCCAAATACTACTGCAATTATATTACAATATATAAACATATCAAATTAACACATTATACATCTTAAATTTACACGTTTTATATACATGTGTGTATATCAAATATATTCAATTTAAAAAAACTAAAAAAAAAAAAAAATCTCAAGTTGAATGAAGATAAAAAAAAAAGCAGTACTCAAAGGGAAATTTATAGCTATACAACTACATTTTTAAAAAAAAATGAAAGATCTCAAATCAGTAATACAATTTGGCATCTTGAAGAACTAGAAAACTAAGAGCAATATAAACCCAAAGCTAGCAGAAGGAAGCAAACAGTAAATATTAGAATGGAGGTAAATGAAATACAGAATAGTAAAGCAATAGAGAATCAATAAAAAACAAAGTGTGGTTCTAAATCAGAAATGAAAATAGAGATATTACTACCAACCTTAGAGAAATAAAAAGGATTATGAGCATTTATAAGCAAGTGTATGCTAGGAAATTAGATAACTTGCTTGAAATGGACAAATTCATAGAAACAAATTATCCAAACTCCCTCAAAGATTAATAGAAGAATCTCAACGGAATTATAACAAGTAAAGAAATTGAAGCAATAATCAAAACCATCTCTACAAAGAAAAGTCTAGGACCAAATGACATTACTGTTATATCTACCAAAATTTATAGAAGTAACATCAATCCTTCTGAAGCTGTTCTGGAAAAATGAAGAGAAGTGAACACTTTTCCATCTCATTCTGAGGCCAGCATTACCCAAATATGAAAACCAGGTAAAGACATCACAAGAAGAGTAGACCAGTATCTCATATAAATATAGATGCAAAACTCCTCCAAAAAGTACTGGAAAACTAATTACAGACTGTGACAAAATGGTATTTATCCTAGGAATGTGGTTCAGTGATTCAAAAAAAATTAATGTAACATACCATATTAACAAAATGAAGGGGGGAAAATATTAACTTGATTGATGGATAAAAAGTATTGGACATTCTACTCTATTCAAGAGTAGAACCCAGGGATTCATCACTTACATATAACAACTAGTGCTCATCCCAACAAGTGCCCTCCTTAATGCCTCCTTATATGCCATCATCCATATAGCCCATCCCCCATCCAGTACCCCTCCAGCAACCCTGAGTTCTCAATTTAAGGGTCTCTTATGTTTGCCTCCTTCTCTGTTTTTATCTTATTTTTCCTTCCCTTCTTGTATGTTCATCTGTTTTGTTTCTTAAATTCCACATATGAGTGAAATCATATGGTATTTTTCTTTCTCTGGCTTACTTCACTTAGCATAATACACTCTCCTTCCATCCACATTGTTGAAAATGGCAAGATTTCATTCTTTTTGATTGCCAAGTAATATTCCATTGTGTGTATACATGTATATATATAAATGTGTGTACACATACATATGTGTACACATATATTTACATGTGTGTACCTGTGTATATGTATATGTGTGTATACTATATACGTATATACCACATCATCTTTATCCATTCATCAGTCGATGGACATTTGGGCTCTTTGCATAATTTGGCTATTCTTGATAGCGCTGCTATAAACAGTGGAGTGTATTTTCCCCTTCAAATCAGCATTTTGAATCCTTCAGATAAATACCTAGTAGTACAGCTGCTGGGTTGTAGAGTAGTTCTATTTTTAATTTTTTGATGAACCACCATCTGTTTTCCATAGTGGCTGCACCAGCTTGCATTCCCACCAACAGTGCAAAAGGGCTCCCCTTTCTCCATATCCTTGCCAACATCTGTTGTCTCCTGAGTTAATTTTAGCCATTCTGACAGGTATAAGGTGGTATCTCATGTCATAATCTCCAAGTCGGGGGCATAAATATTTACAATTGTTAGATCTTATTGATGGATATACCCCTTGATTATGATATAATGCCCTTCATAATCTCTTGTTACAGGCTTTGTTTTAAAATCTAGTTTGTCTGATATAAGCATGGCTACTCTGGCTTTCTTTTGACATCCATTAGCATGATAGATGGTTCACCATCTCCTAACTTTCAATCTACAAGTGTCTTTAAGTCTAAAATGAGTCTCTTATAGGCAGCATATAGATGGATCTTATTTTTTTTTATCCATTCTGATACCCTCTGTCTTTTGATAGGAGCATTTAGTCCATTTACATTCAGAGCGATTATTGAAGATAAGAATTTAGTGCTATTGTGTTACCTGTAGAGTTGGTCTTGCTGGTGAACGTCTCTGGTCCTTTGTAGTCTTTGTTGCTTTGGACTTTTTTTTTCACTACTCAAACTGTCCCCCTTAAAATTTCTTTCAGGGCTGGGGCTCCTGGGTGGCTCAGTCAAACATCCGACTCGTGATTTTGGCTCAGGTCACGATCTCAGAGTTCATGGGTTCAACCTCTGCGTCAGACTCTGCACTGACAGTGTGGAGCCTCCTTGGGATTCTGTCTCCTTCTCTCTCTCTGCCTCTCGGTCACTCACATACTCTCTCTCCGAAGTAAAAAACTTAAAAAAAAATTCTTGCAGGGCTAGTTTAGTGGTCACGAATTCCTTTAGTTTTTGTTTGTCTGGGCAAAACTATCTTGCCTCCTATTCTGAATGACAGCCTTGATGGGTAAAGAATTCTTGGCTGCATATTTTTTCCCATTCAGCACCTTGAATATTTCCTGCCACTCCCTTCTGGCCTGCCAAGTTTCAGTGGACAGGTCTGCTGCTAACCTTATGTGTGTCTACCCCTAGGTTAAGAATTTTTTTTGTCCCTGGCTGCTTTCAGAATCCTCTATCTTTGTATTTTGAAAGTTTTACTATGATATGTCAGGGTGTTGACCTGTGTTTGTTGATTTTTATGGGATTTCTCTGTGCTTCGTGGATTTGGATGTCTGTTTCTTTCCCCAGATTAGGGAAGTTCTCAGCTATAATCTGCTCAAATAAACCTTCTGCCTCTTTTTCCCCCACTCTTCTTTTGGGACTCCTCGGATATGGATATTGTCTCATTTTATGGAATCACTAAATTCTCTAAGTCTCCCCTCATGATCTAATAGTTTCCTTTCCCTCTTCTTTTCAACTTCATTATTTTCTATAATTTTATCTTCTGTATCACCTCTTTTCTCCTCTCCAATCCTCACTGTGACTGTATCTAGTCGGTTTTGCATCTCAGTTACAGCATTTTTTAATCCAGCCTGACTAGTTTCCAGGTCTTTAATCTCTATAGCAAGGCTTTCTCTGGTGTCTTCTATGCTTTTTTCAAGCCCAGCTAGTAGTCTTATGACTGTTACTCTAAATTCTTGTTCAGATATATTACTTACATCTATTTTGAGCAAGTCCCTGGCTCTGATTTCTTCTTGACCTTTCTTTTGGGGGAGATTTCCTCTATCTTGTCATTTGGGCTGTGTTTCTGTCTTTTGTGTGCTTTAAAAGCTTGCTGTGTTTCCTGTACCTGAGAGGAATGCTGTATTAAAAAGGAGTCACAAACTGTCCAGGGTCCGGCACTTCAGGAAGTGTTTCTGGTGTATGCTGTGTGCACTCTTTTATTGCATTTTGGCTGCTCTTTCCCACTGGTCCATCCTCTGCAGAGTTCTTCCTTGTTTGCAATGGAGAGTGTTCAGATGTTTTACTAGGTGTGCTTTGATTTGTTTGTTAAAATAAGCCTGGAAAAAGGGGAAAAACTCTGATCCCAAAAAAAGAGAAAAGGAATGGTAACAAAAAACAGAGAATCAAAAAACTTGAAGGCTAATTCCAAAGAAACAGAATAAAGAAGACTGATCCCCTCCAAAAAGAGAAAAGGAAATGAGAAAGACAACCAACTATGAGCCTGATTTCAGACTAAAAAAGAAAAAAAGTCAACCCAGTCCTATTTCCACCAGAAATGCAGGTGTCGTTTTGAAGCACTTGATTCTCAGTATACTTGGTGTGTGCAGGGTTCTGGCTGTGCTGGTCTTCTAGAAGAGAGGCCTGCTGTGTTGGCTCAGTGTCAGCCTTGCCCCAGTAAATAAGCAGTTGCCAGGCATGGGGAGGGCGGGGAGGGTTTGGTGTAAGCGAGTCGGGCCTCTGCATTGCTCTCTGAAGTCTCCCCATGTTGGTGTTGGGAGGAAATAGCACCACCACAATCTCTCATTCCTAGACCTCACCCCGCCCTGCTGTTCGGCAACCCTCACAGACTAACAAGGGCAGGCAGCTCACCCTGTGCCACAAGTCTGCGTACTTTCTGTGTCATGCAGCTGGGTTTCAAAACTTGAAGTCTTAAAGGATGCACCCCCTTCTCTGACGCAGAGCCTTTTCACACTGTGTCTGAAGTCCTATGTCCCTGAGCAACAGTCCCACACCTGCACAGTGTGCATGGTCTATGGGGTAGCAGCACTAAAAGCTGCAAAGTTTATATTTCCTCTGTGTGTGCCTATCCTCTGCTGATGAAAGGCTTTTTGCTGGCGCCTACAGGGTCTTTTGTCCTTGGGAGGAAATAGACCCTCTTACAAAAGTACTCCAAGAAGGGGAGTGTTCTCTCCCAGTGCACCCTGGAGATCTCTACACCCCGCCAATGCACTCCAGGGCCGCCAGTCCCTCCTCCCCAGGAGCACATGCCACAGCTCCACTCCAGAGAAAGTCAAAGTCACATACTTCCAAAACATCAGAGTTTGAGCTCCAAATGGTGGTTGCAAAAACCCCTGCAACACTCAGTACTCCTTGCTCCCCAGTCCATGACCCAGAGAGGTTTTTCACTTGTGCAAACCCAATGCTGCACTCTTTCAGCCCGTCTCCCCTTCTCTCCCTTTTGTCTCTCCGTGAAAGTGTTCCCTCCCCTCCACAGCACTGCTTATTTTCTCTCCCCCAGTTCACTTCCATGCACCTTGCACCTTCCATGTTCTCTCCCTCCAACCATGGAGCTCCTTCTCCCAGTCCACAGATCAATCTCCTGGATCTTCCAAGTGATCTTACCTCAATACATCTGTGTTTGAGGAACTAGAAAAGCCCAGGGTCCCCCTGCTTCTCTGCCATGTTAATGAACTCCTCCTCCTCAAACATCTTTTTTTTAAAGGAACTCAGAAAACTAGGAATAGAATGTAACTTTCTAAACATAACAAAGGGCATACATGAAATACTCATAACTAACATCAAACTGAAGGCAAAAGACTGAAAGCCTTCTCACTAAGATCAAGAACAAGACAAGGATGCCCGCTTTCACCACTGCTATTCAATATTGTGCTAGAAATTCTAGCCAGAGCAATTAGGTAAGAAAAAGAAATAAATGACTTCCAAATTGGAAAGGACAAATTATATTTATCTCTACTCAGCAATGAAATAATCCTATAGATAGAAAATCCCAAAGAATCTAAAAGAAAGTTACTAGAACTAATAAAAAATTCAGCAAAATTGCAAGTTACAAGATCAACACACAAATATCAGTTGTGTTCATCAACAGTGAACAATCTGAAAGGATATTAAGAAAGTAATTTCACGCTATTGTAAGCATCCTTTTAAAAGACTAAATATGTAAAATTTTAACCAAAGCTGTGAAAATGTGTACACTAAAAACTACAACACTGGTGAAATTAAAAAAAAAATGGCATAAATAGATGGAAAGTTACCTCATGCTCATGGATTAGAGAACTTAATATTAAGATATCACTACTACCCACAGCTATCTATTGATTCAGTGCAATCCCTACCAAGATTATAATAGCCCTTTTTAGAGCTATTGTAGTAGGTGTGATCCTAGTGTGGTTTTCATTTGCATTCAAGGGGGCCTGAATAACAAAAACAAAAAATAAAATCCTAAAAGACAAGTACAATTTGGTAGGATTCTCACTTCCCAATTCCAAAACTTATTGCAAGGTTAGAGTAATCAACACACTGTGATTCTGACGTAAGGACATAGAGATCAATGAAACATAAAATCTAGAAATAAACCCTTTTGTCTATGACCAGTTGACTCTTTTTTTTTTTTAATAAAGGCAATTTCTATTTTTATTTATTTCATGAGGGAAAAAAAGGGCTTTAAGCTCTAGAACAAAGGAACTGGCTTCTATAGTTTCAAAGACATAGAAGATCTATTTAATTGGGAATGCTGTACATTTTATTAAATTCTCACATCACAAGAACAGGAAGCAGAAGGGTACCTGGCTGGCTCAGTCAGTAGAGCATACAGCTCTTGATCTCAGGTCCATGAGTTCAAGCCCCACGTTGGGTACAGAGATTGCTTAAATAGAGAGAGAGAGAGAGAAAGAAAAGAAAAAAGAAAAAGAAAGAAGGAAAGAAAGAAAAAGAAAGAAAGAAGGAAGGAACAAACAAACAGGGGCTCCTGGGTGGCTCAGTCAGTTAAGCATCTGACTCTTGATCTCAGCTCAGGTCATGATCTCACAGTTCATGAGACCAAGCCTCACGTCGGGGCTCTGCACTGACAGTGTGGAGCCTGCTTGGGATTCCCTCTCTCCCTCTCTCTCTGCCCCACCCCTCTCACTCTCTCTCTCAAAACAAATTAAGGAAAAAAAAAAAGCAGAAAAAAGCAGCTGTTTTATTTATTCACAGTAAAGAATATTTATAACCTGGTTGTAATAAAAACTTATTTCAGAGGTCATTCCTAGAATATGACAGTATCTTAGGTAAAATATTGTTTAATTATATTCATAAAGAAGAGGATCGTATCTGTACAAAGGGAGAGGAGGGGCTGGAGGAGGGTAGGAAGAGGAGGAGAGGGTGGAAGAGGAAGAAAAGAAGAAAAGCCCTTCAATAGGCACCATTTATCCTTAAACAGAGTCAAGTCTTAGACTTGGTTTTTCCACCCAGGAGTCCTTCCCCCATCACCCTCCAGGGCACATCAGAAAATGCAAAGAACTTTGAAGAGATTAGAGTCACATTCAAACTTTCATTGCAAGTAGCCATAATGAACACTCTCATTCTTTTTTTAAAAGATCGAATTAGATTACTTCTTGAAGTGTATGATCCAACAAGAGCCAATGAACTTGGTGTCCAATTTCAAACTATTTTCTCTTTTTCTCAAAAATCTTTATAAAAATACTCTCATTCAAATATAGATTCTTATTTTCATCTATAGTGTTCCAAAAAATATATATTTACTTCATTAGAAAGCGTTTTGGTCAGGACGCCCAGGTGATTCAGTCAGATGAGTGTCTAACTCTTGATTTCGGTTCAGGTCATGATCTCATGGGTCTGTGGGATTGAGCCCCACATTGGGCTCTGCACTGACAGCAGGGAGCCTGCTTAGGATTCTCTCTCTCTGCCCTTCGCCTGCTCGCTCACACGCTCTCTCTCTCCCCCTCCCAAAATAAATAAATAAACATCAAAAGGAAAAAAGTTTTGTGCGACCAGTTGACTCTTGACAAGGGTGCTTAACTAAGTCCATTAAATGGGGAAAGAGTAGCTTCTGCAGTGAATAGTGCTAAGACAACTAGATTTCCCTATGCAAAAGAATAAAACTGGACCTCTGCCTCATATAATATACAAAAAAATAACTCAAAAGGGATCAAGAGCCTAAATATAAGAGCTAAAACCTTAGAGCTCTTAAAGAAAATATAGGGGTAAATCTTCATGACTATTGCATTCTTACATATGATACCAAAAGCATGAACACTGTAATAAAATTAATTGAACTTCATTAAAATTAAAAATACTGTGCATCAAAGGATTATCAAGAAGGTACACAGGCAGCCTAAATAGAAAATGTTTGCACATCTTTTACCTCATAAGGTCTTAATACCCAGAATATATATAGAACTCAAGAAGACAACCGAGTTTTAAAAAGGGCAGCAGACTTGAATGGACATTTCTCCAAAGATGTACAAATAATCTGTAACTACATTAAAAGATGCTCAACATCATTAGTCACTAAGAGAATGAATGCAAATGAAAACCACAATGAGATCACACATACTAGACTAGCTATGATAAATTTTTAACACAAAATTATAAGTGTTGAGAAGGATATAGAGAGATAAGAATCCTCATAGATTGCTAGTAGGGATGTAAAATGAAGCATCCCACTGTGAAAACACTTTGGAGTTTCCTCAAAAAGCTAAATACAGAATTACCATGACTTCAATTCCTGGATATATACCCAAAAGAAATTAAAGAAGGGATTTGAACAGATATTTGTATCTCAGTGCTTACTATTTATGATAGCCAAAACATGGAAGTAACCCAGGATCTATAAACAAATTAATGGATAAACAAAATGTGGTATATACATAAAAGGGAATATTATTTAGCCATGAAAAGAAATGAAGTTATGATACATGCTACAATATCAGTGAACCTTGAAAACATGCTGGATGAAAGAACCAGATACAGAACATGAATATTCTATGATCTGATTCATATGAGATATTTAGAGTTGGCAAATTCATAGAGACAAAAAGCAGAATAGAGGTTAGTAGGGACTGAGAAGAATAGGAAATTGGGAGATTATTCCTCAGTGACTACAAAGTTTCCCTTTGTGATAATGGTTGAACAATTTTGTGAATGTAATTAATGCTATTGAGTTGTATAGTAAAAAATGGTTAAAATGGAAAATTTTATGTTCTATATATTTTTTACCACAGTAAAAAATATTTTTAAAAAGGAATCATGGTATTCATTTTTACCTGGTTAACAGAAACAAAAACTTAAATATTTTTATGATTTGGTTTGATAACGTTATAAACTGTAGTTGACCCTTGAACATTTGAAAATGCAGTTGAAAATCTGTGTTTAACTTTTGACTCCTCCAGACTACTAATAACCTGTTGACTAGAAGCCTTGATGATGACATGAACAATCTATTAACACATATTTTGTATATGTATTCTATCTTGTATTCATACTGTAAAGTAAGCAAGAGAAAATCATAAGGAAAAGAAAATACATTTACATTATGCTACACAAAGTAAGTTTGTCAGAGAAAGATATCATATGATTTCACTCATGTGGAATTTGAGAAACTTAACAGATGAACATAAGGGAAGGAAAAATAAGATAAAAACAGAAAGGGAGGCAAACCATAAGTGGCTCTTAAATACAGAGAACAAAATGAGGGTTGATCGGGGTGGCGGGGTGGGTTAAATGGGTGACAGGCATTAAGGAGGGCACTCTTCAGATGAGCACTGCGTGTCATATGTAAGAGATGAATCACTGATGAATCAAGTAAGATGAAGAGATGAATCAAGAAGCCAAGACGACACTGTATGTTAACTAACTTGAGAATTAAAAAAATATTTTAAAAAATACATGCCTATATGTATAGTTATTGGAAAAAAATCCACTTGGAAGTGGCCCTACACAGCTCACATCCATGTATATGATCAACTATATACAGGATCAACTGTATACTGAAAATCAAACCAGTGTTACAGAATTATAAGTAATCCACAGTGTACTTTAACTTATTCAATAGAAAATAATTGATTGTACAGGAATTTATACATTTGACTCTGGTATCCTAAAAAAATATAGGAGATAAAGATGACATTTAAAACCCACTGTGTATTAGCTTTTCAAGTATATTAACAGAGTAACTCTATACCTACTTTGACTATAAAAATATCACTCCACCTCTGCTAAGGCCTATTTATATCAATCAACTTGACACTACAAACGCCTTATGTAATAGGAAAATACAGAGCGGTAAAATACCATGCTTCAACCTTTTGTCTGTCCCATCACACATGAAGGATAGCACACATATCTTTTTTTTTAAAGCATCTAACTACATGTAAGCTGTAGGATGGGTAAGATGTAAGATGGGTAAAGCTGGAAGGTATCATATTGTCCTCATTCTTCAACTCCAGAAACTCAGTAAGAAAGGTGAAGTAACTTGCTCAGGATCACATAGTTGTTAACTAGCAGAACTGGGACTCAAGCTGTCCCCAAATGAGAGAGAAAGAACTAGGTTCAAATCTTAATATAAATTACTTTACCTCCATAAACCTTAATTTCCTTATTTGTAAAGTGTTGATGAATTCAGTGCTTACTGCAGTGAAGTAAGAATCAATAAGTCAGCATGAACTCTGAGCACTGAACTCTGAGCATGCAGTGTGTCCATCTTGCTTACCGATTTATCTGATAAATGCTTGGCATATGACAGATGATTTTTTTTTTCCTTTTTAAATACTGCTCTGAGTAATAGTAATTCACGATGGCCGCACTTTTGGTTTCATGGAGGAAAGCTTTATTAATTACAAGGGAAAGGGAATAAAAGGAATTAAACAATTATAGTAAACCTAAGAGGGAGAGAAGAACAAAGAAGGCTTTGTCTAATACATCAAATCAGGCACTCACAGCATCCAACCTTCTGGCTGTGGAAGCCCCGTGGTGAACAGCCAGGTTGAAGTCCCCACTGAGGGTGCTTGGCAGACTGGCCTCCCCTCAGGTGAGACTTCCAACCAACTATTCCTCCAGGGCATTGTATATATACTACCTATGTATGATTTGTGATTAGTCATTAAGTTTGCCTAACTGCAGTCCTGAGGGAGCTGGATTTTTTTTTTTTTAATTTCTCTCTGTTTCTCTTATGTATCTCACAGTCTTAGGAGCCTGGGCATGTGCACATTTCTCTTCCCTCCCTGATGCATCCCACGGGGCCAGCCTGGTCTGGCTCAAGGAGGTGATGACAAGTTAATCCCTCTTGATATCAGGAACAGAAGGGCCAGTTCTGATCCCGAGGCCAGATACAGAGTACAAACCAAGTGCCCCCTGATTGTCTATGTGCAGCTCTGAGCAGAAATACATGACAAGTCACACAAACAACTTCTGTGCAGAGCACATACTAATTTCAAAGCTCTCTGAAGTAACCTCTAAAGAATATTTTTTCTTAAGAACTACAAAATGTATCTCAAATACATTCCTAATAATATTCCATTCCTGCTAAAAATATATTTGGGAGTCTTGATTTGAGCCATTCTCAAAAAAATAGGCTAATTATTCATTCTATTTTCTGATGTGTTTCCTTATATACAGGCACTCACTCAACCATCCATTCAACAAACATATTTAGTGCCCAGTATAAGCACTGTGAAAGTTGCTGAAAATTGAAAAAGATGTATGAGATAATTGTTCACAGTCTTTATGTCTCTGAAAGAGTCTTCAAAATAATGGAACCTACTTTATGGTCTTTGGTGAATGTAAATTTGAACCTTATTTGGGGGGAGGCAGGAAGTGATAGCCTTTATCTTCTAGGACATGGGAGAAATCCTTCTGGGGTAAAACTGTTTTTATAAAGTAGTATTTATAAAGTGGCACAAGTACCTGTTTGAGATTCGGAAATCCTGGTTCTTCTTTATACACTTGCTCAACCTGATTGTGACTTGCAGATTTTCTTCACAGTCCTTTCTCACTCTTTATTTTAAACAGTTTGACATTTCTCCAAGGGGACTTTTCCATGTGTAGGAAAAAAAAAAAAAAAGAAAAGAAAAGAAGTCAGATTCAACTCTTGTGATTATTACCCTTTTTCTCTTTTTGGTAGCTTTAAGGGTTACTCTGTGATTTTCAATTAGAATTCATAGTGATGTTGAAATATTTTCCCCTTGAGTACTCTGCTGGACATAATCTTAAGCTTTAGGACCTAGGACAGCTGAGCAGCCTCTGTCTGGTATATTGGTGGCTGCTGTGGAGGAGGAAAAAAGACAGCTTCTCAAACTGATAAATGCTGTACCCCGAAGTGGTGCACAGTATTTTGTTTGAGCAATCATTTTCATTGGTAATGTTTCATGGCCATGCCTAACTTCTAAGGGGCAGGGAAGTGCACAATAAACCACATACTCAGAAGGAGACCAGATTATTTGTGAAGAGCCCTAAATGCACCACAGTTGTGCAAATTTTAGTCCAATACATTTGAAAACTGGGATAAAATGGAAAATGTCGCATAAAATTTCCAAAACCAACTCAAGAAAAACTTAGAAAACATGAACAGACCAGCAACTAATAAATTGATCCAGCTAATAAAGAATTGGTATTTAAAAATTTACCCCTACACCTAAAAAGACAGTGGACCCAAATCATTTTACAGGCTATATTTACCAAACCATCAAGATTTTAATTTTATGCACATTGTTTCAGATAGTAAAAAGGGCACAAAATTGTCAATGTTGAGAACTCTTAAGGGTCTAAGATTTACCCTATTTGCAAGCTAACAGGTTAGTCTACCAGTTTCATGGATGCCTGCAAAAAGCATAAGATTTCTGGGTCAGAAACAAAGGATGGTCTATTACTCAGAGAAGCAGCCAAAACAGCAGAATTTGTGGTGGGCACCTGAGCCCTCTTTCTCATAGAGCATATAGGTAGGCCCAGGCGATAACTACACACAAAGTGGAGTGTGTTACATGGAGCTCCGAGCTTATAAAATTCAATTCTTTTATAACAGCATTAAATATGCTATATTCTAAGGCTACAAATCACACCTTCCCAGAGGGAGACATTCTATCTGCCAAAACTGTTTGCTATAGGAATATCTTTCAAAAAATGGTACAGAACAAAGGCAGTTATTACTTCTGTTTGCAAGATATGCAGATACACAGAGACCCATGTAAAATTGTCACCTATTTGCCAACACATTTTATGAAGCCAATAAAATCAAGATAAACCAGGCAAACATAACATAAAACATAAAATCATACACCAATCATCCTTACAAACATACGCATGAAAACTATATAAAATACATAAAGCTGAATTCATCAGTGTACAGAAACAAATATCATGAATATAAGGAATTTATCCTAGGTATGAAAGGAAGGATGAAACATTAGAAAATCTATCACTTTATCACTTTAGTAGATTTTTTAAAATTATTCAACATTTAAAAAAAATCTATGTGAATTCATCACATTAACAGATTAAAGAAGAAAACCATATGAATATCTTGAAAGATACAGGAAAGCTATTTTGACTTGACTAAACGAGTATGTTTAATATTGGCACAAGAATCCAAATTTTCTGATTTCTTGATAAGAATGACTTTCCCTGCACTGTGCTTTTTTTTCCCCACTATAATATCGGGGTGGGGGGGAAGAGTTGAAGTTTATGTCTTTATTGTGTTCTTTTACTTTAAAATAGCATAGTTAGAAGGTAGTAATATTATTAGATACTCTTTAAACCATGTCTAATACCAAACTAATCATTGGTTTATCACCAGTGGTAGGTTGTGGTTAAGTTCATGTAAAAGTGAATTCCTGGTGCAGAAGCCTCTCAGGCTATTAATTCCAATCCAAACTTTCTTGGAATAAAGTAGTTGTCTATATTACAACATTTACATTGAGTATTGTCAAAATGGTTTTAGGCGTACTGTCTTCTAGGCTATGCATGTTAAATGAGGGCAAAAATTGGTTTGGGGGGCACCAAAAAATCCTAGATAATACATTAGTTTGTGGCCCTCAAAATCTCAACTCCACCTGACAAAATGTATTCATTCCTATTTAATTTCTCTCATTAGGGAGAAATCAGATTTAAGTTAATTTAATTTATTGATTAGAATACTTAAATTTAACTTATTTTTCCCCTTATGGAGGTGATAATTTAAAAACGAAGCTTGAGAAACATTTTTAAAAAGACTCATTGTTTTTAAAACAGGAATTATGTCTTAAAATATCTTTAAACCCTCAGCCACTAACAGATAGTAAATACACACTCTATAAATATTGACTAGATCTCAGAGTTTCAGTATCTGATATTCTGACATTCTATTTAAAGTTAGCCACTGCCTTAAGAAAATCAACTCATACTTGAAGGAAATAGAAACCATTTTGTTCGAACCATCAGTGATTGATTCAGAAAAGATAGATGTAATATGAAGAACAAGCTCGAGCAACAAAAGGTAGCTTCTTTCTCCTAAGAATAGTAGTAGCCAGGGTAATAATAATAATAACAACCTAACAAGAAGAAAAAAATCTAACAGTCATTGAACCAGGCCTTCATAGTGGACCAGGCCTGTGCTTTATGTATGTTAATTCACCTAATCCTCAAAATAGCCCAATGAATTAGGTCCTCTCATTATGATCATTTTACAGTGGAATCAGTAATTAATCACTGGTTAGTATAATGGCAATTTTTCTAATGTCATAATGTACCTAATACTTACCAAGTAACGATATCTATAATGTGATCTTCTTTTCGTCAGATTTTGATTGAGAAAATTGCAATCATCTCATCTAATTTATAGCTTTGGAAATTCCAAAATTGTTTTAAAGACCTACTCACTAACTCTCCACTTAAAAAAGTTTAAGAAATTAATATTAAACAAGAAATGATCATTATCCACCATACCTAAAGAACTTACTACCCTGAGCCATCTTGGGTCACCATCACCTTCTGGTTTTCAAAGCTGGAAATTAGGACAAATGAGGCTACCTGAAGAATGAAAGGGGAACTATTAGTAGTTATATCCTGACAACAAGGGTAAACAGAGACTGTCCTGGGGAATAGCATAGATGATCTCTCTACTCATCTTTCGTGCCATGTCTACTCTTAGCTCTACTTTTTTCTGTAGCTATTCCATTAATACCATTATTCCTTTGACCCAAACAAGTGAAACTAGAATCTGAAACATCTAAGGTTTATAAATAATCCTTTAGGTCAGAAAAATCACTTATTTTTTACATATAATAATAATTTCCATTAACAATGTTACCTGTTCTCCAGCCTCTATTTGTGAAGAAGTTTTTGAAAACGTATATAAACTACTTTAGGAATATTTGGGTTATGTGTTAGGATGATTTTTGAATGTGAGAAAAACTCTTCCCACTTCCCCTCTATCCTATACCAACATGTTATGATGGTATGTAATGTTAACTGAGGAAAACTGGAAGTCTGGTAACACAGAAAGATTGATTTCATTAGTTTGTTTTCTATGTGTTACAATATGTTGAAAATTGCATATACCCAGTTAAATGGATTTACAGTATATTATATAGTTTCAGATAAACTAGCACAAAGCAGACAAGAGCCTTAATTAAAAAGAATTCTATTAAGGGGTACCTAGGTGGCTCAATCGATTGGATGTCCAACTTCGGCTCAGGTCATGATCTCGCAGTTCGTGGGTTCGAGCACTGTGTCAAGTTTTGTGCTGACCGCTTAGAGCCTGGAGCCTGCTTTGGATTCTGTCTCTCTCTCTCTCTGCTCCTCCCCTGCTCATATGCTCGCTCTCTCTCTCTCTCTCTCAAAAATAAATATTAAAAAAAGAATTCTATTAAGAAATCAGATTAGAGATAATACTAATAAGGCAAACAAAAAAAGTAGAGGGGATGACACATCATCCTAGTGTAAACATTCTGTCGGCTATAAAAATTAATTATAATATAAAATATTATAGGAAGTTAGCCAAAAAACATAAATTATTAAAAATATATTTGAACTATGGCCCTCTAATTTATCCTAAAATATCATTTCACCTTTATCTCATCCTTTAAAATTTTATGTTTATAATCCACATAATACAAGTAAATATAATCTATAAATCAACACTGAAAATATTAAAAGTGACTGGAAAAGACACAACTAAATAGAAGGCTATTCCATGTTCATTGATTAGAAAACTTAATATTAAGAAGTCCATGCTACTCAAAGCAATATAAAGATTCAACACAATCCCTATCAAAATACCAAGGGCATTTTCACAGAAATAGAAAAAAACAATCCCAAAATTCTTATGGAACCATTCAAGAATCCCAAATACTCAAAGCAATCTTGAGAAAGAAAATTCCTGATTTCAAATTTTATCGCAAAGCTATAGTAATCAAAACAGTGTGGTACTGGCATAAAAATAGACACATATACCACCAGCTAACTTTCAGTAAGGGTGCCGGGGATACACAATGAGGAAACAATAGTCTCTTTAATAAATGTTGCTGGGAAAACTGGATTGCCACATGCAAAAGAATGAAATTGGACCCCTATCTTGTACCATACACAAAAATCTACTCAAAAAAGTTAAATAGATCTGGAACTGTAAAAGTCTGCAAGAAAACATTGAGGCTAAGTTCCCTGACATGAGCTGTGGCAATGATTTTTGGTTATAACCACAAAACTCAGGGAAAAAAATGAAAAACAAGTGGGACTACCTCAAACTAAAAAGTTTTTCCATAGCAAAAGAAACAACAAAATGAAAAGGCAACCACTATAGTGGGAGAAAATATCTGCAGATCATACATTTGAGAAGAGACACTGGAAATTCGCCAGTAGAGTAGGCTTTTACGTGCCTTTATATGGAATATGTCTTACAACTTAAATATGTACAATTTTTATTTTAAAATGTAAAATAAAACCTATAAACAGTAATCTAGAATTGTCCATCATCCAAGAAATTTGACTTTAAATAACTGTACTAATACCCAAGTGAGTGTAACCTTGCCATCAGAATAAGCAGCCTGATCTAGAGCCTAATTTTTAACATTTCTTCCATTGTTAAGAATGGTGAACCACAATCTGCTTCAAGCTTGAGACTAAGAAAACCTTTATCACCAGAGTTACTAGCAACTACCAAAATACTCAAGCTCTAAATAATTAGCATGCACATATTAAAAAGAAAAAGGACAACATTTTACAAGGAGATACAATAATTCTAAGATATATATTTCATTTAGTCATAAAAGAACTATCACTTTTTTAACGTGGGTACTGGCAGTTTATTTCCTTGGTTTTTCATTCCGCCTCAAAATATTAATGTTGTACCCTGGGAGATTAGAAGTTTTGGATTTCCTTATTTGAGGCCCTCCCTTGAGTTCTATTGCATGTATCTCTCTGTAGATATAGATCTAGTCCTAAAATCCTTCCACATCTCCCCTGCCCTACCCTGTCCTTCTTTCAGATCTCTATAGGTACAGATCTACCCAAAGCTTCTGTAGACAGAGTGCAAGTGTCTATTACACTGCCTGAACATAGTGGGCTATAATGTCTGAAACATGCCTGGCCAGGGTGGCCTCAGAACAAATGGGACTTTAGCTTTGTCTAGGGAGCCATGTGGAAGAATGGCTCCCTTAATAAAGTAGGAGGAAGGCTGTGTCAGAGTGTTTGGAAGGTCTCTGTACCCTTGGGGATGGCACTTCTGTGTGTATTACACAGAGCTAGAAATGGGGCTGCAGCCACAATGGAATCCACCACCAGCCACCCCAGAGGAATCTCAAGTCCAGGAGCCTGTACTGTCAATGGGTGGCCTGTGCCATACATATCTGTGAGCTTTCGGGGTCCCTGGCTTGGTTCCCTGGTGGAACTTTGCTGGATAGTGGGTTGTTGGTAGTTGCGTTTGAGGCTGAGGCCCCAGGGGCTTTGATCTACAAGGATATCTTCACCCAACTGTACAAACACCAGGCTGCCACAAAATGATCCTGTCACCCTCTCATCACCTTGACCTGAGAATTAGGAACCAGGAACCACCTGTCTACAAGACATTCTCCTGGCGCTCGTAGGGTGTTGCAGTCTTAGTGATGTTCAACCTCAGGCACTGCCTGGCAACTGCCTTCAATGGAGGGACCAAAAAAAATCCACAAAATAAACACATAACAATGCAAATGACCATTTGGCCTGATCAGCTAAAATTGGGACTCAGCATTTGGACCATCTTGGGCCGTTTATGCTTTCCCAAAATGCTCTGCATTTAGGACCCCACCCCCGAAAGAAGGTCTAATGCACTCTGTGTCAAGTCCCCCTGCACACATGTTTCCTTATGCTGTAAGGTAGCTCTCAAACAATGCCAGCTGAAAACTGAAATCGAAGAGCCACCAACTGCCTGGGAAAGATCCCATGGTGTTTCCATTAGATGGTCCCTTTATTTATACAGATGATGTTTTCTTTAGCTAAAGCCAGTGGTTTTTCTGGAACCGAAACACATAAGCACTGACAAACACAAAGTCACATACAAACACGCTCACACCTACCATTATTAAATGCTAATTGACTGTATTTAATTCCTGGTATAATTAGTCCCTTTACCAAACACTTTTGTTTAGATCCAGTTGTCTTCTTATAGTGCAAATAGTTCACTTTCAGAGCCCTGGGAGGCAAAAGGATATAGTAGGGGATTTTTGGTCTGTTTGTATTTTTTTGTATGTTTGATGGTTGGTTAGTTTTATAATTTGCTAGCACTTGGAGTTGACTAAAATAACTGGTTGCATTTTTCATCCAGTCTTCCTTTCAACCACTGATGTGACTTTAACCGTATAAGGAGGTTATATTTTTAAAATACCTTTTAATGAGATGTAAAATGGTACTTCCTGTTTCCGTTGTTTTCATTTATATGATTTTCTTTATGCACTCCCATGTTATCGGAATTGTCTTTTCCTTCTCCCATGTTCTTAAGCAGTGCTTTCATTTTAGAGCTCACGTCTCTCTTGACGTACCCTGCAAAGAGCAGTCAAGAACATGAAAACCCAGCTAGAGCCAATCAATACACAAAGTAATGGAATCTAACAAAGAACCAACTATTTTCTATAAGTGAAAAGTAGGGAGGCCTCACTCACTCTCAGACTGGGAATAGAATCACGTCCACTGCACAAGTACCTGGTAGCATCTCGATTTAGCCCAGACATTCCACATTCACGTCTCCCATGTATGAGACATTTTTCTCATAGAATTTTGCTCAAATAACAATGAACTTCTTACGGTAAAAGATCAAAGGTTAAGTTAGTGACCAGAAGTTACAGAGAGCACTTGTGAAAATAAAACCTGAACAAGTTTTTAAACTTAGAAAATGCTCTCATGTGAAAAAAAATTAAAAATCTGTGAGGATCAAAGGTAATCAAGTTATTAGATGGTATAGATGAGACATTGGGAGACCCGAAGTGATCAAATAACTTGCCCAAGAAAGTGACAGAACAAGGCTTGTCTCCTGACTCCAAATCCCATACTCTGCTAATTTTACTGTTCCTGCCCTAAAAACCCTCAACTAGAAGAGACTTCTCATAGTTCTTATCATTGGCGGGGGCCGGGCAGCAGGGGTGGGGGGGGGAATGTCAGGAATACAACCTACCACTCAATAGAATCAAGATACCCTCTGTTCATGGTAGCTTCCTTTCTGAGCATGTGTCTGAATTCAGTGAGCGTTAAGATGTGTTCATACATCTTCTAGGTTTCCACAGACGTGCAGCCCCAGTTACAAGGAGGCAGTTCCCACATGGTGCACATAGAATGGATTATCTGCACTTTGAGGATGACAGCCGCGGATGGTGGTTTGACATGGATATGGTGATCATCTATATTTATTCAGTGAACTGGGTCATTGGATTCATTGTTTTTTGCTTTCTTTGCTATTTTTTCTTTCCATTTTAGGAATTTTCATACTTTACTACAGTTGAACAATCACAAATGATGTAGATAACAATTAAACATTTTTGAAATGAGATTTTATAATGTTGCATTGTATAAATTGTTGGTGTTTATAGAAAGTCTGAGAACAATGGACTTATTTATTAATGTTTTTCATGTAACAAACTAAGGTTTATTCAGGAACTAGTCTGTCTAGCACTTAGCAGTGATGCACTGTTGATTTCCTAGTTCCTCTTGGTTTAGGATTTGTGGGCTCTAATTTTACAATACCAGTTTTATGCTTAATTGTAAAGACTGAGGTTTCCCCTCCTTGTAAAAATACAAAACAAAATTATAATCTGGGTAGATAGTATCTTTATTGACAAAATATTTAGCCAATTGCCACTTATTCTTAGTCAAATTATGTGCATTAAAGATAAGTTATATTTCCTGGGAACTAATCTAGCAGGGTATACTCAGTTTTGGTTTCCAATTATCTCTGCTTATTTCCCGTTCTGTTATCAGGAAAGCTGGCTGTTTTTTTACAAAGACCTAATAATAGCTAGCATTAGTACAACATGTTTTATTATTATAAGAACAGAATAGTAAATGCAAAAAATCTGAGACTGATCCCCACCAATAGAAAGAGAAATATATTAACTTTCCGAATTGCAGGATTACTCATTTGAGGATATAAAAAATTTACCAATTTTCAGTAGTCTAAAAGAGCAGTGCATGTCCAAAATGTATCTAATTTAGTAATTTAATGCAGAGATTGTCAAATATACTGTAAATGTGCAATAAAAAGTGGCTTTTAAATTTTTTTTCATTGTTTAAGGTGATTTAATATCTGAAATAAGGAACTGCTGTTAATAGGCTTATGACATATACGAAGAAAACCTGGCATTTCTTTTTATTGTTACGGTATTCTACCATAAGCCTTGGAATTAGTTTTTCCCTTAATTAAAAAAAAAAAAAAAAAAAAAGGAAATCTGAACTATCCCAGTATAGGAAACAATTAGGGCAAGCATCTCAGTTTCAAAAATGAGAAAACTAAAGTACAAAGAAATAAGCTTCCTTATTTCAGTCACTCACGTGGTCTTTGTGTAGCCTATGAGAACACAGGAACCACTCATCCAGCATTCCTACGCTATGTCATCACATTTCTGATCATGCAATACGCATATTTTACACAAGGTAAGTGAACCTGTCATGGCACTTAAAAAATAATATAACCATCCAAACTGTGGCTGACAAGGCTTCCAGAGTTCAGTCTAGGGAAAGTCCAAATTCGGCCTAATTACTACTGACTGTATTTGAGTAAAAACAGCTATCTGATGGTATGTGCTGTTCTGGGAAATAGGATAGAATGATACAGTGAAAGAAAACAACAGTGTACATAAGACATTATCAAATTTAGAAAGCAGTAAACTACATACAGTTTAGAACCATCAATTTTTTGCTCATGTATTAAAATATGTAAGTAAGTTATGCTGTAGCCTAGTGACATATAACTACTATCTTGGTAAAAGATGTCATTGACAAAGCTCAGTATTACCTTACAGAAATAAAAATCGGTATTTATAATCACTAATGTATTGCTCAAAGTGAAGGCAAATTAACAAAACACCTATGAGGGGGGCGGTATTTTAGTAAGTTTAAAATAAATTCCAGCCATTTCCCAAGCAACTCCTGGCCTACCATCCCTAGCAAATAAGCCTTCATTTCTCCTAAACTTAAAAGTTGATTCTAATTATATGTGAAGCAAAGTAGGTAGTGTAAAAGATACAGATTTATCAGAGGAACAGATTTGATTCCCAATATGTATTTATTCATTCAGTGATAATAAGTCTATAGATCTATATCTACAAACCAAATACAAATAAAAATAACACCCTTAAAAATAATAAATACCCTTAAAGAAAAAAGAAACCATAGTCTAGAGGAACACACTAAATGGACTGATTATATATGACTCTTATTAACTTGATCTGAGAATTACATCATTTGCCATATTAAAATTAAAAGTAAATTTAGAAAATTATAAATTGCTAATTTTACTTCAAGATATTTAAATTGTATGCAAATGGAGCTAAAAGCTGCCAAGTATTAAGAAGTGCAGTGCTCCCTACAGCTACAGTTTATTCGAAGCCAGATAAAAGCTGAGATGAAAAGAAACCATTTTCTGCCAGTACCTGTCACACAGTAGCCACCAATAGATGATTAATAAATTTATAAATAAATACACGTATGAGCTTTAGAGTGACAACAAATTTTATGTTCTTCTTGTTTGGTGTCTTTCACAGTATCAATCACACAAACTCATTTTCCAATAAAGAACAAAGGGAAAGAAGAAAAATCCTAAAACTAATCAAGTACAACATTTGCCCTAATTAATATTATTTAATAGGTTTAATTTTCTGAGTTATGTCTCTCAACAATTTCTGTTTCTACTGAGCTCAATTACTGTGAAGGTTAATTTTCAATACTCTCAGACATGCGTTTAAAAAAATGGCCAAACCTAAGTTACATTTTTTAATTCTTTCAGCAGGTAATTTATTGCTTGATTAAAAAAGAAAAATTCACAAGCCAAGATCAGTTCATTTTATACTCATTAGAAGAGAGGGGAATCTAAATTAGACAAAATGTAAAAGGAACAGAATTTGTTATACAAAGACCCTATCACTTTGAATCACCAAATTCAAGAATAGGAAAAAAAAAACCTAGTATTTCTCAGTCTGCTATACTACTAATACCCACTCTAGTATTAAAAGCTAAATATAGCAACAAAGCCAGTATCACTTTCGTTTCTGCCTTAGAATCTTGCTTCCAAGATACCTGGAATGGCATGACCAAAAAAAAAGCCAATTAATGAAATTATCACTTGAATGTCCTCTGTATGTTTAAATGAAAACAGAGGTTTTTTAAAACTTAATTTTTATCTGGATCATTTGTTAAGGAATGCCTTAGAAAAGAGAATACTTTGATTACATGCAATGACAATTAGTCTTTGACTCTTCATAGAATTCTGCAGTTGAAGGCAGAGGACATTGTCATACAGCACAGTATTCCTTAGAGTCTGAATATTTTATGCTCAACTTTCACTTTCTTGAAAAGTTTCTGATTTTCAGTAATTCTCAGTGTATGCACTCAGTAAGTTCTATCAGTGTATGCTTTTCTCCAGGATGCATTTATTTTCCTTTTTTTGTTGAAGACAACACCTATAGTAAGAATTGCTTTTATACATTTCAGTTTTTACATAGATCTTATGATGAACATCATTAAGAGGTACCTTTAGGACATGGTATTAACATCGTATGAGAACAATATGTATCTATTTCAATGTGCATTTATCTTATAATCCTGCTTCTTTTACAGGGTCAGAAAAACAAATTCTTTCACATTCCCACTTTTGTTTAGGATCTCTCATATCATGCAATAGATATACTTTGAGAATTGTTGGTCTTATTTCAACACTTCTAAAATTAGTTTTTGGACCATTGTCACCAAGTTTATGGTTACTTCTCCTTATATACATAACTGTAAATAAATTAAGTGCTGTTAAGACAGAGTCCTCTTAGTTTTTTTCTTCCTCTTTCACATTTTTATAAGTCTAAACCTCATCCAAAGAATATCTAGTAAGTAACAAAGACTGCTCAATAAAATGCATTTTTGTTATTGACAGCATAGGAAGAGATGATACTGCTCTTGAAAGAACCTGGAAAATATTTTAATTGCTTTATCTGCATCACCTTGTCTACCAACAAAACCATAAAGAGGAAAAGGCAAGTGAGAAAAGATAACATATATTTATGAAACCACTCTTAGATACTTGGCTGGTCACATTACCCTGTCTCCTCAATACTCTTTGAAAAGGATGATGTTAACCTTATATTATAGATGAGGATGAGAAGTAATGTGACCAAAGTCACACAAACTTAGAAGTGATTAATACTGCAAAAGGAGCACTGGGAATAAGAGATTATCTAAATCAAGAATGCAGGAATGAACTACTTGCTCCTTGTCTATAACAATTTTCATTGCTTACACTAACGAAAAACTTGGTATCTGCAGGACACTATTCAATACGCAGTACTGTATTTGATAAGAGCTTTCATCCTGTGTGCCAACTTAGATTGATCTATGGTGCTTACCTTTACTTAGAAGGATTCTGAGGTTACATCTTGGCACCGTGAGGAAAAGAGTGCTCTGAGCCACTGGCATTGTCCCTCGAATAGGGGGGAGGAAAGTGATGGGGAAGAATCGATCCAGGTCAGGTATTTGGATAAGGAGGTAGAAAGGCATTTAGGTTTTAGAAGCAGGTCTTACCATTTGTTGAGGGAAAAAGAAAAATGAAATTAAGTAACTATAATTAATAACATTATGATATATACTGTTATATGAAATATAATAGTAAACTACAGTCCTTTACTTTTCATTTTGCCTTAAAACAGAATAGGTACCTAGCTGTGAATTACATAGATTTTTAAAACATAATGGTGTAGTCACAATGTAATTTAATTTTCTCATACAGAGAAATTTTAACCCATCATTAAAAAAAATAGTATATAGAGGTGACTGGGTGGCTCAGTCAGTTAAGCATCCATCTTTGGCTCAGGTCATGATCTCACAGTTCGTGAGTTCGAGCCCTACATCAGGCTCTGTGCTGACAGCTCAGATCATGGAGCCCGCTTCAGATTCTGTGTCAAACCTCTCTCTCCCCCTCCCCCACTTGCATATTCTCTGTCTCTCTCTCTCTCTCTCTGTCTCAAAAATAAATAAATGCTGAAATATCAAAATATATATTTTTTAAAGTATACAGTCCTGACTCACAAGTTCTGAAGAACTAAATAGATGTTGCTGGTAATGTCTATTCTGAGCCCAATATCTAAAGGTAAGAAGTAGAGTGTAACAATCAACCTAGGCCAAAAGTCAACCTCAACATTACTTCTTAAACCTTCATATACCTACATTAAATCTTGATAAAGTGCGTATTTTTCAGGTGTGCATTAGGCTTGAGTTTCTGCATTGCTGATAAGCTGCCAGGAAGTACAGATCCGCCATGAGCCACACTTAGAAAAACAAGGAACTTAAAAAAATGCAAATGAAAAGGTAATGAATCTTGCGTTTCTGTCATCTAAAAAGTGTTCCCAAAAGATAAATTTCTCATTGTTTTGGCATTTGAGAATTATACTATACCAGTTATCTGATAATATGGGAATTATAAGGAATTGTGCTGTAAATAATTTTATATAAATACTGAATAAGCTTCTGAAATTACTTGGTGGGTTTTTAAGTCGAGGCAGCAATATGTCAGTAGTTTATTTAAAATCCACAAATCAAACTTTTCTCCTTTTTTTAGAAAAAAATCTTTCTCCTCTTTTCCCTATTTTCTCCCATTACCCCCTCTTTGACCTTCATATCTTTATCTAGAATCCACTTGAATAGAACAAATGTGAGATTATCCTTATAACTAATAATAGCATATCTGGAGATATAAAATATACTGTTACATTTCTTCTTACCTCAAATTCTTACTATTCATTATAATTGCAAGAATCAAGAGAACTCATTATCATCCTGGGTTCCACGACTAAAATTTACTTAACCTTTCTTTCCTCATTTTCATCACCTGTAAAACTATGCTGAATAAAACAGACCTTCACAGGATTCCTCTGGGATAAAATTCAGTTCACGAGAAAATTAGGAAACAGATCTAAAAGTTCTTTGAGAAACAGTTTATGCAAAGACCAATTATTTAGAAATAGGCAAGTTATTTAACCAATCTAATTTTGTTTCTTCATTTATAAAAAATAAAAAGAAAAAACATTATGGATTAAGAGATAATGCTAGTGAAAGCAAGCGCTCAGTAAATGTGTCTTTCCCTTATTTAAAAACTTTCCCTTTCCCTTATTTAAAAACTTAACTTTGAAAAAGGCCATAGGCAAGTTTTTCTTTCTTACAGGATATTAGTAAGGTACAAATGCCTTATTGCTGTTCATGCACAATCTTTTTTTCAAAGATTTTTTTTTTTAATTTTTAAGTGATCTCTACACCCAATGTGGAGCTCGAACTCACAACCCCGAGATCAAGAGTTGCGTGCTCTACTGACTGAGCCAGCCAGGTGCCCCACAACTATAGTCCTTAATTGCCACGAACTGAAGCTAACATTCCCTTAAGCTGACAGCCACAGAACATAGTATAGAAAAAAATGAGTCATTAAGTGGGCCCTTAGGCAAAACTGAATTCTAAATCAAGTTTTCTAGCCACTGGAATGTAGGGCTGTTTCTCCTCCTTCATGGGCCCTACTTTGTTTGAACCAAAGACTTAGTAGCATCATGGCACATGGCCACACCAAGAAAAGTATTTTACTGAGAACCTAAAGCAATTAGGCTAAATATTTATCGTTTTGGCATTTGTTTCTTAACACCAAAAATGATACCACTGATATCTACCTATAAAATTTGAATCACTGTGCCACTTCTTGTAGCATTTTATAAAAGTACTTTATTACCATAAACTCAATCCTCAAATAGTGCTCTCGTTCATTTTTTGCACCTTTTAGATACAACAAGCCATTCCATACCAATTCAGAGGAAAGGGGGTCTCATTTTACTTACAGTTTTGTGTAACAGTACTATAAACTTAATAATCCAGCTAGTAAATTGTAACATTTACTCAGAGTACATCACTGAGCTGTATCTCTGGTCATAAACCTGAGAATACCATGCCAAAGTATCCTTAATATCAAACAACCCTTACTACATTTATTTCAAAAATATTTTCATTATTTTATTTAAAAAAATTTTTAATGTTTATTTATTTTTGGGAGAGAGACAGGGTGTGAGCAGGGGAGGAGCAGAGAGAGGGAGACACAGAATCTAAGGTAGGCTCCAGGCTCTGAGCTGTCAGCACAGAGCCTGACACGGGTCTTGAACTCATGGACCACGAGATCATGACCTGAGCTGAAGTCGGATGCCCAACCAACCGACCAAGCCACCCAGGCGCTCCTTTAATTATTTTATTTTAGAGAGGGCAAGCAGGAGATAGGGGCAGAGGGAAAGGGAGAGAGAGAATCTTACGTAGGCTCCAAGCTCTGTGCAAAGCCCCACATGGGCTCAGTCTCAAAACCCTGAGATCATGACCTGAGCCAAAATCCTTAGACTCTCAACTGACTGAGCCACGCAGGCACCTCTCAAAAAGATTTTATACATACATGGGAAAGACAATAAAGGATTTATAGACTAATATATCATTTTCGATTATAATTAAACTATTTCTACACATAAGGCTATTCTTGATGTAATAATAAGGTCAATTTTTTAATATTTTGTATTCAGTTCAAAGCTTATGTTTTATAGGCACTAAATATTTTACAACATATTCTACAGTGTTTTCGTTTCCTAACATAGTACCAATCTTGAACTAAGAACAAGTTGTTTTCACAAAATCTTCGAAGTTTATTTTTCTTGGAAATTGGAATAGGAAAAAAAAGAATTGTAGTACTATTTCAATTCCCATGTTAGTCCACAAAATCTCATATAAACCTGTATGAGGTACGAGAGGTACAGCACTCATACGGCTTGTCAACTCCAGCTAACCACCACCACAGCATGCGTTTTCCTCAGTGTGGCTCTAGACACCTGGAAAGTATTTATACAACATCAACGCCTGCCCAAGATGTGATAAGGTGGTGGATAAAGAAAGGAAAACCCTCCTTGTAGCCACCAGCACATAAAAAGCTTATCTATATAATATGTAAAAATAAGGAGGAGAGACTGAGATTAGTGCTGTCAAAGAGATGTATAATGCGAGCCCTCTGTAATTGTAAATATTCTAACAGCCACACATAAAAGTGAAAAGAAACATTAATTCGAATGCGTTTAATCTAATTACATTCAACATGGTATCATTTTAACATATAATAGATAAAAAATAATGAGAGACTTACAGTGTTTTTGGTATTAACTCTTCAAATCCAGTGTTCCAAATAGCACATTTCAATTCAGACTAGCCTCATTTCAAGTGCTCAGCAGGCACATGTGACTAAGAGGTGGCCGCTGTATTGGACAGCAGAGGCTTTTATCAGTGCAGCAATCAAGGTCCAGTCAGGGAAGAAAAATCAAGATCTGAGTTGCATTATGGAATAAGGAACTTATCTAGGAATTAGACCTTACACAATTGTGGGAAGAGCCAGGAAAGTAGAGGTCTAAAAAGGAGAAATGAAAATCTGCGAAAAATCTTCCTAAAACATTAGAAAAAAGAAGTATCTGGGAATTGAGGTAGCTAAGCCAATCCAGCCTTTAAAGTGGGCCCACAAATTCCTGTGCAGGGATTTCTTTGAAGAAAAGGTGCTGAGCCTGGAGCGCCTTCGTGGTCCAAGGACCATCAGTCATGAAGAGCTGAAGGCAGATCAGGGGACGACAGGACCAACCGGAACCTGCTGGCCCGTCTACATCAGCTTCCTGATGCCTCAGACCAGAAAGGTCTTCAGAGTGTAATGGCAAGCATTTTGCTTCTCCTTTTCAAATCTCGTGAACATTTCTTTTTTTGAGGCGCCTGGGTGGCTCAGTCAGTTAAGCATGCGACTTTGGCTCACGTCATGATCTCACAGGTCCTGAGTTCAAGCCCTGAGTGGGGCTCCGTGCTGACAGCTCAGAGTCTGGAGCCTGCCTTGGATTCTGTGTCTCCCTCTTTCTTTCTCTCTCTCTCTCTCTCTCTCTCTCTCTCTCTCTCCCCCCCCCCATCCCTCTCTCTCAAAAATAAATAAACATTAAAAAAAAATTTCTCTTGGCCAACTATACCTGGAACCATATAGGAAAGGAAATTCTGGGAAAGATATTTTGAACTTGGCTAAACAGGAGTAGTACAAAACAGCTAGAGCAGAAACATACAGAAAAGGGCCTTTGGGCAACATAGTTGCAGCTTAGCCAAGTTGACACAGTAAAAAGCACCACAGTGATCTAGGTCCAACTGATGACAGAGTCAGCTCTAAACTGAAAATCACAGGTTTGTGTAGGTGATTCTACATAGCAGGAGAAACTAATGTCTGTTCGATGATAAATACATGCCAGCTACTACCAAGCTGTTTCACAACAACCCTAGAAGACTTCTACTACAACATCCGTTGTACAGAAAAGACAACTAGAGCTAAAAGAGGTTCGGCAACTTTTCTAAAGTCACACAGCTACCAAGTGTAATGGCCAAAAGCCGAACCTAGACAGGACTATTTCTTGAGGCTGTCTTCTTTTCCCTACAGGTAAGAAGTCCAGTTCCTAATGTAGGGACTTTAACAGTAACAAAATTAAACAATTCACAGGCATTCCTCCTCAGTGAAATTTTGAGAGGTCCAGCATTTTGTAGCATGTCAAGATACCCCTTCTAGTGTTGAGCGGTACTAGAACACGGGAAGGTTCTTCAACAAGTCCATGCTGCCATGCAAACTGCTCTGTCATTTGAGCTGTTTGATCCAGCACATCCAAAGGTGTTTGGTCACTAGCAGATGGGATGCAGTCAAACTTCTGGCAAATGTAAATAGATAAATCCCAGAACAGACCCTTAGGAGTTTGCATGAAAGCGACACCATCCCTGTGGGTAACTATTCTCCTTTTGAGAAACAGCTTTCGGGCCTTGTGCGTGACCGAGCGTTTGACCACGGTCCACCAAGTTGCCATGATCCCCGAGCTACCCATTACGAACTGGGTGTTGTCTGGTCCATCAAGCCATAAGGTTAGGTGTACACAGCCAGCAGCATTTCATTATCAAATGGAAGTGATAGACACAAAGCTGGGCTTGAGGAAGCCCTGAAGGCCCACACGACTTCCATGAGGAAGGAGACCAAATATCCGTGGTCATTATTCCTGCTCTATTATCCCCACCCTCTCAGCCCATAACTATGTCTTCCTGTCTAAGAGCAGACAACTGAGAAAGGAAAGACTCGGAGCTGATTTACAAAGGGTTCTGAGTGATTTGCAGGTACCAAAGGTGGACAGCTAAAACTACAGCCTTACTTTGGTCATCCCTGAAAGGCAATGGGAAAGGGAAATTCTCCCAGTGTGCTCAACTTCAAGCAGTGCACTAGGCTGTTTATTTTTCCTGTAAGAAGGTACAAGTCAATCCTGATTAATTGGCTCTAATATGAGATTGTTTGTATAAATATTACCAAATATTGTTGTTTTATCTCGGCCTTACCCTGTCATCATCTAACGTAAGATGTGTTCATAATAGCTAACTTTGTATCACAAGATGCACTGATGATAATTAATCTCCATATTTAAATTACAAAGGAGTAGAGGAACGTCCCCCAATGATTTTCTATCCTGTTCTGGAAAGACCTGGCATATTTGCGGTGGTATATGAAATAGCTGACCACGTTAAGCAGTATGGTTTAATGAGATGATTTACCAAAGCGACAAGGGCAAACTGTGATGGCTTTGTGGGATATCATCATGGCTAGGCCAAATTACAACCCCCCAAATTCTCTTTCTCCAATGCACAGTTAGCCTGGTAAAGGATTATACGTCCCTTTAGGGGAAGACTGGGAGAAAGGTTAACAGTATATATTTTTGGCATTGTAGCAGGGTATGGGGGTCTGGGTCTGTAATCAGCTCAAATCTGGAATTTATAGAAGGCAGTGACTCTGTGTTTTGGTGATCTAAGTCAGACTTCTGTTCAGTAGTCCTAGGACACCTCTATTTATACATCTCAATTAAGAATTTAATACATGGGCATTGAGGAGGGCACCTGTTGGGATGAGCACTGGGTGTTGTATGGAAACCAATTTGCCAATAAATTTCATATTAAAAAAAAAAGAATTTAGTAGACTGGCCATCGATTTCTGTTCTGGAGACATCATAATAAATAATAATAGAGAGACAAACCCGTAAGTCTCTCTAAGTTAGACTATTCTGATTGCCGTTCTGATTCCTGTTCATTATGCTAACCCCTGATATCCCAGTGTCCCATTACCGCCACTGTGTAGTGATCCTAATTCAATGGCAGTGGTTTCCTCTGCTATTTCTCACTTACCAAGAAGAGAGACCACAGAATTTTTTAAAGAGGCTGAGGTCCCTCCATGATTTTTTTTTCATAGCTACTGTACAAGGTGTGTCCTTCCATGGCTGGAGAGCAGGTCTTACAGAATAAATATACTGCAATATTACAATCTCCTTAAGCCTTTGGATACCTTCCTCTACAACATAATAAAGCATTTTGACTTCATTTAATGTGGGTCACACTTTGGGTCCAGCCAACTGACCAACCAATCAACAATTTAGAACCCTTCCAAACTCTTTCAGCTGAAACACTGAGTCCAGAATCCCTGATTAGGGAGCCTATGTCAATAAAGTGAGCATGATCTAACTTTACATCCCTTCCACCTTGATGGCACTATCCATCCTTACATACACCCTCTACATTACACCTCTTCCTGAGTCACAAATAGCACCTCATCTTTTGAGAGTTGCTGTGATTTGAATCTAGCTATAGATCTAGAAATAAAAAGGGGTATTAAGTCGTAGGTCCTGAGGAGGGTCAGGAGTGCCTTGTAGCCAACTACCTCAGGTGAAGCCATTCCAGGCTCTTCAAGTAAGCGGGGGAAATCTTCCTGTGTTTGAGTTCTCCTGAGAAACATACCAATAGGATAACTGTAAGGATTATTATAAGGAATTGGCTCATGTGATTATGGGGGCTGGCAAGGTCTAAATTTGTACAGCCCTTGTCCCAGTGTGAGCCCCAAGTCCAGAGGCTGCTGTAGCACCAGGAAGAGCCAATGTCCAGTTCAAGTCTGAAGGCCAGCAGGCTGCTGAAGAAACATGAAGAGGTGATATCCAAGTTTGCAGGCTGTCAGGTGGGAGAATTCTCTAACCCAGAGGAGGGTCAGCCTTTTGATCTGTTCAGGCCTTCACTGGACTGGACAAGGCCCACCCACATTATAAAGGACAATCTGCTTTACTCATTATACTGAGTATAATATATATAATATACTGAAATCTATATTAAATCTATATATCTATATATAATATACTGAAATATATATAATATACTGAAATATATATATATATATATTATAATATATATAATATACTGAAATCTTCATCTCACCCAAAAACACCCTTACAGAAACACCTAGAATACTGTTTGATCAAATATCCAAGAAGCCCGTGGCCCAGTCAAATTGACACACAGAATGAACCATCACACTTCCCTCGGGCAGAGGCAGGAGAGCTGCTACTGTTGGCAAAGATGATTCTGTTTTATCTGGGAGGTTTAGATCCTTAGCTTTACCAGAATCGACCTATACGTTCTCACTCCAGTTTGGAGGAACCCATTCCTTCACAATCAGAAACCAACATTTCAAATAGATGGCTGGGAATTCAATCACCAGGTGGACACTCTGGCTTTAGTTTTCAGAGAACCCCTACAGCTATGGCTGTACAGTTACAGACTAGGACTTCTTTGAGGGTAGTTACAGACGTTTTCAGGTCATTCATTCAGAGTTTGAGCTAGGAATTTAAAGCCCCAAGCTCATCTTTTTCATTGTACCATTTCTTCTGGGCAGGTAGGAGTAGTTACCCAACTCCATTATACACCTCATTTTGACAAAAATGTTCTAGGGGAGGTCACACATAGGCATCCTGAGCCTCACCTTCTGCAGATACTCAGAGGTATCCAAACGTGATGATTTCAACAACTCTTAAAAAAAATTTTTTTTAATGTTTATTCATTTTTGAAAGAGAGAGACAGAGCACAAGCAGGGGTGGGGCAGAGCAGGGGCGGGTGGAAGACACAGAATCTGAAGCAGGCTCCAGGCTCTAAGCTGTCAGCACAGAGCCCGATACGGGGCTCGAACCCACAAACCGTGAGCTCATGACCTGAGCCGAAGTCAGATGCTTAACCTACTTAGCCCCCCAGGCACCCCTCAGCAGCTCTTTAGCCACATCATACCATGGACAATCAATGCCCTTTTCACCACTGAAAAGGCTCAACAGTGCTTTTAAATTTTATCAGATTAAAGAAACAATCCCAAAAAATCCGAACCTATTCAGAGAACTCATCCTTAAGCCTTAAGCTCTGTTCTCCTGGAACCACTACTGGTATCAAAATATGTGACAGCAGAAGACTGCTAGAACCGATAGATGAATTTAGCAAAGTCGCAGGATACAAAAATCAATGTACAGAAATCAGTTGCATTCTTATACACTACTAATGAAGCAACAGAAAGACAAATAAAGAAACTGATCCCATTCACAATTGCACCAAGAAGCATAAAATACCTAGGAATAAACCTAACCAAAGATGTAAAAGATCTGTATGCTGAAAACTATAGAAAGCTTATGAAGGAAATTGAAGAAGATATAAAGAAATGGAAAAACATTCCATGCTCATGGATTGGAAGAATAAATATTGTCAAAATGTCAATACTACCCAAAGCTATCTACACATTCAATGCAATCCCAATCAAAATTGCACCAGCATTCTTCTCAAAACTAGAACAAGCAATCCTAAAATTCATATGGAACCACAAAAGGCCCCGTTTAGCCAAAGTAATTTTGAAGAGGAAGACCAAAGCAGGAGGCATCACAATCCCAGACTTTAGCCTCTATTACAAAGCTGTAATCATCAAGACAGCATGGTATTGGCACAAAAACAGACACATAGACCAATGGAATAGAATACAGACCCCAGAACTGGACCCACAAATTTATGGCCAAATAATCTTTGACAAAGCAGGAAAGAACATCCAATGGAAAAAAAGTCTCTTTAACAAATGGTGCTGGCAGAACTGGACAGCAACATGCAGAAGATTGAAACTAGACCACTTTCTCACACGATTCACAAAAATAAACTCAAAATGGATAAAGGACCTGAATGTGAGACAGGAAACCATCAAAACCCTAGAGGAGAAAGCAGGAAAAGACCTCTCTGACCTCAGCCGTAGCAATTTCTTACTTGACACATCCCCAAAGGCAAGGGAATGAAAAGCAGAAATGAATTACGGGGCCTTATGAAGATAAAAAGCTTCTGCACAGCAAAGGAAACAACCAACAAAACTAAAAGGCAACCAACGGAATGGGAAAAGTTATTTGCAAATGACATATCGGACAAAGGGCTAGTATCCAAAATCTATAAAGAGCTCGCCAAACTCCACACCCGAAAAACAAATAACCCAGTGAAGAAATGGGCAGAAAACATGAATAAAGACTTCTCTAAAGAAGACATCCAGATGGCCAACAGGCACATGAAAAGATGCTCAACGTTGCTCCTCATCAGGGAAATACAAATCAAAACCACACTCAGATATCACCTCACGCCAGTCAGAGTGGCCAAAATGAACAAATCAGGAGACTATAGATGCTGGAGAGGATGCAGAGAAACGGGAACCCTCTTGCACTGTTGGTGGGAATGCAAATTGGTGCAGCCGCTCTGGAAAACAGTGTGGAGGTTCCTCAAAAAATTAAAAATAGACCTACCCTATGACCCAGCAATAGCCCTGCTAGGAATTTATCCAAGGGATACAGGAGTACTGATGCATAGGGGCACTTGTACCCCAATGTTTATAGCAGCACTCTCAACAATAGCCAAATTATGGAAAGAGCCTAAATGTCCATCAACTGATGAATGGATAAAGAAATTGTGGTTTATATACACAATGGAGTACTATGTGACAATGAGAAAGAATGAAATATGGCCCTTTGTAGCAGCATGGATGGAACTGGAGAGTGTTAATGCTAAGTGAAATAAGCCATACAGAGAAAGACAGATACCATATGGTTTCACTCTTATGTGGATCCTGAGAAACTTAACAGAAACCCATGGGGGAGGGGAAGGAAAAAAAAAAAAAAAAAGAGAGATTAGAGTGGGAGAGAGCCAAAGCATAAGAGACTCTTAAAAACTGAGAACAAACTGAGGGTTGATGGGGGTGGGAGGGAGGGGAGGGTAGGTGATGGGTATCGAGGAGGGCACCTTTTGGGATGAGCACTGGATGTTGTATGGAAACCAATTTGACAATAAACTTCATATATTGAAAAAAAAAAAAAAAAAAGAAACAGAAAAAAAAAAATATGTGTCAACATTCAACCAGACAAGCAAAACGAGTAGGAGATATCTAGCCATTCCTACATATGTATCTACGTATCTGTATGTATCCTATATATGTATATATACATAGAATACATATGTGTGTGTGTATATATACACGTGCACATAACAAGGAATTGTACAGTTTTAGGAACTGGTCAAGCAAACCCAGAGTCCGTTAGGGCAGGCAGTCAGAAATGCAAGATCACACAAGAAGACTGGCAATGCAAAGACACTGGTCAAAGCTCTTGACTACAGGTAGCTTCTATTTCTTTCTCCAGGAAAGGTCTATGCCAGAACTTTCAACTGATTAAGTCAGGCCCACCCAGTAATATTCCTAATGACTGATTACAGACTTTATGTTTGTTAAATCTCTTTACAGCATTATTTAAAGTTTTATTGACTCATTAAGAGAAGGTGTGTATATGCTAGGAATAGGTGATATTTCCCTTCCAACCTCCAACTCTTAGAAAGCAATACCTCTTATTCTTTACCCAGAAACCTACTGGAAAAAAAAAAAATTCTGGGAAATGTAGTTTAGTATAGCCAAACTGACATACCACAAAGCCATCACAAATAGTATGCTGAACTAACTGCCCTTCCACTAAATTTTATCTCTGGGCCATTTATATTAAATGACCAATGGTAAAATGAGGATAAACTCAAGATTACAGCATACCTGGTAATATAATACGTCTCCAGTGCCATAAAAGTATTTAAATGCTGTATATAGGTGGTCTGTTTATCTACTGCTGGGCAACAAACTATCCCAAATTTTAATAAATAAACAAACAAATAATAAATAAATATTTTTGTTTGTTTTGAGAGAGACAGAGACAGAGTGTGAGTGGGGGAAGAGCAGAGAGAGAGGGAGGCACAGAATCCGAAGCAGGCTCCATGCTCTGAGCCATCAGCACAGAACCCGACACAGGACTCAAACTCACAGACCATGAGATCATGACCTGAGCCGAAGTCAGACACTTAACCGACTGAGCCACCCAGGCGCGCCCCCTGCCCCAAATTTAATGTTTAAGAAAACAATCGTTTTATTATGTCTCACAATTTTGTGGATCAGGGGTTCAGGCAGGGCTCAGATGGAGGATACTTCTGTCCCCGTGGGGTCAACAGAAGTCAGCCGGTGATACCTGGCTGGCGGGAGACTTCCGGAGGGCCCAAGACAGCTCCACTCACTGGAGTCAGGAGGGACAGCTGCAAGGCGGGCGCAAATGAATTCGTCAGTGGCTCTCTAGCCTAGCGGTCTCAGGGTGGTCAGACATCCTACACGGGAGCTCCCAGCTCCCAGAGGGAGTATTTATGAACCCAAGGCAGAAACTGCTAAGTGGCTCATCACCAGCTTGTCACCAGAAGTCCCAGAATGACATTTCTGCTGCTTCCTGTTGATCAAGAAGGTCACTATGACTGTCCAGATTCAAAGCAAGAGGAATTAGATTCTTGGTGGAACAAGTATTATTCTATCACTGTAGGAAATCATGGTGTAGGGATTTAAAAACGTGAAAATAATCCTTGGTAAAAGGATTATAAAATCAAAAATGTGTCAACTGTGTCATCAATCTTGACTGCCTATGTCAGTAAAGAAAAGTATCAAGGGGCTTAAGACTTAATATCATCAACACGATGTGTATCAGTGCTTTTCACACTTTTCACACATGGACTTGACTGTCCATGTGAATCACCGATGGATTAGGTGTTAAAATGTTAGAATGCAGGTCTGAGGGCCTGAAATTCTGTATTTCTAACAAGTTCTCATATGATCCAATGCTACTTGTCTATGAAAACATGATGACAGTTCTTATCACGGGCCAATAAGCCCTTTTTTTTCTGTAGAGAGTAATATGGTATATATTCTAGGCTTTTGGGCTACATGTACAATCTGTCACATATTAAAAAACAAAATGAATCCAAGAATCCTTTCCAACCCTGTCACTGGTTTTCAAATTTGCCTGCAGAGTAAAATCACTTGGAGAGTATCTTTCAAAATACTCATACCTAGGGGTGCCTGGGTGGCTCAGTCGGTTAAGCATCTGACTTTGGCTGAGGTCATGATCTCACAGCTCATGAGTTCAAGCCCTGTGTTGGGCTCTGTGCTGACAGCTCAGAGCCTGGAACTTTCTTTGGGTTCTGTGTCTCCATCTCTCTCTGCTCTTCCCCCACTCACACTTGGTCTCTCTCTCTCTCTCTCTCTCTCTCTCTCTCAAAAATGAATAAACATTAAAAAAATTTTAATTAAAAAAATACTTATACCTAGGTCTACCCCTGAATATTCTGATTTAATTGGTACAGGAATAGGAATTCTCAAAAGTTCCCTAGGTCAAATCGAAAATGTGGCGAAACTTGAGAACTAACTAATCATCTTGTGTCACTTTCTATTCTGTACCCCCTTGTACCTTTTGGTCTTTAAATCTTTTTCAAGACACCTGAATGGCTTACTTAATACAGATCTTATTCACTTCAGCACAAAACCTGATTATCCAATTGAAGAAAAACAACTAAAAATAAATGTTTCTGTCAGCACACCCCTGGTCCCAATAGGGAGCCTGCCCCCTATGGATGTTACTTGTCAGTAAAGTAAAACTAAGTTGGACGCTGAATTGAGGGCTGACAAAAAATGATGAATAAGTAGGTTGCTAGGGGAGAAAAAAGTGAAATACAGAAAACTTGAGGTAAGTAAAGTGGCATATTCCAAGGCTATAAAAATTATCAACTACCATGAACCTCATCATGTCAAGATAATTAGGGAAAACCCAAAGTGGCTCAGCTAGTTCAGTTTCTGTTTTAAAGACTAAAGATCTATAATAAGCATGTCAATATATAAATGGCTTGAGAAGCTGGCTTAAAATATTCTTGCTTTTTAAACTCTCATATTTGTGTACTATATATTTTCATGGTTTATAAATGGTTTCCAAATAAAGTTATGTGTCCTTAATCAACTTTGTATAAATTAATATGCATTTAAATTAATAGATACTTTTTAAAGCATCGTACCTGCTACCTTTCTAAGCAAAAAACTTTAACTGTAAAAACCCTATTTTATTAACACAATCTGAAAAGCCATTTTACATTTGCCATGTTTCCCAGCTAAAATTATGTAATATATAAGGTTCAGAGTTAATATCAATAAATTATTAAAGAAAATGCTAAGCTAGAGTGTAGCCAGGTAAGACTCCATTTTTCACTACATGCTACCTTTTGTCTTTATCCTTTCTGATACTCTTCTAGTTTTTTCTGTGCATTAGCTCTCTTTGGTTTTAAGCTCCTGGAATGCATTTCCCTCTACTCCTAAAACTTTCATATAAAATAGTACATATTCCCCAAGGGATACAGGAGTACTGATGCATAGGGGCACTTGTACCCCAATGTTTATAGCAGCACTCTCAACAATAGCCAAATTATGGAAAGAGCCTAAATGTCCATCAACTGATGAATGGATAAAGAAATTGTGGTTTATATACACAATGGAGTACTATGTGGCAATGAGAAAGAATGAAATACGGCCTTTTGTAGCAACGTGGATGGAACTGGAGAGTGTGATGCTAAGTGAAATAAGCCATACAGAGAAAGACAGATACCGTATGTTTTCACTCTTATGTGGATCCTGAGAAACTTAACAGAAACCCATGGGGGAGGGGAAGGGGAAAAAAAAAAAAAAAGAGGTTAGAGTGGGAGAGAGCCAAAACATAAGAGACTGTTAAAAACTGAGAACAAACTGAGGGTTGATGGGGGTGGGAAGGAGGGGAGAGTGGGTGATGGGTATTGAGGAGGGCACCTTTTGGGATGAGCACTGGGTGTTGTATGGAAACCAATTTGACAATAAATTTCATATATTGAAAAAAAAATAAAATAAAAGGTAATGTAAAAAAAAAAACTGAGAACAAACTAAGGGTTGATGGAGGGTGGGAGGGTGGGGAGGGGAGGTGATAGGTATTGAAGAGGGCATCTTTTGGGGTGAGCCCTGGGTGTTGTATGGAAACCAATTTGACAATAAATTTCATATACTAAAAAATAAAAAAATTTAAAAAAAAACAAAATAAATGAACATTTAAAAAAATAAAAATAAAATAAAAGTACATATTCACACAGTAAAACTGAATAATAACACCTAGTTACATATAAGGTCTCCTCACTCATGCATTCAACAAACAAAAACAATACATGCTGAGTGAGTACTTATTGAATAAATGCCCACTTGTTCTGTAAAAGATGTTCAATTCAAATTTGACCAGATCTAAATTCCACTTAAAATGCCAATCACATATCCTGAGGATTTCAGATTTTTATTACCTAGGGGTCTATATACTCTGCCTAATTTAAAAAAAGAGTTTGGGGTGTCTAGGTGACTCAGTCGGTTAAGCTTCCCACTCAAATTTCAGCTCAGGTCATGATCTCAGTTTGTGGGATTGAGCCCCGCGTTGGGCTCTGTGCTGAACATGGAGCTTGCTTGGAATTCTCTCTCTCCCCCTCTGCCACCACCACCCCCCCACCACAATTTCTCTCATGCGCAAGCACACTCTGTCTCTAAAATAAATTAATTAAATAAACTTTTATAAACAAACAAACAAATAAAAATAGAGTTCAGAAATCTACCTGGTATCTGATTATTCACATGAAAGCTAAAAATTAGTGCTGCAAAGTTTTATCCCCCTGTCTGTTTTCTGTCTCCATGCATTCATCACAGATAATCAGTGTATGCATAGCAGCGCATGCATTTCAGCTTCCAAGGACTAAAAGCAGAGGGAGATTAAGTGAAAGGTGCACCACCTCTACCAGATAAAGCACCACTTAGGTTAACAATGCTACTATACATAGCTCATGGTCATTGCTATTCAATACTCCTAATCCAGACATTAATCAAGTGTGTCTTTTTCCTTCTACAAACTAGGAAAACAAACACATGACCTCCCTGGAGAAAAAAATGTCTCTTTCCTGTAACTATATATATGTGTATATATATGTATGCATATGTGTATATATGTACTACGTATATATGTATATATATGTGCATATATATGCACGTGTATATGTACATACGTATATGTGTATATATGTATGTATATATGTGCATATGTGTGTATATGTATGCACATATATGCGTACATATATGTACATGCATATATGTGTGTGCATATATGTATGTATATGCATGTACAGCATATATATATACAACATATATATACAGCATGTATATATATATACATACACATACAGCTAACGGGTGAGAAAAAGCAGGAGGTACATTTTACTTTCATGAATTATAAATTTAAATCAGAGAAGAAGTATATTTAGGAAGTGGTTATTTTATCAATTGAATTATAAACCATATGTAAATGTGGCACAATCTCATTTTATTTATTTTTTATTTTTTTAGTGTTTGTTTATTTTTGAGAGAGAGATACAGAGTATGATTGGGGAGGAGCAGAGAGAGAGAGAGAGAGAGGGAGACATAGAATCTGAAGCAGGCTCCATGCTCCAGGTTCTGAGCAGTCGGCCCAAAGCCCTGTACAGGGCTCGAACTCATGAACCACGATCTCATGACCTGAGGTGAAGTTGAATGCTTAACTGACTGAGCCACCCAGGCACCCCCAATCTCATTTTAAATTACTGCAAGGTGAATTTTTTGTCATGGTTTATTGATAAATTCTGCAATATTCCTTCCTTTCCTCTGGGAAGAAGAAAAACTGTTTTAAATGAAAAGATAATAACAGGTAAACAAACTGCAATAAAAAAAATATATTGTCCATTTCATTCAGATGAAAAACTCAGATCTTCTAAAACTATAGTATTTAATATCCCATTGCTATACCTTATAGATTCATCATCAAATTTACTAGAAAAAGACTTACTATTGTAAGGATCAGAGTTATATATATTCATCTATTTTTTTTCCTATTCTGAATGAAGTCAGATTGATAAATGAGGGTGAAAATAAAGCAGCAATGGGAGGAAAAGAACATACATATCACATCCAGACAGAAAAAGTAAGCAAAGAAAGACAAAGAGGAAAAAGGGTATCAGTAAGTACTGTGAAAAGGTGAGCATGGAACCATAATCTGCAAACATTATGTAATGCATATACTTAAATCACAAACAACATGTTTATGAATGTAGATGTATTGTTTTCTGCATAACACACTGAAGAGTTACATGACTTGATAAGAATCAAATGAAAGAAGAACTTTTAGAACATCCCCAGAATTAAAATTAATTCTAGAACAATACAAAATAACCAAAATTATATAATATACTTAACAATGCTAAAATTTTGTCAGATTTATTGGGGCAATGACAACAAAACACATGATCTATATAGTATTGAAATCAGAATCAGTACTTTTACATCCATTATCACTAATAATGAGAAAAATTCTGACGCATTGTTTTCTTGCAGTTCTAGTTGGTGCAAATGTTGTTTTATGTCCTGAGAAATATGGCAAGTTTGTCCTTCTTTGCGGGATACTTGTAATTACTGCTGCTGGTCTGATTTTTCCCCAAAAGCTGTAATTCCAGTAAAACTGGGTAAAATACATGATGTCTCCAAAGTAAATTCTCCAAAGTAAAATTAAACCTAAAAGTTTATTATGATCAATGATTGAAATTCAGATCAATCATACAATTTAAACAGAATTTCTCTGAGTAGTCATTCTCCACAATCAGGTATAAAATCATGAATAAAAAAATTATCAATAGACATTTACTAAGTTCAAATATAATCAAAAGTATATTAATTCTTGGGGTACCTGGGTGGCTCAGTTGGTTAAGCGTCTGACTTCAGCTCAGGTCATGATCTCACAGTTTGTGGGTTTGAGCCCCACATCGGGTCTGTGCTGACAGCTCAGAGCCTGGAGCCTGCTCCAGATTCTATGCCTCCCTCTCTCTCTCTCTGCTCCTCCCCTACTTGAACTCTGTCTCTCCCTCTCTCAAAAATAAATAAACACTTAAAAAAAATATTTTTAAGTATATTAATTCTTGGTTTAAAAGATGGTGCAGGGGCGCCTGGGTGGCTCAGTCGGTTGAGCGTCTGACTTCAGCTCAGGTCACGATCTCACGGTTTGTGAGTTCGAGCCCCGCGTCAGGCTCTGGGCTGATGGCTCAGAGCCTGGAGTCTGCTTCCAATTCTGTGTCTCCCTCTCTCTCTGCCCCTCCCCCATTCATGATCTGTCTCTGTCTCAAAAATAAATAAACATTAAAAAATTTTTTTAAAAAATAAAAAAATAAAAGATGGTGCATTTCATTTTCAAAATTAATAAGTTTACAACTTTCACAAACTGAGTGTATCATAGGATCGCAATTATTTTATCAAACCACCAGTGATAAAACCCGTATGAATTTAGTCCAATGTTGTTAAATCACTGCTAAGTAACTTTTTTAAATAAATAAAACTTCTAAACCAAACAAAATGAGATCTGTATGCCAAAGTACAGTGTTTATTAGGTAAGAAAAGGCAAGATGTTTTATAGGACACTTACTAAGCTAATTAGAATGGCTTCTACACAATAGAAATGACATGGAAAAAATCTCAAAAGGTAGTTAAGATAAAATGGTGAAGTAGATGATTTTGAAAAATAGGTATTCTAAAATTTGTATGGAACCAGAAAAGACCCGAAATAGTCAAAGTAATCTTGAAAAGGAAAACCAAAACTGGAGACATCACAATTCCAGACTTCAAGCTGTATTACAAAGCTGTTATCAAGACATTATGGTACTTGCACAAAAACAAGATCAATGGAACAGAAAGGAGAACCAAGGAATGGACCCACAAATGTATGGCCAACCAATCTTTGACAAAGCAGGAAAGAATATCCAATTGAAAAAAAAAATCTCTTTAGCAAATGGTGTTGGGAAAACTGGACAGCGACATGCAGAAGAATGAACCTGGACCACTTTCTTACACCATACACAAAAATAAACTCAAAATGGATCAAAGGCCTAAATGTAAGACATGAAACCATCAAAATCCTAGAGGAGAAAACAAGAAACAACCTCTTTGAGCTCAGCCTCAGCAACTTCTTACTTGACATGTCTTCGGATACAAGGGAAACAAAAGCAAAAATGAACTATTGGAACCTCATCAAGATAAAAAGCTTCTGCACAGCAAAGGAAACAATCAACAAAACTAAAAGGCAACTGAAATAATGGGAGAAGATATTTTCAAATGACCTATCGAATAAAGGTTGAGTATCCAAAACCTATAAAGAATTTATCAAACTCAATACCCCAAAAAACAAATAATCCAGTAGAGAAATGGACAAAAGACATGAATACTTTTCCAAGGAGGACATACAGATGACTAACAGACACATGAAAGCATGTTCAACATTGCTCACCAACAGGGAAATACAAATCAAAACCACAATGAGATACCACCTCTCACCAGTCACAAGGGCTAAAATTAACAACACAAGAAACAACAGATATTGGCAAGGATGTGGATACAAGCAAACACTCTTATACTGTTTGTGGAAATGCAAACTGGTAAACAGTATGGAGGTTCCTCAAAAAATTAAAAATAGAGCTACCCTATGACCCAGCAACTACACTACTAGGTATTTATCCAAAGGATACAAAAATCCTAATTCACAGGCCACATGCACCCCAATGTTTATAATAGCACTATCAACAATAGCCAAAGTATGGAAAGAGCCCAAATGTCCATAGACAGATGAATGGATAAAGATGTGGCATCTGTACAATGGAATATTACTCAGTGATGAAAATGAATCAAATCTTGCCATTTGCAACAACATGGATGGAACTAGAGTGTATTACGCTTAGTGAAATAAGTCAGACAGTGGTCATATGATTTCACTCACGTGGAATTTATGTTACAAAATAGATGGACATAGGGAAAGGAAGGAAAAATTAGATCAAAACAGAGAGGGAGACAAACCCTCAGAGACTCTTAAATACAAAGAACAAACTGAGGGTTGATGGCAGGGTGATGGGTGGGGGGATGGGCTAAATGGGCGAGGGGCATTAAGGAGGACATTGGGTGGGATGAGCAATGGGGGTTCTATATAAGTGATGAATCACTAAATTCTATTTCTAAAGTCATTATTACACCACATGTTAACTAACGTGGATTTAAATTTTAAAAATTAAAATTTCCGTTGTTCTTGGTTCTACTGCCTACCAGCTGTAGGAACAGGCTCCCACCAGTCCATAAACATGGCTACAGAAGTACGATTGTTGGGAGGTCCGTTTAGACTAAACCCCATCTTAAACCTACTATATGGCTCTCACTGGAGGGACCCCACAGCCTGCACTTTTAACAAGCCTCCTACCACTACCCTAACACGGCTCTAGACTTGCATATTCCAGAACCCACTGAGCTAAACTTAATAGTCCTCACAGATTTTAGTGACCCAAGTTTTATTGTACATAACTAAAAGGGACATTAATAATGAAGACATATTAAAAATATGAACATTAAATGTGTTCTTTTGACTTACCACTAAACGTAAAGGTCTGGCTATGTTTACCAATCATTTAGAGAACCATATTAATAAGCATAAATTTTGGCTGTTCTACATTTTAAAATCTGATAATATGAAAAAGAGCAGCAATGAAATCATGCCTGCATATAACAGATAAAATAAACCTAATTCATGAATTATCAATAAATGCCACCAAGGGTCTGAAATAGTGAGAAGAAAAGCGTATGTGAATGTGGGCACGTACCTGAATGTATGTGCCTGCTTCACATTAAAACATAATTGTAGTATCTATTGAAAAACAAGAACTCCATCAAAGAATGTTTTCACTATCCGTTAGTTGAATACTCTAACTTAGCTACCATTCATTCCCTGTTAATTAAAAGGTGATCACATGGTTTTTGGCTCACTTTCCATGTGCAACAGTATATATGAAATGGGGAGACCTTATACTAAGTGAAATAAGCTAGACAAAGACAAATACTATACAGTATCAATTATATGCACTAAAAAATAACAGCAAGTCACTGAATTCAGGAAAAGAGAGTGGGATGGTGGTTGCCAGGGGCTGGGGTGTGGAGAAAATAGGAAGCTGTTGATCAAAGAGAGACAATACTTGCAAACCACATTGTCTGATAGGACTCAGATTTAGAATATATGAAGAACTTCCAAAACTCAACAGTAAAAAAATGCACAACACAATTAGAAGATCCCACCCCCCCAAAAAAAACACATGAAAACACAGCTTACCAAAGAGGATATATAGGTGGGTAGATCAATACTTGAAAAGATTTTCAACATGACTATCCATTACAGAAATTAAATGAAAACTCCAGTATCACTACATACCTACTAGAAGAGATAAAATGAAAAATGGTAACACGAAATGTTGGTGAGCATGCAAAGAAACTGGGCTCTGTTATATGCTTTTGGTGGGAATTGTACGGCTACTTAGAAAATAGTTTGGCAGTTTCTTAAGAAAGTAAATATGCTGGGGCGCCTGGGTGGCGCAGTCGGTTAAGCGTCCGACTTCAGCCAGGTCACGATCTCGCGGTCTGTGAGTTCGAGCCCCGCGTCAGGCTCTGGGCTGATGGCTCGGAGCCTGGACCCTGTTTCCGATTCTGTGTCTCCCTCTCTCTCTGCCCCTCCCCCGTTCATGCTCTGTCTCTCTCTGTCCCAAAACTAAATAAAAAAACGTTGAAAAAAAAAAATTAAAAAAAAAAAAAAGTAAATATGCATTTACCATATGTTCTATCAACTGCATTCCCCGCATTTACCTCAGAGAACTGAAAATCTACAGTCACACAAACACGTATACACAAATTCTCATATCAGGTTCATTTGTGTTAGCCCCAAGCTGGAAATGACAACGATGTCTTTCACTGGTGAACAGTTACACAACTTGTGGTTCATCTATACCATGGAATGCTACTTTAGTAACGAAAAGAAATGAACCACTGATCTATGTAATAACTTGGGTAGATCTCAAGGGCAGTATGCTAAGTAAAAAAGCCAATCTCAAAAAGTCATATTATTTAGGTTACCATTTTTGTAGTATCAGAATGAAAAAGCTATAGAGATGGGGAGAAGAGTAATGGTTGTTGGGGATTAAGGATGGGGAGGGGGAGAGGAATGGGTTTGACTATGAGGAGGAGGTGACATGAGGGAGATCTTTGTGGTTGTAGGTATGTCATGAATGTGGTGGGGGTTACTCGAATTGACATGTGAAACAATGTGAAACAGAATCATATGCACAGACTGTACCAATATCAATTTTCTGGTTTTGATCTTGTACTATATTATGTAAGATTTAACTTTGGGGAAAACTGAAGAAAAGGTATAAGGGACCCCTCTGTGCTCTTTTTGCAACTTCCTGTTAATCTATTGTATGTAAAATATTTTTTAAAAGCAAGTCTGAAAAAAAATGACCGTTTCTATTTGAGATGTTACATATAGAGAGACTCTTATTTTCTCCTTTAATATTTTTTCTGTATTTTAAAAACATTTTCAGAGACATAGCTAAGAAAAAAACTACCACATATATTGTGGTATTAATTGATTAATTAATTTGAATTAATTAAATTCAAATTAATCGATTATTGTTCTTTAAAAATGGTTCTCAGCAAGGAGATGTGAGAATGCCTCTATTCATGTACTAGGGATGCCATAACGAAATACCATAAACTGACTAGCTTAAGCAACAGTAATTTATTTTTTCACAGTTCTCGAGGCCAGAAGTCCAAGGTTAATGTGTCCTCAGTATTGGGTCCTTGGGAGTGCAGTGATGGAGAATACGTCCCTGAGTTCCATGCCTCTTCACACGATGTTCTCCCCATGTGTATTTATGTGTTCAGATTTCCCTTTTTTATAAGGATACAGTCATACTGGATGAATGGCCCATGCTACTCTAACATAATGTCAGCAACAACATTATTTTTAAATAAAATCCCATTCAGAAGTTCTGGGCATTAGGACTTTAACATGAATTTTGGCAGGGGAATACAATTCAACCTGCCACAGTGCCTACCTCTGATTCCAAGACAATTTAAAAAATCAAAAGAAAAAAAATACATATAAGCAAATGTAATTTGTTTGGGCCATGTGTTACATTCTAGGTTTTGGGTTTTGACATTTTAAAATGACAGAGACCATTAACAGAAGAGACCCTCATAAATGATGAAAATTATATCAGTAAATTTAATAGCATTACCGAAGAATTTACACCTTTTCTCTCCTTCCTTCCTTCCTTACACAAATATTTAAGAATATCTAAAGTGTACACCAAGTGTTATTCTAGGAGCTGGGAATATAAAAGATAAAAATCTTTGCCCTCAGAATTTCCACAATAGTGGAAGAGACAGACAATAAAATAAATACATTAAATATACTGCATGTTGGGCAGTGATAAATTCTTAGGGAGGAAGAAAGGGGTACGAAATGTCAGAGTTGCATTTTGTAAAGGGTGACTCAATGAAAAGGTAACTTTTGAGTAAACCTTTGAATAAAGTGAGAGAATAAGCCATCTGGGTATGTAGCACAGTATTCTAAGCAGAAATACAACAAGTGCAAATGCTCTGAAGCAAACAGAATTTCTTTTTCCAGTAATCTGGCAAAGAGGCCTGGGTCACTGAAACAAAATAATCAGGAGGAGAGCGGTGAAAGATGGGTCAGAAAGGTAACAGAGAACAAAGCATGAAAAGATTTTGACTTTTTCTCTGAACGAGATGGGAAAACACTGGAGACTTTGAGGCAGAAAAATGATACAATCTAACTCAGGTTTTAAGAGGATTCAACACAAACTACGCCTTCAAAGCCTTTACAGTCCTGATGAAATATATCTATTTTCTTGATGGTTTACAACTTTCAGTCTGGCAAGTACCACTAAATCAAGTCCCTACAAGTTTAAAACAGGTTGACGACTCTTCCTTGGGCTAGTGCTCTGCAGTCCTATAAAATAAAATCCTTAAAGTCAGAACATTTCACCATACACAATTCAAGAGTTCTATGCAATTGTCCACTGTTTATTCTTTTTTTGCTCACCCTGTTTCGTGTTTCTCGTCTCAGTTACAGGCAATAGGATTTACTCAAAGACGTTTGACTTTACCTCAACCATCTCTCTTGCGATTGGCATAGCACAGACTTATCTCGTGTGTGCAGATTCACTCTTCAGATGGTAATTTTTCATCTACTTATACATTATACATTAAATTGGAGATGGGAAAGTTATTTTTCAAGAAAATAAGTAGACTCACAAAGAAACAGCATCGTATCAAATCTAGGAAACGCAATGAATGTGAATACACTGAAGTGTAAATTAAGTGCAAGACTAATAAATTCTGCAGAACAACTGAATCCGTAACTAAGTGACTGATTTAAATGGCCCCCAAATAATTGTATTTCTTGTCTCAAAGCAATTTAAGGATATCTGACAAGACCTCTGCATCCAAATCTAAACAAATTTCTGACGACATCTCTATATACAAGCAAAATCCAATTTTAACTGGTGCTGATTATAGCTGAGAAATATGTCCTGGATACATCTTCTCCAGCCCCTCTGAACATATTCTCTACTGTCACTGCCATGAGTTATTCTTCTAAAATATGTATCAGATCATGTCACTCCACTGCTTGAAATTATATGACAGTTCCCCTTAACCCACAGTGAAAGGTCTCAAATATTTAGGACACATTTTCCCAAAGTTGGCCCTATCTTGCCTTTCAAAACTCATCCCACTTTCTCACATTCAGTGTCTACTCCTGCTACTCCATTTACTAAAAACCACTTCATTAACTCCCAACATAGCAGAACTATATAGAGCCTGCTACACTATAAGCTTCTCCTGGCTATAAACCATGCCCTATCTATTTTTTAATCCCAAGAATAGTGCCTACAACACAGGAGGCACTCAATAAATATGTAATAAATAAAATAACTTAATAATTGGTATTGTTATCACTGATTTTCTTATTTTTTTAGAACTACTAAGTGATCTTTTCAAATCATAGGTTCACCACAGGATATCAAAGCTATTTTTTTAGAACACAAGTCTAGAATTCACTACAAAGTAGTATTAGTGACTAGGAATGGTTTTACTATTTTTCTGGTCCCCCATGCTACCACATGAAGTCAATCTATGGAAAATGGCATTATTCAGAATATGAAGATACTTGATGAGAGAAGCGATCCATCATGCAAGTACAATGCAGAACTTTCAATCTTATAGTTAGATAATCTTCTCAAATGGTGCTAACAAATAACAACAACAAAAAAAAAACAGTAAAAAAAAAAAAAAAAGGAAAATTCTGGAGAAGACATCACTTATGAAAAGCTTCAGCCTTTGATTTGTTAATTAATTTTACTGAAAAGCAGACATGCTATAGAACCTAAAATGTCTTACAATTGTTTGTGTCTCATTCTACCATGGTGAGAAAAAAGGCAAACATTAACAACAAAAATGTATCCTCTCCCAAGGGAAATATATGCTCAAGAGACATACATAAGCCCAAGAAAAATTAAAACATAAGTGCACGCAGAAACTTGTACATGAATGTTTATTATACATCACTTAAAATAGGTGAAAAGCAGAAATAAATATTCATCAACCGGTGGATAAATAAAATATATTACACACGCACAATGGATTATTATCAGTAAAGAGAAATGAAATTCTGATGCCTGCCACCAGATGAATGTATCTTGAAAATATTTGCTGTGTGAAATAAGCCAATCATAAAGGCCACATAGTACATGACTCCACTTATACAAAACAGAAGTAGACGGGTGTTGCCTAGGACTGGGCATTGTGAGGGAAAACCAGGAGTGAATGATAATGGGCACAGAGTTTCTTCTTGGGATGATAAAAAAGGTTCTAAAATGGATGATCATGACGATCACCCAGCTCTGAAGCACTAAAAATCATTCAATTGTGTACTTTAAATGGGTAAATTGTATGTTATATGAATTACATCTCAATAAAGCTAGTAATTTTTTAATTCATGTATGGAAATTTTTCAAAACAAAAGCCACCTCAATCTAAGTGGGTACCCTTTTTCAACACAAGCGAATTCTTTCTGTGATGGCTTACATCACTGATATTTGTGTTTGCACCTAATATCTTCGGCACATTACTCAAGGTTAATAATGATGACCTTGAGTCATTAAGAAGGGTCAAATTTAGTAATACATTTCAATTTTTTTAATGTTTTATTTATTTTTGAGAGAGAGAAAGAGAGAGGGAGATAATGAGCACAGGAGGGGCAGAGAGAGAGAAGGGGGCACAGAATCCAAAGCAGGTCCAGGCTCTGAGCTGTCATCACAGAGCCCAAAGCAGGGCTGGAACTCATGAACCACGTGATCGTGACCTGAACCAAGTCAGACGCTTAATGGACTGAGCCACACAGGTGCCCCGAGTATTACACTTGAAGGCAGAAAAGTACACAGTACGTTTTAGTACATTTTACTAAGTTTTCATCCAAAATGGTAAAATTTAAGTTCCAGTAGGAACTCTTGGCAGGAAAAAATCTGGCTTTTCCTAGTGACAGACCTGGGATCTGAATAACTGAGGATGTTCCTAAAACATAATATTTTACACTGAAGAATACAAGAATTTACATACACAGAAATTTATTAATTACCTAAGACAGGGCACATGCAAATGTTTGTCCAATAGCTATTCAGTGAGAAAAGCCAACAAAGTACTGCCATATGCCTGAAGCTGAGTTGATTTTGGCATTTGACTCAATCTCCTTACTTGCCAACCCAATTAATGCTGACAGCCAGGATGCCTTTTTAAGTGAGCTGACCTCCAGGCAAACAAGAGTGCCTGGCAACTCTTTCAGATTAGTTTCACTGCTACAACATCCATTAGATGCCAAATAAAGAAATGGAAAGCATCGCTAGGTGTAATTACCCCCCTTTTTTTTACTGCTGCATCCTTCCTAATATCATTTTAACCTTACCAAATCAACATATTAGTATTTGACTAAAACCCAGTCAACCAAAGTCTAAAATAGCATAATATAATTTTTAAAACATTTTTATTTATTTATTTTATTTTTTTGAGAGACAGAGAAGGAGTGAGAGAGGGGCAGAAAGAGAGGGAGACACAGAATCCGAAACAAGCTCCAGGCTCTGAGCTGTTAGCACAGAGCCTGACGCGGGGCTCAAACTCATGAACCATGAGATCATGACCTGAGCCGAAGTCGAACGCTTAACTGACTAAGCCACCTGAGTGCCCCTAAACCATTTTTAGTTGTGACTTCAAAAATTTACCCTGCTTCTGCGATGCCCTCCCTTCACCAGGTCTTTATTCCAGGAAAATAAGTCAGGATATTATTAATTCCTACCTAATCCTAATTTCTTACTATCTTATAAAATTAATGAAGAATTTATAAAATGTCCTACTGCACACAAGATACTGTTTTTGGTATATGAACATTCAAAAAGAGAAATGATACAGAATGACTTTATACCAGGGGAATTATAAAATTTTTAAAAACTGCCTTAAAGATCAGAATATACATGGGAGCCTCATAAATTCTATACCCACCCATCTGTAAAACTTTCCTGGAGCAAATGACCAACATGAAAGGAGAACATATGATAGGAAGCTACAAGGTCAAGTAATAAAACTATAGGTTAAAGAAAAACCAACAACATATATAAAGTAAGTCTAAAATCTAGGCTCAATGAAAATCATGTTGGAAATCGCTTTGTGGATTTACATAACAACACTTAAAATCAAGAAATAAACTACTTATTAAAAAGACAACACAACTGGCTTAGCTTCATCTTCTTAACTACACTAATTGTGGGAAATAAGCATTTCCACCTTTGGGGGGGAAAAAGGCCCTTATAACACTTCCTAAGCCCTTCACTTTAAACTGTACACAAAGAGAGCCAGTTATATTGTTTCTCGACTTTATTCTCTGCATTAGCATCAGATTGGTTTGATGTTAAAACATAATTGACTCAACATACAAAAAAAAAAATGTGTTTCTATACACTATCAATAAAGAATACAAAAAAGGAAATGAAAAGAATTCCATTCATAAGCACATCCAAAAGAATGAAATACTGAGGAATAAATGTAACAAAAGAAGTATGATATTTATAACCCGAAGTGACAAAACATCTTTTGAAGAACTAAGTACATAGTCAGACATCCTGTGTGGATGGACCGAAAGAATTAACATTAAAATGGCAATATTCCCCCAAATTTCTCTACAGATTCAATGCAATCCATATAAAAATCTCAGCCCTCTTTTTTGCAAAACTTGACAAGCCAATTCTAAAGTTTGTATGCAAATACAAGAGATCCAGAGTAGTCAAAAGAAACTTCAAAGACAAGAACAAAGACTCTCACTACCCAATTTCAGAACTTCCTACCAAGCTCCAGGAATCAAGACAGTGTGGTTTTGTGAATAAGGTTAGACGTATAGATCAATGAAACACAAATGAGATTCAGGAAATAAACCATTACATGTACAGTAAATGATTCTAGACAAGGCTGTCAAGACATTTTAATGAGGAAAAATAATCTTCTCAACAAACGTTTCTGGAATAAATGACATCCACACACAACAGAACAAAGGTGGACCTGTTCATTACACCATACAAAAAAATTAACTCAACATGGATCAAAGAACCAAAGGTAAGAGCTAAACCCGTTTAAAAAAACAAAAACGTCTTGTAAAAAGTACAGGCATAAGTCTCTGAGGTCTTACATTAGGGCATCGGTTTTGTAGACATGACAACAAAAGCACAAGCAACAAGAATATTTAAGAATGTTGGCTTCTTAAAAATTAAAAACTTTTGTGCTTCAAAGAACACAATCAAGGGAGTAAAAAGACAAACCACAAAATGCGAGAAAATGTTCACAAATCATATATGTGATAGGAGACTTCTATCTGAGTGATACAAGAAACTCCTACAACTCAGTAATAGAAAGACAACCCGGGGCTCCTGGGTGGCTCAGTCAGTTAAGCATCTGACTCTTGATTTTAGCTCAGGTCATGATTTCACAGATCTGACAGTGCAGAGCCAGCTTGGGATCCTCTCTCTGCCCCTCCCCTGTGCATGATCTATCTCACTCACAAAAAAATAAATAAACTTAAAAAAAAAAAAAAGAGGGTCTTGCTTAAAAAAAAAAAAAAAAAAGACAACCAATGTTTAAAAGGGCGAAGGATGTAAGTAGACTTCTCCTAAGGAGATAAACAAAAGGACAGTAAACACATGAACAGTTGCTCAACATGAAGGGCCATCAAGGAAATGCAAATCCCAACCACAATGAGATCCCACTTCATATCCACTAGAAAGGTGATTATCAAAAAGACAAGTGTCACAAGAAAGTGGAGAAACCGAAACCTTTATACACTTAGGTGGGAATGTAAAATGGTACCACCACTCTGGAAAACAGTCCAGCAGTTTCTCCAATGGTTAAATTACAAGTACCATATGATCCAGCAATTCTATTCCTAAGGATATACCTAGGAGAAATGAAAACATATATCCACACAAACACTTGTACATAAATTCCCCCCCTCCAAAAAAAATAGCCCCAAAGTGGAAACAACTCAAATATCCATCACCTGATGAGCCAATAAGAAAATGTGTTATCATCCATACAATGGAGTATTATTCAGCTATAAAAAACAAATGACGTAGTGACACGTGTGACAACATGGATGAGACATGAAAACATACTAAGTGAAAGAAGCCAGTATAAAGGTCACAGGTTGTATGATTCCATTTACATGACATGTACAGAAAAGGAAAATCTATAGAGACAGAAATTAGATTAGTAGCTGCCTAGAGCTGGGACTAGGCTCAGGAGGAAATGCAGAATGACTGCTAATGGCTACCAGGTTTCTTTAGAGAGTGATGAAAATGTTCTAAAACTGATGGCGGGGATAGGTGCACAACTCTGAGAACACCCTAAAAACACACTGAACTGTATAATTTAAGTGGATGAATTGTATGGTATGTGAATGATATCTCAATAAAGCTTTTTAAACAAAACTTCATTGGTAAAACATTTTATAAAACCAAAAAGAGTTTTCTATAAGCTTTCTTTCCAGATGGTGTCACTCTATTTTTAGCCTCTTGTTAACTTCGGTTGCTAGGTACACTAGAATATGTACAGTAAATAAATGGTATAGTTCATAATATCACATTTCTGCCATGTCATATAATTTGGTTACGGGGTAGAGGAAGGGAGAGGAAGACCTCAGTCCCTGAAGCCTACTGTTCCATCCTCTTTACCTAAGAATTCTATACTGGGACTTAGTATAAAGCCAGCCAAAAAAGTAGCATTTCTCAATTAAGAAAGAAAAAAATTAATTTTAGATAGATACTGAAATTAAGGACCCACTCACATATGCCAATATTCAGCTAAAAATAGTCTGAATTTTTAATAGAAACTATAATTTTTACTGACCAATACTTTGGCAATCTCAGGCTACTTATTAGAAAAATAATTTGAGATATTCTAAATTTCCTTATGCACAATTAAAATTTTATAAATTTAAACTTTAAAATGTTAAAGGCTACGTATGGGGAGCCAGGGTGACTCAGTCAGTTGAGCGTCAGACTTCGGCTCAGGTCATGATCCCATGGTTCGTGGGTTCAAGCCGCGTGTCGGGCTCTGTGCTGACAGCTCGGAGCCTGGAGCATGCTTTGGATTCTGTGTCTCCCTCTCTCTCTGCCCCTCCCCTGCTTGCGCTCTCAAAAAAAAAAGAAAGAAAATTTAAAAAATAAAACAAAATAAAATGTTAAAGTCTATCTAAATTCAGAGATTTCTTTCAGTTCTGTTAAAGGGAAAAAAAAAGAGTGAATTCATTAATTAGCAGAAACTTATACACATACCTCCCCATCTACAAGTGGGTATTTGTAAACCCCATTTTCAGGTGCTTCAGGCAGCTGTGCACCTGTTATTCTCACAACTAAAACAGGGTCCACTACGGAAAGGATAGCCACAAGACCATACAAGGTGAAACTCCCTCCTGGATGCTTTGAAGCGTTAAATACATACATTCATTGATTTTTTCCCCCACAAAGTATCATCTTTATCATACAATATTATGTTCAAAACTTCAGAATTTGTCATCATATTGACAAAAATTTTCTCCATGTTTTTTTTCCATTCCTTCCTTACCCTATGTTTCAATCCCCTTCTTCATCTTTACTTTTATCTTAATTATGTAGCTATAGCTAGAATATTCTTTTCTGGAAGATTTACTTTCATGTTAGCCACCATTTTCTCCTTAATTACAGATGGCTCTCCCCATGCTTTCCGACAAGATCATACCTAAGGCATCTCAAAGCAAGGATCTTTCATTTCGAAGACGTCCACAGGGGCCCCTCCAAAGACTTGCTAAGGAAAGTATTCCAGAGTTTAATAAACCTCTCCCTTAGGAAATATTTCCACAAACTAGCCTAAATTATTCATGCAGAAGATTAAGATAACTTATATTTCCAGCAAAAAAGTCATTATAAGAGGTATGTGGTTGAGATGTTACAAGATAACACATTCTAAACTTTTGAAAAAATAGGCACCTCGTCACTGTGACTAGACACGGTGACAGTGTCTAAAGTTCTGGATTATGGCATATGAATCAAGGTGGGTTTCAAAAACAGGTTAATTTTCTATTGGCTGTAAAGATTTAATATCATATAACCCATAACAAAAATGGTTAGGTTAGGGAGCAGTCCCCACTCACCATAAAAGATTTCTTTTACCATGTTCCCTTATTGCACAGGTAAGAAGGGAAAATTGGTTAAAGGGCAAGAACGTGAGTCAAAGATTTCAATCCACTGTTTCTCATATAATCAAGGATTGAATGAACATTAAGTTTAAAGTACATAAAAGACTGCTACCATATCTTGGCTATTATAAATAATGCTGCAATAAACATAGGGTGTAAATATCTTCTCACATTAGTTTTTTTTTTCTTTGAGTTCCCAATAGTGGAATTTCTGGATTATATGTTATTTCTATTTTTAATTTTTTTAAGAAAGTAATGAAAATATTCACCAATAGATAAATGAGTAAGAAGATGTGGCAAAGATATGCAATACAGTATTACTCAGCCATAAAAAAAAGAATGAGATGTTGCCATTTGCAACAACATGGATGGACCTAGAAGATATAATGGCCAGAGAACCTCTTCTAACGTATACTCAAAAGAAGAAAAAAGTAAGCTACCTAAAACCAATATTTCTCCTTTTTAAATTAATTTTTCCCTCTTGACTATTTCTCCATTACCTCCAACTCAACTTCAGGTAATTTATTGAACCCTTCCTCTCCAAATATCAAAGTACCAAAGAGATACTAAATTACTATGTATTTCAATAATCATTAACTTTTCAGAGCCATCCAACATGTAAGTTATAAATTTAAAGAGCCTGCTTCTATACCTTTTAGAGCCAGAAAACTGTTATAAAAATATTTAATATCCATGATACCAAGCTGATGTGAACATAAAGTCATCCATTAATACTTAGAAAAAATCATGGGGCATCTGGGCAGCTCAGTTGGTTAAGCGTCCAAGTTCGGCTTAGGTCATGATCTCATGGTTCGTGGGTTTGAGCCCCACGTCAGGCTCTGTACTGATAGCTCAGAGCCTGGAGCCTGCTTCAGATCCTGTCTATCTGTCTGTCTGTCTCTCTGCCCCTACCCTGCTCGCTCTCTCTCTCTCTCAAAAATAAATGAAGATTAAAATATTAAAAAAAAAATACTTAGACACAATCAGAACAGATACCTCCATTCCTATAGAAGCAATTTAAGCACCAGAGGTTATATGAGATAATGCATGCATAAATGTAACAGAATTTGGATCATACTTCCCATTAGCTCTTGCAAATGTAATACACACGCACACCCCTAGGGAATAATTTTGCAATGTGCAATGGGGATCTGGAACAAAAGACGATCCTCAAGGCCTCAAACACATATAAAAGTTTATGGGGCCTGATTATAAACCAGTCACAGTTTGAAGCCATTCTATAAGAAAAAAGGGAGGAGGGAGCTACTTTTCATTACAAGCTGATTTAAATTCATCTGTTTTTTTTTTTTTTTTACTTAATTTAGTGATGCTTAAATCCTTTATTAAAGAAATAAATTCTTTCATAATTTGGAGTGGTGAAAAATATTGTCATAATGATGGTTAAAATAAGTCAAATATTAAATTGGGTATAATCTCTGTTGCTTATAAAACCAAAATAAATTTATAAACTGATTATAAATATTAAAATCCAATGAAGTAAATGCTATCATTTATTCATCGTGATGGAAAAATGACATTTGCTATATTGGTTATAACCTTGAGTTATCACCTTACATCTGTCAGAATGGCTAGAATCAAAAACAAATAACAAGTGTTGGTGAGGATGTGAAGAAAAGGAAACACTCTCGCATTGCTGGTCGGAATGCCAAATGGTACAGCAATGTAGAAAACAGTATAGAGGTACTTCAAAAAATTAAAATAGACATACTCAATGATCCATTAATTCCTCTGCTGGTATTTACTCAAAGAAAATGTTTTGAGTCGTCAATACTATGATCCTTCCCCTATGGTTTCTCTTTCTGTCACCCCAACTTTGTAAATAGCCATGTTATTAAACCGTATACTCTACATAGTCACTACTAAACCCAAAAGAAACTACAGCTGACTTTTGTCTTTCTACATATATCAGTGACCAGAATCATCACCCACTGAAACCTTCACAGGCTATGTTTAATTCTGAAAGACTTCACTACAAAAGCAATGGATTCTACTCATTCTAAACGTGTATTGGGTTTAAGAACTCATGTTTATGTTTTAACTCTGTGAGAGAAGTACAAAGCAAACAGTGTATCATGAGAAGCATAGCTCCAACCATTTGAGAACCTAAAGGAATGTGATCATGCTAGTACAGTCAGCATGAAGTCAGATATCAAACTATGTTCATACTGCATTTAACATTCAATTCTTGTTTAGGTAAGTAAAAGAAAAGGTCTTCCATAACCTTGTAGATCTCCCATTTATCAAAACCCTACCAACAAATGCCTCAGATTACATGTGCTTTTAACGAGTAAAATTACATTTTTTAAATGCTCCCCCATTTCAAAATGCAATGTACTACTTAATTTCATCATTTGGGGAATATCGAGTTTCATTAAAATGAATTGTTATCAGTTAATCTCTCAGAATTAGAGCGATAAATGTAAACAAATTAAAGAAATTCCACCGAATACATCTAAGATGTGTGCCCCACTATCACTTTAAAGAGAGAAAAAAAGTAACCCTACATAAAATGTTACTTTTAATGGAAATAAAATAGGCATTGTCAAAATTCTATCAATTTTCAAATTCTTGAGTACACTTTAAAAACTCTTATCCATACATTGCTTGATTGCTGTTCTAACCAAAAACTCAGTTTATCTTTTATTTATATTAAATGACAGCATATACCAAAGATAATTCCCATAATCCAATTACATTATTACTTTACCCAACACTTTCACAGTGCAATACAATACATGAAGTGGAATGTGCAGTCCTTGAAACTTATATTTGCAAAGCATTTTAATAAGTTATTACGCTTCATATCTTCAGTAGGCTTTTCCAGATTCACTCTCTTTTTCTATACTGTTTTGAGCCCAGGTAGGCAAACCTCCGTGGACTGCATCAACGGACGTCCTTACCTACTGGCTTCCTGTTGGATTTAACCTATGGTAGACATAGGCAGGAACTTGAGGCGAAAGGATCGGGAAAGAAAAAGGGGGCAAAGAATTTATTCCCCAGACTGTCTCCTTTCTGGGTCGATGTATACTGGTTACAATCCCTTATGGAAAGTCATGGTTTCTAGCAGCTGATCTTTGCATGGAATATTCCCTGACCTATTAAGGCTTAGAGTATACTCTACACTAGTACTAAGAGAAATACAATTCAAGTAACGCATATAATTTTAGTTTTCTAGTAGCCACATTTTTTAAAGAAAGATATAATTAGCTTCAATATATTTCATTTATTTACCACAAAGCATTCAAAATATTATTGTTCCAACAAGTGACCAATATAAAAAATTATTAACGAGGCATTTTACATTCTTCTGTTTTCACACTCATAGGAATTCAGTATATATATTAAACTTAGCATCCCTGAATTCAGACTAGACACATTTTAAGTCTCCAATACCATATTATCCTTTCCTTATGGTTTCCCTTTCTCTCTCCGTAACTTTGTATATAGCTCTTTTATTAAAGTCTTCTCAAATTACCCACATAGGTAGGGGTGCATGGGTGACTCAGTCAGTTCAACATCTGACTCTTAATTTGGGCACAGGTCATGATCTCCCAGTTTGTTAGATTGGGCCCCACTGTGCTGACAGCAGAGAACCTGCTTGGGATTCTCTCTCCCTCTCTCTCTTTCTGGCCCTCTTCCGCTCACACACTGTGACTCTCAAAATAAATAAATAAATAAAGTTTTAAAAAACTTACCCACACGGGTGTATGTATCATCTGTTTTCTGCCAGAATGACAATTATACACATAGGGAAATGTTTGATATAATGATTAAGAACAAGTAGTGTGTGAAATTACAGTTAAAGTACAATCTCAACTGCATGAAAAATGCACATAAAAGAAACTGCAAGGAAATACCACAAAATGTTTACCTACAGTAATGAAATTACCAGCATGTTCTGTTTCTTGGTACTTTTCTATACTCTCCAAATTATATGAAATTTATAAAAGAGAATTTTAAATGTCAAAACAGAAATCCAGTATAATACTTAGCCAAACTGATCAGCTGAACTCACAGAAATTGACTACTTGTGCTCACCTTCTTACAATAATAGAACCTACCCCAAAAAAAGGCCTATAAAAAGAAAATTGAAATCAATCGAATATAGATTTATGGTATAAATAGAATGTCAAACGAACTGAAAATAACAGTACTTTTAGCAAATCTCTGCATTTCTGCAGAGAGAAAGGGGAGTCAAAGACCACTGAGCTCAGACCACACAGCTAGTATGTGGAGTTTTCTACATTCATAGTTCCTTTCTTTCACAACACAGGCAAGCAGAACAAAGTCAGCACACGTGGTCCAGTTTAATGTATACAAGACTAAAATTAGTAATCATATATAAACTGGATTTAAATGTGGACCATGTCTAAATTTTAACTTCTAAATCCACATGGTTATGGGTTCAAAAATATTCCTTAGTCTGTGTCAAGACAAAACAAAAGAACACAGCGAGTAACTAAAAGTGAAAAAAGGGGATCAAAATATCGGGACTGATTTCTGCCTCTTCTCCTTCAGTCATTATCTTCTCGGTCAGCCAAGGAAACACTCTATTCAGAGTTGGAAAAGATGGATGGAACGAATGATAGGATTCTATGTAATCATTTCCTTCTTGAAGTATTTGGCTTTGCCAGCCTAGCAGCCCTACAGTAGACATTCCCTAATATCTGTGTAAAATACTTCAACATCCTTTTGTCCCTCACATCTGCCTCTCCGAATGACTTTAAATGTCCTTGTTTAATCCCTACAAATACCCTGTGAAATAGGGAGCATTCTTTTCCTTATGTCTCATCTGATAAAACTAAGGTTTTGAGAGACTACTTACTTTTTTTCAAGATCACTTAACTAGAGGATGGTGGAACCAGATTTTAGGTCCAGCTAGCTCCAAAGCCTGTGAGCTTAACCGCTCTGATAATGTTCTCGCTTTTGTATAGGCACAAATAAATATGTGGCCTCATAATCTAGTAATAAAATCAAAACTACGTTTGATTGCAAATATTCAGATTCATTGAACAATCCTGTTGGTCAGCTCCCAAATGCTCTAACTCAGTGTGTAAAATTGATAAACAGGAGTATTCAACTCCTATCATGGTAGTTGTCAAATTAGAATGACCTCTCTAGGGATGAAAGACCTATACACTACAAATTGTAAGAAATTGGTGAAATAAATTGAAGCCAAAAATAAATGCAAAGATATTATCTGCTCATGGACTGGAAGAATTAATACTGTTATAACATCCATATTACCCAAATAATCTACAGATTCAATGCAATCTCTGTCAAAATTCCAATGGTATTGATAGAGAGAGGTAGGTGGGAGGTGGGCTGGCTGATGGGTGATGGGTATTAAGGAGGGCACTTGTTGGGATGAGCACTGGGTGCTCTATGTAAGTGATGAGTCACTGAATTCTACTCCCGAAACCAATACTGCACTGTATATTAACTAAAATTTAAATTTAAAAAATTCCCGTGGTGTTTTTCACAGAAATAGATCAAACAATCTTCAAATTGTTATGGAACCATAAAAGACCCCCCCAAAAAAACAAAGCAATCTTAGCAGAAAACAATAAAGCTGGAAGCATCACATAGCTTGATCTCAACCTATATTAGAAAGCTATCATAACCAATACAGTATGGTGTTGCCATAAAAACAGTGACACAAATCAATGAAACAGAATACAGAGAGAGAAAATGAAAACACTAACTCAAAAAGATATATGCATCCCATGTTCACTGCAACATTATTTCAATATTATTTACAAGAATCAAGATATGGAAGCAATCTAACTGTCCACCAATGGATAAATGAAAAGGAAAATATGAGATATATGTATATACACACACATATAGATACATACACACATATATGTACACATACATAAATGCACATATACACACAACACATATATACATATATATGTATACACACACACACACACACATATATATACACACACACATGCACACACACAAAATGAACTATTATTCAGCCATAAAAAAGGAAGTTTTGAGGTGTCTGGGTGGCTCAGTTAGTTAAGAGTACGACTTCAGCTCAGATCATGATCTCATGGTTCATGAGTTCAAGCCCCACATGGGGCTCTGCGCTGACAGCTCAGATCCTGGAGGGTGCTTTGGATTCTGTGCCTCCCTCTCTCTCTGCCCCTCCCCTGTTCACACGGTTTCTGCCTCTCAAAAATAAACATTGAAGAAAACATTTTTAATAAAAAGAAAGAAAGAAAGAAAGAAAGAAAGAAAGAAATAAAGAAAGAAAGAAAGAAAGAAAGGAGGGAGGGTGGGAGGGAAAGAAAAAGAAAATCTTGCCATTTGTAACAACATGGGTGAAACTTGGGGGCATTATGCTGAGTGAACATAAGTCAGAGAGACAAAGAGAAATACTGTATGATCTCATTTATGTGTGGAATATAAAAACAAAAACAAAACAAAACAAATAAAATAGGTTCATGGATACAGAGAACCCACACTGATTGCATGAAGCAGGGTTGGGGGATGGGCAGAATGGATAAAGGGTGTTAAAAAGTACAAACTCCCACTTACAAAATAAATAAGTCATGGAGAATTAATGTACAGCATGGGGACTATAGCTAATAATATTGTGTATTTGAAGTTAAGAGAAAACATCTAAAAAGTTTCATCATGAGAAAATTTATAACTATGTATGCTGATGGATGTTAACTAAACTTAGTGTAGTGATCATTTTGCAATATATATAAATATCAAACTATATTGTACAACTGAAACAAATATACTATCATATGTCAATTATTTCTAACTTAAAATTGTTTTAATTTTGTAAATATTTATTTTTGAGAGAGAGAGAGATGGAGTGTAAGTGGGGAAGGGGCAGAGAAAGGGGGAGACACAGAATCCGAAGCAGGCTCCAGCCTCTGAGCTGTCAGCACAGAGCCCAATGCTGGGCTCAAACTCACAAACCCATGAGATCATGACCTGATGCAAAATTAGACGCTTAACCAACTGAGCCACCAGGCGCCCCTAAATTAAAAAAATTTTTAAAGATGTCTCTCGGTATCTGATAGGACAAGCAAACAAAAAATAAATCAATAAAGATATAAAATGTTTAAAGAATATGATCAACCAACTTGACAACACTGATGTATCAAACACTATACCTGATGATAGAATACACTTATGTTTGAGGGGATATAAATCACTTAACAAAACAGACTATATGCTGGCTCATAAAACAAGTATCAAAAATTCCATAATAGTATAACATATAGAGTATGCTCTTTGACCATAATGAAATTAAATAAGGACCCACTAATAAAAAAGATAATTAGAGAAGCCCTAAATGTTTAGATATTAGGAAACACAAATCTAAATTACTTACAGGTCAAAGAAAAAAATCATAATGGAATTTTGACATGAAAGAAAATGAAGAAACAATACATTAGAAGTTGTTGAATGTAGCTAAACCAATGCTTAGATGATAATTTATAGCTGAAAATGGATAGAAAAATAGAAATATTGAAAAATATATAATCAAGCTTCCACCTCAAAAAGAACTAAAAAACAAAAGGCAAAATAAATTGAAAGAGAAAATATTAATGACAAGAGCAAAATAAATGAAATAAAAAGCAAATATTATAAGAAAATTATAAGAAAAATATTATAAACACATTTCTTTTTTTATATTAAATTTAATTTATTGTCAAATTGGTTTCCATACAACACCCAGTGCTCATCCCAACAGGTGCCCTCCTCAATGCTCATCACCCACTTTCCCCTCCCCCCCACCCCCCATCAGCCCTCAGTTTGTTCTCAGTATTCAAGAGTCTCTTATGGTTTGCCTCCCTCCCTCTCTGTAACATTTTTTCCCCCATTCCCCTCCCCTATGGTCTTCTGTTAAGTTTCTCGGGATCCACTATAAACACATTTCTATAAACAAATTTAAAACTTAAAAAAAAAAAGACAAATTCCTTGAAAAATACTAACTTACCAAAATTGAAGGATATAAAAACCAGAATTTTCCTATACCTATTAAAGGTATTGAAAACATAATTTAAAACTGTTCAGCAACAACAACAACTCTAGTCCCAGAATTACCTGGGTAATTCTTACAAACATTTTTAAGATAAAATACTACTATCCTTACAGAAACTCTTTCAGGAAAGAGAAAAAGAGAAAAATACTTTCCAAGTCATTTTATAAGGTTGCCATTATCTAGATACCAAAACCTGAAAGACATCACAAGATAAGGAAGTTGCAGGTCAATATCCTTCATGAACACAGTCATAAAATCCTTTAACAAGATTTTAGCAAATTGAATCCAAAAATAAAAATAAATAAATAAGGGGCATCTGGGTGGCTCAGTGGGTTAAAAACCCAACTCTTGATTCCCACTCAGGTTACGATCTCATGGTCATGAGATCAAGCCCTACATTGGTGTCTGTGCTGAGCGTGGGGCCTGCTTGGGATTCTCTCTCTCTCCCTCTCTCTGCCCCTCCCCCACTCACTCTCCCCCTTCCCTGTCTCTCTCTCTCTCTCAAAATTAAAAAAAAAAAAAAGTAAAAAGTATTTTAAAAATATAAATAAATAAATAAATAAATAAATAAATAAATAAGACATCATAACCAAGGAGGGCTTGCTCTAGGAGTTAAATAATGGCTTAACATTTGAAAATAAATTAATATAACTTTACCACATTAACAGAATAAAGGATGAAAATCATGATTTCCTATACCTATTTTAAAAGGTGCAGAGAAAATGTCATAAATTTTAATATTCATTGGTGATTTTTAAAAAATTACCTGCAAACTACAAATAAAAGAGTTTGGAGGTAGAAAACATTTTGGGTAGAAATTTTCCACATAAATGTCCATATAAAATTTATATGGAAATAGAGAAGTCCTACAACATCCAAGGAACTACTCAGGAACAAGAAAACCATAAGACACTCTAGCTATGAAGACATTATAAAGCTATGGTATTAAGACAGTATAGTATTAAATCAATGGAAGAGAATACAATCCAGTAATTGGCACTCACATACACAGTCACTTGACTAATTACAAAAACACCACATCAGTTCAGCGTGGAAAAGGACAGCTGGAGCAGGTAAAAAAATACATAAATATGAATATTATAAACACATATGAATGACAGGAGGAGAAAACGGTGGCATCCCCCACCTCAACCACTTACTGAAGTTAATTCAGGGTGGATCATACATCTAATATACAAACCTGAGCAAGAGATCTTCCAGAAGAGATCTTAGGAAAATCTCTTCCTAACCTTGGAACAAAGACCTTTTAAGTTGACCAGAATAAACACTAATCATAAAGAAAATATTAAGAAATTGGACTTCATTTAAATTAAGAACTTGTATTGATCAAAGTACACCATTAAAAGAGTAAAAAGGTAAGCCACTGACTGGATAATGTAGGGACAAAGCATATGTTAAATGATGGAATAATATCCAGAATATATTCAGAACTCTTATCAATCAAAAGACAGCCCTATTTTTAATAGGTTAAAAAAATTTTAAAGAACTAATGCAACCGGCCAATAACCATAATAAAAAAAGCTCAGTACAATTATTTAATGGGAAATGCAAATTAAACCAACAATGGTAAAATTAAATAGACAATACCAAATGGCGAGAATGTGAAACAATTAAAATTCTGAAACATTACTCATGAAAACATAGCTGGCAAAACTATTTTGGGTAAACGCTTGGCAGCATCTATTAAAGCTATACATACGCCTATATGTGACACACAAATCCCACTCCTGGGCATATACCCAACACAAATGAATGTTTCTGCCCACTAAAAAAATTGTACAAAAATGTTGATGATAATAATTTCCTAAGTGCAAATACTGGAAAAATTCATACATCCTTCAACAGATTAATAAATTGTGATATATTCACACATTAGAATACAGTTCAGCAATACAAAAGAACAAATTAGTGACATAGGCAACAATATAGTTTAATCCCAAATGAACAGTGTTGAGCAAAAGAAGCCATATCCACAAAAGAGTACAAACTGTATGCTCTTTCCTGGTCAATGAAAGAATAGTGGTATGTGACTGGGAAGGGAATGAGGAAATTATTTAGGGTGTTCGAAACATTTTATATTTTTGGTTGAGTGATAACTACATTAGAAAAAATCACTGAGCTCCCCACTTAAGATTTGTGTAATCACGAATACATCACTTCTTTTTAGTGAAAAAAATAACAACTGAAAATAACACAGACACACTATGCAAGGCAGTAAAAAAAAAAATGTGAATACGAAAAGTGAGTAATACAGGAGTTCAAAGGACTCTCAGGACACTTATATCAAAATGCAAAGTAAAACCATAAATATGAACTGACTTGGACAGAAATGCAATAAGCACACAAAGTAAGCATATGAGTAAACTGTAGAATGCGGAAACATAGGCTTATGCAGTTGACAACTATTCCAAGTAAAATGACACAGATCAGTTTCTACATTATGTCCCCAGAGCAGCAACATCAACATCACCTAGCAACTTGCTGGAAATTCAAATTCTCAGGTCCCCTTCCAGACCGACAGAATGAGAAACTGTGGGATTGCTCAGAAATCTGTGTTTCAACAAACCCTCCAGATGATTCTGCAACATGAAAAATTCGAGAACCACCATTATGAAAAAACTGGGGAAAAAAAAATCTATGAAAGTAGGCTGTAACTACAGTTTTAATCCTTGGAAAAAAACCATGAAAATTATTTGGGATGAAATCAATATATTAAATGAGAAATCAAAAGTACAATTAAGAGTTATTCTGGGGAGAAGGTGATGAGTTTCACTTCAGACACAAAATGTACTATTCAAGGAGACATCAAAGTGTTTCTCAATACACAGATCAAAATAAAGGATTGAAAAAGAGGTCAGGTGAAACCATAAAATCCTAGAAAAGAACATAGGCAGTAATTTCGTTGACACTGGCTGCAGCAACTTCTTTCTAGGTATGTCTCCTGAGGCAAAGGAAACAAAAGCAAAAATAAACTTTTGGGATTCCATCAATATAAAAAGCTTCTGCACAGCAAAGCAAACTGTTAACAAAACTAAAAGGCAACCTACAGAATGGGAGAAGATATTTACAAATGACCTATCAGATAAATGGTTAGTATCCAAAATATACAAAGAATTTGTATTCCAATTAAAAACTGGGCAGAAGACATGAATAGACATCTTTCCAAAAAAGACATCCAGATAACCAACAGACACATGAAAAGATGCTCAACATCACTCATCATCACGGAAATACAAATTAAAACCACAATGAGCCATCACCTTACTTGTCAAAATGCCTAAAATCAACAACAGAAGAAAAAACAGGTGCTGGCAAGGATGTGGAGAAAGGGGAACTCTCTTACAATGTTGGTGGGAATGCAAACTGGTGCAGCCACTCTGGAAAACAGTATGGAGTTTCCTCAAAAAGTTAAAAATAGAATTACCCTATATCCAGCAATTGCACCACTAGGTATTTACCCAAAGGATGCAAAAATACTTTCAAAGGGATACATGCACCCCAATGTGTATAGCAGCATTATTTACAATAGCCAAATTATAGAAACATTCCACGTCCATTGATTGATAAATGGATAAAGAAGATGTGGCGTGCACGTGCGCACGCACACACACACACACACACACACACACACAATGGAGTATTATTCAGCCACTAAAAAGAATGAAATTTTGCCACTTGTAATGACATGGATGGAGCTAGAGAGTATTATGCTAAGCAAAATAAGCCAATCAGATAAAAACAAACACTACATGATTTCACTCATATATAGAATTTTTAGAAAAGCAAGTAAGCAAAGGGAAAAAAAGAGAGAGAGAAAAGGAAATCAAGAAACAAGCTCTTGACTACAGAGAACAAACTGATGGCAATCAGAGGGGAGGGGAGTGGACAGATGGGTGAAATAGGTGATGGGGACTAAGGAACACACTTGTGATGAGCACTGGATGTTGTACAGAAGTGGTGAATCACTATATTGTACACCTCAACTAATATTACACTGTATGTTAACTAACTGGATTTTTTTTTAACGTTTATTTATTTTTGAGACAGAGAGAGACAGAGCATGAAGGGGGGAGGGTCAGAGAGAGGGAGACACAGAATCCGAAACAGGCTCCAAGCTGTCAGCACAGAGCCCGACGCGGGGCTCGAACTCACGACCACGAGATTGTGACCTGAGCCGAAGTCGGCCGCTCAACCGACTGAGCCACCCAGGCGCCCCTAACTAACTGGATTTTAAATAAAAACTTTTAAAAGGTCAGGGCTAGATGACAGATATAGGAATAGAATATATAAAGTAATTAATTCCAAAAGAATTTATAAAGTGCTACACATTGCTACTTCCTAGGGATATAAAGATGAACAGAAATACGCCCTACCATTATTGCCAACAATATACAATCTACATCAGAGGTTCTCTACTTTCTATCTCAAGACTCCTTTCACTCTTAAAAACTTAATGAGCACCCCAAAAAACTTTCGTATGTGGGTTACAGCTGTCAATATTTACCACATTAAAAGGAAAATTGAGAAATTAGAATATGTAGGTATTAATTCATTTAAATACTGGTAATAAACCCTCTGCATGTATTTTTATGAAGAATTTCTTTTCTTTTTTTTTTTAATTTTTGTTTATTTATTTTTGAGACAGAGAGAGACAGATCATGAATGGGGGAGGGTCAGAGAGAGAGGGAGACACAGAATCTGAAACAGGCTCCAGGCTCTGAGCTGTCAGCACAGAGCCCGATGTGGGGCTCGAACTCACAGACCCAGAGATCATGACCTGAGCGGAAGTCAGACGCTTAACCGACTGAGCCACCCGAGCGCCCCTGAAGAATTTATTTTCTAAAGCAAAAATGTATCAGTGACTAACGTAGATTTCTGCAAATCTCTTTAACGTCTAGCAAATCTCTTTAATGTCTAGCTTCATAGGAATAGCTGAAGTCTCCTATCTGTTGCTGCATTCAGTCTATTGAAATTGCTTTGGTTGAAGTATGTGAAGCAAATCTGGTCTTCCACAGACAGGTAACCAGAAAAGTATTCCAGTAAGTTTTCCAGATAATTGTGGTTATTTTTCTTTGATATACATCAAAACTCAACCAGAGACAGTTTCTGAACAATCAGTTGCAGTATGATATCTGAAACCATATCAACAAAGTTTTTTTTTAAATATATGAAATTTATTTATCTTTTTTTCTCCTTTATTTTTTTTTATTTTTTCAGTATATGAAGTTTATTGTCAAATTGGTTTCCATACAACACCCAGTGCTCATCCCAACAGGTGCCCTCCTCAATACCCATCCCCCACCCTCCCCTCCCTACCACCCCCCATCAACCCTCAGTTTGTTCTCAGTTTTTAACAGTCTCTTATGCGTTGGCTCTCTCCCACTCTAACCTCTTTTTTTTTTTCCTTCCACTCCTCCATGGGTTTCTGTTAAGTTTCTCAGGATCCACCTAAGAGTGAACACATATGGTATCTGTCTTTCTCTGTTTTCAAACTCCATACACATGAGAAAATTAGAGTGAACAAGGCAACTAGCATCTATTAAGACTGTTATTAAAATAGTTTAGGCTTTGGGGCGCCTGGGTGGCTCAGTCAGTTAAGTATCCGACTTCGGCTCAGGACATAATCCCAGGTTGTGAGTTCAAGCCCCGCATCAGACTCCACACTGGCAGTGTAGAACCTGCTTGCAATTGTCACTCTTTCCTTTCTCTCTGCCGCTCCCCTGCTCACACTTTCTCCCTCTCTCAAAATTAATAAGTAAATTAAAACTTTAAAACGATAGCACTGGCTTTGAGGACCTCCATAAGGATCTCATGGACACCTCCAACAATCCCCAAACTGTTCTTCAAGAATATTTGACAAAAGCCAAATAAGCTTTTGGTCTAGGCAGCTGTGTCTAATCTGATCCATCTGACCTCTCTGAGCTCATCTTCTATCAATCTTCCCTCTGCCTCCTCTGCTCCAGCCACCGTCACCTCCTGGTGTTTGTGGAACCCTCTAAGCACATCCCTACCTCAAAATCTTTGCTCTTGCCATTTTCTCAGCCTGACACACTTCCCTCATAGATTGCCACATGTCTCATACTACCTCACTTCACTCAGATCTATAAAGGTGACCTTATTTGGAGCCAGGGTCTGTGAACATGTAATCAGGTTAAGGTGTGGTCATTAGGGTAAGCCCTAATTCAGTGACTGGTATCCTTTAGAGACTAGGGAAATTTTGGCAGAGGGACACACAGAACGACAATGCCATGTGAAGACAGCGACAGAGATTGTAAAAATACATGTACAAACCAAAGAACACCAGGAATTGCCAGCCATCACCAGAAGCTAGGAGAGATGCATGGAATGGATGCATCACCAGAGCCCTTGGAAGGACCCAACCCTGCCAACACCTTGATTTCAGACTTCTAGCCTCCAGAATGGAAAGAGAGTAAGTTTCTATTGTGTTCAGCCACCAAGTTTATGGTACTTTTGTTACAACAGTTCTAAGAAACTAATGGTGATATAAATGCTTGAATAAATAAAATAAGGAAGAAGACACTAATCTCTCATGCAGAAGTACTCCACATAATTTACGTAGCTACTTTCCCCTCAAGGAAATAGAAGATAACTCCCCACTCTTACCTAAGTGCAGGCTGCACACAGTGACTTCCTTCCAAAGACTACAGTGTGAAAGAGCAGTGTTGTAGGGACTAGCTTTAGAGTGGGGAAATCCAACAAAGGTCAATACCAAGAGTGGTAAGTCATGTGGATAATATGCAGCAATGATATGATGTGATGAAAATGGCACTTTACCTCTAGAGTCTTCCTTCCACAAACTCATAACGCTAGTCTCATCAGGAGAAAACCATACGACAGATTTCAAGGACGTTCTACAAAATGCCTGATCAGTACTCTAATAAACTTTCAAGATCATCAAAAACAAGGAGAGTCTGGAGAAATAAGACAAAGTTCATTAAAAATAAAGCAGTGGCCAAGAATCACTAGAATTTAGCTCACTGCTACTACCAACACAGATGAAATTATAAAGTCCTCCTTTAGAGCCATTCTATCTGGTTCTGGCTGTACCACACTTCCCATACTTATCCATTCAACAAGGTTTTGTTCAGTGCACCCCATGTACACTAGGAGACACTATTAAATAGGGTCCTAAGAATAAAGGAATGGCTAAAACCAAATCCCTTCCCTGAGTAGTTTACACTCTGGTGTGAATGTACTACAGTTCTTAAAAAGTCAAAGGTACATGCAGGTTCCTACGTGGTCTACAATATACAATTCCAAGTACACAACCCAGAGGATCCAGAACTACACAGCTGTCAGTAAAACACATTCAGGCAAACTAACCTCCTCCTACAATGGGGTACTTAGTGGTCACCAAAATGGCCAGTACCATAACAAATAGACTTTTCTTACAGAAGCCACAGAATTTAAAGACTAAGACTTTCTTCTCATGATACAGGAGAGCTATACAAATGCAAAAGAGCTTGTAGAAAAAAATTAAAATACTGAAAAAAAATTCAAATACTGGGAGATGTACTTTGCCCAATTATTTGCTATCTACTGCTACCTACAAAGTCAGAAAGTACCTCAAGTTCAACTCATCTTTTGACACCAATTCTCATCGTACCAGCAACTCTTCCAGAAATAGGTCAATGCTCTTGCTACCCAGTATGAAACAACAGAGCAACTGTACTCCCTCCCTTTTCTGTATCTGTACACACGTACTGATAAACCTATCATTAAATGAGCAACTATGTCTTGTTCATTGTATCTGTGGTGTCTCTCAGATCAACCCGTTCCTCTCAGTCCCTACTGCCTTACCTATCACTTATAACTGTACTAGTACAAAGAGCCTTGTACTTTATTTCTCCTCTTAACCTATTTTCCCCATTCCCATATTTTACACACACACACACACACACACACACACAAGCCTACCCTTAATATTTGTAAAACGCGTGTGGGGTCATGTCACAAAGACTATTTTGATCATTCTTAAAAACCTGGACTAGTTTTCCCAACTGCCAGCCCAGCATTCAAAGTTTTATACAACCCCAAGTTTTATAGCCCACTAACTCCTCTACGTGAACACCCACTGTATTTCCCCATTTCTTAGCATTTTCCATCTTTGAATCAGTGAGAGAAATGTCAGATGGAGTCCAACCTGGTAACTTTAAAAAAAGGGGTGAAGGGGGGTGAGGAGGAGGCCTGGGTGGCTCAGTCGGTTAAGCATCCAACTTCGGCTCAGGTCATGGCCTCACAGTTTGTGGGTTCGAGCCCCGCGTCAGGTTCCGTGCTGACAGCTCAGAGCCTGGAGCCCCCGTCAGATTCTGTCTCCCTCTCTCTCTGCCCCTCCTCTTGCTCATGCTCTGTCTCTCTCTCACACAAATAAATAAATATTAAAAAAAATTTTAAATAAAATTTTTTTTAAAAAAAGGAAATAAAGCTCAGAAGGTTAAAGTAACTTGCCTGTGCCAACACAATTAGCAAAGCCAAACAAGCAGCAATGCAAACCTAGGGCCCACGAACACTAATCTTGTCATTCTGACAGGTTTCCCATCTCCATCTATCCATATCCTATCCATTCTTTACCTTTCATTCAAATGTCTTCCTTGACAATTTCAGGGTTAGTAGTTTGTAACAGTCTTGGCAAAGAGAAATAAAAGATATGCTAAAAAGTTTAGGTGCTTACTGCTAGTAGTTTTAGATGTCTCACTGAGCCCCGGCAATTTTAAAATACAAAAAAAAAAAAAAAAAAAAAAACTTAGCTGGCAGTTATTAAGTGCTTACACAAACTAGTCACAGGGATCAATGCTTTGCATAAATTTCCTCACTTAATCTTGATGAGGGGACAACAATTCTTTTTACAAGTGATGAAAAAGGCCCAATAAGTATAAGCCTTTGTTTAAGGTTACACAAATGGAAAATCTGACCTTGAACCCAGGTTTGGGTTAAACATATTAAGGGCATTGCCCTTAGCTCACATTTAAATAAAAAGTTTTTATTCCCTTATGAACATGTGCAGACCCTACTTCCAGGGTCTTCCTCTTAGGAAGCCTACCTGTAACAACTGGCTTGGAAAACCATGGTGACTTACCACCAGCAGGGACCTTTCACAGTGCCAGCCGTGCCAGGGAGAAGCCCTCACAGCTGCCAAGCTTGCTTTACCAGGTTTCCAGAGTCCCCACCCCCACTTTCCCTCCAGGACTACGCAGGGTGGATGGTGGCCCACACCAGCGGTGTCTCCTATAAGCTCCTCTGGCATCGGGTCCACATTTTGAACATCACTGGACAGAAGGATGCTAGATCCGTAGGGACCGACGTCTCCTGCTCTGTCCTCCCCAGATGCACTGTAGGAACCTCCTTAGGGGCCTCCATTTCCAGGGAAAGGACCTGGCGGCACCCTTGGGAGCACACTCAGCCTTGGCAGCCCAGCTTGCCAAGTCAGCCACCGACCTCCAGACACCAACACCCCAGGATGGAGAGGTCTGGCCAGGGGCCATTGAGGACCAATGGGAAACCCCGATGCCCCTAACTCTTCTCTTCCTGGGATGTGTGAAATAGATCTCAAATTAGCAAGCTCTAGGTTCATAGAATGCAGACAAAGCTCATAGCTTTGAAATATTGCCGGGCAAACATTTTTGTCTAGGAAGCTCACACCTCTTCTCTATAAAAATTTTGCCCTCTTTACAGGAAAACAGGCCATTAGTCAAGTGGTCTTTAAATAAAAACTTTTCAGCATCCATTTCTATGGTTATGCCTCTATCTGAGGGGTCCTTTAATTTGTCAGTTCATTCAACACAACTAAATACCATTATTTCATGTCTGAGGATAAAACTAGCAGAATAGATACAACCTCGATCCTCAGGAAGACTATGCTGGATGCCTTCACCTCCCCCTGATCCCATTCTTCCCAGTCTTTGCCACAATCCTGAAGGCTCCTTTTCTGCCTCTACCATAATTCTAACCAGCCTTTCCTTTTTTCACTTTTCCTTAAAATCCAAGCATGCCACAATTTGTTTTCTGATTTACCACATGATTCTTTAGGTGTAGTTTTCTATCACATCTAATATTATAACAGAAATACTATCTTCTGTTATGGTGTGGGCTCTGACATTCTTTCTGAGGACAGGGTAAGGGAGAAACTAATGCCTGCAATGAATTCTATCTTACAGATGGAATCCCTGTTAGTCAGGAAGTGTTTCCAGAGTACTGCAACCCCTTAGAATATTGCCAGTTGGTCATTTGTTCAATTGAATCTGGATTAAATGGATACATCTAGAAGAATACAAAGTGTCAAATTTGATAAAATAAAAAAAATAAAGCTTGAACTAAGTGAACATTAAAGAAATTAAAGTGATGGCCAAAGATCTCTCCTTCCAAAAAGCCAAGAATGTCTAACAAGTGAGTTGTACAAACTGCACAGTTTATTGCATGAGTCCAGTGCAGTTATGATTCAAAAATCAAATAATAACAATAAAAGAAGAAAAATATATATACTCATTTTATTTATGAATGTGTATATAAAATTACTTTAAAAATAACTAAATACAATAGTACATTTCAAAATTACATTTTTCAGAGTTTATCCCAAGAATTTAGGTATGGTTTAGCATCAGAAAAATCTATCAATGTAATTTGCTACATGAATATGTTGAAATATAAAGTTGACATGACTATAGCAAATGATGGGGGAAAATATCTAAGTCAGTTAAGTCGTATCTATCATTAAAAATTCATAAAACGTTATGCTAGGGACTTTTTTCAGCTTGGTGAACCAAGAGCAAGATTTTACATAGTAAACTAACTCTAAATGTGTTCCCTGTAAGATCAAAAATAAGACAAAGCTGCTCCATGACCAGATTATTGGAGGTCCTGTAGAATACCATTAAAAGAAATAAAAGGACAGGGGGATAAAAAGAAGAAAGAATGCAAGGGAGAAAATAATTCATTCAACATAGCAGATTATAAGAATAAATTATAAAACCTACATGATCCCCTCAATAGACCCCCAAAAAACTTTTGACTGAATTCAGTTCCCATTTCTCATAAAATGAGGAATAGAAACTTCCTCAACTTGATAAAGAACATCTCTGTAAAATCTAAAGTTAATATTGCCCTTAATGTTAAGAGTCTGAATTTTCACCCCTCAGATTACAAACAATGAATGCATGGATGTGTACTGCTCCCATTTCAACTCAGCATTAAAATAGATGTTCTAGACGGTATTGTCAGGTGAGAGAAAGTGTGTGGGGGGGGGGGGGGAAGGCACCCAGATTGTAAAGAAAGAAGTAAAACTTTATTTGCATACAATGCAATCCTGTTTGTAAAAAATTCTAATGAAACCACATACAGAATGGGTATTTGAACTCATAAAGAAGGTCAGCAAAATCAAAGGATACAAGATCAATTTATAAAAATCAATCTTATTTCTACATACAACAAATAATCAAACTCACAAGGATATTAAGAAAACAACTGCATTCATAAATGCATCAAAAATAAAATACTAACAGCAATATGGCAGTTGATGGAATAGGAAAATCCTACTCACCTTCTCCCAGTGATGCACAGAGGCAACAACTATATATAATCCAATTTACTCTGAAAACAACCTGAGACTGGCACAGCAGATCTTTTACAGCTAAAGGCATAAAGAGAAAGGCTTTATGAGAAGGGTAGGAAGGAAAGAGGCCCAGTAAGGAACCAAACCCCCAGTATAGTGGCAACTCATAAGCAAGGGGGCTATTACAGGTGTGGAGGCACAACCTGAGAAGCAAGGGGATCAAGCCCCAAGTGGGGTACCCCTGGCTCTGAGCACCTACATGGTGAAGAGGAGCTTCTATAATATATGGCTTTGAGAATGAGTGTGGCTGAACTCTGGGAGAACCAGAGGGGTATAGGAAACTAAGTCTCTGCTCTTAAAGGGTCACCATGCTATATATCACATAGCCAGAGGCACAACAAAGAAGCAGCAGTTTCAAAAGCACTTGGAGTATATACGAAGGAGATCTCGTGACTAATTTTAGGGCATGTGCTAGAAGGGCAGGGATCTATAGGAGCATTCTCTGGGCAGAGAGGTGCCAGGGGGTGCCATTTTTCTTGGCCTCCTGCAGCCTAACTAGCTGGACGCTTGTGGAACCAATTCCGACATTCTCCAGCTACCCTGCTAACACTGCTTGCCCTAACACAAGTTCTCCTTTGGGCCCATGCTGCTGAACTGGCCACTCCGTCAAGCACCCTTCAAAAGCAGTTTTAAAACCCATCACAAACCCATCACATTCAGGGGGCAGCCCCAGGCAAAGGAAGCACCTTCAAGAGCAATTCCTGCCTTGGGATTTGGGGAGCTAGTCCCACCTACTGGTGCCTCCACAGTAACTATAGCCAGGCTTCACACTCAGCTGTACCAAAAGCTAATCCTGTCCACCAAGGAGTACATAGCAGTTGCAGTGGACTTTACAGACAACAGACTGAGAGCCAGCCCTGCCAAGTAGGGCATCCTTAACAGTTGTGGCTGAGCCACAGTAGGAGGGTGCATATAGCTCACAAAGGGTACACCACTGGAGCATCTGGTTCTGGTGACCAGGGGGAGAATGTTACTGGGCATCAGAGGTCATAAGGCAACTACTTTCAAGGCCAGGATACATATCTGATCTATGTAATAGATACAAACAAACACAAATAGACAAAATAATAAGGCAGAGGGATATGACTCAAATAAAGTAATGAGACAAAAATCAGAGAAAAAGATAAAACACAGATAAGCAATCCATGTGATAAAGAACACAAAGTAATAGTCATAAAGATATACCCTGGACTTGAGAGAAGAATGGATGAACTCAGTGAGAACTACAAAGAGATAGAAAATGTAAAAAAGAACTAGTCAGAACTAAAGAAAACAATAATTTATATAAAAAATACAATAAAGGTAATCCACAGCAGATAACAGAATGAAAAAGAACAGATCTGAGAGCTGGGTGACAGGGTAGTAAAAAAGCAACCAGGCTGAAGATAAGGGACAAAAAGAATTTTAAAACATGAGAATAAAAACACCTCTGTGACATCATCTAGTGTACTAACATTCATATTATAGGGATCCCAGGAAAAGAGAAAGAGGGCAAAAAAACTTATTTGAAGAATCATAGCTGAACATCTCCCTAACCCGGGTAAGGAAAAAGACATCTAGGATCAGGAAGGACAGAAAGCCCCAAACAAGATGAACACAAAGAAGTATACAACAACAATACACATAACAAAAATGTCAAAGACTAAAGATAAGGCAAGAATGTGGAAAACAGCAACAGAAAAGCAACTAGTTACACATGATGGAAACCTCCTAAGTCTCTTAGCTGATTTGTCAGCAGAAATTTGGTAGACCAAAAGTAAGTAGTGTGATATAATCAAAGTGCTAAAGAGAAAAACCTGCAACCAAGACTATTTAACTCAGCGAGATTATCATTCAGAATTGAAGCAAACATAAAAAAAAATTCTCACAAAAATCAAAGGAATTCATCACCACTACACTGGCCTTACCAGAAATGTTAAAGGGACTTCTTTAAACAGAAAAGAAAAGATCCTAACTACAACTCAGACAATTATAAGAGGGCAAAACTTCACCGGTAAAAGCAAACATACAGTAAAGATAGTAGATCACTTATAAAGCTGGTTTGAGGGTTAAATGATAAAAGTAATAAATTATACCTAAAAAAAATTAGTCAAGGGATATACAAAATAAAAAGATGAAGAATATGACATCATATACATAAAATATGGAGAGGGAAATAAAAGTGTACTGCTTTTAGAATGCATTTGTACTTAAAAGACCATCAACTTAATATAGATTGCTATGTACACAGGATGTTGTATATCAATTTCATGGTAACCACAAACCAAAAACCTCTACGGATACACAAAAAATAAAGGGAAAGGAATCCAAACATAACACTAAACAAAGTCATGAAATCACAAGGGAAGTAAATATGAGAAGAACAGAAAACCACAAAAACAACCAGAATACAATTATCAAAATGGTATTAAATATATACCTATCAATAATTACCTCAAATGTAAATGGACTACAGAAAACCACAAAAACAACCAGAATACAATTATCAAAATGGTATTAAGTATATACCTATCAATAATTACCTCAAATGTAAATGGACTAAACGCTCCCATCAAAAGACATAGAGTGACTGAAAGCATAAAAAAACAAAGTCCATTTATATGCTGCTTACAAAAGACTCATTTCAGACCTAAAGATGCAAGGAAACTGAAAGCGAAAAAATGGAAAAAGACATCCTAAGCAAATGAATGCAAAAAAAAAAAAAAAGTTGGGCTAGCAATACTTACATCAGACAAACACACTTTTAAAAAAGGCCATAACAAGAGACAAAGAAGGTTGTGATATAATAATAAAGAAGTCAACCCAATAAGAAATTCTAACAATTGTAAATATCTAAGCACCCAACATAGAAACACCTAAATGTATAAGGCAAACATCAGACATAAAGAGAGAAAGTGACAATAATACAGTAATAGTGGAGACTTTAATACTTCACTTTCATCAAGGGATAGAAAATCCAGATAGAAAATCAACAAGGCAACATAGCTTTGAAGGGCATATTAGACCATATGGCCCTAACAGATATATACAGAATATTCCAATCAAAAAGAGCAAAAAATATTCTTTTCAAATGCACATAGAACATCCTCCAGGAAAGACCACATGTTAAGCCATAAAATAAATCTGAATAAAGTTGAAAAGATTTAAATTTTATCAAGCATCTTCTGTGACCACAAAATTATGAAACTAGAAATCAGTTATAGGAATAAATCTGGAAGAAATACCCATATGTGAAGGCTAAGCGACATGCTACTAAATTAACAATGGGTCAGAGAAGAAATCAAATAGAAATTTTTAAAATATCTGATAACAGGTTCACAGCAGATATGTCCACAAAATCTTGGCAGGCCAGATGGGACTGGCATAATATATTCAATGTGCTGAGCAGAAAACACATGCAATCAAGAGTACTTTATCCAGCAAGGTTGTCATTCAGAATGGAGGGGGAGATAGTTTCCGAGACAAACAAAAATTGAAGGAGTTTCTGACCACTAAATCAGCCCCTGCAAGAAACATTACCCCTGTAATGAAACATTACCCCTCTTTGGAAGGGGAAGGGGGGAGAGAGCAAAGCAACAAAGACTAGAAAGGAACAGAGAACATCACTAGAAACACCAACTTTACAAGTAACACCATTGCATTAAACTCATATTTCTCAAAAGTTTATTTCTGAACATAAATGGACTAAATGCCCCAATTAAAACACATAGAGATATAGAGGAAAAAAATGGATATAGAGAAAAAAAAAAAAAAACAGACTCATCTATATGCTGCCTACATGAGACACATTTTAGACCTAAAGACATCTGCAGTTTCAAAGTGAGTGGATGGAGAATCATCTATCATGCTAATGGACATGAAAAAAAAATCCAGAGTTGCCATACTTATACCAAACTAGATTTTAGAGCAAAGTCTGTAACAAGAGATGAAGAAGGGCATTAGATCATAATTAAGGGGTCTATCAATCAAGAAAATCTAAAAATTATAAATATTTATGCCATCAACTTGGGAGCACCCAAACATATAAATCAATTAATGACAAACATAAATAAACTCATTGATACTAATACAATAATAGTAGAAGACTTTAACACCTCACTTACAACAATGGACAGATCATGTAAACAGAAAATCAACAAGGAAACTATGGTTCTGAATGACACCCTGGACCATATGGACTTAAGAGCTATATTCAGAACATTTCATCCTAAAGCAGTGGAATACACATTCTTTTCGAGTGCAGGTAGAACATTCTCCAGAAGAGATAACAACTGGGTCACAAATCAGCCCTCAACAAATACAAAAAGACTGAAATCATACCATGCATATTTTCAGACTACAATACTATGAAATTTGAAGTCAACCACAAGAAAAAACTTGGAAAGACCACAAACAGATGGATATTAAAGAATATTCTATTAAAGAATGAATGGGTTAACCAGGAAATTAAAGAAGATATTTTTTTAAAATACATGGAAGCAAATAAAAATGAAAACACAACAGTCCAAAATCTTTGGGATGTAGCAAAGTGGTCCTAAGAGGGAAGTATATTGCAGCACAGGTCTATCTCAAGAAGCAAGAAAAGTATCAAATCCACAACCTAACCTTACACTTTAAGGAGCTAGAAAAGGAAAAGCAAATAAAACCTAAAGCCAGCAGAAGGAAAATAATAAAGATTACAGCGGAAACAAATGATATAGAAACAAAGAAACAAAAAACACAACAGATCAATGAAACTAAGAGCTGATTTTTTGAGAAAATTAACAAACCTGAAAAACCCCTAGCCAGACTTCTCAAAAGGAAAAGATAAAGGGCCCAAATAAATAAAATCAGGAATGAAAGAGGAGGGATCACAACCAACGCCACAGAAATACAAACAATTTTAAGAGAATATTATGAAAAATTATATGCTAACAAACTGGGAATCTGGAAGAAATGAACAAATTCCTAGAAGCATACAAACTACCAAAACTGAAAGAGGAAGAAATAGAAAATTTGAATAGACCCATAACCAGCAAAGAAATTAAATCAGTAGTCAAAAATCTTGAACAAACTAAAGTCCAGGGTCAGGTGGCTTCCCAAGGGAATTCTATCAGACATTTAAAAAAGAGTCAATACCTATTCTTCTCAAACTAGCCCAAAAAGTAGAAGTGGAAGGAAAACTTCCAAACCCATTCTATGAGGCCAACATTACCTGGATTGCAAAACCAGACAAAGACCCCACTAAAGAGGAGAATTACAGGCCAATATCCCTGATGAACATGGATGCAAAAACTCTGAACAAGATACCAGCAAATCTAATCCAACAGTACATTAAAAGAATTATTTACCATGATCAAGTGGGATTTATTCCTGGACTGCAGGGGTGGTTCACTATTCACAAGTCAATCAACGTGATATGCCACATTAATAAAAGAAAGAATAAGAACCAAAGATCTCAGTCAATGCAGAAAAAGCATTTGATAAAATATAGCATCTATTCTTGATAAAAACCCTCACCAAAGTAGGGGTAGATGGAACATTTCTCAATAGCATAAAGGCCATTTGTGAAAGACCCACAACTAATATCATCCTTAATGGGTAAAAACTGAGAGCTTTTTCTCTACAGTCAGGAACAAGACAGGGATGTCCACTCTCACCATTACTATTTAACAAAATACTGGAAGTCTTAGTCTTACCAATCAGACAATGAAAAGAAACAAAAGGCATCCAAATTGGCAATGGAGAAGTCAAATTTTCACTATTTGCAGATGACAGAATATTCTAGGTAGAAAACCCAAAGATTGTGCAAAAAAATTGCTAGAACTCATACATGAATTAAACAAAGTTTCAGGATATAAAAATCAATGTACAGAAATCTATTGCATTTCTATACACCAATAACGAAGCAGCAAAAAAAGAAATCAAGGAGTTGATCCCATTTACAATTACACCAAAAATGATAAGGTAGCTAGGAATAAACCTAACCAAAGAGGTCAAAGATCTGTATGCTGAAAACCACAGAATGCTTATCAAAGAAATTGAGGAGGACACAAAGAAATGGAAAAACTCATGGCCCTTGATTGGAAGAACAGACATTGTTAGAATGTCTATACTACCAAAAGCGACCTACACATTTACTTCAATCCCTACAAAATACCAATAGGATTTTTCACATAGCTAGAACAAACTATCCTAAAATTTGTATGTAATCATAAAAGACCACATATAGCCAAAGCAATTCTAAGAAAAGCAAGTCTGGAGGCATCACAATTTCAAACTTCAAGCTATAGTACAGAAGGGTAGTCATCAAGACAGTGGGGTACTGACACAAAAGAAGACACATAGATCAATGGAAGAGAATAGAGAACCCAGAAATGGACCCACAGATATATGGTCAACTAATCTTCAACAAAGCGGGAAAGAATGTTCAATGGAAAAAAAAAGATGGTCTCTTCAACAAGTGGTGGTGGGAAAACTGGACAGCAACATGTAGAAGAATGAAACTGGACCACTTGCTTACATCAAACACAAAAACAAATTCAACATGGATGAAATACCCAAATGTGAGGCAGGAAACCATCAAAATCCTAGAAGAGAAGTCAGGCAGCAACCTCTACGACTTCAGCTGGAACAGTTACTCACTAGACATGTTGCTGGAGGCAAGGGAAACAAAAGAAAAAACAAACTATTCATCAAGATAAAAAGCAAAGGAAACAATCAAAAAACTAAAAGGCAGCCTATGGAATAGGAGAAGATATTTACAAATGACATTTCTGTTCAAGGGTTAGTATCCAAAATCTATAAAGAACTTACCAAACTCAACACCCAAGAACCAAATAATCCAGTTAAGGAATGGGCAGAAGACATGAAGAGACACTTTCCAAAGACATCTAGATGGCTAACAGACATATGAACAGATGTTCAACATCACTCATCATCAGGGAAATACAAATCAAAACCACCATGAGATACCATCTCATACCTGCCAGAATGGCTAAAATTAACAACACAACCACCAAGAGATGTTGGCAAGGATACATTTGAGAAAGGGAAACTATCTTACGCTATTGGTGGGAATGCAAACTGATGCAGCCACTGTGGAAAACAGTATGGATTTTCCTCAAAAAGTTAAAAATAGGGGTGCCTCAGTGGCTCAGTTGGTTAGGCATCTGACTTTGGCTCAGGTCATATCTCACGGTTCATGAGTTTGAGCCGCGCGTCAGGCTCTGTGCTGACAGCTTGGAGACTAGAACCTGCTTCAGATTCTGTGTCTCCCTCTCTCTCTGCTCCTCCCCTGCTCATGCTCTGTCTCTCTCAAAAATAAATAAAACACTGAAAAAAAATTGTTTGAAATAAGTGAATGGAAAAAGATGTGCCATATATATATACATAGGAATGCTACTCAGTCATTGAAAAAAAGAATGAAATCTTGCCATTTGTGACAATACCGGTAGACTTAGAGGGTATTAGTCTAGTGAAACAAGTCACACAGAGAAATACCACATGATTATATTTATATGTGGAATCTAAAAAACAAGTCAAATGAATAAATAAACAACAACAACAACAACAACAAAGCCAGACTCATATGTACAGAGAACAAATTTCTAGTTGCCAGAGATAAGGTGGTAGGGAGATGAAGAAGGTGGGTGAAGGACAGTAAGAGCTAAACTTGCCACTATAAAACAGTTAAGTCATGGAATGAAAAGTCAGCATAGGAAATACAATCAATAATATTGTAATAACTTTGTACACTAATGGAAAGTAACTAGACTAATTGTACTGAGCATTTTATAATGTATGTAATTGCTGAATCTTTATGTTGTACACCTGAAACTAATATAATATATGTCAACAACATTTCAATTAGAAATAAAAAAAATTAGGTGCCTGGCTGGCCTAGTCAGTAGAGCATCTGACTCTTGGTCTCAGAGTTGTGAGTTCGAGCTCCCCACTGAGTGTAGAAACTACTTAAAAAATTAAATCCTCAAAATAAGCATCCATTTTGGGGCACCTGGCTGGCTCAGTGAGTAGAACATGCAACTTTATATATATATATATGTATATATATATATATATATATATATATATATATATATATATATATGGCTTACTTAAAAATAAATAAGTAAAAAATTAAAAATAACTCAAAAAAGACAAATTTTTTAAGAATTGGAAATTCAAATAAGAACAAAATATTCAGAAATAAATTTAACAAAAAGTGGAAAACTTGTACACCAAAAATTATAAAATGTTGAGAAAAACTAGAGAAGCCGAGAGGGACATTTCATGTTCATATATTTGAAGACTCAATATTATTAAAATGTCAATTCTCTCCAAATTGATCTATAGATTCAGTATAATCTCTATCAAAATCCCTGAAGTCTCTTTTGCAGAAACTGACAAGCTGATTTGAAAATTTATATGGAATAGAAAAAGATCTCAACTGCCAAAAATTTTTGACAAACAAGAACATTTATTTTTAGTTCATTGAACACATTTTCCTTTAATTCTACGAATATATTTATAATAGTTGCTTTGAAGTCTTGGGCTGCTAAGTCAACATCTGGACCCATTTGAAGTCATTTTCTATTGACTCACATTTTTCCTGGATATGAATCATACCTTCCTGTTTCTTTGCATGTCTAGTAATATATGGTTGGAAACTAGACATTATATAATAATGTTGTAGTGATTTAGAATTCTGTTGTGTTAATCTGCAGATTGTTGCTTTTTTGTTCTACTGGGTAATTCACTTGCCTGGAATGGAACTGGAAACTTAGTGTTTCCTAGGTTATGTAACTGCTGATACATTTGTTCTAATCTTATAGTTTGTAGTAATTGCTATGTTAGCCTGGGGCACATCCTGTGCCTATGTAATTTCAGTCATCCAAGAATTTGGACAGATACTACACTTATATTTGAAACATCACCCTAAAGTATCCTTGCTTCCAGGCAACCCACCCTTCAACCAATTTCAAGATAAGCTGTCATCCTCAGGCTCTGTCCTCAAGCTCTAAATATTCAGCTTTATCCTGTCCAAAATGCACACGATTGAAAAATGCACTTGCTTTACAAAAAAAAAAAAAAAAAAAAAAAAAGGCAATAAATTCACAGATGTCCTTTTAAGCTCTATGTTACAAATCTTTGTATTTTTTGATGTATCCCCCACACATGGGTAATTTGGCTATCATGCAGGAATCTAGACAGTGTTTATACTCATATTTTGGTCTCACTCCTTATTATTGTCCCACCCTGAATTTCTCCTTAAACTTCCAGCTAGTTTTTCAAAGCTGAACTGTGATCTGACACCTCGAGATGGTAAGGCAGTGGTTTACATCTGTGGTTTTCTAATTCTGTAGCCATGGGGATTAGGAATCAACTTTTGGCCAAGCCCTTCCCAGGCCAAATCACAACCTTGAAATTCTTAAGCCTTCCAGTTGCAGTTTCTTTTTCAAGAGAAAACTTTCCTCTGGCTTCTATTTCAGATGCTTCACAGACCCTTCAATTTATTGAATTTTAAAATATTTTATCTAACTCTTTTAATTATTACCTGTAGTGTGATTCACATAATTTCATTACTCCACAACCATTTACACCAAGTTTCCCCTCCTCCCTTTTACTTTAACTTTCTCAATGTTTTTGGAAGTTCTTTCAAATGCCATCAGCACTCATATTTAAAGGCATTATTTAACTTACCCAGATTTCTGTTAAAATTAAGACTACAAAATATATTTAATTTTCTCTGTTTGAGACCATCGGCATAGGAGAGGGCGGTCAGTGGGAACAGTCCGAAAGGATTCAGGAACTTTAAATGGCTTAGAGAATTTGAAAACAAGAATAAAACCAGCTTAAAGTTGGTCTGCTTTTCATTATTGTCATGCACTAATGATTAAATACAACTCCCCTCTCTCTTGGTATGCAGTATGTCATTGTTGGTATAAGCACATTTTTAACCCTCTTTCTCCTCCCCTACTAGTTCTCCATTTTTCCTAACAAGGTCTGAGATTTGAGGTCTAGATTATTATTGTGTTATTATACTATACCATATAACTTCTTCAAAGTAAATTAGTGACAAGGTCTATCACAATTGGTTACAAGCAGCTTTGTTTGAGCTGGTGTCACTGCTCACCCCCATTTATTTTTACACGCCTATTTTTCAGCTTTGGCTAACAAAGCGTGAGGCTTGATGTTTGGATTATTACTATTGTGTTATAGTTACACCACATAATGCCTCTTTTGAGATTATTTAACTAGATCAATGGCAACTCATACCTTTTCATACTTTCTCACTCCTGAGGTCTTAGTTCTGCTTTATCTATCAATAATTTTACCAAAAAAAAAAAAAAATATGCTACTACATACAATAAAATGTCTTTATTTCTCTCTCCTATGTAAAAAACCATTGGGTACAAAATCTGGAAAACACAATCTTTCCTTGTTATCACTACAGACTCTCTTCATTGTCTTTTGATATATAATATTGTAACAGAATTTTCATGTCAGCCTGATTTTTGTTACTTTGTAATTAAGGTATTTTTTTAACCTCTGTGCTTATAGGATTTTTTAGCCTAATATTTGAAAGATTTCACAAGCACATATTTTGGAGTAAATCTCTTATTTATACTGTAATGCAGTGAATTTTTTTAATCTGTATACATAAATGAGAGATTTAAGATCAGGGAATGCTAAAGCAGCTACTAAAATTTCAGTGGCAGAGTAGAAACTGGAAAGGGGAATTTACTTAGAAGGGGAGTTTAAGTTTCCCCAAGGGAATCTGATAATAGGACAATTCATAGTTTTTCATTAAAAATTTTTTAATGTTTATTTATTATTTTTAAGAGAGAGACAGAGTGCAAGCAGGGGAGGGGCAGAGAGAGAGGGAGACACAGAATCTGAAGCAGACTCCAGGCTCTGAGCTGTTAGCCCAGAGCCCGATGTGGGGCTCGAACCCATGAACTGCGAGATCATGGCTTGAGCTGAAGTCAACACACTTAACTGACTGAGCCACTCAGGCGCCCGCTCCCCACCCCCGCCCCGCGTATTTTCTGTTGAATATTTATTTTGAAAGAGAGACAGAGTGCAAGCAGGGGAGGGGCAGAGAGAGAGGGAGACACAGAATCTGAAGCAGGCTCCAGGCTCTGAGTGGTCAGCCCAAAGCCCAGTGTGGGGCTCAAGCTCATGAATTGTGAGATCATGACCTGAGCCAAAGTCATATGCTTAACTGACCGTAAGTTCAGACAGAAAATACAACTGGAGATGAATCCTTGGCCCAGTCTTTGATAAAGCTTCAAATTACTTAGCTACTTTATTAGTTTTGATCATTTTAGAAATTTCAGAGAAAAATCCTAACAGGAAGGAACAGTGGTAAAAACTGAGGAAGCAACCATATGAAGTTATAGAAAAGAATTCTCTTATATTCCTTTGATCTCTTTCTCTCAAAGGAAATAAAACCATACCCTTGATATACCAGTGGTCCAATTTTACGCCTATTAGTTGAGGAAAAAATTCAAACAAAAATTTTACAGCATAGGAATGTTGGCCTCTAGAGAGAAGAAACTGACTGCTCTTCTCCATTTCTTTACCCAAAGGACACACAGATGGACACATATACACATACACACACACATTTCATGCCACCCTCAGAAAAAAGGCTGTTACCATGTTACCATTGACCAGACGTAGGGACATGTAAGTGGCCACTTCCACTTGCTAGTGACCAGATACCTGGTTAAAAGGATAAACAGAGATGTGGACGATTTTATCATCCTTCACACTACCACATGACTGGAATATTTAAAAGGGCTGTGCTGACTCAGCCAGCCTTTACTTTTTCTCTCTCTCTGCCTTTTTTAGACTCTCTTCCTCCCAAGATTGTGGAGCATTCAGAACTGGCTGGTATTTAATTCTTTGCTGTCTCTCTTGTATTGTCATGGTCTTGAAAAGGTTAAATGGGAGAATCTAGAACAGTTTTCCTCTTCATATAATCACTGTTCTTCAGAGTGCCTACTCTTTGTACAAGGCTAGACATATGGGGGGCACTTTATGATGCTCTTTAAATAATAAATGAACACATAAACTTACCATCACCCACGTTTTGATTTGGGACTCCTGAACCACTTGTGGATTTTCCTTGCTCTAAAACTACTTTCTTGGGGCGCCTGGGTGGCGCAGTCGGTTAAGCATCCGACTTCAGCCAGGTCACGATCTCGCAGTCTGTGAGTTCGAGCCCCGCGTCAGGCTCTGGGCTGATGGCTTGGAGTCTGGAGCCTGTTTCCGATTCTGTGTCTCCCTCTCTCTCTGCCCCTCCCCCGTTCATGCTCTGTCTCTCTCTGTCCCAAAAATAAATAAAAAACGTTGAAAAAAAAATTTAAAAAAAAAAATAAAAAAATAAAAAATAAATAAATAAAACTACTTTCTTTTCTTTACTCTATGTCCCGTATTTTTTTATGTCTATGTATATTATTCTAATGTTTCTCAATTCTTCTGAAAGGAAATAATAATCTCAGGCACATATCAATTTACTGCCCTATGCAGATCTACATTATTACTGAATTTTGTAAAAAGATTGGTCCATTAGTTATTGAGAAAGGCATGCTAAAATCTCCCACTATGATCGTGGGTTTGCCTCTCTCTCTTTTTCATTAAGTCAATTTTTGCTTTATATATTTTGAGATAGTTTCCCAGTAAAGTTTTTACCACCACAGAGTGATTCCCATTATATCACAATAATGCCTCTTATTTTAAAGTGCATTTTTTCTGATATTAATACACATATTAACTAACTTTGGTTATTATTTGCATAAAATCTATTTTCCCATTCTTTAACTTTCTATCTTTCTGTATCTTTATATTTAATTGTGTCTCCTACCAACGAAGGAAACAATCAACAAAATGAAAAAGCGGCCTACAGAAAAGATATTTGCAAATGACATTTCTGATAAAGGGTTAGTTTCCAAAATCTATAAAGAACTTATCAAACTCAACAACCCCCCCCCCCAAAAAAAAAAATAATCCAGTGAAGAAACGGGTAGAAAACACGAATAGACACTGTTCCCAAAAAGACGGCTAACAGACACATGAAAAGATGCTCAACATCACTCACCATCAGGGAAATACAAATCAAAACCACAATGAAATATCACCTCACACCTGTCAGAATGGCTAACATTAACAACAAGAAAAAACGGGTGTTGGCAAGGATGTGGAGAAAGGGAAACCCTCTTATACTGTTGATGGGAATGCAAACTGGTATAGCCATTCTAGAGAACAGTATGGAGGTTCCTCAAAAAGTTAAAAATAGAACTTCTCTATGACCCAGCAATTGAACTGCTAGGTATTTAGCCAAAGGATACAAAAATGCTGATTCGAAGGGGTACATGCACCCTGACATTTGTGGCAGCATTATCAACGATAGTCAAACTATGGAGAGAGCCCAAATGTCCATCCACTGATGAATGGATAAAGAAGATGTGGATTGTATACAATGGAATATGACTCAGCCACCAAAAAGAATGAAACTTTGCCATTTGCAATGATGTGGATGGAGCTAGAATACATTGTGGTAAGCAAAAGGAGGGTGCCAGAGAAAGACAAATACCATATGATTTCACTCACATGTGGAATTTAGGAGACAAAACAGATGACCATAGGGGTGGGGTGAAAAAGAGAGGGAAACAAACTATAAGATAATGTTAAAGATAGAGAAGAAACTGACCGGTGTTAGAGAGATGTGGTTAGGGGATGGGCTAGAGGGGTGATCGGTATTAAGGAGGGCACTTGTTATGATGAGCAATGTAAGTGATGAATCACTGAATTCTACTCCTAAAACCAATATGGCACTGTAATTAACTAACCAGAATTTAAATAAAAATTTGAACAGAAAAAAATCTAAATGCTATTAAAATGCTATTTCTTACAAATAGCAATTTTCTAAGATTTTTATTTTAAAATAATTATCAACTTACAGGAAGTTGAAAGGAAATTACAGGAAGAATTACAGATTTATAGGCAGTTTAAAAGATATTACTTTCACTCAGTTTTCCCCAATGGTTACATCTTACATAACCATGGTATAATAACAAAACCATGAAACTGACATGGGTACAAGACGTGTATAGATCTAGGTCATTTTATCTAGTTTTGCATAACTACCAATGTAATCAAGATACAGAACTATTCCATCATCACAAAGACCTAAACAGCCAAATAAGCAAGATAACTTAGCCAAGTAATGCTAAACAGCATTTGTCAGTGCTCCCCTACCCGCCATGTAATATGGTGGCCTCTAAATGAAGCGGCACGTTGCAGACATGTGGTAAAACTATATTCAGCAAGGTCTCGTTCTAAGGATTCAAATGGGATTCAAATGATGTCATCAAGACTGTCTCTGTCTCCCTCTGTGGTGACTACATCATCAGGTAGGCTTTCTTTATGTGGTGGAAAAGAGGACTTCAGGAGGGCTTCTGGCTTCCATTATCCACACAGTGAGTGATTACTGAGAAAAGGGTTGGGCCCTCTTTACCTTAATCTCCAGGCTGAGTACTGAAAGGATGGTGAGTCACATGCCTACCTTTGGACTAGTCACTACACCTAGGAGATGGATGTTTTGATTGTCCAGATTCAGTTGCAACTCTGCATTATGGTGGCGAAGTGGGACCCCATAACTGTATCCCCCCCCACACTGCCCCCATCACCAAAATCATATGGAAAGGGAGAGAGGCGACTCTGAAAATGAAGAGATCTTCTGTTACCAGAAGAGAGAGGCAGGCAGAAACAACAGTGACTTTGATACATGGCCTGGGTGGAGAATCACTGTTCTACACATTCTCCCAGAGTTAGTTATTCTCAGGCCTTAAACTTTCACTTCTCCCTGGGAATTCTCAGACATATATTCAGAGCCCTAATCCCTTCACTGAATTTCAGATGTGGCATTTACAATGATCTGCAAGGCTTCTTTCTTAAATTTTATTATCACCACGGCTTAACACGTATGGACGCAATCTAATTATTTCCCCACCAAACTAGCTTCTCCTCCTCATTTTCATATTTCTGGCAATGCTCGCATCATTATTCAGCCTCCCATATGTAAAACACTGGAGACATTCCCCACACCACATTCCCACCTCAGCAGAGCTCCCCAAGTGTTCCTTTGTAGCATCTCTCCCAACTCCCCCTTACCTTCCCCACCACTATTTTTGAATCTCAGCTCCCATTACCTTATGTCTGGCATTAGTCTTTGTAATCCTATCCTCTACCTTCTTCATTCTACATAGTGATACCAGACGAATTGTCTCAAAACAGTGCTGGACTTTCACTCCCAAAATAAAAAAATAAAATAAAATCAATTCTCTCTGTTGTTTATAGGATACAGTCCAAAACACTTGGCCTGATATTTCGATATCTGCTATACTCTGGCTCCAATCCACTTTTCCAATCTACTTGATTATCATTTGCTTATACAGACCCTCTGCTCCAGCCAAACTGATGTCCTCATCATTTCCCACATATACTATGTGCATTACAACCCTCCTCTTATGCTTTTGTTCATACTGAGCCCCCTGCCTTGAAAGCTTTCCTCATTCTTTTCTCCTTATTTCCTTATTCTTTTCTCCTTAAAAGAGTCCTAGCTTTTTTAAGACCCACCTCAAATTTCATTGCCCCCTGAAACCTTTCTTTGCAACTTAAGCAATATGCTGGGTCCCTCCTCTATGGGTGATTGGGCTCACTATTCATTTAATAACAATATATGAGTCCCCTTTTTTGTAGTCAAGTAAGTCACTGTGTGTGCCACAAGCTGACTCAGTCTTGCTCCCAGCTCTCGAGACCCTCCGGTCTAACACAGGTCGTACACTAGAAATCTCCAGATCTCAAGTCGGTCTCATTGGCAAAGGCCAGATACCTAGTGTGGATGACTTTGTATACCAGTGTGGTCCCTGAATTCAAACTCCCTATGTTCCCAAGAGTGTTGGCATGGTCTAGAGCACCAAACTTCTGTTTTAAATGTTTCTTCACCTCTCCAGTTCCTTCTGGAAAATGGAGCTCAGCTCTGTATTTTAGCCCATTCTCTGTGACCCCAGAATCTTTTCAAGCTCTTGTCAGCTTGCTTTTCTATTACCCTGTCTTCTGGGAAATTCACTCCCAACAGACTTCTCTCACAGATGATACTGACACCCTATAGATTAGTTACTATTTCTACTGCTGTTACTTTAAATTCCTCCTTGGGAGGGATTTACTTTATGTCTTTCTATGCCCAGCAACTAGCACACAGTAGGTACCTAAGTCATGTTTTTTAACAACAGCAACAAAAATCTCCACTAAATGAGACCTCCATGACTATCTGTGCTCACATCAATCATGGCAATTTTGTCCTGTCCCTTTGCACATGACCTAACAGACAGTTCCCCACCAAGGATCAGTTCTCCTTGTTTCAGTCTGTCCAGATACTCTTCTTCCCGCTTCCGTAACTGTCCATACTACCGACTTCCCAGAATGCTTCAGTCAGTCATGAGTTACGGCATTTAGCACTTGCCGTCTTAGACTCACTGGTATGTGTTTGGATGGCTCTGAGGGCAGACACTGTCATCTAATTTCTTGGACTTTCTACTGCATAGCCTAGTGCCATGAACACACTGGACACTCGAATAAAGTTTTGTCGATGATAATTGGGAGTTTATTATATAAAGTTGAAATGCTCTGTTGTCTTTTAGTCTTGTAATAAGAATTAGCTATCAATGACTCAGTATTAGTTTCTTAATCCTCAATATATCCCTGGACTGTGCCAGATTCAGGCACTTCCTCCAGATTTACAGTACTTCCCAGTCTCCTTGCCTAAGAATTTTAATAAAGCTTTTCTGCATTGTAATTATGACTATAGAGTAATGAGAAAAAATTTTATTTATAAAAACGAAGGAGCTGTTAGCTCAGTTTAATGCACACACAAAAATGGACAAATAGTAAAGTCATTTTAAAGTCATAGAAATTTTCTCCTTTTGAAATTTCTAAATCAATCACCCCTTATTTCTGCGTGAATTACTTTATGTCTTTTTTAGGCCTGACTTAAAAGCCTATTGTCTTATTTTTGCTGTTACTAATATTGTCATGTAAGATGAGAATTATATCTGTCATTTGGATCTTGGAGTCAACATAGAGTATTCAAGCAGCCATTTAACTTTAAAAGTAGTCGATAGAGTCTCAATGTATTTGTTGGATATACTACGAAGGTCTAATTAAGTTGCTTTTACTTTAATCAGGTGATTAGAGACCTTATTACAAAGTTAGTTTCGATTCTTTTGAAATAACAAAAATGGCTGTGTGCATCTTTGAGGGAAAGACGAAGCAACTAAATTATTTTTGCCCAAAAGGAAAAAAAAACCTGAACGGTGACTTGATGGTTCTTTAAGGATGTAAGAGTTACTGTAAAGGGAACAGTGGCCTCGTTTCACCCATGCTTGAGCAACGACTCGGACAGCTGGTGATGGAGTCTGCACTGGCAGTTTTGAAAAAGCCAGAGGTATCGCAGCTGCATTTAGTGCCAAACTGGAAGTCAGACACACTGTCCTCCTGCCAGACTACCAGAACAGAGACATCAGATAAGTCCTTCCAACTTCCAGAGAAATGGAGAGAGGACAGAATGAGCCAGACAGCAGGGGCTGGAGTCCATCCTAGTCTGATGTTCAACCCATCTCTCACTGCCCAGGAAGGGCCCTCATGTTCCCTGATCCCTTCATGGAGGAAAACCCCTAGGAGTTAAGAGACACTCTCCCAACTTCCATTCTCTCCCTGTTTCTGCCAGAGTTTAAAAGGCTCGGCTACACCATCATTTTGAAAAGCCAGTTTTTATTTTAACTCATCCATCTTATTTCAAGTCTGGCAACAAATGCTATTTATTTCACTATTCACTAAGGAAATGGAATTAAATCGCCTCAGGGAGATAATCAGAACATACATAAAGAACTATGTCCCGAATCCAAAGTTTGTTAGATCTAGAGCAAGTTCTTGAGAGGAATTTTAACATCTTCTTCCAGAACCAACCTTGGAGTGAAAACACAAGCCAGGTTCCCAGCTGGCCTCCCGAGTGGAAGACGCAGAATGTCATTCACCACCCTCTGATGCTTCTGAATTTCAGGAATTAGATGGCACACTCAAGAGTTCAAATGCTGGGGGCACCTGGGTGGTTCAGTCAGTGAAGCATCGGACTCTTAGTTTTGGCTTAGGTCACGATCTCATGGTTTGTGAGTTCAAACCCCGCGTCAAGCTCTGCACTGACAGTGTGGAGCCTGCTTGGGATTCTCTCTCTGTTTCTGTCTCTCTGCCTTTCTGTCTCTCTCTCTCTCTCTCTGTGTCCCTCCACCACTTGTGTTCTCTCTCTCTCTTTCTAAATAAATAAATAAATCGCTTCTCGGCCTTTTGGCTAAGATCAAGTGTAAATAAATAAATAAACTTTTTTTACAAAAGAGTTCAAATGCCTGAATCCCCAAATCCAGCTAATGATGTTATTTCGTGGCCTTTTATTTATTCAAAAGGTTATTTTATCAGCATATTCTAAGGATCTAGATATTTTAAATCTGGATTTTTTTTTTAGTACTGAACTGAGATCAACAACACTGAATTCCTATTAAGAACTCTTGGAAATATTGTCCACACTCTTCTCATTTCCAAAAACATCAGTAGCTTTCCATTCATTTGCACATTGGACCACATTCTTTCTTCTCTTCTCTGATGCCTTTTTTCTATAATTAGGTATTTTTATCAAAGCAACATTTATCTTTGTTTATCCACTGGTTCTTTCCTTCTTTTTCAAAAATGTGCTTTAAAAGGCAAACACCAGAATCTCCGCTTCTGTAACAACTGTCCTATCTCTGTCCTTGCCCTTATACTCATTGTCCCTGCCCACTTCTACTCTTTATCCTCATTGCTGACTTACAATTTGGATTCTGCTCCTTCTGCCTATTAGATATATACAACTTTCCACAATGACCTCTTCTTACCAAAGTGTATTTTTCTATGTCCCTTTCCTCCTTGATACCTCCGGGGCAACATAGAGCTCACTCCTCAAAAGGGACCCGGCCTTGTGCTTTGTGACACTGCATTCAATGATTCTTCTTGTTTCTCTGGCAGTCCCTTCTCTATCCCTCTGCTGGCTCTTTGTCTCATCGCACCACTTACCTGTTGACATGCCTCGGACTTACTCATCCTCTGCCCTCTTTCCTTTGTACACTTACTCATTCCTGGAAACACAGCCATTGTCAAGGCTTCACTGGCCACTTTTTGCTTCTGACTTCTAAATTTACATCTCCAGGGATGCCTGGGTGGCTGAGTCGGTTGGGCGTCCAACTTCGGCTCAGGTCATGATCTCACAGTTCGTGGGTTCAAGCCCCTCACCGGGCTCTGGGCTGACAGCTCAGAGCCTGGAGCCTGCTTCGGATTCTGTGTCTCCCTCTCTCTCTGCCCCTCCCCCTGCTCGTGCTCTGTCTCTGTCTCAAAAATAAAATAAAACACTAAAAATTAATTAATTAATTAATTTACATCTCCAACCCTAACAGGGAGAGTTCCATGTTATAACTTCTAAGACTAAGAAATTTGAATTCATCTTTTACTCTTTTCTCTCACTCCTGCCCTGCCTATTTTCCTTAATGGTCAGCAACCTGGAAGCCCACTAGAACAAGGTGGGCCGCACCCACTCAAGGATAGTCACGTGAGCAGGAGTTCGTTCTGGAACTATGTTGAATGGGAAGGTTATGCATGTGTTGGCGGGGGGGGGGGGGGGGGGGGGTCCTGTAGGGGATCATTGCTAATCTAGACAGTAACAGACTACAAAGGTTCTTTGCTAAGAAGGGCTAAGTAGAAGCCTAAGAAGAGAAACTCTAACACTGAGATCATATTTAAACATACATTTAAAAGTTTATTGATAATCAAACTGGTATGATGGGAAACAGGTACTTTCACAAAAAGCCAGCATGCATGTAATTTGATCCAGCTACTTGGGAAAACAACTTCAGAGTGCCTCTGACAAATGTAAATGCATATACTCTATGACCCAGCAATTTCACTCACTTGTATATAGTCTTATGAAATATATACCCTCATATGAAGAAAAGGGCTTGCTAAGAATTTTCTTGCAATGTTGTTAATGTTAAAGTATTAGAAAATGATCTAAACATCACAACTGGGGAATGGTTTAGGAAACTGTGGGGTATCTATTACTCTGGAATACTATCTGAAAGTTCAAGACCTAGGTAGGTAATGTAGTAATATAGAACCTTTCCCAAAGACATTGTGTTGAGTGAAGAAGAAAGCTATGTTGCAGAACAACACATACAATGTATCATCTCTATAAAAACATACACACACATAAACAACATTCCAACACTGCTTTCCCTTCAGGGAGATGTGAAGCACACAACTGTGTCACAGAAGATCTACCCAGTAAACTGATGAGAAGGATGAATTCTGGGGAAACAGGAAAGGACTGAGACTGGGAGAGTGCCAAAGAGGACTTGATCCTTATCTGTGATTTAATTTTTTAGAATAAGGAAAAGTTAGGGGCACCTGGGTGGCTCACTCGGTTAAGCGTCTGACTTCGGCTCAGGTCATGATCTCACGGTCCGTGAGTTCGAGCCCCGCGTCGGGCTCTGTGCTGACAGCTCAGAGCCTGGAGCCTGTTTCAGATTCTGTGTCTCCCTCTCTCTCTGCCCCTCCCCCGTTCATGCTCTGTCTCTCTCTGTCTCAAAAATAAATAAACATTAAAAAAAATTAAAAAAAAGAATAAGGAAAAGTTTTATTTGTATTAATTATGCAATTATTAGAGGGACAAATAAAGAGGGAAACAGAGAGGGAGAGCAAGACAGAAAGCGAGAATGAGCAAGAGCAAAGGGGAACCAGGGAAGGAAGCAAAGGTAGGAAACTAAATAGCCAGAAATGAGCCAGGGCACAGATGGGTCAAAGGACAGTTAAGGCGCTGGTTCTGCAGACACAGCCTGTCCACTGCAGTGTTCCTCCAACAAGTGCTTCAGCACAGTTGGCAGGCCCAGAAGTGTCCTTAAAGGAACCACGTTGTGTTGGAAGGAGTGGCCACTGCAGACAGGGTCGGTGGTGCCAGCAAAGCAGTGGCTGATGAGTGATTTGGGATGACGTGGTGCAGATCAGGTTTAGACCCCAGCCATCGTTGGCTAAAAAGAGGTGTAGTCGATGGGCAGGAGGTTCCAGAAGGATCCACAGACAAGGCACGCTGAAGTTTGGCCAATGGGCACATGTCCTGTGTACAGGGAAGGCAGAAACAGCTCTATAGAGTCCAAGTTAGATGCACATTTCAGGGATAATCGTCAGTGAGTTTTGTTATTTCTGTGGAAGACTGAAATACCTGTTGCTTTTTACCTTAGATAGGTCACACTGATTTCTTATCAGTTCTGTTGTGAGGTAATGCTCTAACCCTAAAAACATCTTACGTTTCTCCCCAATTCTTAGCGGAACAGATTCCTGGTCCACTTGGATTATTATAAGAGCCTAACAAATGGCTTCACTCTCTCTTCATCACAAGGAATCACTACCAAATTAATTTTCTTAAAGTATCACTTGCCTCTTATTAATTCAATTAATCAAGACATAGCAGGAATTCTCTTTTGCCCAGCATCAGGATCAAACTCCTCTTTTTTGCTCTAAACGTCTGAGGAATGCGAACCACACCATGCTTAGCTACCACTAACTCCCTCTCCGCTCATAACCCACATCATCACTTCCTCATTACACTGGAGAAGAGCCGCCCCAATTCCACTCTTTAGAAAGTCTACAAAGCCAATGGGAGAGCTCCAGACTAGTCCCTTAGTATTTTTTCCCCTTAATGTGGCCAAAGATCATGCACATGACTGTCATTCAAAGAAAATTGTTTTCTCTCCTTCTCACCTCTTATCTCCCCTCCTTTCATGAACCAAAGGAACGCATCCACTGACCCTGCCTCCAGGACCTGAGCCGTACGATTTTCACACCAGCCTGTTTTCCTTCTCTTCAATTCAGGTCAGGCTCTTCATGCACTCTGCTCTTGTGCCTCTGCTCCTGCTATTAGCCAGCTCCTGAAAAGCTCTCCCCTCTCCTTTCTCTAACCAGCTCCCACACATACCTCCATCAGGCTGCACCTCTATCACGCAGCCTTTGCTAGTAACTTCGGTCTACAGAGGTTGGTCCCTCCCTAAATTCTTGCAGTATTCATATACATCAGAAAATAACACTAATAGAGATTTTACCGTTCTTCCCTATTTCATGTGTGCATGTACTCATCTCCCCAGTGTAAGTACCTGGGAAGGAAGAATCATATCTTTGATTTTATACTATATTCTCTGCAGTTCACAGGAAACAATGAGTAAGTACTGTGATAGAAAAATTATCCTTTACATATCATATTAATCAGAACTCTTCTGGTTATACATTGTGGCAACCCCAATCAAAACAACTTAGTTTAAAAGGAATTTAGTTCACCTACCTGAAATTGTAGGTGTAAATTGATTTAAGGCAAAGCTAGATCCACATGCTCAAATAATATTAAAAATCAATCTTTCTATAATGACATTTAAAAACCCACCTAGGAATAAATTTAACCAAGGAAGTGAAAGACCTGTACACTGAAAACTTTAAGATATTTGTGCTCATTGATTACAAGAAAAAATACTGTTATAATGTCCATAGTCCCCAAAGCAATCTACAGATTCAATGCAACTTCTATCAAAATTCCAAAGGCATTTTTCACAGATATAGAACAAATAATCCTAAAATTGGTATAGAACCACAAGAGACTCCTAATAGCCAAAGAAACCTGGAGAAAGAAGAACAAAGCTGGAAGCATCACATACACTGATTTCAAACTGTATTACACAGATATCATCAGAACAGTATGGTATTGGCATAAAAATAGGCTTAGAGATCAATGGAACACAGGAGAGAACCCAGAAATAAGTGTATGCTCATATGAACAATTCATTTACAACAAAGGAGCCGAGAGTATACGATGTGGAAAGCATAGTCACTTCAATAAATGGTGTAAAGAAAAATGGACAACCACACGCAAAACAGAAACCAGACCCTTATCTTGCACCGTACATAAAAACCAACTCAAAATGGATTAAAAATTGGAATGTAAGGCCTAATACCACAACACTTCGTAAAGAAAACATAGGCAACAAACTCCTTGATATTGGTCTTGGCAGTGATCTTTTAGATTTGACACCACAAGCAAAGGCAACCAAAGTGAAAACAAACAAGTGGGATTACGTCAAATTAAAAAGAATCTGCACACCAAAGGAAACCATCAACAAAATGAAAAGGCAACCTAGTGAATGGGAGAAAATATTTGCAAATCATCTGTACGATAAGAGGTTAATATCCAATATATGTTTAAAGAACTCTACAACACAATAGCAAAAAAAAAAAAAAAATCAGATTAAAAAATGGGCAAAGGATGTGAATAGACATTTTTCCAAAGAAGACAGACAGATGGTCAACAGGTACATAAAAAGGCGCTCAACATCACTAATCATCAGGGAAATGCAAATCAAAACCACAAAGAGATATCACCTCACACCTCTTACAATGGCTATTTTTCAAAAAATAAGAAATAACAAGTGTGGTGAACATGTGGAGAAAAGTAAACCCTCATGCATGATTGGTAGGAATGTAAATTGGTGCAGCCACTGCCGAACATAGTGGGAAGACTCCTCAAAAACTTAAAAATAGAACTACTATATGATCCAGCAATTCCATTCTGGGCATTTATCTGAAGAAAATGAAAACACTGATTCAAAAAGATATATGCTCCAGGGTGCTTAGCTGGCTCAGTCAGTAGAGCATGCAATTCTCATCCCAGGGTGATGAGTTCAAGCCCCACATTGATGTGGAGCATACTTTCAAAAAATTAAATAATTATATTTTTAAAAAATATATGCACCCACATATTCACCACAGCATTATTTATAATAGCAAAGATATGCAAACAATCTAAGTGTCCGTTGGTAGATGAATTAATAAAGAAAATGTGATACACATTCACACACACACACACATACACACACACACACACACACACACACACAGGAATATTATTTGGCCATAAAAAAGGAATTCTCGCCATTTGCCATAACATGGATGGATCTAGAGGGCATTATGCTAAATGAAGTAGCTCAGGGACAGAAAGACAAATATTATGTGATCTCACTTACATATGGAATCCAAAAAATGATAAAGAAAAAACCAAACTCATAGATACACAGAAGAGATTGGTGGTTGCCAGAAGCAGGAGGTGGGGTTGGATCACATGGGTAATGGGAGTCACAAGGTGCAAAGCTCCAATTATAAAATAAATAAGTTATGGTGAGGTTGTGTCCAGCATGGCAAATATAGTTAATATTATATTGTATGTTGGAAAGTTGCTAATAGTAAATCTCACAAGTTCTAACCACAAGAAAAATAATTCTGCAACTACGTATGCTGACAATGTTAACCATACTTACTGTGGTGATTATTTTGCAATACGTTGACCCTTGAACAATTTGGAGATTAGGGGTGCCTACCCACAGGCAAATATCCATGTATAACTTTTGAACACCCCAGAACAACTAATGATAACCTACTGTTGACCAGAAACTTTACCAATAATATAAACAGTCATTTAATACATATTCTGTAAGTTATATCATATACTGTATTCCTAAAGTGAGCTAAAGAAAAAATATTAAGAAAATCACAAGGAAGAGAAAATACATTTACAGTACTATCCTGTATTTATCCAAAAATCCATGTATAAGTGGGCCCATACAGCACAAACTTGTGTTGCTCAAGGGTCGACTGTTTATACAAATGTGGAATCACTGTGTTATACACTTGAAACTAATATAATGTTGTATGTTAATTATACCTCAAAAAAAAAAAAAAAAAAAAGAATCTTTCTCCAACTCTCCATTCTGATTTCTCCTGAGGTGGCTCTCAGGCAGTCTCATGACCTTGAATAACAAAAGGTGCCACCACAGACTCCAGGCTTATATCTTATCACCCTAGAAACCTAACAGAAACAAAAAATATTAGGTTGAAACATATGAAGTTGCCATTTATGTAGGTCGAAAATGGTTGAGCACTGGTAATTTCATATGTTTCAACCTATTAGTTCCAGAAAATCTATGCCCCAAGGCATAAAGTTCATGGACTATTTCATGCCTACTATTAATCCAATCACTGTGGCCACTAGAACAGAGGACTCTTTCTGGCCAGGTCTGAGACATACGCCCCCTTGTGGGCCATGTCACAAAAAATGAGGGAAAACTGACTCCTCCAAGAAAATTTAAAGTGTTTTATCAGAAAAAGAGGAATAAAAACAGAGAAGGAAAAACATCAGATGCCCACTGTGCATAAAATAGACACAAAATGTGTAAATTTACCATGAAGGTAATGAAGACTCACTTCAGAGAAACTCACCTGCACAGGCTTTTTCCAAAACCATATATCTGACCTCATATTTTCATTTTCCAATTCTTTTTATTTTTTTTCTGACAAATGAGTTTCATTTGCATTCTCACCCAAGCACAGATTCCACATAGAGATTTCTCATCTGCACAACGGTACTTAACAAGTACAAAACACGCTTTATTTCAAATACAAAACAACGTGGCAGAATTCTTTAAAAGGGGCCCTCTCAATTATGTAAGCTTTAGGAACAACAAACCTGACAGTGCAACTCATAAAAATACTCGAACGTACTTGTAAAACTAATACACAAGTATTCCCAGTATAGTGTACTTCCTCCTGCTTTTAGTGAAATAAACCATATAGCAGGTGGTTAATTTACTAAATTCTCAACAACTCAATCCCTTTTGGCACTAAAAGGAAATAACCTGATCATTCCCTTCAGATGTCCCCAACTTCTCAGAACTTAGCATCTTAGTGTATGTTTCTTTGCCTGTGTCACAGATCAACACAGAGAAGGTCCTTTTTCATTTTTGCCCCACCTTGAACTTTACTCCCTGCCTCCTGGTATCTCTGTTCATAAGAGGCCAGACCAGTCTGAAAGCTGCGTCCCTGGGTCTCACTGTGGTTCCATACAGCAACAACTTGAAGAAACTGAACAGATGCTCAGATTCACTCTAGTATTTATTTTCTAAAATTGCAAATCAAGGGGTGCCTGGGTGGCTCAGTTAAACGTCTGACCAGCTCAGGTCATGATAACCCGGTTCACAAATTTGAGCCCCGCGTCGGGCTCTGTGCTAACTCAGAGCCTGAGGACTGCTTCAGATTCTGTGTCTCCCTCTCTCTCTGTCCCTCCCCACCTCACGCTCTGTCTCTCTGTCCCTGTTTCTCTCTAAAAAATCAATAAAAACATTTAAAAAAATTTTTTTAATAAAATATGATGTGATATTGGAGTCAATCTAGGATGTGAGTTGGGTCAAAGCAAATAAACCTATGAAGGACCCACTACTAGATTTGTGCCAAAATTGGGTCTGGACAACCAGAAAATGCACCCTTGTTATTGGGATTTCCAACTGCACTTTACTCTTCTATTTGGCAGTCAGACAGCCCCAGGAATGTAAATTCATGCTGTTTCGAATGTGGGGGAAGGTGAGGGAACTCAGCCTGCCTGCTGCTATTCTGACTGTAGCATTTGTCCCTGGGAGAGACAGCACTGGCATCGATGCTATTTTTCTCCCGTCTCAGGAACATGGCTTGGGCTGTGTGTCCGCGAAGGCCAAGGGGCACCAACATGTGACAATCTCTGCTGAATCCCCCAGCAGGTTTCCAAATCTGTAGTCCTTCAGACATGGCATTGAGTTTGAACCATTTTTTTTTTCCTTCTCCCCCACCTCCTCCAAAAAATATGGCTAGAAACGGGGCAACACAACTGTGTTGCCTTTTTTCTTTTAATTTGTTGAAATTGTCTCTGAGGCAGGAGAAGGGGGGAGTAGAAACCAGATGGTTGTAGTTGGAGTAGAAGCCCTACTACTGAGGAGCTTTGAGACATTCCAATCTGGTGGCGGTCACTATTTCTCTGCAGGCAAAGGGAGGAAATAACAGAGCCGTGGCAAAAGATTTCCAGAAGGCTGGCCACTACAATCCTATTTTCTGTCTTCTACATTCACACACGTGTAAAATAAAATCTCCTTTCCTTTAACTCTCCAAAGCACTGCCCAACTTGGGTTAAACCTTGGAGGGGAGGGTGTTAGTTACTTGTCATGAAAGGGGTTTATATCACAGGGCTCAAACAGTCTACAGGTGAGTATTATCCATTCTTCCTTAAGGCCCCTTAGCCTGCCTGAATCTTCCTCCTCAGCTTCCCCATCACTCACCAAATCCTAGCAAATCTCTCTGAATCACCTGATGTGTTTCTCAACCTTTTCTCCCTACACACATGAAGTACAGAGAAAATTGGGACTGAGGAAGGAGGGACAATCAGAGAGTTGGCAAAGAGTTAACCTCTTTAATCTTCCTATATCGGGGGAGACTCTGCCAGCAGAAGAGCCCCCCGCCCTGGTCTCCAAGCCATCTAAACCCCTGGAGAGAGAGAGTAGCAACCAAGGTCAGAGTGGGGGCTGATGCCTCCCCCTTCTCACTCTCTGTTAGGGAAAACTGATTCTCAATCTTTTGGAAAAAACTGTGCAAATACAACTGAACATCCATTCCGATGTCCACCTGTTAGGGTCTTTTCCTCCTCCAAATACATGGCGTGTCCTTCAACAATACTTCTTCATCTCTCCAACACCAGCTGGGGGTTCTATGAGTCATCTCCATTCTGACACTAACTCCTGGGACTTAGCATCACGCTCCACTGGCTTAAGGGCTCAGTCCCACAAGACCACCCACACTCCAGAGACCAATCACAAGTACCGAGTGCCCAGGTTACCCACACTTCTGTCACACCGGACACCAAGTCAGGGGTTCCCACAAAACCCCCTCAGATTGGGTAACTTGTAAGAGCAACTCATAGAACTTGGGACAGGGCTTAACCCGCCAGTTGACTATAAAGCATATGAGGCAGGAAGGGATGAACAGGGCAAGGTATGGGAGGGGTTTGCCACCTTTCCAGCGCCTCCACATCTTCAACAACCTGGAAGCTTCCTGAACCCTATTGTGTAGTGGCTTTTATGGTGGTTTCATGATATTGATATGATCGGTAAAGTTAATGGTTATTCGCGATTAAGCCGATCTCGAGCCTTTCTCTTCAGGGAAGTTGGTTGTGGGGTTTAAAGTTCCAAATCTCTAACTGATTCTTAATCTTTCTGGTGACAAAACACTCCTGTCAGCCCTGTTACTCAGGAAACTAGGAGCTCTGTGACCAGTACTGGGGACAAAGACCAAAATATCATTCTTATTATACCACTCCATTATGCTTACCTGTCTTGTAAAAAAATCCTAGAGACGCACACCTTAAGGTGTTAGTCTTCCCATTTCTGGCTCTGCCTCTCTGGGTTCTTTCCATATCCCCTTAAGAGACTGACCAGAGGTGGTAGACCTGTTTATCTGTCCCCTGCAAATAAATCCTTCAGGGGAACAAGCATTCTCAGATCACGGGAGCAGAATACCAACCCCACCTCTGTAGGGTGTTATGGTAACAGTGGACTCCAATGGCCGAAGAACTCACTCCCACCCTGCTTCTTGTAGGCATGCCCTGCACTTCCCTGGACCACCTCCACTGGCCTCTGGCTCACTGATGTCTCATAAAGGAGAAGTGGTCATTTCGAAAGCCTGAAGTAGGACTGTTGGCTCTTCTTGTTAAGTCTCTAATGGGAACCCCTCAGAGCCCATCTGGACACTCTGGAACACAAGAACAGGAACTTCACTGGTTAAAATGGGATGAGGACCAATTTGGCTGACGCCCTCTGTGCGTTTTGCCCCCCTGGCTGCCAGTTCCCTTCCCTGCATACTTCACACACACACACACAGACACACACACACACACACACACACACACACACAGACAAATACACACAACTAGAGCAACAACCGACTCAGGGAAATACAGCTTTCCTTTTAGGTCATCAAGAGATCAACCTTTTCAATCAATCATCTCTCACGCTCCTCTGTTTGGGGTTTGATGATCTGTGTGGCCCCAGATGGTCTCAGATGGTGAGGGCCGTAAACGCACACAGGTTGGTTAGAAATCCATGTTTAGGTCCCAGCATGTGGCAATGTGCTCCACTCTGATGACACTTTTCGTTTCTAATAATAGCGCAGATGAAGTAATATTGCAACTGACGTTCCCGGGGATTTGATTGGTTAAGTGCATAAACTGTGGAGGAAGAAGGGGGGGTGCTCCATGGACAGATCACATTAGTATTCCCGTCCTATCAATGTGCGGGGCAGCGCACAACGTCAGGCGGACAGATTCCCTGCGTCTGCCAGTCCCGCCACAGATTCATTTGGGATCCTCAAACAGATGAGCCCGTAGAGACGGGGGATCAAGGCGGCCTATTAGAGCCAATTGCCTGCTTCGGGGACTGCCAGCCCTTCCAGGCCTGGCAACGCGGGAGGGAGGGGAAAGACGACGGAGCGCCGCTGCGGGAAGACACTGAAGCCAGAGCGACACTCATCCCCCCCCCCCCCCCACCTTACAGCGCAGGCTTTGAAAGCTGCTCCCCCATCTGAATGGAAACTCAGAACCGCCGGGCGGCGCGTTCCTTCTCGCCCAGCGTTGCGATCCATGCCGAGGGGCAGGTAGTGCGAGCCCGCGCCAGCGCCCAGCTCCCGGGACAGGGCCGGCAATGCTGCTGAGCAGAACTTGACCGAGCCCCTTCCTCGCTGCTAGTGGAAGCGATGCTGCACGGCACAGCCAGCGCTTCCCAGGCTCTCCTTCAAGCTGAAGGTTACCCACCCGCGCAGCCAGCCCCAGCCCTGTGAGCGCCGCGCCTCGGTTCCCGGCTCCGGCTGCTTGGCGGCACGCAGGGCAACGACCGGGCCGCCCGCGCCGGGGCGCACTGCACCAGCGGCTTCGGCTTGGTGGATGTGTATGCATGAGTTCTGCACCGAATGGGCGCAAAAAGCGCCCCAGCCGGTCCACCCGCTCCTCGATCTTCCAGATCAGCAAGCCCCCGCTGCAGAGCGGGGAGTGGGAGCGCAGGGGCAGCAGCTCCGAGAGCGCCCACAAAACCCAACGAGCCCTGGACGACTGCAAGATGGTAGGTGAAAACTGCGCCTCTTTTTTTTTTTTTTTTTTTTTGGAGAGGAGGTGGGGGTAGTCTTGTATGTTAATCGTTTGCTTGACTGCCAGCCACTCCCCCACCCTCAGCTCCTCCATGCCGATCACGTGCACATGCACTATTTTTAAATCTGCAGTCCCCAGATTCAGGGTGACAGCCGGGTCGTAATGCCCCCACAAAGAAGTGCCGCGGCAAGGGACTTAGGGTCACCGGCTGTAAGTCATGCCTCTACCTCCTCAGAGAATGGTGGATGCGAAAGACTCGGTGAACTGGCTTGCTTACCAGGGAGGGAGGGGTTGGGAAGCTGGGGGTGCTGCTTTGTGGGGAGACAGCAGCAAATAAACCCAAACACAGCACACGGGGCGCTGCAGAGGGGACGAAGGTTCCAGCGCCCAGGCTGTGGCCGGTCTTCTCTTCAGGCTCCTGAGCCAGTGTGGTTCAGTGGCCTGGCCAGAGGTGAAGGTTTGCCTATGGCAGCCTACCTTTGGCCTTTATCCCTTCGCAAGTACACATCCTTATCTTTGCTGTAGTAAAGGGGAGCATTCTATGTAAGAGTTCCCAGCATCAAACTCTAGTGACCTGGGAGTGGCATATGTTCTTGCTCTTCAGAAACTGAGTCTGAATGGGTGGGGGTGAGTAGGTCCTGAAATAGAGCTTCCACGACCAGACTTACCCATGAAAAATAAACACGTGCCTTGGACAAAGAGAAACTTACCATCTTAGTGCTTTGATCTTTAAACAATTTGGAGGCTCCTTAGCTGGCAACTTGTGGAGTTGGCTGAGGGGGTCACTGAAAGCCCACCTTTGTATACACCGCAATAGGAAACATTCTAATGATGTTTCGTGAAAGAAATTCAATTCTTTTCCAGCTTGTCCAAGAGTTCAACACTCAAGTGGCCCTGTACCGAGAGATGGTCATTTCTATCGGGGATGTCTCTGTCAGCTGCCCCTCACTCCGGGCGGAAATGCACAAGACCAGAACCAAAGGCTGTGAAATGGCCCGCCAGGCACACCAAAAACTTGCTGCCATCTCAGGGTAGGAGACTCTTGGCATTATTTGGTAACTCATATACATGATGCATGGATGCTGACAGTAATTTACGGTGGCCAAGACCTCAGAGGTGATCTTTGCAAATGTGGGGGTTTAACCAAATCACTCTGAGATCAGAATTATTTTGAGAGCTACAGGCAAGCTATATGCCAAATTACAATCTGAAGGTTTGTGATCCTTGTATGGACATATATTGAAAGATTTGGGTATTAAGTGATTTTTTTAAAAAAATTAACTTTCAATATGCTGTCCACATATTGGAACTTGGGGCTTAAGTTTTTTTGCCGAAAGTTTGGCTATCAAAATGAAGTTAAGTCATCATGCCTCAAGATTACTTGTCATCTGCTGCTAAACATCTACTGCACAAAAGGCCTATACAGTAGAGAGGAAATCTTTGCTAAATCCTATATTTATGCAACTATTTATACCATCAGATGAACTCCTATGATACCATTTAAAATAAAATCTCTAAAATAAAGTCTTGGATATAAAGTACTCTCCTCACTGTAGTGTATGAAAAGGAAGTTTTAACATAAGAAAATTATTTTAAAAATTGGGGATATTCAGAAATCTACCTAAACCTAGGTTTTTTATAGGCCCCTCCCCATTATTTTTATTTTTATCACACTTACAGATTCCCAAGCCTACTTTAGGTGGTAATAGAGTGTAAGCTTCTCTTCTGAGACGCCATTTACTTCTTCCTGATCTCTCAGTATCAGGAAAGAAGTTAGTCATGGGTTTTTGTCAACAGTTACTATTTTCAAATAAGAGCGCAGAGCATGGAAACACAGAAATCCTTACACTAATACATTAATTTAAGTGCTTGATTTCATCTGGCTATAGCCTTTATCTGTTTATCTGTGTATGTCTATCACACTCAAAGTTTAAGTCAGACTAACCTGATAATGTTGCACATTGATCACATGTAGGAATTGTATCTAATTTACTTATTTGAAAGAATCATTCTTTGCCATCTTTAATGTAAATATTATGTATAATACCCATAATATGTAGAGTGACTATTATTGGTATATACAGATTAGAAAACCATACGTTGCCTTTCTTAATAATTACATTTAACAAGTGGCATTTCTATCATGAAGAAAGATACACTATCTAATGTCCTTGAAGTGAGAGATAAAGTATGCCACAAATCTATTTTATTTAGTAGAAATACTGAGAAGCCTTAGCCTTTTCTGTTTAACTGTTATACGATGAGTAACAGGAAGTGAATCTGGGATTCCATAAAGGAGATGGAAGGGAATTCAGTGTTTAAGGAATTGGGGGAAGAAATGCGGGTGTGACAAATCCCAGAGATGAAAGGAGGAAAAACAATCAGAAACACAAAGGGGAATAGTGGTGGAATAAAAACTGTAGAGAAACCATGATTCAGAAGGGCGAACGGGTTTAGAACAGGAAATTTTATGCTCAGAGCTAAAGAGTAGCATCTTTGTAAACTGTGTGTCCAAGAGTATCCAATGGGATTATATTCATGACCTCTTTAAGTTGCAATCCAAATGGGGAGAAACAAACAAGGAGTTCAGTTTTGTCTGTTTTACTAAACACATGAAGTTCAGACTCTTCCAAAGTTTCAGGAAAGGAGTCTGAAATTCCTGACTCAAAGTTGAGTTTGAAAGATGTGAGATGGATTTTACATACTCAGAAGTTGATAGCCCTTTGCTACTTACTTTTATCTATCTGAGGGTTGATGTTATTGAGAGCAGTTTTTTTGTTGTTTTTTTTTTTAAGACTTAGTGGGAAAATATGGTGTTCTTAGAGCCTTGAAGAGGTAAGGCCAACTCTGTAGAATGTTCTCAGATTCAATTTGAAACATTTTCCTCCTTAAAATAATAAATACAATTTAACCTTTTTCTAAAACATGACAGAAATATAACTGAAGGAAATCCCTTTAGCTTCTCACCATTTGGGTTTCATTAATGAAGGATATGATTCCCCTTGGTGGTATTCCATTCTTGATATTGGTAGGTATGTGGGCTCTCATATCAAACTTGATGTGAAAGCTGGTAGCCAGACTGTAGCATTCACTTTAAAATCTGAAGCAGGGTTAAGAAAAGCAAAGGTTCCCAGGGACTGTAAAGGCCAAGACTGGATTTCTTGAGTACCCATCATTTTCCAGGACAATCCAGTTAATTCATAGAATAATCCTCTGAGGGAGGGATTAATATCCTTATTTTGCAAATGAGTCTCAGAAAGGTTAAGGAGCTTGCCCGAATCCACACCACTAAGAAGTGGTATGACTTTGATTCGGCCCCAGGTTGCTTGCTTCTGAAATCCATCATCCTGCCTCTACATATTGCTGCCATTTTAAAAGGTATTACGTAAGGTGTGCCTGGATGGCTCCGTTGGTTAAGCGTCCGACTTCAGCTCAGGTCATGTGGACTTGCCTTTGACAGTTTGTGAGTTCGAGTCCAACAGCGGGCTCTGCGCTGACAGCTCAGAGCCTGGAGCCTGCTTCAGATTCTGTGTCTCCCTCTTCCTTTGCCCCACCCCCTCTCATGTTTGCTGACTCGCGCTCTCTCTCTCTCTCAAAAGTAAATTTAAAAAAACACACACACACACATTAAAAAGGTATTATGTGAAAAGGAGTGAAATACTAAAACACGCTAACATATGGATGAGCCACAAAAAGAGTATGCTAAATCAAAGACACCGGTCACAAAATGCCACAGGTCCTTGATTCCTTTCATATGAAATGCTCAGAAAAAGCACATCTATAAGCATCAGCAAGTAGATCAGTGGTTGCCTAGAACTGGGAGTGGCCACAGGGAGTTTCTGCATTTGAGTTTAAGGTAACTTTGTGGGGTGATCAAAATGCTCCCAAATTGAATTCGGTGATGACTGTACAGCTATGTATTTACTAAAAGTCATTCAATTGCGCACTTAAAATGAGTGAAGTTTATGCTGTGTAAAATAGAGCTAGATAAGTGCTTTTTAAAAAGGTATGATCACCATCACTATGAATATCATTTGCCTTTGACTGCCCTCATTCTTTTCTACATACCTGGCTTTTAGCAAAAGGGGTATGAACTGAACGGACAGGGAAACAGAAAACTTGGCTCTCCACGCATGTGTCAAGATGCCTGCCTCATAGCTCTCACCCAAGCACCAAAGCTTTGCTCTGAGTAGGAACACAGGTGCTGCAAAGGCAGGACTTGAAGGAGTAAGTGAATCCACTCATTTCTCTCTTTTTTAATGTTTATTTTTGAGGAAGGGGGTGGGGGAAGAGAATGAGCAGGGGAGGGGCAGAGAGAGGGAGACCCAGAATCTGAAGCAGGCTCCAGGCTCTGAGCTGTCAGCACAGAGCCCCACACAAGGCTCCAACTCATCAACTGTGAGATCACGACCTGAGCCGAAGTCAGAGGCTTAACTAACTGAGCCACCCAAGTGCCCGTTAAAAAATTTTTTTTCAATATTCAATGTTCTATTTTTAAGAGACAGAGCACAAGCCAGGGAGGGGCAGAAAAGGGGGGGGGGGTCACAGAATCTGAAGCAGGCTCCAGGCTCTAAGCTGTCAGCACAGAGCCCGACACAAGGCTCAAACTCATGCACCGTGAGATCATGACCCGAGCTGAAGTCCAATGCTTAACCAACTGAGCCACCCAGGTGCCCCCAATTCACTCACTCCTTAACCAGCAAAGACCACTCCTTTCCTGTTTATACCCTGGCTTTGGGGCCAGAGGAGGGAGACCGGGTTGGAGGTAGACAAGGTAAAAAGAGGATGAAGCAAGATAAAAGAAGAAGAAAATAAAAACCCCTTTCATCCCTGACTGAGAAAACTCCCACTGTATTTCTCACTAGCTGGCCCTGGGTAAGAAGGCCATGTTCACAGACACAGTCAAAACATTTTCTCACATTGTGTCTAGATCAGCAAAAGTTGCGGCACAGCAACTGGGGTCTTCTGGACAGAGCCAGCCAGGTGAGTCCTGGGTCTCCTCTGCCTGCACTGACTTATGACAGTTGCTGTCCCTTTAGGGTGCTGATTTTCTCCTTGGTATTAAAGCTAAGGGGGCCTCAAAGATGACTTTGCTGCCGTGGTCCCCCAATCTGTTTTAGCAGCAGAATCTTCCTTCAGTCTGAATGTGGAAAGTCAGATTTGTAAGGCAGGTCAAAAGTGGCATTGCTGTGCCCTGCTTGGTATTTGTGTGTGTGTGTGTGTGTGTGTGTGTGTGTGTGTGTGCGCGCGCAGTTCACACATCAGGGGCAGGTGTCTGTCGAGCCAGGTGTCCTTGGACTTCCTTCCCAAAATGACTTCTGAGATACGGCTAAAGAATCCCTAGGGCTTCATGGCACAGAACATACTGATTCAGCACAATTTCCTCGTTTTGTCTTTTAAGATTTAGAGGATTTCAAGCGACTTTACAGGCAACCTGGTTGAGTATGCGAGGAGAGTTAGCATTCAGGCAGACCAGGATGGAGTACCATCTTCTGTAACCTGGATGGCATTACTTCACTGTCTGAATCTCAATGCCCTTCTCTGTAAACTAGCTGTGATGCTCACCGTGCGGTAGTTGAGAGGATTGGGGGGGGGCCAAGGATGTGACTCCCCAGCCTGTAGAGGACGCTGTGTCAGTCCAAGGCTGCTCTAAGCCTGGAAACCATGGCTATGGCTCCCTAGTCTGGTGTCTATTCTATCAAACACACCACATCTCGAGAATGAAAGGAGCACAGCACGCAGGCTATAAAGAACCCGGAGGAGCCGACGGTCTCCAGGAGACCCTAAGAGATAATGCTGTGGCTGGTGGGCTGAGGGTTGGGAATCCTTTTCCGGCACTGTTTTTACGGCACCTGTGTCTCACTTATCCCCTTCTCACCACTACCTTCTGTTAGTGGCTGCTGACAGAGTGAAAGTGAGGTTTAAGTAGGAAAATGTGCGAGGCAGTATCGTGTGATGGCAAAGAGCTTTGACTCGACATCAGATTAGACTGGGATAAAGTCCTAGCTTTAGCACTTACAAGTAATGTGTGCGGATAGATATGCAAATTGCCTCCCAGGGTGGTAGTTGTCAGGGTGGCACGCCGGTGTCACTACACAGACTTTGGAGCTCCACGGCCTGTGTTCAAATCTCAGCCCTGCCTTTTACAGATAGTGTAACTACCTGATGAAGGTAGATAAACTGTCCTTCTCTGCCTCAGTTTCCTCATCAGCAAAATGGGTTTATAACTAATGGGACTGAATCAGATGACACCCTAAGGACTGAGTAAGTGAACATACATCAAGCACTCACAAGGCTGAGTAGCATGTAGTAATGCTATTATGAAATTCAGATTCGTGTGAGTCTAATTATTAGTAAGACATTCAAAATTCAGGTTATCATGATACACTCACATGAAAAATAAATTTATTCATCAAATATTTTTCAAATCATTATTTTGGTTGACATACATTTTTGTTGCCCTTAGTTCCTTTCATCATGTTTGGGGGAATTTTCCAGGTTGAGGCTTCCCAGAATGCTATCAAAAGCCTTCTTCTTTAATACCTTAACAACAATACGGATAGGTGAGGGTTTAAAAGCACTTAAGTTTAGAAATATTTTCTTTGTAGGGGGTAACCTCGATGGCTCAATCGGTTAAGCTCCGACTTCAGCTCAGGTCATGATCTCATGGTTTTGTGAGTTAGCTCCCACATCGGGGGCTCAGAGCCTGGAGCCTGCTTTGGATTCTGTGTCTCCTTCTCTCTCTGTTCCTCCCCTGCTCATTCTCTCTCTCCTTCCCTCCCTCTCTCTCTCTCCCCCTCAAAAACAAACAAAAAAATTTTTTTTCAATATTTTCTTTGTATGAATCAAACTGTATTCCTCATAAATGATGTAATATTTACAAAATCTTTTGGCCTAGCTCTGGTAAAGGCTGTGAGACATTGGACAAGTCTGTTAAATTCTCTGTACACCTCAATGAGAGGGCTGCATTGAATGACTTCTGAGTCCTGGTTTCATCATTCCAGTGTTCTGCGTTAATTCACTCAGAATCACAGACTTTGTTTATAGAACTAAGCTATAAAACAAAAAACAAAAAACAAAAGCATCATGCATGAAGTTTGATGATTGAATTCGAGAGATAATTTATTGAGATGTGAACATATGATCACAAGAAGAATCTTAGTTTCCTAATGGCTTCTGAGAATGATATAATCACTGTCCTAGAGATTTGTACCTAGATTTCAGATTTCTCCCTCCAGCAATTAGTTTCCTGCTCCCTAGTTTTCTCTCCTTTTCTCCTCTCATCTCTCCTCATGTTCTTTTTTCCCTTTTTTTAGTCTGTTTTCGTTTTGTGTGACCATTTGACTTTTCTGCTCCATTTTTCCCAGTCCCCCCTTTGAGCTGGTTCTTGTCTGTTCTCTGTTCCGTTTGCTAGGAAGTTGGGAGGGCGGGGAGAGGGAGAATACAGATTCACAGCTCCATCAGTAACGCTTTGCTCCCACACTGGGGCTGAGACAGCAGCCAGTACGTGGGGTGGGAGAGTATGGAAATGCATGGAGGCAGCCCTCACAGCTTTCTTAATCCACATGATGGAGGAGGTCTTATTAGTACAAGAGGCCTGGTTGGCAGCCATTCCAAGCCACCCACTCTGCCCTGTATGTTCCCTTTCTACTACAGGTGTTTTTGCTTTCAAAATTTTAACCCTCACTGGTCAAATCATGAAAGGGGATTATGTGTGCCCCAAAAGAATACGCCAGCCATCAAAGGGAAGGAAGGGAGAACAATTCTGAATTAGTCTGTGCTAGGGCTATAGTAACAAAATGCCACACACTGGGTAGATTAAACCTCAGATTTGGAGGCTAGATATCCAAGATCAAGGTACAGAGAGGACTGGCTCCTTCTGAGGACTGGGAGTTAGAATCTGTTCCTCTCTTCCAGTTTCTGGTGATTTGCTGGCAATGCTGGTTGTTCCTTGGTGTGTTGAAGCATCTGTCTTCGTCTTCAGTGTCCTTCTCCCTGTGTGTGCCTGTGTCCACATTTTGTCTTTTTATAAGGAAACCAGTCACCCTGGATTAGGGGCCTACCCTACTCAGCACGGCCTCATGCTAATGTAACTAATTCTATTTGCAATGATCTATTTCCAAATAAGATCTCATTCTGAAGTAGTGAGAATTAGGATTTCAACAGAAGAATTTGGGGCTGAGGAGGCATAAATTAACCCAGCAGATTCCCTTGACCCATCTGTAGGAATTCTCTTCACACTTTGGGTTATTGGGCCCAGTGGGAATGGAGGTAGAGTTTTGCCCAGCACTTGGTACATTCCCTCAACACTTCCCCACCACAGACCTCCCCGTGCCCAGTGCTTTATCATTAGACCTTAGCTTATATCAGGGGTGGGGCTGGTGACCATGGAGAAGAATGCTTTCTATATGAAATGGATGTGGTCACAAAGGTCCTGAATCCCTGGTGTGGTTAGCACTTGGCAGTGACTAATTTAACTACTAATGTGTCAACATGGAACACACAAAGGTGGTACAAAAATCCAACCGCAGGAGAGGGTATTTGGGTGGGGATAGAGGAAGCACGTGACAGTCCACATACAAAGTGTTCACCCTCTCTGGTCTTCATGGCTAGAACTGGCCAGGCACTGTTCCCTCAGCGGTACTAACACTATTGCTTAAGGACCGGAGGCCTACTCTGGAAACAAGTGACATAGTAATGACTCACATCAACTTAAAGAACCATGCTATTATCAGTGACAAGATGACAGGTGGCATGGAATCTAGACAAGGGCTCTCCCGTGGCCTGTTGAAGTTAGCCTTTTTATGCTTGGAAAAGATAGCAGCCTAATGACCTTCACCCTGTTAGAGCCTTCTTAACAGATGTGCCGATTAGAGAGAAAACGAAATCTAAAATGAACTTGAGGAAAATTTGTTGTCACTTTATTATTTATATGGGGAGGTGCAAGAGAGCACAGCCGTGTTTCATGCATGCTTGCACCCTGGGGGACAGGTCAGTGAGGATACGTCTGTTTTGTTTGTTCATTGACTTTACGCGGCATTGTAAAATCTATTCTGACAAAGAGGTTAAGAATTGATCAGTCCGATTAGCTGATTTTGTATGACTTATCTATTACTTTGGACCATTATTTTTTTTTCTAACTGTGAAACCAGTATGTTGTTTTTAAACAACAGAAGACTTTAAAATAAAGCACACTGACGACTGATTTCTGAGGTATAGGTGTTCATTATTACAGCAGGTCAGCAGGCATTGTGTATTTTAGAACTGCTCCAAGTAATTATGTTTAATGAAAGTTGTTTGATAAAATATTGCCCTGACGTCTGTCTGCTTGGATACTGAATAGTTAAATAATGATTTTCCATTAAGATCACCTTTAAATATCACTCTTGATATTTTTAGCCCTTGAAGGGTTAGTTACAACTCCTCTAAAAAGCTGTCTACATAAAGCACAGCTCAAGAGCAATAACTATATTCATTTATTTCCTCTGCTCTACAAGACATGACTTTAAAAAAAGGAAAAACCACATGAGTAACACTTAATTGCTTGTCTCTATACATATATACACCTATGTATATTGCTGGTCTATATGTATACGTGTATTTATATATAAACAAATACTAAAATTTGTAAAGTAGACTCTTGTTAGCGTAAAGTGTCTGAGGCTTTAAACAAAAGAGCTGATTCCGGTTAACAAAAATCAGTATGTGCAGCTATAAGTAAACTCCTCGTCTATATGGATTTAAAGGAGTTTGAGCAAAAGGGTCAAATACATACTAACCCAGAAGTCAAACCCCTAGTGTATTCTTCAGTCCCCAATTAAGTCAGTTCATAATAAGCCCCCCTCACCCTTATTTTCAGCACCAATTCTCTCTCTCTCTCTCTTCCTCCCCATTTCTGAGGTTATCCTCTTAGTTCACAGTTGGTACCCCCAGGCCATCAATCACCACACTATCTCTCAGTTGATCCCCTCACTATCAGTCTCTCACCTCTTCTTTGCAATTTACTCACTGGTTCTAGGCTAATCTGCCTATAATTTTCCTCTGATCTCGCCACTTCTTTGATTTAAAACTTCAAGCCAATACCCATTTCCTAAAGCAGTGTTTCTTCAGATGTGATCTCTGGATTCCCAGTCTCAGAATCATCTGGCTTGCCTTCAGACCCAAAGAACCAAAATGTCTGGGGAGCAAGACGTGGAAATTCAAATTTTTAACAAGCACCACCCCATCTCCCAAGAGATTCTTGAACATGCCAAATACGAGGCCTGTCGGCCTGAAGCAGTGATTCTCAACTTGGCCTGCACACTGGAATCACCTGGGAAGCTTCAAAAAATTGCTGGTGCTTGAATTTCATCCCTAGAGTTTTTGATTTAAACTATCTGGGATGCAGCCTGGGCATTCGGATATTTTTTAAAGCTCCCCAAGTGAGCATATGTATCAAAATGGCTTACGTTTGGCTACATTTAACAAAAAATTCAAAGAAGTAGTTGTTTAAAGATACCAGGGTTTATTCTCACACAGAAAAGGAGCCCTAGAATGGAATTTAGAACATGGAATCACTGTTCTGTTGCCCATTCTTAGCATATGGCTTCCACCCTCAACCTGACTTGATGATGCAAGATTATGACAGGAGCTCCAGCCATCAGTCCAGAATAGATGATGAACGGGGGAAAGGCTATGCTTCCCAGTGGGGTCAGCTCTTTCTAAGTAAACCCAAACAAAACTTCTAGAACTGCATCACGTAGTCATACCTAACTACAGAGGAGACTAGAAAGTGTATTCTTCTCTGACACGTTAACTAGAAGGGAAAGGAAGAGAATGGATAATGGCCAACAACTAACCATCTCAGTCATAGCACCCAAGCTGTACTCCTGGACTCTTCTTTTACTATCTGACTCTTTACTTACTCAAACTGATCTACTTCTTATTCCCTAACAGTGTGTAAAGGATGGTCCTCTCCTATTAGTCCACATCTATGGGTTCTCTCTATAAAAGCCTACCTTTTAACCATTAAAAAAAAAATCGTTTAGCCTCCTGAATGTCGAGGTCTTACGTGCAGTCTCATTACAGCCTACATGCTCCTCACACAGAAATCCACAACAGACAGAAGAGTCCCAAAGGGATTAACAAGATTTGGCCACTTTTAAATAGACCCATGGAAAAGATAAGAGGTGTAGGAACCTCTTGGGAAAGCTGGAAGTTAAGCAAGGTACGTTTGAGTATAGTTTTCATAAGACAGGAGTATAGTTTGAGTATAGTTTCCACCAGACAGGAAGTGAAATGAGACAGAGTCTACAAGGAGTGTAGGCAATGGCTCAAGAAAACCTGGGTGGCTCAGTCGATTAAGCATCCAACTTCGCCTCAGGTCATGGTCTCACTTGCTCTTATTCTTTCAAAATAAATGATAAATAAATTAATTAATTAATTAATTTAAAAAGAAATCATTTAGAATACATCTACCTGAGATTGAGTGATTCTCTTTTTGGAACAATTTCCTTTAATAAATCAAAGAAAGAATTTCATCAAGGAGTTAAAATCTGATGAACTATTAAGAATAAAAGGTAGAGAGGCAGCATTTTCTGGATATAGGGATAAGCTGTAAAATGACCTATGATCTAGATTATTATAAAGTCATTAAGAAAAATTGAACTTGAAAATCATGTCATATAAACCATGTTATACAGCAGTTAGGTCATAAAATGCATTTAACCCATAACTTCCAAAATTATAAACCTATGCAACATATGATGGCATATTCTTTGGGGAAATATATTCATTTGTAACTCTGGAAGTATCCTCCCTTTCTGGACCACTATTTATAGAGCATCCACCATATGCCACGTGCTTTTCTAGGTGCTGGAGATACAGCAGTTCTGAACAAAATAAAGAAGGTTCCCGCCTTCATGGTAAGGATGATCAAGAAATGCTGTGGGTCTGAATGTTTGTGACTCTGCACCACTCCTATGTTGAAATCTGAATGTCCAAAGTTATGGTACCAGTAGGTAGGGCCTTTGGGTGGAGCTTCAGTTATGAGGTTGAAGCCTTCATGAATGGGATTAGTGCCTTTATAAAAGGGGCTCCAAAAAGATCCCTAGCCCCTTCTACCATGTGAGGACACAATAAGAAAGCACCAGCCAGGAACCAAGAAGAGAGCCCAGGAAGAGAGCCCAAACATGACGATGCTGGCACCTTGGTCTTAGACAGCCTACCCTCCAGACCAATGAGCAATACATTTCTGTTGTTGTAAGCCACCCAGTTAATGGTGTTTTGTTATAGCAGCCTGAATGTATTGAGAAAAAACAAAACAGGAAAAAGAAAGTACAACTGAGAGAGTGACAAATGCAATGAAGAAAATAGAGTGATACAATTAAAGAATGATGATGCAAGGTAGGGAGTTATTTTCAGATAGGGTTTTCAGAAAGGCCCCTCTGGAATGTGACATGCTAACTTGGTATCTGATCTTGAGAAGGGGCCAGTCATGTGATGATCTGTGAGAAAAGCACTTTAGCCAGAGGCAAGAGCAAGTGTAAAGGTTCAAAGACAAAGTGACATTGTCATGTCTGAGGGGAAAAAAAAGAAAACTAGATTACCAGTTTGGAATTGTCTTCAGCTGCAAGTAACAGAGACCAGATTTCAGTGGCTTAAACAGAGAAGAGTTTATTTTCTCTCATAATTAAAAACTCAGGGGTAGGGGATAGGAAGCTTTGGTTCATGATCCAAAGATATCAGATATGAGATATGAGCTTTTCTGGAATACTTCAGGCCTTTTCCTCAAGGTCCCAAGAATCCTGCTTAGCTCTAGAAGCTGTGTCTGTGTTCCCAGCAGGGAAGAAAAGGCAAAGACATGGGACAATTAAGTGCATCCCTTTCAGAAGCCTCATACAGCAACTTCTATGAACATAATTTTGTCCAAGATCATGTCACGTGGATCTCCCAACCACAAGTTTCATGATTTCATTTGCATACATCTCTCGCCATACTAACTATCCAGTGAGGACAAAAGTTTCCCAATCTGTAAGCCAAAGTGATGCTTCCTGAGGCCCAGGACAGGATCTTTAGCAAAACTGGGGAAGGGTAGGGAGCTTGGACATGAGACGTGGGGAAAGAGCTACAGTGGGGAAAAAGAAGTAGGTGGAGATCCCTGAACGTCTACCCACTCCTTTCTGCCCATTTTTTTATTGAGGTGTTCATCGAACTCTGCATTACCTACTTGAACCAGGCACTGTGCTAGATTCTGGAAATGTCAAAATAAATAAAACACAGCCTCTGCCCTTGTGGAACTTACGGGCTAGCATCTGTACAGACAGACATGTAAACAAATTATTGCAGAACAGGGTCATCGATGCTGTGATAGAAATATGCAGATGATACAGGAGAGGCAGAAAGGACACAGCTATTATCTCTGCTTGAGTGGGAGTAGCCAAGAAATAAAACTTCATAAAGGGATGGTAGCACTTAGACCAAACTTCGAAGAACAAGTAATGAGTAAATGAGTAAATGCTCCTGTCTTGAACCGAAGGACAATAGAAATAGCAATGTCAATGTGCTGTACCCTTTGCACATATCACTTCATGAGTACATGAGTTCATCTGAATATTTACTTAGAACCCAGTGAGATGTTTCTCAATGTTTATTTATTTTTGAGAGAGTGCACATGAGCTGGGGGGAAACAGAGAGAGGGGAACAGAGGATCTGGAGCAGGCTCTTTGCTGATAGTAGTGAGCTTGAACGGGGCTTGAACTCACAAACCATAATAAGTTCATGAACTGAGCCACTCAGGCACCCCCAGTGACATGTTTTAAAGCCTGATATTTTGGCTAAGAAATCCATTTACCTAAAAGTCGCAGAAATTAGACCACAGGGGCCTCATCATAGAGCCAATATGTAGAAAGGTGGGAGGCGAGATTACCTTGGCAGTGGTCCTGCCAGGACTATAGTCTTTGGGATTCTTTGGACTTTTCCTTTATGCTTCCACGATAGTGGATTCATCCAGACCAACCGAGGCTTCATAGCTCCCTCCTGAATCTAGATAAGGTACACCTGGAGGCTTTCTGGAGCACCCTGAATACCAGATTTTTTTTTTAATGTTTAATTCTGAGAGAGAGACAGAGAGACAAAGAGACAGAGAGAGAGAGAGAGAGAGAGAGAGAGGGGGGGGGGGGGTGGAGGGGCAAAGAGACAGGGAGACACAGAATCCGAAGCAGGCTCCAGGCTCTGATCTGTCAGCGCAGAGCTGGACGCGAGGTTCGAACTCACGAACTCTGAGATCATGACCCGAGCTGAAGTCAGACCCTTAACCGACTGAGCCACCCAGGAGCCCGAAGAATACCAGATATTTTTAAAATTTTCATTTTGTAGTAAATTTAGGTTGAGGAAGTTGAGACATTTGGTTAATTGGTGGGACTGGGGTTTGAACACTGGTCTCTCTGGTAGCAGAATCTTTATTCTTGACACTATGCCAGGTGGTTCCCCAGACAGCCCCCTTCTTTCTTGGAGCAGTCCCAGAATTGGCCTACTTGCTTTCCTTCCCTTTCACTGCCACCAAATATTATTTCCACTCAAAGTCTCTCTCCTCCCCTGGACACACTTCAGGACAAGGACCTCTTCAGCTGGCACACAGCTGATTTGAAGGCTTTTAAGGTTTCCTCAGCTAGTAAGAAGAGGAAAACAAGCAAGCAAGAAAAATAACACAATGATGGTCTCTCTGAAGCTTCCAGTGGAATGTGAATGGATTTGGGCTCTGCATTCTGGAGGCCTCAGCACTTCTCCCTGAGCCCCAACTTTTTCAGACTTTCTTCCTCCATGTTATGTGTACTCAGATCGCTCCATCCTTGGACACCTTCTTTCCTGTCTGTTTGTCCACACAAATCATAAGAATGAGGACGTAGAATCAGACTTTTTCCCAAGTTGGGTAGGCTGAATTCTGGGTTTCAAGAACCAATCTGCTTCTTTCCCAGCAGAGGACATGTGAGTAGGAGTGGGACACCCCATTACCACAGTGACATTGGCCACATAGCTCCACTCCAAAACATCAGTGCATACAAGGGGTTCAAGAGAAATGGAAGTGAGAAATGGTACCAAATGTGCCAGGGCTCAAAGGAGAGCCAACTTCCCACTGTGGTGACAGATACATGCAAGAGAGTAACAGTGACACTGGATAAAAAGATGGGAAGGGGCGGCCTGGGAGGCTCAGTGGGTTAAGCGTCTGACTTCAGCTCAGGTCATGATCTCATGGTTTCGTGAGTTTGAGCTCCATATTGGACTCTGTGCGGACAGCTCAGAGCCTGGAGCCTGCTTTGGATTCTGTGTCTCCCTCTCTCTCTGCCCCTCCCCTGCTCGTGCTCTCTCTGTCTCTGTCTCTCTCTCAAAAATAAATAAACATTAAAAAAAAAAAAAAGCGGGGCGCCTGGGTGGCTCAGTCGGTTAAGCGTCCGGCTTCGGCTCAGGTCATGATCTCACGGCTCGTGAGTTCGAGCCCCGCGTCGGGCTCTGTGCTGACAGCTCAGAGGCTGGAGCCTATTTCAGATTCTGTGTCTCCCTCTCTCTCTGTCCCTCCCCCATTCATCCTCTGTCTCTCTCTGTCTCAAAAGTAAATAAACGTTAAAAAAATTTTTTTTTAATAAAAAAAAGAAAGGAAGGGAAGAACTCAAAAGGAACAAGAATGGGAAGAGATTATAGACCAATCTCAAAACACCACTTCTTAAAATACCCAAATCCCTTATCAGTGAATGCACAAGAGCTCCAGTCTCCCTAGCAAAGGGAGTTTAAAGTCACCAGTCATTACCCACCTTGCTCCCCCTTGTCAGAATGCCAGTTTTTAGCCAGAATGATGGCTTGTTAGAGCTTCAGACTCTGATTGGACTGTTTTATTCTCTTAGTGGGTCTCCTTTTGAAGCATTTCAATTTGACTTGGAATTTCTATTTCCATTCTTGCTATCTATTCCCTGAACTGAGGAATTGGGTGATGCCGATTTTTTTTATCTTTTGCAGATATTCGTGATCCATAAACAGATCATTTCTGATTTTTCATCTTTTGCTATCATTCCTATCACTGTGTCACTCTTGAAATTCTTATCTATCTTAGAATTAAAGAATAAACCACTCCCCCTCACCTGCACCAAAACATTTCTGATATATGCTTCTGAGATGGAAATTTATTAGGCAGAAATAGAGTTCCTAAAATTGTTGTGGGTGTATAGTTTCTTGAATTATACATCTCAAACATTTTGGGGTTTGTGTCATTATTTTTGTTCAAAAGGATTTTTTTCAGTTGTTCCACTCCTGTCTGTCCTTACTCTAGTCCAAAAGCAGCAGGTGGGGTAAGAAATGAGTAATGGGAAAGTCAAGGATAAATCTTAATCTTAAGACTACTGTTCTTACTAGCACTTTCTTAACTTCCATAAAAATCTATTCATTTTGATTTCATAATAATCCTTATCCCAAAATAGTGGCTGGTGTACAAAGACCTTCCCTTTGAGGACCACTACAGAATTTTCCACCCCCAAATGAGCTAGGTAAGACAACTAACTATAAAGGATCAGACCTTTTCTGTGGATATGATTTGGGAATGTGTAGTTTGGGTAAGTACAGCTGTCCCCTCCATGGAACACAGAAATAGCCTGAGAGGTGAGTGGCAGCAAGCTTCTAAACTGGGTATGTTAGGGTTTTTCAGACAAAGAGAACCAATAGGATATATGGTGTGTGTGTGTGTGTGTGTGTGTGTGTGCGCGCGCGCACGTATAAAGTGGAGAATTGATGTGGAGAAGAGGTTGATATCCCAACTCAGTAGCCAGGAATAGAGAATTCAAACTTTCTTAACCCTCTCGTTCTTTTCAGGCCCTCAATGGATTGGGGGATGGCTACCCACATTAGGAGGGCCATCTGCTTTACTCTACCAATTCCAACACTAATGTCTTCCAGAATGACCCTCACAGACACACAGAGAAACAATACGCAACCAAATATCTGGGTATTCTATGGCTCAAACAAGTTAAAACATCAAATTAACCATCACACTGAGCCAGTTCCCTTGATCATAGCAGATGGCTAAAAGCCCCACAACTCCTAATTCTCAGAGTGTAGCTGTGGGGAGATCACCTGTGGACATTTGGGAAGCCTTCTGTACGGGCAGTAAGGGGAGATACTTGAGGAAGCCCCTACCAGTCAGCATATGGTCAAGCATCAGAACATCATTCACCCCTCACCAGGGAGGAACTACGTGGTCAACGGTAGGTTCTGAAGGAGATTGCTGGATCTTCCCGACTGGGTGACTCCCATGAACATTTTTCACCATAAGTCATGTTTTCTTACTCTCTGAATTTTGAGCTCAAATGGCTGCATCTGTTTTAGTACTGTACCATCACTGAATAATGAGGAAACTGCTCAGATTATTTTAGGCCACACCATGTACCATAATGCAAAATCACTCGGCAAATGTTCTCTCCATAAAAACAAGCCTTATCAACTGTTTTTATATTCATAGATTCAATCTTTTGTTTTCTGAGGATGAAATATGTTTCAAGTTACCAAGTCTGTTCAGACTAGAGTGCCTTTAAATTCTTCTCTAAATTTCAGTATTAGGTTATTATACAGGGCACCACTGTAGCTCTGACATGACAATGTGAAGGGAGTTCAGGTACCTATTTAGGTATAATCTTTGCAAAAGAAATGTCATCACGGTTCATTCTGGGACAGTCTTGCTTCATGCTTCAGTATTCTCAGGGCATTCTCCAACTTCAGGCAAGGAAACTCTGTGGGCCATGAGGGGGAAAGATGTAGGAAAGGGCAACGATGTAGCCGGAGAGAAAGTGAGTTAGAAGAAATTTGTTCTTTGGGAACCATGCCGATTCAAGAGTTGGTATTGACAAGAGATAAAGGAATGAAGTGAAGAGAAAATAAAGGCAACTATGCAATCACAGGGTTAGGGGTCAGAGGACATTCAAGCTTTCCAAACTCAAGTCCATCACAGGCCCAGAAGGCAGTGTGAGAAAGAAAGCATGTGCCTGCATGTCTGAAACAGGCTTCACTGACTGCCGGTTCCCTGTGGAAGAGTGGGCCAAATGTGCTGTACTTGCAACCTGTTTGTTTCTTAAGAAGCTCCAGGAATTCATGTTTATGTGTCAAATATCAATTTTAAAATATTGGCCCACAGAAAGATTCTGCTGACTACAAGTGGCCCTCAGCTATCAGTGTCTATCTCTGTTACTTATCGCCTGCTTCCAGCTGAGAATATTTGCAGGCTGTTGGATGTGAACAATAAGAGAAATACAAGGATGTCTTACCATTTGGGTTTGGCTTTAGTAACTGTGACCTGTATTACCTTCTTAATTTCTTTGTTGCTTTCGGAATGGCACAATGTCGATGCTAAAATTTGTTATTACCTGTCACCTCATTAAAAAAGTAACCAAATATAGAAAAGTATTTTAGCCTTGAATTAGGTAATTAAGGCCCAAAACACTTAATTAGCATTAGGAACATGTAAAACATTTCTGGAATTGAACCTAAGGAGAGAAAATAGAGTATTTGTACATTTGCCCTCAAGTCAAATTGCTTGAAAGACCCTTTTTCCTTTGATAAGATGACAATTATTTAAATTATCATACAGCTGACACATTACTTTTCTCATATCAAACGGGAGCCATTGATCTTATTATGATTAAATCAAGACAAATAGCCTGTCAGATATGTAACAGAGTCTGAGGGCCACATGAATGCTGAGTAGAGGGTATTTTTTTTAACTAAACAAAATCCTAAGGGGGGGGGGGGGGGCAAGGATCACCCGGGTTTCTCGTTATTTATATGATCTGGCAGCGGATAGTATTTCACTGAAAGAAGATACTGTATACCAAGTACTGACAAATGTCCATTTGCCCCAGAGTCATAACCATTTCTCAATAGCTGTTTCTGAATTCGCAGCAGAAAGTGTTCCTTCTAGGACTTATTTCTGCTTACAATTGTGGAACCTACATTAAACCTTTCAATATTCAATGTGTCCCTTTTCTCAGATTCAAGATTTAATGTAGCCCAGTGGACTATCCATTCTTCTCTTGCTCTTCTCCCTGCTTACCCACACTCCTTCCCTCGATCACCCACAGATTTCCTCAGCCCACAATGGGGTTACGTGCTGATAAACCCACTGTAGGTTGAAAATATTCTAGGTGGGAAATGCATTTAGTACACCTAATCTACTGAATATCATAGTTTAGCCTGGCCTTAAAGGTGCTCAGAACAGTAGTTCTTAGCCTACAGTTGGGCAAAATCATCTAACATGAAGCTCGTTTTATAATAAAGTGTTGCATTCGGTAGATGACATGGACTCTTCCAACACTGAATACCATACTGACAGTGAGAAACAGAGCGGTTGCCAGCATATGGGCTTTTATCCCGGAGCTCGCATGGCTGACTGGGAGCATCGGCTCGCTGTTGGTATGGGCATCACAAGAGAGGATCATTCTACACATTGCTAGTCTGGGAAAAGGTCAAAATTTGAAACTGAAAGCAGTTTCTACTGAATGTGTCTTCCTTTCTGACCATCGCGAGGTTGAAAACTCCGAAATCAGACCATCATGTGCCAGGGACTATCGGTATATAGGTGAACTAAGGATAAGGTGGAGGGGCGGGGGGTGGGGGCTAGAACGGCATAGGTGGCACCCTGAGAGGGACAGAAGTTTGGAGAAGAAACTTAAGCATCTGGAGAAAAGCTGGGTCAAATGACTAACCTTTAAGTTCACGAAAACTCTAAGATCCCGGGATTCCATAGTAACTTAATTTTTTCTTGATAATTTGTTCTAGTTATAGACACAGCATCTGTATCTATGATTCGACATCAGCATTTCAAACATCAGTGTTATATTGCTGATACCATAATACCTTCTGGGGGCCTAAGGTCAGTAAGGTCCCCCATTTCTGAGCTTTCAAAGTGCCTTAAAAAATGTTATTATTGGTTATTATTTTACTACTCCCCAAAGGGATAGCACACATGAGCCCACTCATCAGTCTGTCATCACAGGCACCACGTTCTTTCAACCCCGCTCCCTCTGCCCCCAAAGCCTCTGAGCACCGTGAGGAATCCGACTGAGGGGCTGTGTGGAGGTGCTCTGAGAGCTCCCAGTCCAGAGAGTGGCAGAGGGGTGCTGGGTTCCACACTGAGGTGGGGAAATGGCCTCCTCTCCAACTCTGTGCATTACCTGATCATCTGGGGCTGAAGAAACTCTGTCCATCAGCTCTGGGGTATCTATTAATGCTTCTGCTTCTCCTCCAGCTCATCACAGAGGTCTAAATTTATTCTCACACCCAGGTGGTAAGCAGATACCATGCAACCCACCGCAGTCCTCTTCCTCCCCTTTGGGTCTATTTCCTACTCAAATCTACTTCCTCTCTCCCCCACGGATACATACAACACGTGCCCCCGCGCATATCCGCAGATGCAAATACTGGTGATGGATGTGGGGATGGGGGCAGAAGGTACAAAAGAGATAAGGAAAGGTGTTCACGACATGAGGACATCTCTAGCCCAGTTTGGTAGTCTAAAAAGGTCAAGGGAATAACTGGAAGAGCTACTGAAGCTCATATTCCTTCCTAGGTGATTTCACAAAGACCCTTCCCATCCCCTGCCATCGCAGGGTTCTTTGAGCTCACAACTTTAGAGCTGAAGTAGGTGCTGCGTACAATCCCTTGACTGCTTTCAGCCTTAAAGGCCCCCGAGAGGTGCACTTTCCCTTTACTGATGAAGTACAACCCACTGTCACTATGGATTTCTAGTGCTGTGCAGGATGCAAAGTGCTTCTCCAAATACGATGTCTGTTAACCCTTTCTCCTCTTGGAGCTGTGGACGATTCTATTCTACATACATGCAAACTGAAGAGCTCTGAGAGGTGAGGTGGCCTGCCTCTGGCCACACAGCATAGGAGTGACAGAGTTGGAATAGGAAACCCGGTCTCGGGACTTCCAGCTACGAGCCCTGGCCACTGTCCCATAGGTACCACCCTCCCATCAAGTCATTATTTGTCTTAAAGTAATTTCTGGATAACAGGAGCTGAGATCACATGGATTCCTCTATCTCTTGTAAATGGACACACGTTCCCTCTATTTATGATCCCTCATTTACCTTCATTATGTGTTCTGGTAAGTTATGCAGAGCCGGAAAACCCCGGTCATTGGAGGGCCAGCAGCGAGTCCTCAGGAGCAAATCCACCCCAAGGAAGCAGGCATCTTACTGGTGTAATTACTCGCAGAGTGGTGTTCTGGGGATAGCAGGGCCCCTAAACTCTTTCCAGCCCAGGCCCTGGGATGGAATCTGTGGTTTTGCACTGAAAGCTGAATCGCTAAATGCTAGAGCTTTGCAGTCCAATTAACTTTGCTCCCAAATTCTTCTTCAAATAAACGTTAGACATAGCAGGCAGTCTTCTAACTTGTAGTCTCTGCCCTGGAGGAGTGGTGGGTAAGCTCCACTTGGCTCAGCCTCAGGGTATACAATCAACTCCCAGCTTTACTGTAGCCAGGAAGGGGCAATGGCAGTGACAGACGGTTCTAGTCCTCTTGGCACCTCTGTGGGACAGTTGTGGCCTGAGGCTACAGAGGATCAGTTTAGCTGACTGTGGCCATGAGCAACAAGCAACTTGTTTAGACACCTACCGATATTTTACAGAAATCACCCCAGGGTTCTTGGAGACGCCTGAGGGGAGGCTGGCTGCCACCCAGCAGGTAGGGGCTAGAAGCTATGGAGAAGTGAGGGCTAATGCTAACTGGCTTTGTAGCTGTGGGCGCAGATGGTAGTTGCCCTCAAGCTGCAGCCCCTCGCTGCCCTCCTGCCCTTCCGCTGCACCAGCCCTGAAGCAGACATTCAAACTCTCTAAAACCTGCATCATTGCAAAAACACACATTCCTCTTTCCACTTCCAAGACAAAGACCCCATGAAAATTAACTAAGAAGTCACCCAAGTAATATACTCGGGTGCTGGTGTGCTCAAGAAAGAGTAATTGTAGGATGTTTCTGTGCGCTCTTGCTTCCAGAAGCCTCATGGCCTAAGCAGTGATCCTAACCCTGCTGAACATCCTAGTACCCAGAGGAATTTTTTAAGATGCTCTTACCGGGGCTCCACCCCAGATCAATTAAATCAGAATGTCTGGGGATGAGGCCTGGACACGATATTTATACAAAACTCTACAAGTATTTTACAAGCCTACAGCAGGGTTTAAGAACCACTGAGAAGTTGAGAGGAAGGAGGACTGAAATGATTAACAGACCCTATTTAGAGTTATCACCATGCTTTCAGCTGGGTTACTTTGATCAATCCCCTTGACTACTGTGGGCTGCACTTACCATGCCTACACTTCCTTGAAGCTGCACAAATGTGTGTGTACATTACAGCATGGCTTGTGACAGCAAAAAAGGAGGAATGATCTAAGTATCCAATAGAGGATTGATTAAATAATAGGCCCAGGTGCTAAAATACTGTGCAAACATTTAAAATGACATTTAGTGAAAAAAATCATATTATAAAACAGTTTTGCATAATGACCCTGTTTTTCAAACAAAATGAAAATTATATAAGTAGATCTAATTCCAAGGATATACACCAAAATCTTTACAAGTGTTCCTTTTTAGATAAATGACTTCCTTACATATCTCTGTTTTCTAAATATTTTGTATTAGATGTTTAGGGGCAAAATCTACACACACATGTCAAGCCATGAGTATCAGTCTTGAATGCAAGCAGGAAAATATCAAAAATAATTTATTTATATAGGTAGAGTTCGAGCTTTTATACTTATTAGGTAGGAAAATGCAAAACTCTGATGTTTTATTTGTCTTCTAACTTACTTATAAAAAGGTACTAGCCTTGGGGCACCTGGGTGGCTCAGGTTGAACATCGGATTTCAGCTCAGGTCACAATCTCGCAGTTTATGAGTTCGAGCCCCACATTGGGCTCTGTGCTGACAGCTCAGAGCCTGGAGCCTGCTTCGGATTCTGTGTCTCCCTCTCTCTCTGCCCCTCCCCCACTTGCTCTCTATCTCTCTCTTAAAAATAAATAAAACATTTTTAAAAATTAAAAAAAAGAACGGTACTAGCCTTGGGGTGCCTGGGTGGCTCAGTCATTTCAGTGTCTGACTCTTGATTTTTGCTCAGGTCATGATCCCAAGGTCATGGGACCAAGCCCCATGTCAGGCTCTGCGCTGAGTGTGGGGCCTGCTTAAGATTCTCTCCCTCTGTCCCTCTCCCCTGCACACACTCGCATTCTGTCTCTAAAATTACAAAAAAAGAAAGGTACTAGCCTTAAATTTGTTCATCTTCTTTATTTGGAACTAAAGATCCAGAAGAAAAAAATGAGAGAAAACATTTCTCCTACAGTATTTGTTCTGAGCCCTGGCGGGGCTGCCCCCATTTCCTTGGAGAGAATAATTAGAGAGGAAGCAGGAGTGAAAAAGGCAGGAGGCTGGAGAGCCAGGAGAGAAGGCTTTTGATCTGTTTTTCTTTTCTAGAACATTCTGTCATATTTTTTGCCTGGTGTGTTGGTGGTTATGAAGATAAAATGAAACCATCAGTCCAAGGACTGAGCACACCTTTAGCCACACAACTACTCAACATTCCCATTCATTCACACATGTTTCTGTGAAGGGAATAACTTAACTACTTATCACATGTGTGACCTCAGAGCAACCCCATCTCCTTCAGGTCTGTTTCTATCCCTAAAAAAGTAAGGAAAATAATAGCACCAACGTTCCTGGGCTGCTCTGAGAATTAACTCACGTGATGTAGGTAAAGCACTTAGCAAAACACTGAACACACAATAAGCATTCAATACATGCCAGCTATTATTATTATTATTATTACAACTTAGTCCAGCATTCCTTAACCAAAAACACCTTTCAGTATTACTAAGATTTTCACTGTAATCCAGAGAAAGAATTGTACAAGTTACATAGCTCTAACAGTTTGGAATGAGAATGATAAAAATAGTTTGGAAGATTATGTTTTGATTAGAAAAATGTACTTTTTTTTTCATCATTTCAGTACTAAAAAAAAAAAGATTATTATTTCAAGTGCTCAAGAATAATCCCTCTGTGGTTTAACACCAAGAATAGAATATTTCATTTCAGAAAGAATGCCTAAGAGAAATGATGAGCCACTGATAAAGGTTATTACACTACAAAATGACTTTGGGTGTAAGGCAAGTGTTTTTGTGTTATAAAAGTGATTGTGCCTTTCTAAATGTTTTCAAAACACGGTATATGCATATAATATAATGAATGCCTAATGACTTTTGTTGTCAGGCTCAGGGTTCAAGAGGACCAGGACTTGGTAGAGGAACAGGGAAAAAGGAACTTTGACATTGATGGTTTCAATTAACAAGCTTTACCGGAATAAATCGAGTATGAGAACATAGACCAGTGGTTCCCAAACTTGTGATACTATTGGTCACCTGGGGAGCTTCAAAAAATCCAAGTGCCAGGGGCTTATCCTCAGGGGTTCTGATTTACCTGATGGGGGGCATGCCCTGGGCTCCAGAATGTATTGTCTTCAGGTGATTCTGATGCATGACTAAGTTTGAGAACCACTACCCTAGACAAAGGATCCATCTGAGCAAATGGCCCCCAGGTGTCTCCCTTCTTCTTTCCTCAGGGGGGAAGTTCCCAGGGTGTGGCAACGGCGAGCAGCCCCCACTTGGGGCCCTCTCTGTGTTCCCCGTTTTTCCCTGCCCTGTGCTGGAAAAGGTACATCAACTGCCCAGAAATAATGTGGGATACATCATCCAAGTCCAATGATCAGATTTCAGACTGTAATTCATGCTGTGACAACAAGATGCCACCTCCATTTCTCGACATCTCCGTCTCAGCTCTGAGGCCCTTTAGCTGTGTCACATAACCAGAAAACTTTCATTGACATCCACATAAGAGCTTCCATGGGCAGGATTTTAATTCTGAATTCGATGGTATCAATAAAATGAGACATGTTTCAATCACTCATTTTAGGTAGACGCCAAAGTTCAGATAGTAGCTTTGAAGGATCTGGTAATCAATAGGCAAATACCCCCTGGTCTGAGCTCTGCTCTACATGGGTCTGTCTGTCTGTCTGTCTGTCAAGGAATGAGCTAAGTTGTGTCAAATGGAAACTTAGCTTTTGACCTGAGAAACAAGGAAGTCATCTACTCATCTTTGTAACATAATTTAAGCTTCACTGCTTACATCTGAAGTAATGATATAAGGTACTTTTTAAACTAAAATTTGAAGGCCCAGGCTATCTCCAAAAAAGAAACTAGGAAATATGTAACAGATGTGAATTATGTACAAAATCAAATTATATAGAAAAAAAAATTTTTTGTTGGCCTGGAATGATGAAAATAGCTTTAAGTTTTAAAAGTGCTTTCATGATAAAAATAATCTCATCTTGTCCTTAGAATATACCTGTGTGATATTTTTATTCTTGTGCTACTGTTGAGGAAATGGAGGCTTATACAGATCAAGTGTCTTGTCCAAGGTCACATAATCAATAAATAGAGTCAATACTCAAACTCATGACCTCTCAATTCAAAGGCCACTGGACTTTCCACTATGCCATGACTACAAGAATGCAAGTATGGCTAACTAAGACTCAAATTTATTAGATAATTTCTAACTTTTTGCTTTCCCCTTCATTTTCTTTCTAACTGCCAGGAATAGGCTTAGCTCTGTCACTGATCAGTAATTGAGGAGATATATCAATTAGGATTTTTTGCAAGAAAGAACAGCTTCTTCCAAATACCTTGAGGAGGAGGATTTATTGGGAGGTTATGGAGTTTGGGGAGGGGGGTGAGAAATCACACAATCAAAAAGGGACACAAACCAAGGAGACTGCACAGATTACATAACAGAAACCGGCTGGCCAAGATGTTGCTCTAGCCAATGCCAATGATGGACGCTGCTGCCCCAGATAAAGTCCTAACCATCCCTTCCTCTTAGGTCACATACCACAGCTTCAAAGCCTTGGTCAGAATGCCCAGTGTGTCAGGTGCAGTACCCTGGCTACAGGTGCAGAGAGAGAGGCCCTCTTCCTTTCGGCTTCCACAGTGGGAAGCAGGCCATTGGTACCCCTCAACACCACAGGTAATCGAGAATCTCCCAACAGAAGGAAGGGTCGGATGTTGGGATGGTCAAAGAAATGACAACTATCTCCTGCAGGACAACACTGATTTAAAAGATTATCTGTTTTTCTATTTTCCTGCAACATTAGAAAAACATTAAGAGAAGTTTCTAAGGAAAATTGGAAGCTACTATAAAAAGAGTATTCATTCTTACTCATTTTTTTTCCTTGTAAAAAAAAATCTGTGGTTAATAACTCAAAGCCACTGGTGACATTATTCAAGCTGCACAGTTAGAAAACAAAACTGTCCCTAGGGAGTGTGTTAGGAGGTCTGTGGGGTTTCACTCTCCTCAGCTTTCCAACAACCCAGCTCTGGTCCGTGAAAAAAGTAGCCCCATACAACAGGTTACATCTACTGTGAGCCAGAATCTGCGAACACACTGCTTGTTCATTCATTCGTTCAGCCTACATTTATTATGTACTTCTCTGCGTGCCGGGCATTGAGGTTTTCAGTACCTGGTACTAGGAATACAAAGATCAACACTCACAGATTCTGGAAAAACATCTTGCTTGTGCATCGGTGTGGTGGGCCTGTCTCTGTAGGTACGAATTTGAGTTTGTGTAAATTGCGATGCAAGAATTAGTGATAATCTGATTTTTCAAACCACATGGGAGATTTAGGTAATCTGCTACAGGAGTAACAGAGAGACTAAAATGTTTAGACCTTATTAAAATGTATCATCTTGGAAATTCACCTCCTGCTGTATGCTCTGGCTTCCCACCTGCCAGATTTTCCCCTTTTGGCTATGTGCATACATACTCAACTAAAAAATAAAAATTCCTTATTGCTAAGTGCTATTTTTAGAGAGAATCTTAGGTCTTGAAAGATTTTGTTCCATAAATCTGTTCAGCATGCTGTCTTTCAGAAAAATAAAAAGGAAGGAGCTCACCAAAGACAGGTTTATGCTTACAGTCAGGCTAATTTAAGCGATAAAAACAGAGCTAGAGACATACACGGGAAGAGCTGAACAAGGACTTCATGTTACCATTGTCTAACCCTTTTTTGAAACAGGGCAAGCAGCACCACAATTTGTTGTAATATCCTTTCTTTCCTGAAGCTGTACCTGGGTTGTATCAACTCAGTGTCTGTTTTCATAAACCCCAACAGAAAGAGGTCCCTAGAACAATGACGCTTAATCTGCAAAACACAGAGAGGCAGAATGGGCTTTATAAAAGAGCATTTTCTCTTTGGAGAAATTGTGTAAATACGCTTTCAAGTGTCAAAATAATAACCTTTTATTTCTGTAAGTTGACTGTTAGAGCATCTATGTTTGCTTTTCTAGGTATTTGGAAGGCCATTTCCATTTAAAAACATTAAGTAAAGATGGTGATGATCTAGTCTCCCACTTCACAGAGAAAGAAAAAGCATCAGCTGCTCAAATACCTCTATAAATAATAAAACAAAATTTCTCTAAATTCTTCAGTCCATGAGGGACTACTTTTACCTTTAGTGGCTCTCCGCATTCTTCAGGGAGTCCAGAGCTCCGCACGCTCCTGGCAATCCCTGGCAAGGCCATTTTTCTCTGGTGCATTTGGGGAGCAGGGGGCTTGTCCTGCATTCGCTGCTGAGTCAGCCCACGCTCCAGCATGCATCACCAATGTTACCAGATTACCCCCACTTGGTATTGCTCTTTCCTCACAACTTCATCCCATACACACATGGGTGGGAATGTGGATTACCACTCTTGGCCATCATTTCCCATGGCAACGCTAATAGGGAGCGGCTGTTACAAATTAATCTCTTCCCCTGCCCAAGCATCCCCTGGGTGCCATCCTTGAGAATTCTTCTGTATCTTAATATGGCTCAGGTGAGAACCATCCCAGTTTCTCCAGTAAGAAGTCAGGTAGCCCCTTGGTTTCTTTCCTCCTGAGTGAAACATCATTCTCCACCTGCATTCAATTCTCTTACCATTGCTCCTGAAATGTCTTAGCTTTTGTGTTGCCTTTTCAGCTTTAGAGGGATTGACGTGGTTGGTGATACCAAAACTCAGCCACAATAAGGCAGGCATTTTCAGGCCAACCCTGGTTGTATTAATGAATAAAAAACTGTGAAAGCCTCTAATACTAGGTTCTAGGACAAATGGCTCTACTTTCCCGATTTGATGGGCTTTGCAGAAGTGTATTTCTTGAGATCCAAAAATATCCTCTAAGACAGGTGTTCTCAATTTTGGATTAATATGGAATTACCCAGAAAACTTTTACAACCCCTCATGCCCAGGCCACAATCCACATCAAATACATCAGCACCCTTGGAGGGGGACCCAAGGTACTCAGGTGATTCCAAAGATCAACCAAAGTTGAGAATCACTGCCCTCAAAAGTGTCAAGGTGAGGAATTCAACATAAATATCATCACCTGATATTTTTTCTTCCCTAGAGTAACTTAAGTGCCTAGATTTGAAGAACCTGATTTTAAGAACAATTTCATACCCTTCCAAAGCCTCGTGTCTTTTTATAATTATACACATTGAAGTAAAACTCTGTTACAAGTAAAGGGCAGTGGTTACTCCAACTTTTTTTCCCCTCATGTCTGAGGTACATTACTCTTACAACAAAGATTAATGGAGCACCTACTGTTTACCAGGTGCCGAGAGTAACCCCGAAATAAAGCAGACATGATACACCCTTAAGGAATTGATATCTGCTAGAGGACACATACAATAAATAAGAAAACAAATAAGATTATTACATAAGTGGTATATGGACAAATATAATATAAAAATATAACGTGACAGTAAGTGGGTCACCTCCAGGAACAGGGAAACAGCAGCTGATTTAGGTGGCCAGGTAAGTCCTCTCTGAGGGAGTGACATTTGAGATGAAACCTGAATGGTAAAGAACCAGCCATGTGAAGATCGGGGGCAGAACATTCCAGGCAGAAGGAGGGTTGAGTGCCAAGACCCTGAGGCAGGAACAAACTTGGCGAGTTCCAGATTCTGACAGACTGGAGTGTGGGGACAGGGTGGGAGAGAAGGACAAGACAAGGTCAAGAAGGGAGTTAGAAGCTACCCAGGCTTGTTAAGTCACAGGGAAGAGTGGATGTGATTCAAAATGCAGTAAGAAGCCACTCGAGGAAGATATTTGTGTTTTTTAAATGTGTGGGGAATGATTATGGAGGGCAAGAGAGAAATCAGTTGCTTCGGTGATAGTGGCTTATTGTATTGTTTCAGAGATTAGGCCAGAAGGACTTCCAGATGGATTGAGGGGTGGAGGGGGTGGGGTGGGGAGGGATGAGGAAAAGGGAAAACTCCAAAATGAGTGCTCCACTTTTGGCCTGAGCAACTGACTGGATGTTAGTGCCATGTCATGAAACAGGGAGGTCTCGGTGAGGAACATTTGGGAGATGAGAGGACAAAAATCAAAGGCTTTCTTTGGACATAATAACTTTGAGATTCCTTCTGACATTCATTAATATCCATCAGAAGCCAGTGTCTATTAGGACAAGTCTAGAGCTCAGAGGAAAGGTCAGGGCTATACATCTAAATCTGAAGGTCACTGACATGGAAGTGGTATTTAAAACTTTGGGACTGGATGAGTTTGCTTACGGAGACAATGGAGACAGAAAACAGAAGAGAGCTAAATACTGAGCACTGACTTACTCTTCACCTTTTGGGAAGAAAAGAAAGATCCAGTGAAGGAGGCTGAGGAGGGGCCAGGAATTTAGGGTAATTGGACCCTGAAAGTCAAAAGCAAAAGCGTCTCAAGGCGGAGAGTATGATCATTGTGCCAAAGGCTACTGAAAGGTCAGAAATGTCTAATAAGTGACTTTGACATGAGCAGCCAGGGAGGCAAAGGGGACGGAAGTGCAGGCGTGAGGGGTGAAGAAACTATGGTGGGTGAGAAGGTGGTGGTAGTGGCCACTCACGTGTGTACCTACAAGTCTTGTGGTGCCTGGAAGCACGTGCTTATTATCCAGGTCCTGACTTACAGCACTGAGTGGAAAGACACATGACAAATGTGCACACTTCTCTTGTCAGGACAAAAGTGGGCGCGTTAGTTGCCCACCCCCAGTTGGCATGCTATATATGCAGTGGATCCCCTGGTTGGAATAATGGCTGCAAGAAACATGGATGAATGTTTGGGGGAGGATTGATTCTGCTCTTACTTACCCCAGGCATTTTCCTTCTGGAAAAATGCTACCTACACCGCCCCCCCTCTCCAGTTAACCATCATAATCAAAGAGCAAGATATATGGTCAGCTTAAAAAAGCTGTCTATGAAAGTTGCTTATTAAATGACAGAAAAGGCTAATCTAGCTTCAACCCTAAATCTCCTGAAATAAGACTTCTTCACATTCCTATTCCTTTTCACTTAAAACTTAAATAATCTTAAACACTGAGAACAAACTGAGGGTTGATGGGGGGTGGGAGGGAGGGGAGGGTGGGTGATGGGTATTGAGGAGGGCACCTTCTGGGATGAGCAGTGGGTGTTGTATTGAAACCAATTTGACAATAAATTTCATATATTGAAAAAAAACAAACTTAAATAAATTCATATGGCTTTTAGGTGAGGTAGGTTTTCACCTTCTTTCCACAGCAGATAGGAAGCTGTATATCCTCCTTTATGGAGATTAAATGGTCCTTGTGGCACTTTTTAGGTCGTGGCCTCAAGAAGTAGTTGCATTTGTGTCAACAGTTACTGTCAGTGGAACAGCTTAGTATCAGTTTTTTTTAATTTTTTTTTGAAGGTTTTATTTATTTTTGAGAGACAGAGAGAGACAGAGTGCAAGTGGGGGATGGGCAGAGAGAGAAGGAGACAGAATCCGAAGCAGGCTCCAGGTTCTCAACTGTCAGCACAGAACCTGACGCAGGGCTTGAACTCATGAACCGCGAGATCATGACCTGAGCTGAATGAAGTCAGACGCTTAAGCGACTGAGCCACCCAGGTGCCCCATCAGTTTTTTTTTAAAAAAGCAAAAATCTAGCCTTCTGGAAAAGAAACTCTGGAAATCAAAATGCACATAACACACATCAAAAAAAAAAAAAAAAGATTCAAAGAGACTTAGTTGTCTGGGGTGTCCATGCAGACAAGCCCTGGGGATACAGTCATGACTGACATAAATTACTATTAGTGGTGCCAATTTAAGTCTCTATGTTGCAAAAAAGAAAAAAAAAGATAGTTTATAACTTTCAAAGTCAACATAGTCTTGCTCTGCATAGCAAGGCTTTCCAAGCTGGAGTCCACCAGTCTCTTTGGAAAAGTAATGTCTTCAGTAGACATAAAGGAAGAGAAAAAGAGTGGTCCATAATCTTGGAGGAGGGCCAAGTTTGAAGACAGAGAAGCTCGTAGCCAGAGCAGTAAAAGGAAGACGGTTCCGATTTCCATGGGCAAACCTCAGTTAGGAGTAAGGGGTGGTGGTCATAGTGAAGAGATTAGGAATATAGAAAACTCTGAGAGAAACCATGTGAGGTATCCAGTGTGCATCAGGGACAGCGTGGTGCAAAAGAGAATGTGTTATCACCGGGGTGATTGTGTTCCTTCCGGTGTGGATTGCCATGGACACTCACAATAAAAGAAACCAAATACGTGCACTGGTCATGGCCGCGGTGGCAGCAGCAGCAGCAATAGTAGTAACTAGTAGGATGAAAATCTTAATCCTACTTGCACGTATTCCTGTAACTCATCTTTGTGCGGGGGGGGGGGGGGGGGGGGGGGGGGGGCGGTGCGTTTCTCATCAAGGCAAGGGATACATACCACACACTTTACTTTTCAAAACAGAATGTACATAAAGTATGCGTGTAGTCTGTCAATCAACACAGAATGTCTACATTTCCAGACTATAAGTATTACTTTAATTGACTCTCACTTGCTTGAGTCACTGGATTAAGGGAAGTTCCCCATTCGCTCTGTCAGACCTACTGATTAATGCTCATGTCAACAAGCATCTTCTAGTACTTGCCTTGGACTTCTGCCCCACCAGTCGAATTGTATGCTTATTAAGAGCCAGGTTATATTGGTTTCAAAACTTGTCTATGTTTATGCTGTCATTTTGATTAGGTAATATGATGGGATAGGAGGGGCAAAAAAGAGAGCTGTTAGTATAAAAACTAAGTCATTGAATAACTTCACAAAGTGACCGTAACAGTGAGCGGATAAGAAAAAACTTATTATCGGATTAGGTATGGACAAGATAACTATAAAAGGCTATGAACAATAATCATGAAATTCTAGGAAGAGTCTAGACATCACAAGTGTCTTTAAGTTCTGATGCACTTTAGAGAAACTGAAACGGGGAATTGGAGATGCCATATTGCGAGTGTGGTTTTTGCCAGATGGAGAGCTCCACAGTTAAAGAGAAGGTCCTAGCCTTTCACCAGAAGACTGGTGGGGGAATATGCAATTATGTGTCAGCTTAAAATAACAGTTTAAGATACAGAGTTATAGGAAACCTATTAACCACTCAATTGCCACTCATTGGGTAAGTTTTACTGTACCTGTGGGGATGTACACTTTGGATTTTCTGAGTTTATTTCTCACTAGAAGCTTAGCTAAAATCATTTATATTCAAGAGAAATAACCTAGAAATATGTTAGCCATGAGTTTCTCTAACTTCTATCCCTGGATTAGGTCAGATCCCAAAAAAAGTTACATTGCAAACCATTTCCTCTAGATTATGACGGGAATTCCTTCACAGAAATATGATTTAAGTGTTAGACTCTTGAATTTTATGGAGGACCCATAAAAGAAATGATCATAGGAAGAATATCTCTGTCTGGTTTGTCAAACTGGTATCTAAGCTTTCTAATACACCGTTCAAAGCCTGGTGCATGAAGAATCACATGATAAACTTCACTTAGTGTGAAACTCCTGAAGGCATCCGTGGGAAGAGTAGAAAAGAGAAGAGGAGAGAAATCATAGTTCTAGACATAACTGTCCCAACCAATTAATTACAAAGCTCTTTTTTCCTTCTGCTTTAACATTTCTTGTGGATTTCTGAATTTTAAAAGTTGATAAACCTAATACGTATGCATTATTTCCTAAACCACATGTACAGCTAATTCTCTTCCTCTGATTTTTTAATTGAAGTATATAGTTGATATACATTCCATTAGTTTCAGGTGTACAACATGGTGATCTGACCAATCTCTATGTTATGCAGTGCTCACCAGAAGTACAGCCACCATCTGTCACTATACAATGCCATTACAATACCAATGACTATATTCCCGATGCTGTAGCTTTCATCCCCGGATCTTACTGATTCCATAAATGGAAGCCTGGATCTCGCACTCAGCTTCACCCATTCTGCCCATCCCCTCACCTTTGGGAACCACCAGTTTGTTCTCTCCTTATGAGTCAGTTTCTGCTTTGTCTGTCCATTTGTCTTGTCTTTTAAATTCCACACAAGTGAAATCATATGGTATTTGTCTTTCTCTGACTTATTTCACTAGCATAATGTCCTCTAGCCCCATCCATGTTGTCACAAATGGCAAGATCTCATTATTTTTATGGCTAAGTTACACACACACACACACACACACACACACACACACACACACACACAATCTATGATGTATACTAGATCTTCTTTATCCAGGACACTTAGGTTGCTTCCATATCTTGGCTATTGTAACTAATGCTGCAATAAATGTAGGGGTGCATATATCTTTTTGAATTCATGTTTACAGGTTTTTGGGGGGAAATATCCAATGGTGGAATCACTAGATTGTATGATGTCTATTTTTAACTTTTTGAAGAATTCCATACTGTTTTCCACAGTGGCTGCACCAGTTTGCATTCCCACCGACAGTGCACAAGGGTTTCTTTTTCTCCACATCCTCGCCAACACTTGTTATTTCTTGTCTTTTTTGATAATAGCCATTCTGAAAAGTGTGAGATGATATCTCTTTGTGGTTTTGATTTGCATTTCCCTGATGACTAGTGATGTTGTGCATCCTTTCATGTGTCTGTTGGCCATCTGTATGTCTCCTCTGCAAAAAGGTATACTCAGTTTCTATGCACATTTTTAATTGGATTATTTGATTAATTACTGTTGAGTTGTATATGTTCTTTTTATATTTTGGATATTAACCCCATATCAGATATATCCTTTGCAAATATCTTCTGTTCAGTAGGTTGCCTTTTCATCTTGTTGATGGTTTCCTTGGCTGTGCAAAAGCTTTTTGCTTTTGCTGTATCCCAATAGTTTATTTTTGCTTTTGTTTCCCTTGCCTTAGGAGGCATATTTGGAAAAATATTGCTAAGGCCAATGTCAGAGATTACTACTTATGTTTTCTACTAGAATTTCTATAACTTCAAGTCTCACATTTAGATCTTTAATCCGTTTTGAGCTTATTTTTGTGTATGGTGTGAGCAAGTGATCCAATTCCATTATTTTCCATGTAACTGTCCAGTTTTCTTAAAACCGTTTATCAAAAAGATTGTCTTTTCCCCATTGTATATTCTTGCCACTTTTGTCCTAGAATAATAGACCATATAAGCATGGGTTTGTTTCTGGACTTTCTATTCTGTTCTATTGATCTATGTGTCTGTTTCTGAGCCAGTACCATACGGTTTTGATTTCTGTAGCTTTGTAGTGTACTTTGAAATCTAGGGTTGTGATACCTACAGCTTTGTACTTCTTTCTCAAGATTGCTTTGGTTATTTGGGGTCTTTTGTGTTTCCATAAAAAATTTAGCATTATTTATTCTAATCCTGTGAACAATACTATTGGTATTTTGATAGTGACTGCATTAAACGCATAGATTGCTTTGGATAGTATGGGTATTTTAACAATATTAATTCTTCCAATCCATGAGCATGGAATGTCTTTCCTTTTCTTTGTGTCATCTTCAATTTCTTTCATCATTGCTTTATAGTTTTTAGAGTACAGATCTTTCACCTCCTTGAGTAGGTTTATTCTTGGCAATTGTTAAGGGAATTGTTTTCTTGATTTCTCCTTCTGCTACTTCATTATTAGTGTATGGAAATGCAATTGATTTTTTTATATTAACTTTATACCCTGAAACTTCACTGAATTCATTTATTACTTCCTATAGTTTCTTGGTAGAGTCTTACAATTTCCTATTTATAGTATCGTGTTACCTGCAAATAGTGACAGTTTAATTTTTTCCCTACCAATTTGGATTCCTTTTATTTTTTTATTGCCTAAATGCTATGGCTAGGATTTCCACTACTAATGTTGAATAAAAGTAGGGAGAGTGGACATCATGGTCTTATTTCTGATCTTAGGGGAAAAGCTCTTAATTGGTCACCATTAACCATGATATTAGCTATAGGCTTGTTACATCTGGCCTTTATTATGGTGAGATATGTTCCCTCTAAACCCACTTTGTTTAGAAATTTTATCATGAATGGATGTTGAATTTTGTCACATGCCTTCTCTGCATCTTTTGAGATGACCATATGATTTTTATCCTTCATTCTGTTAATGTGATATATCATGTATTATGTATATATTGGTTTGCAGACACTGAAATATTCTTGCATCTCCAGAATAAATCCCACTTGATCGTGGTGAATGATCTTTTAAATGTGCTGTTGAATGCAGTTTGCTAATATCTTATTAAGAATTTCTGCCTCTATGTTCATCAGGAATACTGGCCTGTAGTTTTCTTTTTTGTGGTGGCTTTGTCTGGTTTGGACATCAGGGTAATGCTGGCCTCATAGAATATATTTGGAAGCTTTCCATCCTCTTCTATTTTTTTTAATAGAGGAAAACAGGTATTAACTCTTCGTTTAATGTTTTGTAGGATTCACCTGTGAATACATCTGCTCCTGGGTTTTGCTTCCTTAGTTTTTTGGTTACCAAATGAATTTCATTACTAGTAATTGGTACATTCATATTTTCTATTTCTTCACGATTCAGATTTGGCAAACTGTATTTTCCTAGGACTTTATCCATTTCTTCTAGGTTGTCCAATTTGTTGGCATACAATTTTTGTAGTAGTCTCTCATAATCCTTTGTATTTCTATAGTGTCAATTGTTACTTCTCCTTTTTTGCTTCTGATTTTATTTAAGTCCTCTTTCTTGATGAGCCTAGCTAAAAGTTTCTCAATTTTTTTTATCTTTTCAAAGAACCAGCTTCCTGTTTTATTGATGTTTTCTATATGCTGCCAAAAAGAGACCCACTTCAGACCAAAAGACACACACAGACTGAAAGTGTAGGAATGGGAAAAGATATTCCATGTAAATGGAAGTTAAAACAAAAAAGCCAGGTTAGCAACACTTATCACACAAAATAGACTTTAAAACAAAGACTGTAACAGAAGAAAAAGAAGAGTAATACATAATGACAAAGAGATCAATCCACCAAGAAGATATAACAATTATAAATATCTATGTGCCCAACACTGGAGCATCTAAGTACATAAGGCAAATACTGACAGATATAAAGGTGAATATAGGCTTTTAATTCTCTTGGGTAAATGCCTAGGAGTAAAATGCTGGATCATAGGATAGGTACATGTTTAGCGTGAGTTTTTGTAGCCACAGTTTTTGTAAAGGGACAATACCTATTACCCTCCTCAAATCAATGTGTAGAAATTCTTCTCACCAAAGCTTGATATTATTTCTCTTTTTCATTTTAGCTTTCCAGTAAGCAGACATTTTGAAAATCAGGTTTTCTGAGATAATAGACCACAGCTTCTCAGTGTTGGCACACATAGAAATTTCAAAGCTTTCTACCTTAAAAAGCACTTTCCGTCATTGGCTATTACCCTTCAGTAAACCAAATCCAATATTAAAAACAGGTAAACATAATTCAAGATGTTTCATGATAAAGAGATAATTTAATTCTCCTTTAAAGTGAGCTAAATTTAAAAAATAAATAAATAAAGTGAGCTAAATTTAATATAATGATTAGGACAATCCTGTCAGAAAGAGTCTCACTGCAAATTATGAAGATATAGGAAGTATTATCATCTAAATGTACTAGTAAGAATCGAGTCACTTAAATGGTGATGGAAATTCTTCACTGATATATCCATTGCAATTTGCATTCTATATAAGCAGTGAGTTTGGAGATGATGGTTCTGTTTCCACTTCTCATTTTTATTTTAATGAACTATATTTGAAATCATCATTCACTATGATCAGAATTATAAACTACAGTTTTGAAAGACACTAGCAAGTCTTTGGAGGGAAAATAATGAAATAGAATAACTGCCCACTTACAATTAAATACTGATTATTTTGTATTTGACTCCCAATCTTTCTCTCTCTTTCATGCAGTTTTTGTTTGATATCTGAATATCTGAAACTTGACAAAGTAAATATATGACACTGCAATCGAGTTATCCTCACAATTTCTTGTTGCATTAAATAAATATTTCTTTGTGTTAATATGACACACAAAATTGGTTGTCAACACCATCACCTAATCCTTTCTTTCTTACATGTACCATGGTAAATCTACTATAAAATCTGTTCACACATTTGCCATAATAAGATGGAATACAGATTTAGGTTTATTTATTTATTTTTTTTAACGTTTATTTTTATTTTTGAGACAGAGAGAGACAGAGCATGAACGGGGGAGGGTCAGAGAGAGAGAGGGAGACACAGAATCTGAAACAGGCTCCAGGCTCTGAGCTGTCAGCACAGAGCCCGACGCGGGGCTTGAACTCACGAACCGCGAGATCATGACCTGAGCCGAAGTCGGACGCTTAACCAACTGAGCCACCCAGGTGCCCCTACAGATTTAGGTTTAAACTGAAGGGATAAAAGTATTGGAAAATAATAGAGATACACATTTACATAATTAAGTTGGGAAAGGCTTTCTAAAAATGAACCGAAGCCAGTGACCATCAATAAAATGTTGTATACATTTGCTATGTGAAAATTTTACATTTCTATCTGCAAGTGAAATAGCCACATAGAAACAGATAAATTCAGAATGTGAAATATCTTACTGGACAGCTGACCCAATCTCTTCCAAAAAAGCTAATGTCTTGGGGAAAAAAGGTAAGAGACTGTTCTAGAGTAAGAAGAGACAAAGGCGACCTAACACCTTGTATGAGCTTTCACTGACTTTTGGTTTAGAAAAATTGAAAAAGATTTTAGGGACTTTTGAGAAAATTTGAAAATTTGAATACTCTGAGGCGCCTGGGTGGCTCAGTCAGTTAAGCGCCTGACTTTGGCTCAGGTCATGATCTCATGATTCATGAGTTTGAGCCCTGCGTCAGGCTCTGTGCTGACAGCTCAGAGCCTGGAGCCCATTTCAGATTCTGTGTCTCCCTTTCTCTGCTCCTCTCCCACTTGCACTCTCTCTCTCTCAAAAATTAAACATTAAAAAATTATTTTTAAAAATATGTTTTCTGTATTAAATAATTACATAATTAATGTATTTATCAATTAATTTCTGTAGCTATTTATTTAGCAATTGAAGGACAAACATACTATGAAAAATATTTCAACAAGTGTTTTAGAAATAAGTTAATAATTTACTTTTACAAATTGGTACAACAAAAACACTTGAGGGAAAAAAAGAAAAGAAAAGAAAACTGAGGACATGAAATCCCAAATCATGAAAGAAGAAATAAAATGATCAGAAAGGTTATGGAAATTTTTCCTAGTTTGAAGTAAGCAAAGAAATGCAAATTAGAGCCAAAGATTGAAAAAAATTGGGAAATATATATATTGTCAGAAATGGCTGGTACAAGACATAAATTAGTTTAAGCTTGATGGGCGACTACTTAGCAACATTTATCAAAAGCCTTAAATTTATTCCTCCCTTTCAAGTACCTATTGGTCATGTGTATGTCCTCTTTTAAGAAATGTTAGTCATTAGGGACTCTCTCTCTGTCTCTCAATAATAAATAAACGTTTAAAAAAAATTTTAAATAAAAAAGAAATGTTAGTCAGCAGGGAAATGCAAACCCAAGCCACAATAAGGTATTATCTCACACCTGTTAGGATGCCTATTAACAAAAAGACAAGGGGCACCTGGGTGGCTTGGTTGGTTAAGTGTCTGACTTCCGCTCAGGTCATGATCTCACTGTTCCTGGGTTCAAGCCCCGCGTTGGGCTCTGTGCTGACAGCTCAGACCCTGGACCCTGCTTTGGATTCTGTGTCTCTCTCTCGCTCTACTCCTCCCTCTCTCTCTCTCTCTCTCTCTCTCTCAAAAATAAGTAAACTTTAAAAAAAAATTTTAATAAAATAAAAGATAAAAAGCCCCAAAAAGACAGAAGGTAACAAGTGCTGATGAGGATGTGGAGAAGGAAAACCCTCTGCATTGTTAGTGGGAATATAAATTTGTGCTTCATTATGGAAAATAGTATGGAGATTCTTCAAAAAACTAAAAAACAGAGCTACCATATGATCCAGAAGTCCCCCTTATGGGGGGGACTTTGAGATACTGGTATCTCAAAGAAATATCTGCGCTCCATTCATTGCAGCATTACTCCTAATAGCTGAGATGTGGAAACAACCTAAGTGTCCTTGGATGGGTGAATGGATAAAGAAAATATGGTATACATACAAAATGGAATATTATCCAGCATTAACATGAAGAAAATCTTGTCATGTGCAATGACATGGGTGAATCTAGAGAACATTATGCTAAGTAAAATAAGCCACACACAGAAAGACAAATACTGCATGATCTCATTTACATTTGGAAGCTAAAAAAGTCAAATTCATAAAAGGAGAGAATAGAATGGTGGTTGCCAGGGGTTGAGGTAGGGGAAATGGGGAGATGGGTCAAAGGGTATGACGTTTCATTTATGCAGGATGAATGAATTCAGAAGAACAAATGTACAGCATGGTGACTACCATTAATAATACTGTTTTATATACTTGAAATTTGCTAAGAGAGTAGATCTTCCCATCACACACACACACACACACACACACACACACACACACACACACACACACAAATGGTAACTATGCAAGGTGATGGATATGTAAACTAGCTTGAATTGATTGTGGTCATCATTTCATAAATGTATATATATATCAAAACATCACATTGTACACCTTAAATAAAAACAGTTTTTATCAATTATACCTCAATAAAGCTTCTTAAAAATATTCCTACCCTTGCAGGGGAAATCTCAGTTGTAGTAATTTATCCTAAGAAAATAACTGTGCATTTTGCAAGGACTTAAGAATATAAGTTTTCCATACAGTGGAATTCTGTAGGTGTACTAACATGGAGAAGTTCACGATGTACCATTATTCTAAAAGCGGGTTACAAAATACTATTTATGACATGATCTCACTCATTCTAAACTTGCGAGGTTTATACATTATATATTTACTTAAGAAAACACCTGAAAAATACAACGAACGTCAATTATTACTATGTGGGATTATAGGTAACTTTTTTGTCTTCTCTATTCTAAAATTACTTTCCAAATATTCTATGAGCATGTATTCATTCCCTATTAAGGGGGGGAGGGATGTTACCTTCAAAAGAAAGCAGTCCATTTGGAGCTTTGCTAGTCTTTTGAGATTTTTTTTTCCTACTTCCTTTTGCCACACAGAAAAGTGCTCAGGACCAACCTGATTGTAGCCTCTGCTGTATTTCTGTCCGACTTAAATCTATCAGGAAATATGAGGTACTTTCCCACATGTTATCTATACTAAACCCTATGAAGGCACTTGAAATAAATCTGATCTCTTCCTTTTATAATTAAGCAAAGAGAAGATCACAGAAATGAAATGACTCTTTTCCCTCAGTCCGAGGGAAGTGGTGGGAGTGGGGTACCAGGGCTCCAGGCTTTTCCACAGACCCTCAGGAATGGTTTTCCAAACAGCGGTGAGGTACATCATGCTAACGAAGCCAATCGTGCCTGATTTGTTGTCCTCAGGGATTGATACTATTTACTGAATACCACCCTGAATCAAACCTAAATTCTGCTTTTTAAGTGAATTTCATAAATAAAATAATTTTTACTAAATTTTTTCTTTAGAAATAATTTCAGACTTACAAAAAGGGTGCAGAAATAAAGCTTGTGAAAATACCTACCTACCTACTGTAAATATTTTATTCACTTATTACAAATATTTTAACCCTATTTGCTTTATCACTTGCCATATATATAATTAAAGATATGATTATTTTTCTAAATCATTCAAGGGTAAGTTGAATCCATCATGGCTCTTGACACCTAAATATTTAAGTGGACATTTCCTAAGAATAGGGATGGTGTATTACATAACCATAGTACAGATATCAACATCATAAATGTACATGGAAATAATAATCATGTAATCTATCCATATTCCGTATTTGTCAGTTGACCTTAGTAACTGTTGTTTATAGCATTTTTGCCTCACATTTTCAGTACAGGCTTTAATTTAGGTCAGGTATTGCACTTAGGTGTTATAACTATTTTTTTAATGTTTATTTATTTATTCTGAGGGGCTCAGGGGCAGAGAGAGAAGGAAAGAGACTGTCCCAAGAAGGCTCCGCTGTCAGTGCAGAGCCTGATATGGGGCTCGATCTCACAACCACGAGATCATACCCTGAACCAAAATCAAGAGTAGGATGCTCACCAACTGAGCCACCCAGGTACCCCATGTTATGACTCTTTAGCTTCTATTAATCTGGGCTATTTCTATAGAATTTTTTTTTTAATCTTTTACACATTTTTGAAAAAAAGCAGCCCTCCCTTTTTTTTTTAATTTTTTTTTTTAACATTTATTTATTTTTGAGACAGAGAGAGACAGAGCATGAACGGGGGAGGGTCAGAGAGAGGGAGACACAGAATCTGAAACAGGCTCCAGGCTCTGAGCGGTCAGCACAGAGCCCGACGCAGGGCTCGAACTCACAGACTGCGAGATCATGACCTGAGCCGAAGTCGGCCGCCCAACTGATTGAGCCACCCAGGTGCCCCCAGCCCTCCCTTTTTAACAGAACTCTTAGTCTGCTGTGACTGCCATAAAAAGGTGTCATAGAAGGGTTCTGAGACAAGAAATTGATTCTCACAGCTCTGGAGGGTGGAAGTCCAAGATCAAAATCCCACAATGGTTGGGTTCTGGTGAGGGCCCTTTTCCTGGCTAATAAATGGCTCCCTTCTCACTGTGTCCTTACATGGCAGAGAGGAAGAGAGAATAGGCTCTCTGCTGGCTTTTCAATTCAGGGCACAAATGTAGACCAAGGAAGACACTGCCCTCAGGACCTCATCTAATTTGACTAACCTCCCAAAAGCCATATCTTCAAATACCATCACACTGAATATTGGGGCTTCAACATATCAATTTTGAGGGGACACATCTAGTCCATAATATAGAACGTTCCTCATTTTGTAAAGCAAATGCATTTTTAGATATATTAGAAATGAAATAAACTAGGGGCACCTGGTTGGTTGAGTATCTCAGTTGGTTGAGTATCTGACTTTGGGTCAGGTCATGATCTTGTGGTTTGTGGGTTCGAGCCATGTGTCACACTCTGTGCTGACAACTCAGAGCCTGAAGCCTGCTTCATATCCTGTGTCTCTATCTATCCCTCCCCCACTCGCACTCTCTCTCTCAAAAATAAATGAATAAACACTAAAAAAATTTTTTTATGAAATGAAATGGCCTAAACCTATAAAATAGTATTTTCTAAAGCCATTAAACCAGAATAAAATCATAGCAGCAATTTCCCAAATTGAGTGCTCACTGAGCTGATATTTTATTTTGTTGAAACCCCAGTCGTTACCACCTAGTCTCTGTATTGGGCTTTCTATTTATGTGTCACCTTCATTCAAGAATGTGCCCCCTTCTGCCAACACAGTATTAAAATAGAAAAAGATTACTCTCTACAGAAACACACTGTGTCTCAAGGATTTTTATGGAAGTCATGCTATATCAGAACCATAGAATGTGCTTCAATTCATTTTTAGACATCAAGTATTCAGAAAAAGTATTTCAGATCAGCACTTGGCTAATAAGAACAAAGGAATTTTTTCATGCAACTCCTGATCTTTTTTTTAAGTCATCATAATACATTATGTTTCTTCTGTACTTTGTTGAAATATTGCATCTTGATTTCTTCTCATTATGTTAAGCAGTTATTAATATTGAATTAATTAGCCCATTACATGTTAGTATACTGTTGTTTACTGTTAACCTAAAATCTTTCACTTTGGGGGTGCCTGGGTGGCTCAGTCAGTTGAGCATCCAACTCTTCATTCCAGCTCAGGTCATGATCTCTCAGTTTGTGGGATTGAGCCCCACTTTGGGCTCCACCCTGACAGTGCAGAGCCTGCTTGGGATTCTCTCTCTCCTGCTCTCTCTCTGCCTCTCTCCTGCTTGTGCTCTTTCTCTCTCTCTCTCAAAATAAATACATAAACATGAAAAAAAAAACATTAAAATCTTTTACTTTTTAAATTTTAAGACACTTTTTCTAGTATTCCAATTAGGTATCATCTAGTTCAAATGTACTTTCTTTTAGAAATGTATTTGCTAACCTGACATCCTTAGATTAAGCTTATCAGTGAACCCCAAACAGTACCCAACTCCATGTTTGATACCTTACAAACTTGACCCTTCCTCGTTAATTAGAATCTGGGTATGAACCTTTTTTCAAATAGTTTTGAAAAATTAAAGCATCCCTTTATCTCTTATCTACAAAATTCAGTTTCCTTACTTTCAAGGTATATTCTAAAACAAATTACCCCAACATTCAATAAAATGTGCTTCAACGTGATCAAAAACTGTTGATAATGTGGTCTAATGTAAGCAATCCAGATACACTTACCCAATAAAAAAGTTTCCAAAATGGGGCGCCTGGATGGCTCAGTCGGTTGAGCGTCCGACTTCAGCTCAGGTCACGATCTCACGGTTGGTGAGTTCAAGCCCCGCGTCGGGCTCTGGGCTGATGGCTCAGAGCCTGGGGCCTGCTTCCGATTCTGTGTCTCCCTCTCTCTCTGCTCCTTCCCCGCTCATGCTCTGTCTCTCTCTGTCTCAAAAATAAATAAACATTAAAAAAAATTTTTTTTTTAAAAAAAGTTTCCAAAATGATATGTTAAAATGTACACATTAAGAAAAATTCCAATTTTTTCTTTTTTTAACTCCCTTTTTTCTATTAATTGTGATTATTTCTTTCAAAGGCAGTAATATTATCTGAACATCTTTCCAAAATCATCCAGTTTTTAGACTATATTTGCTACCTCCGACATTTTCTTGATTATTTAGCCTTTCAAGGAGGATATGTGTTACTGCATATCCTTTTTTTTTCTCCTTTGTCTTTGCTAATTTCTCAACAAAGCAGAATTTTTTGTTTTTGTAAAACAAAAGTTTTGGAATAAAAATGACCCAATATACCTAACATATATTCACTTTTAATTTCTTCTACATGGGAAGCAATTATTTGACCTGATTTGACATAATCTGGAAATAGAATTTCTTCTTTGTGCTCCACGTCGACTCCTAACACCTGCTTCTGAATTTAAATTGAGGGTTTTCTGGACTTTTAAATGTTGCTTTCTTCTTTCATTGACGTGCATGGACCATTTCATTTACTCAGAGGCTTTTGATTCTGTTTTGAAACAACATGGTCATGGTACAGTTGTAAATGCTCAGATAATCTGAAATCAGAATTTTTTATTTCATGGAGTTGTATGATCCAAAAGAAAATAAATGATCAAGATTTAACTTTTTTTCCTCTCTTAATGATAGTTTCTGTGGAATAAACCATATCGGATTCACACCTGCAATCTGTAATACTTTAATGCCAGTCCTTTTATTAAGGAATTTCTGGTGTTTTTGTGTTTTAGCCTATTTATCTTTTCTTTTCTTTTTGGAGCTTCATTGTTAATCTCACAGATGACCTAATATTGCTTGAATTTGTTACTGTTTCCTTCCTTCCTTCCTTCCTTCCTTCCTCCCTCTCTCCCTCCCTCCCTCCTTTCCTTCTTTCCTTCCTTCCTTCCTTCCTTCCTTCCTTCTTTACTTTATTCCCCGCCCCCCAAAACAGCAGGCACACAGCATGCCTGCATTCAGTGTTTAGTGTAGTCAGTATTAAAAGCCTGGACTTTGGAGACAGTATTCCAGTCCCAGCTTAATAGTTCTGTGATCCATGTGAAAGTAATCCATCCTCATCTTTCTCCATCTTTAAAATATCAAGGATATCTACATCAGAGAGTCTGTGTCAGATTGGGCAGGATAATTTGTGTGTTTCACTTCTGGCCATACACTTGGTTAGAAAACTCTAAGGGCATACAAGACAACTAAGTTGTGTAAGCTACAACAAGCAAACACCCTTTTAAATGTGTAACTCATCTTGTAGGAAAGAGAAGTCCCTAAAGTCAAACATGAAGGGGGAATAGGGGCACCTGGGTGGCTCATCGGTTAAGTGTCTGACTTCGGCTCCGGTCATGATCTCACAGTTTGTGGGTTTGAGCCCTGCGTTGGGCTCTGTGCTGACAGCTCAAAGCCTGGAGCCTGCTTCAGATTCTGTGTCTTCCTCTCTTTCTGTCCCCTCCCCCTCTGGCACTCCATTTCCCTTTCTCTTTCTCTCTCTCTCTCTCTCTCTCTCTCTCTCTCTCTCTCTCTCAAATAAATAAATATTTAAAAAAAAATTTTACTGAAGAGGGAATAAAAAGCCAAGTGGTAGGCAGCATGGACTGATCCAATGGCTTCCCTGAAGGAATTTGCTGGCTCCATTACTGGTGAGCTTCCAGTCGGAAGGCCATGTAGGGATAGGAATTAGAGGTGAGATACTCCCATGAAGTCATGTGCTGGCTGTCTGTTCCTTGCCCCTCCAGATCGACTTTTCACCCACCTCCACCTTGTATCACTGGGCTCCCTTCTCCTCTGGCTTCCAGCTGGACTTAGCCAATAAGGAAGGAGTTGGGAAGGAAGGAGAAGAGTGAGGTCAGCATATTTATTTTCCTGTTTCCCTCCCTGTGCAATCCCTTTGAAGTGGTTATGTCCCATGGGTGTCCGACATATACAACTCTCTCCCCTTGGGTCCCAGGAACATCTCTCTGCCCTAGTTCCTCAGAGTGGTGACAGCACCATGTGACCAGCTTCAGGTTGCTGTGACTCCCATTTGCTCTTCATACCTTTGTAATAAGGAATATGTAAAGAAATACTCCTCAAACCATCCACTGGTTTTCTGGTTGAGTTTCTGATACAAACCAAGAATTTCAAAGGGCCACATGTTTAGTGAAAAGGGAATCCAGGGGAAATGTACAACCAGCACAAAGAGATCACTTGCTTGATTTGGCCTTCTAAGAAATTAGAACCATGCTTTACCCTGCCATTGTAGCTCAAGAGCAACACATCTCAGATATCTACAGAGAAAGTCCTGCTGAATATGAGGTCACAAGCTTAAATTGTGAAACACACAAGGAAAGAATCTTGCAAAGGTGCAAGAGACATGGAAAATAGTAGGACTGAATTCTCCAAGAGCCTTAGTTAATAGCATTGCCTGAGGCGCCTGGGTGGCTCAGTCAGGTAAGTGTCCGACTTTGGCTCAGGTTGTGATCTAGCGATTCATGAGTTCAAGCCCCACATCAGGCTCTGTGCTAATCACTCAGAGCCTGGAGCCTGCTTCAGATTCTGTGTCTCCCTCTCTCTCTGCCCTTCCCATGCTCACACTCTGTCTCTCCCTGTCTCAAAAATAAATAAACATTAAAAAAAATTTTTTTTAAAGCATTGCCTGATAATGACTTAGAGGAAGGGTGTCTTAAATTATCAAAGACACAGAAGACTTGAAAACATGAGAACAAATAGAGTATGTAAAAAGACCAAGCACGCCTGGAGAAGAATTCAAAAAATTTTCAGAAAGGAAAAACATATAATCATTAAAAATAAAAGAGGCACTCAGTAAATGGGCGATAAATCTTGCTACACCTCTCAGTGGACTGTTCCCTTATGACCTGAATGAGCAATTTGTATTTTACAAACATATTTGTCTGTGCTACTCAATGCAATGCAGTGTTTGCATGTTTCTTTTGTTTTAATAGTAGTGTGGTTTTTATCTAGTTGCGCCCGTTGGTCTCACCTAAAGTTGTTTTAACCTTCAAACAAAAAGCTGGAAGTAAAAATGCAGACAAATTTTCATGCATTTTGAAAAATACAATGGGAAAAAATTGTTCTGAAGTTTTAGAGGATACAAACTAAAAGAAATCAAGGAGTGTATAAAATTGCTAGGAAGCAGCACCAGAAGAAAAAAGATAAATATTACCTGGGATTTAGAGCAGAGACTTTAGCTGAAAATAGGCGATGGGTACGGACGGACAGTTGGCAGAAGCAAACATGAGGGAAAATAGTCAACTCTGCTCGTGGTTGAAAAAAACACATGGGAATATAGAATTGTACGCACTGTAAATTAGCAAAATGTCAAAAAAATGAATACAGCCTGTTCTGGTAATTCTATGTTAAAATTGGCCTACGTATATATTTCTAGAGACACAGAAATTTAAACTTACATAATTAAAATAAAAACCACAGTTCCTTAGTCACAGTAGCCGATTTCAAGCGCTCAATAGCCACATGAAACTAGGAGCTATCATACCTTTCAGCACAGAATATTTCCATTAGCACAGGAAATGCTACTGAACTGGAGTCTGGAGGATAGACACAGGAGCAATAGATCTTAAAGATGCACAACTCTCATAGTACTTGACATTTCAAGTTGTTCTCCAATGCTTTTAGCGGTTGATCTTTGCATTGATATGTTACCCAGTGTCCTCTTAAACACTTGGCATTTTCAGACCTATTTTTCTAATCTAATGGAATGAAATAATATATCTCGCTGATTTAAAAAATTTGCATTTTCCTGATTACTAATTAGGTCAAGTATTTTTTTCACGTATTTATTAGCCTTTCATATTTCCTCTTCTGTGAGTTGCTATTTTTTTCCTCCACATTACCATGTTGAAATTATTTAAAATGGGAAAATGTTTATGATATAGTGATAAGTTAAAAAAAAAAAAGGACAAGCTTTTATTCTTTGTTTTCTAAGTCTTCCTCTTAGCTCCACGTAGACAGAGTGATTATTTTTCTTTATCCCTGCTATTATTTTTATTTGACATTATTCCTTTCTGGTAGAACACTGTGTGCTTGACCTAAAAAAAAAAATTGTCTGTGTTTGTGTGTATGTGTGTGCCTGTCTGTGTCTGTGTGAATGTATGCGTGTGTGTATAAAAGCAAGGACAGAGCGGAGAGAGAAAAACAACATTTCAAGATTTGTATCTTTAATTAGACTACATGTTTAAATTGCAAAGGAAACTGCCTTCCATAACTCAAGTAGAAGGAAATGAATTTGTGTATATTGTTTGGAGACCTCACATATTCATGTTTTGGAAGTTAACTTAAGCACACAGTAGTCCAAGTAGTCAACTTGGAAAAGAAATGACATTCTTTAAAGAAGTGAAACTGCAGTGTTTAGAAACAAAAACAGAAACAAGACAAAGAGAAATGATAGTGTAAAAACCGAATAGAAATTAATTCCTGCCCAACTTCAATCCTTGGGAAAAACGGGCTGTATTCCCTAGCACGTTTCATGGCAGTTTTGGCATCCAGCATGTGGAACCTTCCACTAGTGAAACGCAATTAAGTTCCCACACGTACCCACGCAGATTTGTCCCCTATTGGTCCTTTCCCTCTGTTTTACTGTCAACCAGGCTCTTTTCTATTATTCTTTCATTTCCTGCCTAGATCATCTTTCCCAATTTCCCTGTTTACACTCTGCTGAACGACGTTTCCCACCCCCGGTACAGGTGCTCTTTACAGCAGGTCCGAAGAGAACAAGGATTTTTACCTTTAACAAAGACAGACAGGAGCCGTCTTTATACCTGCTCATTGAGACTGCAGTCTCTAGATGATGTTGCAGCCTCACATCCTCCAAGTGATTTTTGTTAGCTGTAGGCACACCGGGTATCTGTTATGGATGTCTGGAATTTTAGTAGCGTGGGCTAGAATATGACTTTGTGCATTCTCTCTCTTTCCCACTTGCTTCGAAATGAGCACCCCTGTAAGTGACTTGTTCAGAACAGGAGTCAGAGAGCCTCTCAGTTTATTGTTCTTGCCCTTGCCCTTGCCCTTGCCTGGAACAGTGCCACTTTCCAGTGGACTCACTTTGCGGGGCTCTTTGTTAACTCATGTACAAATTTGTAAAGTGGGTGTTGCTGCTTTTCCTTTGATTTGCAGTAAGGTGTCAGTTCATTCTAAGGGTGTTGTGACATGAGTTATAGGACAGGAAATGAAAGAAGGCCACAACGAAGTAAAATTGATAAAACAAGATGTTTTTAAAATTAGGATAAAACCTTGCCCAGTAAAACCTGGAGCGCCAACGAAATAGGATTTGCAACTTGAATGCACACCCTTCAGGAGGCCTCTCAGAAGAATTGCCAAGCAATGCTTGACTTCCCAGGGGCGCTTGTGCTGCGGGATGCCATATCACTGTGGTCCTAGAACCTCCCATGGTCTTCCATCTGCTGAAGTTTGAGCTAAGGTGTGCATATTTGGAGCTACTTGCTAAGATTTCCCTAACGTGTATCCTGGATGTTATCTAAAAACATTTTTCTTTCCAAGTGCCTGGAATGTACTGGGACTTTTCCTGAAGCTACTCTTTTGCATAACAGAGTCAGATTTGCGGCTGTGCAAATGATTTGGGGATGCTCCATAGGGTCACCTGCTTTAAATATCAGCCTTACCACTGGAATGCTGGCATTATTACTTCTTTTCTTGGATGCTGGATGCCTTCCCTAAAGGGTATGGCTGTAACAAGCTACCCCATTGCTTCACAAAGTGTGGTTCCTGAATCAGCTGGGAACTTATTAGAAATCGAATAACCAGACCCCAGACCAGACCCACTGAACTGGAAACTCGAGGGACAGAGCCCAGGGTTCTGTGGTTTAACAAGACTTTCAGGTGATTCCAATGCTCATTAAAATTTGAGAGCCTCCTACTAAAGCCTGTGGATGTCAAAGTGACATGTGCAGATGATGTGAAAGGAAATATTGTAACTTTATACTTCATAGTCTCCATTTCTAATGTCAACTTTTGTGCACTGTATATACCTAATATGTGTTATTGTTTATGTATAATTTATCAACACATGCATGTTGTGTACTAACTAGGAGTTCATGTTTAATTTTGTTATTGATACAGATGCATGATACACAAAGTTTGAAGACCACTTGTATAACATTCAAAAACGCTTATGCTTTAACTCCAGCTGAGCTATTAGCCAGCAATCATGTCATGCATTCGTGTTCATATATTTATCTCCTTTGTTCTAAAATGCTTTGCAAATAATTTATAGCATTCATTTCTCCTGTTGTACAGAGAAGTCTCACATTCCCAGTAAAGTGATAAAAAAGAGACCTCTCTGTTGCATCCTGGATTCTTTTTGCCTCTCTTTGAACAACATAGAGAATAATGATGGCCCATGAACAGCATCAATGGTGCTTTCCCACATCCAATGTGCATGCAGAAAAAGCACAAAGAGCTAGAAAGAGGAATCTATGCCCAGTCCTCGCCATGCCCTTTTCCCACTCCCATTACTCTGCTTAGATGGAGGAGTCCCTGCGGCCTGGGGGGCACTCTGTTCTCGTTGGCAGTTTTCCTCACTCCCCAACAAATACCAGCTTGCACGAGCCTGGTGTGCCTCCTGTGTTGCACACTTATGCTCCCTTTGTCTTATGTATTCCTGAGCTCCCCAGAGAATACCAGTGTGCACTTGCTATAAATGGAAAAAATGGAGGAACTAGGAGTACGGCGGACTTTCAAGCCACAATAATTTAGGAGCTCAACAAAGGAAAAGAAAAAAATGATTATTTCATTCCTAGCATAGTGTTTGCATAAAGTGTACTCTCCATAACTGTGCATGAGGTGAATGAACAAACATACATACAGTTCGGTTCCTGAGCACGGTGTTCTAGTAAAATTACATAGCAGCTTAAAAGCAAAAATACAGGTTTGAGTCTTACCACCGTCCTTATTATCGGTGTGACCTCGAGGAAGTCCCATAGCCTCTGTTAAGCCTCATTTCCTTTACTCTGTAAATCAAAGATAAGGGTAGTAAGTACTTCATAAACTTACTGTGAGAATTAAGTGAGATGTAGCTGCTCAGCATGGTATCTGACACATGGTAAACTCCCGGGAAAGGTTAGTTAAGTCATACGTCGCTAATGCTGAACCAAATGCCAAAAATTCACAAAGCGTATTCCTGCCCTCAAGCCCTTTCTGAGTGAAGTTCACGCACTCTTTTTTCCCTAGCTAAGGCCAATGATCTTACGTAATCTATGCTTTTCTGAAAATCAAAAGCAATGCCTTTATTGAAGAGACTGACCTAAACATTTGTTAATCACTATCTCCTCCCGCCCATATGTCTGTCTGTCTGGAAGAGTTATTTCTGTTCTTGAGCTACAACTACTGGCAGAGGGGCAGAGTTCTTTTCATTCTGTCTCACCTAATGGAACATTATACTTCATCATTAAGAAAGAAGGGGAAAATTATATGTAGATCTCCACGCTGGAGCCATTTAGTTGAAAACTAGATGGCAGTAAAATGATACCACATCAAGGAAGGAATAAAAGGGTACAAGTTTTCTATCACTGTTTGGAAAAATTAATTTGTCTCTGAGGAGACTTTATAGCATGTTATCATCAAATAAAGAGACCCTAGGATAATAACGGAAGTTTCTATGAACTCTGAAAAAAATGACTCCAGAAAAAGTAACACAGTACTTTCCTTTTTCCCCCAGAATCACCCTTTGTGAATAATGGGAAATGAACAAATATTATTTGAACTAATGGTTAAGTAAGAAGAAAGCCTGTGACAAAGGTGTGAGGATGTCTAGGCACAATGTGCAGAATTGCTTCCCGGGAACACTTCTTCGCCCATTCATTTGGGCTTGTTACAACCACATAATTCCCATATATGACTTGACTTCAATATTTTCAATAATGTATGAAGTAGGTCTTACTGTCCTAATTCAGAATTTCAGGTAGTAAGAATTTGAGACACTGCTCAAGTTCACACAGTTGTAAGTAATGAAATCAAGATATAAACCCCAACCCACTTATGGCCTCATGTGGAGGATGGGAAGGGGCCTTTAGTTCATCTTTTTTCCTTCTTTGAGAAAATGTGAATTACTGCAGCAAAGTGGATCCCTTCCTCCTGTGCTCACATTACCACTGCTTTGCCTCACTGACTTGAATACTCCAAGGTTACTAGCCTTGCCCCTCTGAGACCGCTAGATCTGTCACATGGACTCATACATTGGGTCAGCCTTAAACGTTCAGTTTGATTCATTTCAAAAAACATGAACTGAGAGCCCTCAACGAACCAGGCACTCTGCTACGGGCTTGAGAACCAGCAATAATGGATAAACTTCTTGCTCCTGAGGTATCAGTCTGGAAGGAAATAGACCAAAATGATAATAATGGACAACTCTGGCATTGGTTTAAGTTCTCTTTTCCTCTTTTTTCTTATCTGCATAAAATGTCTGCTAGCATGTGTTACTTTTATAGAAGAGCTTAAAGAAAAAAAACAAGGGCTACAAGAAAAGAAACTCTTCGGAAACTGATCTCTAATGACAAAGGCTGAACCAACACCATTACCCCAGCCTTCTGACTCTTTACATCATAGAGGCACTATTGTTCAAAGCCACTTTGGGGAACTGTTTAATTGAGAACCTGCTAGATATCAGACAATCTGTTCAGTGTTGGAAGTTATAGAGATAAATAACATAAACTTTGACAATTTTGGAAAAACGGTGGGATATGATATTTTCCGTTTATACTGATACTGGTGTCTTCTGTTTGCATAAAGCTTTCGCCTGTTTTTGTACAAAGTAGCTATTACACCCGTCTAGAAATGCACAATGCCATGTTGACATGAAGTGTCTTCTTTTGAGAGCTATGCAAAAAAAAACCCATAAATTATCATTGCATGCCAATAGAAACACAGAATAACCCCACAGAATCCTCTTAAACATAATATTTAAAGAACCTCTAGTGTTGGGTAGGAGTCTGAAGCTGAAAAAGTAAACTGCAAAATGCTAAAAAAAAAAATTATAATAATCCCAACGCTTCTCAAAATCCTTCCTGTAAACGAGGGAATGAACTAGAGGGCTAACCCAAAGTGCTAGCACAGAGCAGAATGCTGTTGTTATTAATATGATAAATAGATGCCAGAAATGCCAACTCTCTACCCTCTGCCTCAACCCTCTCCAAATAGCCTTACTGGCTTAATCCTTTTATGAGGCTAAAAAAAATAATTCAGGCCTCATGCAGACCATATTGGACTCTCATGGTCTTCTGTCACCCTTCAGACCCTCGCCCTAGATAAACAGCTCCTCACATGTCAGAGGAAACCATTGGCACTGACAACCACAATGGATTTGATCGTTACCCTATAACTATACAACTGATATGTCGTCATTCATTATTCAAGTATTGATCACCATCTTGTGCTGTTACAGATAAATGAGATGAGGCCTTTTTTTAAAATCAAAAACTCTCTTTTGGATAAACTGAAGGAGTTAAATTTGGTCAGCTCAGTTATTGGAGGTTGTTTTAAAACTGCGTTATTATTTCGGCAATATTGATGAAGCCTATGACTTTAGCTAAAGAGAAATATGACATCACATAAATTAATGACATGATTAAGAATGAAGGGCTAAATACCATTAGATAAACCAAGAGTTTAATATGCTAAGCCCTAAAACTCCAGCAGATAAAAGCAGGAGTTAACTGCAAGCTGCAATTAATGACCCAGACTTTGAATATAATGAAAATTAATGAGCTGAATTCTTTCTAGTGTAACACATGATAATCGACCTTTGAAGATCATTGGTATCAGATAAAAACAATAAACATTAGACCATAAAAATCTTGATTTTCAATGCAGAAAATATTTTCCAAATGCAATGTAAAAAAGTAATACACTTATTTAAATATAAATATATACACATATATATGCATATATATTTACAAATAAACAGATCCTGGCTATAGTCGGTGGGATAGGGCTATGTTGTAATAATGTCCATGGTGCTGATTGCCATCCCAGCAGAGATTCAGGAATCCAGGACTCAGACTCTAACAGCCACAGACCTCTCTCTGCTAGCTGTAAGAACGACAAGACGGCACTTGGGTGGCTCAATCAATTAAGCATCTGACTCTTGATTTTGGCTCAAGTCATGATCTCAGGGTCATGAGATCCAGCCCTGCTTTGGGCTCCAAGTTGGATGTGGAGCCTGCTTAAGTTTCTCTCTCTCCCTCCCTCTCTCTCTGCCCCTCCCCCGTTCTCTCTCTCTCACTCTCTCTCAAAAACTTAAAAAACAAAAAAAGAATCACAAGCTCCAATAGACCAGGACCTAAAGAGCTGTTTTCAGACCCCATGTCTCCCAACCAGAGACCATAAAGAGAAAACATTGAGAGAATCAGGGAAAAAAAAAAAAAAAAAGGAAATTCCAAGAGATTCTCAAGCCAGAAAGGAGAAAGGGTGGGGAAGCAGACCAAGACAGAATAAGAAAGATACTTCATTTTGGAGAGTGAAGAAATATTGCTTTATAAATATTAGCTTTCCCTGTATCAATAAACATAAGTCTCAAGTATCAAGCAAAGGAAATCATAATGTGCACCCCATTAACTCCTTCATCCTCTAATGTCCGGAGAAATGCCCACAAAGTCCCTTCAGAATCGCCACAAAAGTCATCACCTCTTCCCAACCTCCCCAGTAATGCCTTAAACAGTAACATTTAAAATAAATAAAAGATTGTTCATAATTCAATAGTAATATTTTTAGTCTTCAGTATCAGTATCATAATGTCAGGAAGCTGATGGATATTGTTTAAATGTTTAAATATGGTTTTTTACTCTTTAAATGGGAAAAAAGTGAATAAGATGCTTCAGTAATGCTACCCATTATTTATCCAAGCTCCCTTCTGCTGCATGGGGAAATGTCAAAGGTCCTGCCAGAGGGCAAACCAAAAGCCACAGGGAGATGAAGACCAGAATGTGGCCCTAGATCATGAAAGGTGCTGGCCCCTCTGGGCCCCGATGCTTTGCATAAAGACACCTGAAGAAGCCACCCACAGATAATTCAGGTGTGTTTCCAGTTTCACTCCTTTGTTAAAGTCAGGTTTCATTTCTGACTGAACCTGAATGGCTTCAGGGCAGAGTCTGATCCCAGCTCTTGTTCAGGGACCCTCGAGGAAGTCACGGAACTCTATGTTCCCATGCAAGGACGTGCTGGCAAGTGAGGGGAGTTACTGCAATTACTTCTTCAGAGGTTCCTGGAGGAACCAAACTTGTCATGACTCTCTATGAAGAACATAGAAGAGGTTGCCACCAAAAACACAAGTTTCATGAAAACCCACTAAAGAAAGATTATGAGAAAAATGGAGACTATAGGGAGAGTCAACTATTATATAGATAGATACCTTGAAAAAATGTCTGGTTTCTGTTCTCCTGATTAACTGGTCTTCTCTTTTATTTATTTTTTTAAAATTCTTTTTTTAACGTTTATTTATTTTTGAGATGGAGAGAGACAGAGCATGAACAGGGGAGGGGCAGAGAGAGAGGGAGGCACAGAATCTGAAACAGGCTCCAGGCTCTGAGCTGTCAGCACAGAGCCTGACTCGGGGCTCGAACACACGGAGTGTGAGATCATGACCTGAGCTGAAGTCAGACGCTCAACCGACCAAGCCACCCAGGCGCCCCACTGGTCTTCTCTTTTAATTGCAGTGCTTATTTTGGTATAAAACAGTATAGTCATGGGGCACCTGGGTGGCTAAATAGGTTAAGCATCCAACTTCATGGTTTGTGTGTTGGAGCCCCACATCGGGCTCTGTGCTGACAGCTCAGAGCCTGGAGCCTGCTTCGGCTCCTGTGCCTCCCTCTCTCTTTACCCCTCCCCTGCTCACATTCTCTGTCTCTCAAAAATAAACATTAAAAAAATTTTTTTTTCAAGGAGTGTAGTCACTTAGTAGGTATCTAGCATCAATTCCATGTTTTTGAACTTGGCTAGAGCCTGTAATTATGTTTAAGAATTTTAAACCTGGGGCACCTGGGTGGCTCAGTTGGTTGAGCATCTGACTTCGGCTCAGGTCATGATCTACAATTCATGAGTTAGAGCCCTGCATCAAGCTCTGTGCTGACAGCTCAGAGCCTGGAGCCTGCTTTGGATTCTGTGTCTCCCTCTCTCTCTGCTCTTCCCCTGCTCATGCTCTCTCTCTCCTTCAAAGATAAATAAAAACATTTAAAACAATTTTTTTTAAGAATTTGAAATGTATGGAGCCCCCTGGATTGCCCAACTTCAGCTCAGGTCATGACCTCCACAGTTTGTGAGTTCGATCCCCGTATCCGGCTCTGTGCTGACAGCTCAGAGCCTGGAGCCTACTTTGTATTCCGTCTCCCTCTGTCTTTGCTCCTCCCCTGTTCACACTCTGTCTCTCTGTCTCAAAAATAGTTAATAATAACCATTAAAAAATGATAAAAAGAATTTGAAACCTAGAATAACTGAGACACACATGCATACACACGTGCGCGCGCGCGCACACACACACACACACACACACACACACACACACTTTCCTTCTCTGCCCTGTAATTATCCATTGATTACTTAAACTATGAAGCCACCGTGAGACCTCTCGTTCATGGAAAATATATGAAGGCAGGACTCTGAAGCTGTCCCTGCATTTGACACAGAACTGGGGTATACTGTTGTGAGTGGCATCCATCTGAGAGGAAATCACTGGGGGAAAGCGGGGGGCGGGTGGTTACTGACAGACGTTTGGAGCTCACTATCCTTGGGTCAAGTCAGTGAGTGAATCCTCTTCCTCCCTAGCTATTTGCTCTGAAAAATAAAGAGAGGATATCATTCCCTTTCTACATGCCCTTTGGCTTCCTGAGTCTTGTCTTGCCATTTCGCCTAATAGCCGACAACAGAATTGATTCTGAAAGGAGAAACTTGGCTGTATCTGCTGCAGCAGAAGTTCTGGTTTCTGTCTCCGGGAGCTGACAAACCCCAAGTGTTCTGCCTCACCCAAGTCCGTGAAATGCTGAGGGGGGGCTGTCAATGGGGTCACACCTCCTTTTCTCAGCCTAATGGCGTGTTTATTTAACCAAAACCCATACTGGGGAACTCGAAGCAAATAAACAATGTTGCAGAAGAGCAGATAATTTTTAAAACTGAAGACCACACTCAAGCATAAAGCTAAGTAAACACAACTTTGATGTGTTAAGATGGATTGCAGCCAACTTCCAACAATCCTTCACCGTTTTTACTGGGTTTCCCACACATGATCTCATTTGATCCTTGCAACAACCTTGAGATATTACTTTAATCACCAATAGTTGTTATCCCTGTTTCACAGCAGAGGAAACTGAGTCTCAGAGAAGTTAACATGATTTTCCAGGGATTACTGTTCTAAGCAGCAATGTCTACATTTAGAGCTGAGTTTTCTGACTCTAGACCCATTCTCCTTTTTTAATGTCTTGCTGCCTTCAACTAAATATGTAAACCATTACATGAGGGACAAACTTTCAAAACAACAGGTATTTTGCTGGTTTTTAAAAAGCTCTTAGCAGTTGCATAGAACACCAAAAGTCTGGCAACCTCGATAAAAGAGCAGACCGATGCAGGGCCAGAGCATTTCATAACTAAAATCCCTAGTGTGTTCACTCCTGAACTTGACCTTACTAGTCGTTAAGCTTCTCAGTTGATTTGTTCAATTTAGACCATGTAATTATTTGGGGAACCATAAATCCTTGGACACCAAGTAAATGCCCATCACCTAGATTCTACAATTAACATTCTAGTATACTTGCTTTGTCTGTCTGTCCATCCCTCTAGCCAACCAGCAATCCATATTATTTTTCTGAAGCTGCAGATATCAGTAAATTTTATACCTAAGTAATTCAGCATGCATATCATTAATTATCAATAATTGCTGATGGCTCTTATTTTTTAAGTAAAACTTGCATATAATCAAATATACAGATATTAAGCGTACCATTCGGTAAGTTTTGCCAAATGTATACACCCATGTAACTCAAACCTCTGTCTAGATATGGAATACTACCCTCGCCCCAGAAAGCTCCTTCTCTGCATGCTCCTTCCCAAATCCCCTCCTCACCATTATTCTACTATTTATCACTGACAGTTTTATCTCTTCTAGAACTTCATATAAATGTGTTCATGTGTTTGTGATTCATTCATGTTGCTTTGTGTATCAAGAGTTTACTCCTTTGAATTGTTGAGCATCACTCTACTGTAAGAATATAACTAGTTTCTTTATTCACTGTCCTCTTGACAGACACATGGGTTATTTGCAGTTTTTAGGTATCCTAAATAAAATTACTATGAACAGTCTTATAGAGATCTTTTTGTGAATATGTTTTCATTTCTTTTGTTAAATACCTAGAAATGGATTGCCAGGTCACAAGTAGGTATATGTTTAGTTTCATAAGAAACTTCCTTAACTCTTTTTGAAGAAATTGCACTGTTTTAACTCACACCAACAATGTCTGGAGAGTCCCTGTTGCTTCACATGATCAGCAACGTTCGGCATTTTCAGGCTTTTTTAATTTTAGCCATTCAGGTGGGTGTGTATCATATTACTTTTTTAGTTATCAAATAAGAATATTCACAGAGTATATCCACACTTCCATTATCAAGGGGCATCTCAGGCAAAATCTGTATCTAAATCCCCCTATTACTATACCAGTTCAGGCTTCTTAAGTCATATGATTATGACATTAAATCTTGATTCTCATCCTTCGGGAGTTGATGGAAAGATTCATTATTTAACTTCAATTGGAGCTCCAAGTCACTGACTATCATTGAAGTTGGTTTTTAGGATGTTCGCCCATTAAAACTAAGACTTTCTATTAATCAAAATTATCAGGTTGGCTCTTGATTTATGCTCAATAGAAAAATAAATAAATAAGCACAGCCTAGTCACAAACCTGTAAAATTTCTTTGACTAAATTAAATGGGCACCACCACAAAGGTGACTCTCTTAGACTTAAACTTGATATTAATAAGAGTGAATCCATGTAGACTAAGCTTAAGTAATAATACGTGGTAAAGTTACTTCCACGTTAAGATGCTTCCAGTTGCTGGAGGAAAAGTCATAGGCCTAATTCTGTCTTAATGTAAGTTATTCCTTCGGTCTTCTAATTTATCCTTAGAAAGTTTCAAGCTTTCACATTGCTGTTTTCTTGGCTTTTCCTGCATTTTCTCTGTTATAACTTCGTTGTTCATTTATTATGAAAATAACCTACATGATCTTTTTTTTTTAATGTTTATTTTTGAGAGACAGAGACAGAGTGTGAGCAGGGGAGGGGCAGAGAGAGAGAGAGAAAGACACAGAATCTGAAGAGGCTCCAGGCTCTGAGCTGTCAGCACAGAGCCCGATGCGGGGCTCGAACTCACAAGCCATGAGATCATGACCTGAGCCGAAGTCGGACGCTTAACCGACTGAGCCACCCAGCCGCTCCCACCTACATGATCTTAATGCTTATCAAAATGTATTTCAGTCCACTGCTTATAACATTAGACATATTATAACTCATTTGACATTTTGTCTTTAATGAACTTTTAATCATCAGCAGCAGTAATGCAGCTTAGAGCCCTGAAGCAGGAAGAACAAATTGTACAAATCCTGAAGCTAATGGAACTGGTCAAGGCATCTCATTAAACACTAACATAAACAATATAGTAACTTTTCCACTTCTCTTTAACTAGTTCCTTTCTTTCTTTCACTATAATTTTCCAAGATATTAAAGGATACTCTGCAAGTATATGTATGAATTTTTGAACCAGAAAATTTATAGTGCAACCTTAGCATCAATTAATCATTGTTAGGCACATTATATTTCTGGTGGCACCCATTCAGTTCTTCCCTGCACCATCTAGGATGGGCAAAATGGTTCCACAGTTTTAAGAATCCCCATTGGTTACAGAGGCTTTAGGGAGATGGCATCTGCAGAAACGTTATGAATTAGGCATTTTAATCTCTGTCCTGACTTGCCTTTTTCAGGAGCACTAAATATACTACTTTATTGCTCACCATCTACCTGTAAGATAATAAAACATACTGGTTCTTGGGGCGGCTGAGTTGGTTAAGTGTCCCACTTCGGCTCAGGTCATGATCTCCCGGTTCATGAGTTTGAGCCCCGCGTTGGGCTCTGGGCTGACAGCTCAGAGCCTGGAACCTGCTTTGAATTCTGTGTCTCCCTCTCTCTCTGTCCCTCCACCACTTATGCTCTGCCTCTCTCTCAAAAATTAATAATAAAACATTTAAAAAACATTAAAACATACTGGTTAAGATATGTTAATATGATAATCCTTTGTTTAAGTTACATCAAATGTCACCTATATATGAGTTTGTGTATTTTTGGAACTAAGTACTAGGCACATGTTTTGTACTTCTGAAAATAAGGATACTCCATGGCTTGAAATGATGTTACAGTGACTGTCCCACACATCAAATGTGCGATAAATACTACAGATTTATTATAAGTTCCTTTTGTTTTAATCTGCATATGTGCCACGAGGGCCAACGCTATGCACAGGTGAAAACAGGTAGCTATTTTGGGATGATGAAGGAGCACAGAAAAGACCTGCCTGCCTTCACATATTTTTCCTCTAGGGTGCCTTAGGGATAAGACACTACCTTCAGATTTTTCTGTCAAAATCAACATCTTAGGGTAATACACCAGAATCGTTTTTTACTCTATGAACCATTAATGCCCATTATTCCTCCAGAATCTAGTAGAACCATGAAGGGATGGAACACAGAGACAGTGTGAAAGGCTGCAGACGATATAACGTGTGGTTGGGGGCAGGAAGAGGGGTAGTGGGGAAGAACCCCAGGTAGCCCGGGGCAGCTGAAGGGTGAAAGCTCCGGAAGAAAATCTGGGACTTTCACAAAAGATACACTTGTTTCCAGTGTCAGCCTGGGGCTAGACCCATGAGACACAAATGAGAAACCAGCAAAGTCCTTTATTTTCTGGAGAAAGCCGAATTTTGCATGTGAGCTCTTCTGAGGCACTTGGCTGTGGCGTAGGAAAGGCAGAATAACTTTGCCGGCCTCAGTACTACTGAGGCAAAACCCTGGTGCATTTCCCCATGTTACATAAGCCATATAGTTAGATAAACGCTGGTTCATCTACTAAATAAGTACTGAAAATGAAAAGTGATTATCCTTGTCAAGTGCTGTGTAAATGCAAACTCTTTTTACTGTGAGTCCAGAACTTAAATAAAAAATCAAGCCATCATTCTTTTTCCGATAATTGCCCCTAACATTTTGCCAGTGACCACTTTATAAAGGAATCAAATCCAAATGCTGGATTATTTAATCAGATTTCACTGCGTTTTAAATGAACGGGGATAGAAGGTGACACTTTAGGACATGTGACAGAGCTCATGTCTAGGCTCCTTCCATTTCTAATGTATCTCTAAACTTTATCCCTTTTATTTAGATTGCTTTATTCAACACATGCAATTGTAACAGCATATAAAGGGTTTTTCTGACAATGTACTGTTCCCTAAATAAAAAAATAAAAGTGATCCCTCCATGTTTTATCATATTCCCATTTATACATTTTATCATAGGCAACAAAGAAAGGTTCAAGGACTTTAGAATAAATTTTAGAGCATAAGTTCAGTAATTATTTAGCTTTAGATTGTTAAGCATATATTAGAATTGTATTACTTTTCCTTTTCATAAAATGTTTCTGTTTTCACTAAAATCAGTTGGCCTTTTGTAAATTAACCATAGCAAACAATAAAGGAATATTCTTCAGACTGAGACAAAAGACCTTGATAAAAATAACTGATATCTTGGCTCTCTAATCATATTATTCTAGAGCCTTAATATTAAAGAGCTCTCATAATTGGCAATTGAATAGCTCTCCGTTAGTCTCTCTAAAAATAAGAGTTTTTAATCTCTTCTTGCAGGCTAGAAGAGTCTTATGATTTAAATATATTTTGGAAATCTGTTTCAACAGTTAAATCAAAAATGTCTGATATTTTCAATTACTTAAAACATTTATGATTTTAAGCTCCCAGCAGAAATCTGCTGCTGAAGGGGAAAAAAAATTAAGAGCTGTTAGTCAGAAAGACGCTTATGTAAGAACTGTGACATTGGTCATTGCTTTGAAAGCAGGAAGTCCTATATTTTAGACTCAAGGCTTTAAGGAATCTTTATTGAGCATCCCTCCCCCCCCCCCCCCCCCCCCCCGAGCTGAGACAAATGGCTGATGAGTGAAATCTTGAGAAATGCTCACAGCTTTTCTCCTTCATTCTGTTACAGCCCGGAAGATGGTGAGATCCATCCAGAAATCTGTCGGCTTTATATCCAGCTGCAGTGTTGCTTAGAAATGTACACAACAGAGATGCTCAAATCCATATGTCTGCTGGGGTCTCTTCAGTTTCATCGAAAAGGTATCTGCATTTAGTGTATTGCCATAAACACTGAGGAATGTTAAACAAAAGCTAATCTTTCCCAAAGCCCTAAATGCACCCCATGGCTATCTACACACAATTAGAATGGATGTAAATGTTCAGGGAATGTTTGACATAAATTAATAAAAGAACTCTAGACCAATACTAAGTGCATAAGAACACTGATCATCTTGAACAGAAATTGTGGTAGAAACTGTTCTCAAATGTATCATTTTACCACTTGTGAACATGACTTTGGTTACAATCAGCGTGGGGAATAAAAATATATAACAATCTTACTAGGGGTAAATGCCATCCAAGACTGCTGCTATTTCCCTAAATGAATTTGGCTGCAAGAAGACAAATTACATATTATGTCTCAAAGATTTAAAAATAGGGGGAACTCAACCAACAATAGGGAGGCAGATGAGTAACAGAAAAATCTCATTCCTGGACTTAAATCATAAAGGAATATATTGGCTAAAAGGCCTGAAACTTCCAGAGGTGCCCATGACTTGAGCGTGGTTTGATCAGACTTTTGACTCACATTCTGAATGATCCTCTCTGCCTTCTCCTGGGGGTTGGCTTTACCCTCACACTGCTTTCCCTGACATCAGCGAACTGATTCCAATGGGTCCAGTCATCACACCTGCATACTAAAGGATCCATAAAGAGACTTTTCCCCCACTATAGACTAGAAAATGTCCTGAGCTTCTTTCTGATTGGGTCAGATTGGCCCATGGGTCTATAACTGAACCAATCACTGTGGCCAGAGGAATGGTTTTATACAGATTGATTTGGCAATCAAGGCCCATTCCTGGGGAGGAAATCAAAAGTTTCTATTAGTTGCTAATTAGGAGGATTCCAGCTATATTTTCTTTACTCATTCAGTGAACAAATAATTTATTAGAAATCTCTTAAAGGCAAACACTTTATGCTTGAGCTCAAAAGAACAGGATGATGTGAAGAAGGCAATCCTTGTCTGTGATTTAAATTCAGAGAGAGTAAACCCTGTAATTTCAGGGAAAATTTTATAAGAAGGATGGGGATTGAGCTGGGCTGTGAAGATAGGGTTCAAGTAGAGAAGGAAAAAGAAGGACCTTGCAGTTCACATAGAGACTTGACATCAAATGAGCGTGCAGTTTGGGGGGAACTAAATGGCATAACAAAGTCCTTGTAAAAATCAAATCTTGCATACGTGCTACGTATGCACAGGGCAGAACTAAAAATAGGATTATTCTACACTGCTCCAGAGAAGGGAGAACATTTTTTTGAAACATGAATATTACTTTTTTTTCCCCTTTCTCCTTCTAAAAGCTGACCTTTCAACAATTTCCTTCACTACTTCTGTTATTAATGCAACTGAACATGTTTGGAGAGATTAGCTCCTAGACACTCCTAGACACTCCTGATACCTGATCAGAAAACTGAACACTCACACACACTGACGACATTCAAACAAGTTGTCACTGGCCCAATGTCTTCACTCATCCTGTCTACTCGCTCACTCGCTCATGCTGTCTCTTTCGCACACACACACACATGCATGCACGCACACGTGTGTGCACTCATGCGTGCACATGCATGCATTCTTACATGAACTCACATGCAGAGTAGCATTTTCATTCTTTTGAAGCGTGGTTGAACAGAACAGGTATGGGTAGCTTTTTTCTGGCTCTGCATTGGCTACTCTTGCAGTATTTTATGTCATGAGCGTGTTGCCACTGCAGTCTCCCTGGTTGATGACATGTCCTGAACACTCAGTGACCTCCAACCCCACTCTCGCTCTAACTCCTGTGTGCCACCTGGTCTCCTGCCATCCACTCCTACTCTGTCTTTTCACAACCTGCTTTTGAAAGAAAGGCTCTTCTCAGCTAGCTCTCTGTTTAAAAGTAAAAGGGACTCCCTCATCCAGGTTGTTTCTTTATTGTATTTGGAAATACTGTATTGTCTTGAGCACACAAGTAAAAACACACGGCCTCTTAGCTGATCAGTTCATTTGGTCTTCAGTGCCTCCTGTCTTCATTGTCAGTCTCTGACCTGCTCCCTTCCCTGCTTCTTATTCTAAAAATAATAACCCCCTGCTCTCACACTTAGCCTTCCATGTACAACACTAAAAAGAATCTGCCTGATAGGGTCTTTGATTTCTCCCACATATAGGATTAAGACTCCACTTGGACATCTATTTTATTCCTCTAAAATCATTATTCTTTAAAGTGTAAATCCTTAGACAAACTGCTTCAAAATTATCCAGGATGCCGACTAACCTTGCAGGCTCATGGATCCTACCCCAGACCTACTGCATCAAATCTCTGGGGGCCCTCCAGGTGATTCCGAAACACCGTGAAGATTGGAAGGTGTCACTCTACCCTTTGAAACAAAAGGAAATCACCCCACTATATGAGTAAAAACTAAACCTTCCAGATCCTTACCTTGCCATTCTCTATCCACCTAAGTATATGCTTTCAACTTTGTTCTATGCTTTCTTCTTTATCATCCATGCTGATGAAAACCAAATACGAAAGCAGTAGGTACCTCTGATGAGCAAGGGCTGTGTGTGATGGCTCGTGCTGTCTCCGCAAGCCCTTGACACGACCATTGAAATCAAGCTGTGGTGTTCAAAGTGTAGTCTCCACACTAGGAGTACCAGCATCACTCGTTAGAAACGCAAATTCTTGGGCCCGAACCTAGATCTATGGTATCGAAAGCTACCCAAAATTTACTTTCTTCCTGCTTGAAGAAAATTAAAAGAACAATTCATCGAGACATCTCTCCAACTGAATCTATTTGTAGCCTTCTGTAACCTTCTGTAATCACCGTCTGGAATCAGCAAACCATCCTTCTACCCCTGGCAAGCCTCCTGTGTTTCCAGGAAACACGTCCAAGAGCTAATTGTCTCATGTACTGTTACCTCTGTCTAAGCACCAGTAGAGGTAAGGCAATGAAGACAAAGAGATTTTCTTAGTGAGAAAGCTTTAAACTAGGAGTAAAGAAAACTATCTTATTTAAAGTTAAAAAAAAAAAAAAAAAAAAACCTGGGGCACCTGAGTGGCTCAGTCAAGTTAACTGTCTGACTTTGACTCGGGTCATGATCTCAGGTTGGTGAGTTGGAGCTCCGCATTGGGCTCACTGCTGCCAACACTGAGCCCCCTTCAGATCCTCTGTTCCCCTCTCTCTGCCCCTCCCCCCCACCACTCTCACCCCACCCTATCACCCCTCACCTCCCTGCCTGTGCATGTTCTCACTCTATCTCTCAAAAATAAGTAAACCTTAAAAAAATAATTAATAAACTTGAAAAACTACGTGGAAAATTGAAATAAGTAACTAGAAATAGGCACCAAGGAAAATATCATTAAACCAGAGAAAATAAAGCACTAGAAAACATGTATGCAAATACATACTTGACAAATATCCTGAAAATTTCTGGAGTGCCAAATAAAATACTAGCTCTTAGAAAAGGGATGGTTCCATTAAAGAAATTATTCCTAATTTTTCTAGCCCTATATTTGTATTACACTTCTCTATTTCTTTATTCTCTCCGTTAATTTCCTCATTACATCTAGGAGATTAACCCTATAATGATTGCTTTCGACTCCTGGCTTCTTTCTGTTCACTAATTTATATTCCCACCATCAGAATGGCATAGAAAATGTCAGTTCATGTCATTAGTTTTTCTTCTTTCTTTCTTTGGTATTATTGGAAACTGGAGAGTAACCTGTGTCCAAGAGCCTCCAGCTAGTAAACAATAAGTATATGAAATGTGCTGCTAACAATCTGGAAGGCCATGATGAAAGAGAATAGAAATACTTGACTCCAGTGACCATGGACTGCCAGAAATGACTGGAAGAAATATGTCTAGGGGAGCCTCATTGACTCAGCCCATAGAGCATGCAGCTCTCCATCTTGGGGTTGAAAATTCAAGCCCCAAATTGGGTGTAGGGATTACTTAAAATCTTAAAAACAAAAGGAAGAAATATGTCCACAGACCACAGCACAGGAGTACTCTTACTCAAGTAAGAGTGGGGCAAATTAAGAGATGTAACATGCATCTTGTCCTGGAAACATACAGCCCCTTCTCATAAAAGTAGACAGAGGGGAGTCAGCAAGCCTAAGCGGCCTTACTGCATGAGAACAAGAAATGGGGAAGGGATGGGGAAGAAGGCTCTGCCAATGTGACTTACTAAGTCCCCTTTCCCCAGGATCTATACAAATCTGTCTGCCAAGATTAAAGATGCCAGATAACATATTCTTTATCCAAAGGCAGTAGTATCTCTGGTGTGGCCTTGGGCTAGGGAAGTGGCCTGTCTAGAAAATCTCACTAAGTCCCTTTATCCAGGAAATCAGTAGTCCTTGGAATCTTGGGAATAGTGACTCCCATTCTAGTCTGTGACACTTCAAATATCTTTTTACTTAGAATTTCTTTCTGGTATGTTTCTTCTAATGTGTGGTAAAAGTTGGTGTTTGGATAACTTTTAGGTTAGCTAATTTCTTATCCCTCTGCATGAGTGTTACTGGTTGGCCATTCCCCCTCTTCTTCACTATTTCTTTTCCATCAGAGAAAAGGAAGGAATTGTAACTGAATCAAGTTTGGCTCTATAGGAGGGTCTTTGGTCAATTTGTTGTTGTTGTTGAGATTAGATATTGAAGCCAGATTGTTTCACAATTACATGTACTTGTAACTCATTTTTATTTCTAGTTACCCCGTGGCTACCACCAGAAGTTCAGCAAGTACTCTGTATCATGTTTAGTTTTGCTATTGTATTGAGGAGTCATAAGCTTACTCTTTGGAGAAAAAGAGTGCACAAAGTTACGGCAGGAGCAAAGAGTATGGTTTCCTTCTGGGAAAAATAAGGCTCAAATCATTTTAAAGCTCCTGTAGGGAGCTTGGATTTAGTACTGAAGATTGTCTTCTTCTCCCAATTAAGCAAATTCTAAGTATCCTTAGTCCTTAACATAATCTTCTGTGGATCTTCATGCTTTTTCCATGCACCATGCTTCTGAATTTTTGCTGTCTCATACATCTCCCTGGTACAATCTACTTGGAAATCTTTTAAAATTTACAAGACCATGCTACTGCCAAAAAGAAGAAGGAGAAGGAGGAAGAGGTAGAGATAGAGGAGGAGAAGGAGGAGAAGAATAAGAAGAAAAATAGTAATGAAATGTTTTTCTTTTTTCACGGCCAACAAAATTAAAGTCAATTACAGTAATGTGAGGTAAAATCCATATTTAATAAAGGCATTGGGTTGTACCATGTAGCTTGTGGTTTGGAGAATTGTTTATTTCAAGAAGATGACAGATGGGAATAATTTTAGTCATTCTGTAGTTTCATATTCTAACACTTAAAGTTGTAGATTGGACCATTGCTTGACAAAGTGTAATTTCTTTGTTTATACTGCAAAATAGTTGCTCTCTCTTCTTCACACTTAGTTAATAGGAAATCTTTTCCCATAGCTGAGTCCATGTATCGCACTGACCATCAGTGCCTGTTTCCTGCCACCAGATGAAATGAGGCTGTAGGTCTCATTTGCTCTGTTGGCAGAAAGTGGGGCCAGGTTCCTAAGGGAATTGAATGATCCTACTGTTTTGACCATGGTTTTCCTCTCTCTCGCGTTCTCTCCCCATTGAATCAGTTTGGGCAACAGTGCTATTGAAAGGAGCAGAGACAACAGAACATTCCAGCGCAGCTCCCCTTCACATGTGAACTTGCTCTTTCCATCTGTGTTTTTGCCTCACCTGGCTCTGACAGTGAGGGGGCAGTGGTCCCCTCTGACTCTGCTCTACCTCTGGGCCACAGCTTACAGCCAAATTGTCCCCAAGTCCTCTGACAGTATAATGTAATCACAAAGGGAAAGGAGAGAGAAATGTTGAAAGTTGAAAAAATCTTAATTCAAAATCTAGTGGGAGCTGAGAGCTCAAGATGCTATTATGAGAAATTAATGAACTGCCTGCCATCCAGCAAAATACAGGATGAACTCAAGACAAAGAATAGAATATGAGCAGTAAAGACTCCAATGTATTCAAGCCTCCTATTAAGAAATGTAAAGAAAATGACCCACACCAATAAAAGAAACAAGCAACATAAAAACAGAAATAGAATATAGCCACAAGACTTTATTTTCCAATGTAATGAAGCAATTGATACTAAAATAGAACAGCAGGTTAGAAGAAATGAAGCAGAATAGATCTTAGACTATGATTCAAATTCTGAGTGGAAACATGCGTTCATTCTTTGAACAAATATTTATTGAGCACCTATCATATCTAAGGATATGATAGCACCTAGAACAGGTGCTAGGGGACTTCAGGGATCAACGCTGAAGACATACCTTTTATTGTCAAGTATATACTCTAGAGCAGAAAAATAGGGAAAAAAAAGAAAAAAGAAAAGAGGAGAGGAAAGAAGAAAAAAATTCAAATGTTCTAAAAATCCCCAATACTAATAAGTGCAATGTCAGTAATTAAAATAGGATAGATGATATAATAGAAAGTAACTGGGTGGCTACCCTAAAAGGGAAGGTCAAAGCTCTGTGAGGAGACAGCATTTAATCTAAGATTTGAATGACAAGATGGAAACAACCTCATAAACATTGGTGTCTGATGCAAACAATCCAAGACTAGAATGAATTTGCACTGTTTGCAGAATATAATTATAACCACCTTCTGGAATCTATTGCAAGGGTTATCTAGCACCATTTATTACTCTCTCTCTCTCCCTGTCTTCATATGCCAAACAGTGAGTAGGACAACATATTCATCACCTTGTGCCAAAGTTGAGTCAGTTGAGGACTAGGATGATAGCAGTAACAATAGCTTCCACTTACTGTGTACTTTCTACTAGCAGCTGCTTTATACATACTATCTGGTTTTTTCCTCACTGTTATTTCCTCCATCGGACAGATGAAGAACCCGAAGCTGAAAGAGATAACTTGCCCAACGTCCCATAGCACATTAAGCCCACTGCAAAGTTCCTGATTGTTCCAACACACCAGACCCTTTCCCACTAAGCTCCACTGGAGAAGGGCAAGAGAACATACCAAAGGGAGAAATAAAAAGTACTAGTATGATTGGTTGAATTTTATCCACAGATTTGACTTTTTAAAGATTAGTGTACATATTTCAAAATACCGTGTTTAATGGCTAAAATCTATTTTGTATTTAATTTCCTACCAAAATAACATTAAGTTGGAGAGTTAGTTTTAAGATGGGAAGCAAACTTAACTCCATAGATCATTCAATGATCTATTTATAGATATATTTATTATAGATGTATTTATCATAATGATCTATTTATAAAATATTTTACTTTGGGTGGGAAGAATTCTGACAAAGAAATGAGTATATTTAGTAAAATTAAATTAAATTAAAATTAAAATTAAATAAAATGTAACATTTGTGTGATCCAAAGGAAGGATAATTCAGCCATCATACTCCTGTGGGAAAATTGGAATTAATTAATTATACAGTAAATATACCTTATATATTGTTCTGCTCTACTTTAGGGGCCAGAAATGAAGCAGTAAAAACTGCATAGGGACCTTCTTCAAATGCATCTCTTTATCTGCTCTTCTCCAGTGCTGCTGGGGGACCCTTGGGCCTCTGCTTCCTCACATAGCTACGTGCAGCTGCCAAGATGGCTGCTACTGTGGGGGCAGTGACAGGACTACAGTACCATAAGGAGCACAGAGGACCGTGGGGAAAGGAGGATAGTTCCGTATCTCTCCCAAATTGGCAGATGTTTATTTTCCAGTGTATGGATAAGAATAGAGCTCTGTTTATGTTATCATTTTTATTTTCCACTATGTGTTTCATGGCACTGTGAATATCTTCTTACCACGGCGTAGAAAAGCCTTTGAAACTACTTTCTAATATAGGTAAACAGCTAACTGAATTAAAATAACTTACCTCTTCTCAAACTACATACTTTTTAGAAACTCGAGAGTAAAGTTGGATTACTTCACAAGCAGCCTACATTTCCTCAGTTTGTTTGTTTTTTTTTCATAGTGCAGAGAGGTAAAAAGCACCTACCGGTTATGGAAACACTTGAGAGCGAGAACAACTACCTAGATAAGGTTCCATACATGCATCTCATGTAAACCGTGTTCGTTTTGCTCCCAGTCAGGATGAAAACTTTTGTGAAAGCCTTGTCTGTGCAGAGCAGACAACGTGTTGGGAGTACCAAGAACACAGGCAATTTGCCCCAATCATCAAGGAGATGAGAGTGCAGTGGTGTCATATTAGCTCAGAGAAGATTGGTTTTGATTCCTAGGGAAATGTATGCAAATGGATGAAATGGACATTGCTAGACACCAGGGGCCTCCAAAGAGACACTGTCTATAGCAGTAATTCCCAATGTCACTGGCAGGAAAGCAAGAAGGAGTGGGAGGGAGAAAGGGAAAAGCAGTAAAGGAAAGCATGGATAGAGAAGAAAGAGGGTAGGAAAAATAAGAAATCAGGAGAAGGAAAGTCAAGTCGAGTGTGATAAAGAAGCTCGCACTGGCAATGAAGGACCCCAGCACCATCTGCCAGGGCCCGTGCCTAGGATTTCTGAGGTGGAGGGTACTCTCTGGAACTCTTGAGGCTGCCCCAGAATCAGATGTGTTTTTATTTCTCCTAAACAACTGACCATTTCTCACGAATATAAGAATAACCAACTTTCCAAACTGGTATGTGCTTCATGGGTGGTTTCTCTTAACTTTTCCTCAAACACGCCTATTATATTATCCATAAACAAACTAAAAATACATAGAAACCCCAAGGGAGCTGAAGGCAAAAAGCTTTGCAAGGCCCTGAGGAATGTAGCCAACTTTCTGATGTCTAGTTCTTAACAGTGATGAAGCCAGCTTAGTGTGATTTCAAGGTACTCTATGGACTCTCTCCCCTACGTCTATCCCCTCCCTGAGCAAATATTTGTTCACTGAGGCCTGAAATTGATTTTTCAGGGGACAGGGTTTTTCATTTCATAATCAGAAATGATTTTGAATGCATATTCACTCTCTTGGGTACAGTAAAACGTTGACTTGAAGTTACCATTTGTAAGCTGGTTGACCCCTTTCCTGAGAGCCCACCTGATGTTAGAGAACTGGTACTCCAATCTAAGGACACCTGGTCAAACAGGGAAGCTAGGGATAAGGAATTCAAACTAGCCACTGTCCAGGTGTGTAGACCAGACCTCTGCTGACTCATTAATGTGGTCATAAGAACATCTATGAACTGAACCTAATTTTTCAGCTTCATCTTTCACTAACAGTCCTCACCTCACCTGCCCCCCATACCTTGTCCTGCCACTCTCCAGGCATCTTGAACTATCTGTAGGTATAGTATCTGTAGGTACTTGAACTTGCACGTTCTTTGCAGTTCCTCCTTTTGCTTGGAACTTATTACCCATCCTCCCCCATCCCACGCCCATTCCTTTCATCTGGCCTACTTTCTGGGTCATAATTTAGATGGGACTTCCTATAGGAAGCTTTCCCTGGGCGTACATCCCCAAGCATTTCCATGGCACGGATTTTAGCACCTTTACATTGAGGTGTAGGTAGTTGCCTGTTTTCCTGTCTGTTGTCCTCTCTAGACTTGATCACCTTGAGTGTATTCACCGTTGTATCCCCAGAATTTAGCATAGTGCCTAGAGCAAAATTTCCATGAATAACTAGTGAATGGATGAATGTACTGCTTTCATTTTGCATTTATTGTCAAAAGAGAGGGAGTATAATTGGTGGAAAATCTTGTCCAGACATGTTAGACTGAACTCATACATATATTTTCCCTCCTTCGGAAACTCCATTGAAATAACAGAAAAAAGATATCATGAAAAAATAAATAAATTCATATTAGTTCTTATATTTGTCAGGATAGAGTACTGCTTCATGAAACAACACCAAATCTTGATGGATTAAAACAGTTAGAATTCATTATCCATGACAGGGTCCAATGCGAGAACTGAGAGGGTGAGCAGTTTTGCTCCTTCCATTCTCCACGTCCATCCAATGGTCAGGAGGAGAAAAGACAGCAAGGAGAATCACATGGGAGGATTTTTCGGAGTGAATTTGGAAGAGGAATACATCACTCCTACTTACAATCCACTGGCCGTAGCTCTCCCACATGCCACCCCCGCCCCCCACCCCCACTTGTAAGAGGAAAAGGAAACAGAGGTTGGCAAACAAAGAACAGTCTTCTATGCCCCTGAAAAACAAGGAAGGACGTCTTCAACAAACCAGAAATTTGAAAGAATTTCTCAAAGCTCCAAAGTTATTGCGATTGGATTGGTAGATATAAATGAACAGAGGAAACCACAGCTGATAAGATACTCAAAAAGAAACAAAAGAAATTCAAGCAGGAGAAAATTACTGCAAAAATAAAATCAATTCCAGAAATACTTTGAACTTGGAATCAACAAATGCAAATCACAGGAAGGGTTTCTGGGACTATTGTCAGGGAAATTAATGTTTGAAATGGCATTCAGAAAAAACTGGGCTGCCCCACACTGAGCAATGAGACCATCACTGCTCGCCCCAGGAGGACATCTGGTGTGATTGTCCGGACTGGGCAGCAAAGCAGAGCAGAGTGTGAAATAACTCTGAGCCTCCATAAAGACAGCTGTAGAAGAAAAAGAAAGTGAACACATTACTCCAGTGTTTTTTCACAGGCTAAATTGTTCAGTATATCTCACTGGAGTAGGAGTTTTATTTTTATTTTTATTTTTTAATATATGAAATTTATTGTCATATTGGTTTCCATACAACACCCAGTGCTCATCCCAAAAGATGCCCTCTTCAATACCCATCATCTCCCCTCCCCTCCCTCCCACCCCCCATCAATCCTCAGTTTGTTCTCAGTTTTTTAGAATCTCTTACGCTTTGGCTCTCTCCCACTCTAACCTCTTTTTTTTTTTTCCTTCCCCTCCCCCATGGGTTTCTGTTAAGTTTCTCAGGATCCACATAAGAGTGAAAACATATGGCATCTGTCTTTCTCGGTGTGACTTATTTCACTTAGCATCACACTCTCCAGTTCCATCCACGTTGCTACAAAGGGCCATATTTCATTCTTTCTCATTGCCACGTACCACTCCATTGTGTATATAAACCACAATTTCTTTATCCATTCATCAGTTGATGGACATTTAGGCTCTTTCCACAATTTGGCTATTGTTGAGAGTGCTGCTATAAACATTGGGGTACAAGTGCCCCTATGTGTCAGTACTCCTCTATCCCTTGGGTAAATTCCTAGCAGTGCTACTGCTGGGTCATAGGGCAGGTCTGTTTTTAATTTTTTGAGGAACCTCCACACTGTTTTCCAGAGTGGCTATACCAGTTTGCATTCCCACCAACAGCACAAGAGGGTTCCCATTTCTCCACATCCTCTCCAGCATCTATAGTTGGAGTAGGAGTTTTAAACAGGAAACTCTGAGTAGACAGGAGGCCCAAAAAACAGGCAAGTGCCCAGGTAACTTGTTACTGGAGATGAGAAGCACCCAGAAGATAAGCTTTAAGCGCCCATTTTGCAGCCACACATCCTGTCCCTTCACCAAAATAATCAGAAGGAGGGCACTGTAATCAGAACAATAGGCAAACAGAGATCCTCAAAGATAAATCTGGATAGATATCCAGGAATGACAAATTAAAAAAAAATCGACTTTGGATGAGCCCCACTTCTCTCTCTCTCTCTCTCTCTCTCTCTGCCCCTCATGGGATTCTCTCTTCCTCCCTCTCTCTCTCCGCCCTCACTCGCTTGCTCCCTGTCTCTAATGAAAAAAAAAACCCAACACCCCAAAAAGGCGATGCCAACTGAAATAAACAAACAGCTAATACTTGAAGAACAAATTGTAAAGTAGAAACAAAGAATTTAAGATATATGTAGTTGATATTCTCAGAGACATTTGAGTCTATCATACCCATAAAAGAATAACTGTCAGTAACAAAAAGGAAGCAGCCAAATTTGTTGGAGATAAAAATGTTATCAACCAAATAAAAACTAAATAGCTGGGTTATTTAGTGTTAGGAGGCAACTCTCCAGCTTCTTGCATTTCTGTACATCTTGCCAATGGAGGCACTGACTGCCCTTTTGTTTTATACTATCTTTTCAAGGGTATTTACTTAGCAGATGCCTTGGAAAATAGAGATAGCAGCGCTTTCCAGAGTAAGGCATCCTGACTATTCAGTATAATGAAAATGTTTCCCTCTTGGGCAAAGGGCAGACATGCTTATAAAAGGCACATTTCCTAAGCTCAGGGTTCCTCTTTTGTCACACAGCCCCTTGTTGGACAGGTAGTGATCTGACCCTTTTTGTGTCTCCCTGTGGGAATTAGGATTCAAGAAAACAACACAAATGCTTATTAGGATGGCCACTACTATTCTGTGAGTAATCAACTGGTTTTGTCTCTGACCCAGAAGTCTCCAGGCTTCTTCCAGTATCCATCAAACTGTGGCAGGCTCACCAACAGGTATAATAAAATCTCAGACCCTTCACAGTTCTTAACAATTGTTATAATGAATATACTGAGACCCTAAAATAGTGAACTATAAGATCAAGTCAAGGTATTCTCCCAGAATTCAGCCCCCAAAATAAACGTGGAATATGGAGGATAGTTAAGAAACATATAGGATGGATCCAGAGACTCCAATAAGAAATAGGAATTCTGAAAGAATGGAGAGAATAGAGAGAAGGAGATAATCAAGAAAAAGAGAAAAACTTTTCCCAAACCTAAAAGAAATAGTTAAATTGAAAATGCTGTAACATCTCAATGAATCACTCCATAGAGTACTTAGAAACTATTAAGGGAAAAGGGTACATCTATAATGGTAGATCCCCTTTTTCCATTGGAATGAAAGCTTTGGACAGAAACCAAGCCACTAATAATACTTAACTAACAATAATGGGACAAACTGACTCATATGCTTTCTAATGCACTGCACTAAGCCAGTCACAATAGCACTTCTATAATACCCACACCAAAAAATGTTTACTCTGAATCCACACATGCAGAAACAATAAGAAAATCCAAATGGAAAGACTTTCTATAAAACAACTAGCCTGACCTCTTCATTCAAAAACATTAATAACATGGGGGCACCTGGGTGGCTCAGTAGGTGGAGTGTCTGACTCTTGATTTCAGCTCAGATCATGAATTCTCAGTTCATGAGTTCAAGCCTCACATTGGGCTCCATGCTGACAGCGTGGAGTCTGCTTGGGATTCTCTCTCTTTCCCTCTGTGCCCATCCCGTTTGCTCTCTCTCTCAAAATAAAAATAATAAAACTAAAAAACTTAAGAAAAATGCTAATGACATGAAAGTCAAAAAAAGACAAGGGTGCAGTTCTAAAAGAAAAATGACAACTAAATGCAGTGCATAGTCCTTTTATGGAAACTTCCTTTTAAGTTTATGGAACTTAAAAAAAACGGTTAGAAAAACATTATTGGAACAATTGGGGAAACATGAATACAGACTGCATATTAAATATTAGTATTGTATCAAATTGTATTGAATCATATTTAATCCAAGCTAAATAATTTTTTGGCCCAATCATTGTTTTGAGGTTATGTAGGGAAAAGATCCTGTTCTTTAGGAGATATATGCTGAAGTAGTTAGAGTAAAGTGCCATTAATGTCTGCAACTTACTCTTAAATGGGTCATAAAAAGTTATATTTGTATGTATATGTGACTTTAAATATAAAAATTGTATACAATCAATACAGTATGTGTATATGAAATCTGTACACATATACATACACATAGAGAGATGGAGAGAAATAAAATATAACTAAATGTTAACAGTTTGTGAAACTGGAATATTTGGGTGTCCGTTATATTTTTACAGGTTTGCCATAGGTTTGCAAATTTTCAAAATAAAAAAATAGGAGGTAATAAATTACAAATGCCAATCAAATGCCAAAAAAAGATTAACATAAAAAGAAACTATTCCTATACATATTTAGGACCCATTTCATAAATCAAAAAATGTGAAGATAATACCCTAAAAAGTTTTCAGAGAGCTGTAAACAGGCTACACACAAGTCATTTTGGATATGGATGTAAGATAAGGAAACAGTGGCATCCAAGTTTTGAGAGAAAGTTACTGTGAAGACAGATTTCCATATCTAGTCAATTAAAATTTAAGTGTGAGTGCAAAGAAAGAGAAAAGAGAAGAAAATGTATTTTCCACAGATACTCTCTGAAGTAATTAGTCAAGGATATGCTGCAACAAAATGGAAACTGCATCCAAGAAAGCTGAAGATGTGGGACCCAAGAAATGTGGTATACAAAGAAAGCAGGAGCCATACGTACATAGCAGTAGAGATATGAAACAGTTACAAGAAAAAACATATTCAAATTTATGTACTATTAAAAATGTATTTAGTTAACAAATACGTAAGGGGCGCCTGGGTGGCTCAGTGGGTTAAGCGTCTGACTTTGGCTCAGGTCATGATCTCCCATCTCATGAGTTTGAGCCCCACGTCAGGCTCTGTGCTGACAGCTCGGAGCCTGGAGCCTGCTTCAGATTCTGTGTCTCCCTCTCTCTCTGCCCCTCCCTCCTCTCAAAAATAAACATAAAAAAAATACATATGCAAGATAATTTCTAAAAGAGATAAGTACTATAAAGGCAATAAGCAGATACTGTACCGGAAAGGGATGCCCAACATGAAGTCAGTGCTATCAGTAAGTGAAAGCAATTAATATCTACTTGCAGAGTAAACTTGACCCCATAAATATTCTGCAATTGAGAACCCCTTAAATGCATACTGATACCTGCTGTCTTTGAAGATGTTTCAGCCAGAGAAGATGCAATATGATCAAAATTCTGCAGAGATTTTGTGAGCTGATAGAAAGCACTCAACTGCAAGCCCAATGTTCAAGGCTTTTATTTTTGTTCATCTGCATTAGCAGAGTTAGAACTAGTCACTGAAAATGAGGAAAAGGAGGAGATGACCTGGTGAGATGACAAGCTCACCGGTGTGTTTCAGTTATATGAACAGTTATTTTACTTTGAAAAGGTCATAGAATGATGTGTGTCTTATATAAGTAGTAGAATTATTACACGCAGTTAAGTGTAAAACTGATTGTAGATTGGGTTCTCTTTATGCCTTTGCCTGTAAAAAGTATATACATGAGGGAGGTAAAGAGAGGACTCCAGGGGCACCTGGGTGGCTCAGTCAGTTAAGCATCCAACTTCAGGTCATGATCTCACGGTTCGTGAGTTCAAGCCCCATGTCAGGCTCTGTACTGATAACTCAGAGCCTGGAGCCTGCTTCAGATTCTGTGCCTCTCTCCCTTTCTCTCTCTCTCAAAAATAAATACACATTAAAAATGTTTTTTTTTTCACATTAAAAATGTTTTTAAAGAGAGAGAGGGGACTCCAAGAAAGAGCATCACGCTACCTCGTGTCCTCCCTGTTCTCATTTGAATGAAAGCTTTGAGCTGTACAGTCCTGACCACAGGAGAGGGGCTACTGTGGCCCCAAGCCAAGCAAAACCCATAGGCAGAGAATTAAGTCTGCATATGTATCTTCTTTCTCTACTCTTCACTGCCCAAAAAGCATACTGCTTTCCCCAAATCATTTCAACTCCACAGGAGTACCCCAGGAGCCATGTGTGGCCCAATCCTTCAGAGTTTTGAAAAGCAAAAAGCTAGGGTTTGGTTCTTTTTGCTTCTCTCTCAGAGCTTAGCTATCACTGCAGAACTGTATCCTAAGGCTGACCCTGCTGAGCGGCGGGTAGCAGATGGGCTATAGTTGTTGCACTTTCCCAGGAAGCACAATGCAAATACTTTTAAGAGGTCAGTGCCCTCCAACTGTGAAATCGTAACATGCTAACTTACGTGCTTGATTAAATTTCACCTCCCCCCCACCCCCAGCATACCATAAAATTGGAAAAGCAATTCCATCACCCAGGATCAATGTGCATAAAGTATACACAAAAGGATCAGAAGTTCTCATCAGTAAACTGTGTGTTTGCCTTGGCTGAATATTCAGAGGTCCATTTCTACTCTAGGTTGATGAATGATGTATAGTTAATTACCACTTAATTGCTTGTTTCTTTTTCCTTGTGTTGCTGCCATATAGGTTAGAAATTACAAGGATGAGATTTTGGCTAGTCTCCTTCAGTCAGGAATCCAAGGGAAAATCTTCCCATTAGATTTTACCATCCTATTCACAAGTGTGTTTGCTTTATTTATTTATTTTTTTTTAACCATGCAAAACACACATCAGGACTAGGGAAACTGAGCTAAGAGGTAGCCTGGTGTGGCTGCTCTCTCATGAATATTCAACAATATGGGATATAATAAATTCTTACCAACTAGTCTAGAGCCGTATCTACGTAATACAAATAAAACTGGATAGAAGAGTAAAAAAGAATCTAGCGTCAAGCCCAGTACCTGATACTTAGCTGATACTCAAGAAATATTTATAAATGAATAAATAAGTGAATGAATGAACTCATAACACTCAGTTCTCGGGCTTCATAAGCCATTTCCATGACACCAGGATACACCCTTGCAGATGGCAAATGTTCAGAGCAGAATAAAAGACATTAACAGATGATATCTGGGCAATAGACTATAATTCCCATTTATTTTCATATGAATTTATTGCTGAACCAATTTGAAGATTTGTTTCTAGAAAGTATTGATTTATTCACTTGAGATCAGTCATGGTAAAATACAAGTCTTAGCAGAGTGGCAGTGCATTGCTGTGGATGGCTACCCAGTATGTACATGGAACTTTAGTTTATGGCACTTTATGGTCTCAGCAGAGCAAGGCTGGATCTTGAGGTTGAACTATTTCCTCAAAGAAGGATAAAGTGAAGGAGGCTAGAAAGCCAAGGAAATGGAAGACAAGTCCACAATCTCAGTTATTTCCCATATACTAAGATACAACTATTTTCTACATGCTGGGTCCCCAAATTTACATTTATTTAAGGGAGATGAATCCAAGAGAGCCAGTGTCAGAGTCAGAGAGAAGGGCAGAAGCTCTCATTCAACCTGCTGAGTGTCACCTACTCCTGGCCCTTATAGTTGCTCCTGAATCAAAGAACCAAAAAGCAGCATGATTTCACAGGCTGAAACCCCCCTCTCAAGATGACCTGATCTATCTCACTAAGAATGGATTATAGAGCACCAGTATTCCATCAAAGATGGAGCCCTTACTTTTATCTTGATCTTCAGGGTTTCCCAGAATGTTGTGAAACATGCTATGCATACACACACACACACACACACACACACACACACACACACACACACGTACATATATTTATATAGCTAGAAACAGAGATAGATACCTATATTCAGTATTATTCAGAAATAAATGAATTAGTATAGCATTTCATATTCAGAAGTTATTAGGGTTAATGGAGCCCATGACTCAAAACATAGACAATCTTTGCAATGATATCATAGCTATAGAACTTGCATTTCTGATTTCTTATCCTTTTCTTTACCAACATCCCCTCTCCCCTCTTTAGGAAAGGAGCCTGGTGGGGGAACCAAGAGTTTGGACTGCAAAATTGAGGAGAGTACTGAAACACCTGCTCTAGAGGACTCCTCATCATCCCCTGTAGATATTCAGCAACATTCCTGGCAGGTTTCCACAGACATTGACAACACTGAAAGGTGAGTGGGAAGTTACTGCCAGTATTCCTCCAGTTCATATTCTTAGGGGCTACAGAAGTTGAGATTTTCTCTTTCATATTCTTATTTCAGAAAACTGAGCTAGCAGAAGGTAAGGAGTCCAAACCCTGCAGTAGAATGGTAGAATTTTCAGTAGTCATAGGCTCCCAGGGCTCTTTGTATCCCACTCCAACACATTGTGTCTCCATGGAAATGAAAACAGTGTGCTCCCATGGGAAGGGAGAAAGTTGGATCCATATACCATCACAGTTCACCCACAGGGCTGGGTACTAAAATTTCCATTTGCTTAAAGGGAGAGGAATCCAAAATCATGCAAATATGCCTCCAGTAGTCTCTTAGATTTCAGGTGTATGGAATGGCCTGCTTAGGTTGCAGTCCACGGCTAAGCATTCTGCCCAATTGACAGACAGCTTTTCGTAGTGCTCCCTTCTCTTGCTTTCCCAGAATGCAGCTGAGGGCCCCTTGGTGGCCAAAGCGAGTTAATGCACTTACCTTAACAAGCACCAGATCACTGCTAGATAGGGAGTTTCCTTCTTAGGAAGAAGAGATTCTAGAGTAATTCAGTTTCACTTAGGGAAAGGAAGCAATAATAATATAATAATAAGTGCCATGGCTCATATACATGCTAAAATACCATTCTGTGAGGCAGGAGGACAAGACCCTTATTTATTGGCCTTCACAGTGATATCATGTCCTTTGCTACTAATGTCCCTAGAGCTGGCACAAAGCAGTTGAATGAATACTGGGCAGTTCCACTGAGTGCTTTGTGTAGAGTTGAATCATTGACAAGATAATGAACATTTTATTTTTTTTATTTTTAGAAATGTAACACACAATGGAATTTATAGCCATTGTGGTTCTACTTTCAGATTGTAATATAATTCTAAAGCTAATTACTGAATTTCTGTGTTTATAGAAAATTGAAGCATGTGGTAATTATATGCTATTAATAAAACTTGGATTTTGTATAAGCTTGGAAATCTAACAATTCAAACAATAAAGCTGTTTGGCACAGTCTGATAGAGCTATAGACAAATGGTGAGGGAATGATTTATCTTAATTTATGAAATAGAAAATGCTTTGCTCTATTTTCAGGAAGAAATATCTGCCAGAGGGCCATGATCAGGGCATAATCCATCAGCAAAGACATTTGCCTTTTCAGAAACCAAGCACAGCATCTATATCTAAGCCTTCTGAGCTTTTAAGAAAGCAAGCTATGGCTGGCAATAAAAATAAGACAGGGTGGAGTTGGGTTGAAGATGATGGCATAAGAAGATGTAAACTCACTCTCTCTCATGGATCTGACAAATACACAATGATTTATAGAATAAATTCCTTTGAAAAAGAACAGCAAATTTTGCCAAAAAGACTCCACCCTAAGTGCCATGATCCACCATCAGGAGGGATCTCAAAAGTACAGTACTTTTCCCTAAGAAGTGAGGGGTTTATCCTCCACACCAGGCACCCCAACCCTTAGATCCTACATGAGAGGTATGAGCCCCCTAAATGTCAGACTTTGAAAACCAATGAGGATTACATCTAAGATAACTGTAAAACTGAAAGAAATGGAGAACCCACTCTTAAGGACTCAGATTTACTCACTCTGGGACCCAGCACAAAAACACCAATTTGAAAAGTGCCTAGATCATATGTAAAGGAAAACAACTTACTCAACTTAAAGTACCTGCCAGAGAGGCAGGAAAATGTTCGCATTTTATCCAGAGACAGAGACATTGGTGGCCACCATATATGTGACCTCTTCCTACCTTGCTAAGTTCAGTATTGGTAGGCACCATTGTGGAACTATCCCTCTAACCTGTTAGACCTGGTGAGCATGCCCACAATCAGAGCAAAACCACACATCATAGCCAGGCCAAGTGCCAATTCCACCCACCCTGATACCACAAATACAAACCTGCCACAGCAGATGGCTGTGTGCAGCCCATAGAGGGGACAATACTTGGGCGCCTAGCTCTGGTGGTCAGAAGGGCTCCACATGACATCTCCTGTCCAAGGACATTCTTCAAGACTGGAAGGTGTAGTTGATTTGACTAATACATACAAACCAACACAGAGAGTAAGACAGAATGTTTCCACAAAACATTATGTTTCAAACAAATAAACAAAAAACAAAACAAAACATCAGAAAAAAATATTAATGAAACAGGTAAGCAACCTACCTGATAAAGTGTTTACAGTAATGGTCAGTAAAGATGCCCACTGAGCTGGAGAAGAATGGATGAACATGGAGATCCTCAACAAAGAGACAGAAAATATAAGAAAGTTTCATACAGTAGTTACAGAGCTGAAGATTACAATAACTGAACTGAAAAGTACACAAGAGGAGTTCAACAGCAGGCTAGATGAAGCCAAAAACCAGATCAACAAGCCAGAAGACAAAGGAATAGAAGTCACCTGGGCAAAACAACAAAAAGAAAAAAGAATTATTAAAAAATGAAGATAACTTAAGATAACTTTGAGACATTAAGTGGAGAATAATGTTCACATTATAGAGGCTTGAGAAAGAGAAGAGAGAGAAAAAAGGCCATAAAACTTATTTGAAGAAGTAAGAGTTGAAACTTTTTTAATCTGAGGAAACAATCCAGGTTTATGAAGCACAGAGAGTCCCAAATAAAATGAACTCAAAGAAATCCACAAGACACATTATAACTAAAATGGTAAAAGTTAAAGATAAGAGAAAATCCTAAAAGCAGCAAGAGAGTATGCTAGCAGATTTTTCAACAGAAACCTTGCAAGTCAGAAGAGTGGCATAACATATTCAAGTGCTGAAAGGAAAAAAAAATCACCAAGAATTCTCGGCAAGTTATTCAAAATTAAAAGAGCGATGAACAGTTTTCCAGATAAGCAAAAGCTATAAAGGAGCTCATCCCCACTAGCCCAGTATCACAATAAATGTTAAAGTGACTTCTCTAAACTGAAAAGAAATGATACAAATAATAACAAGGGAATAAATATAAAATCCTACTGGAAAAGTTAAATATGTAGTAAAAGTAGTAAATCAACCACTGACAAACCAACTATGAAGGTGAAAAGACAAAAATAGTACAGTTAACTAAAACTACAAAAATTAAAATGATGCATAAAATAAAAAGATGTAAAAATGTGACATCAAAAATATAAAATGAAGGGGAGAGAAAAAAATGTAAAGTTTTGTCATGCTGCTATTAACTCAAAACAGACCATTATACACATAGGAACTTGTATGTGAACTTTATGGTAAGCCATAGAGCAAAAACTTACCATAAATACACAACAGAAAATGAGAAAAGAATCTAAACAAAACATAAAAAGAGCCATCAAACCACAAGGGAAGAGAGAAAGAAGAAAGGAACAGAGAGGAACTACAAAAACAGCCAGAAAACAATTAACAAAATGGTAATAAGTACTTATCAGTGGTTACTTTAAATGTAAATGGACTAAACTCTCCAATGAAAATATAGAGTGACTGAAGGGATAAAATAAGACCCATCTATATGCCATCTACCAAAAACTCACTTCAGAAGTAAGGACACACACAGACTGAAAGTTAAGGGATGGAGAAAGATATTTCATGCAAATGGAAATGAAAATAAGGCTGGTGTAGGTATATTCATAGCAGACAAAGTAGACTTTAAAACAAAGACTATATGATAATAGGGGGATGCCTGGCTGGCTCAGTTGATAGAGCATGTGATTCTTGATGTTGCAGTCATGAGTTCAAGCCCCACACTGAGGGTATAGTTTACTTAAAACAAAGACTGTAATAATAAACAAATAAGGGCATTACATAGTCTAAAGGGATCAATCCAACAAAAAGACATAACACTTTTAAATATATATGTATCCAACAAAGAAACACCAAGATATATAAAACCAATTATTAACAGACCTAAAGGAAGAAATTGACAGCAATACACTAATAGTAGAGGACTTTAACATCCAATTTACACCAATGTAGAGATCATCCAAAGCCAAAATTAATAAGAAAACAATGGCCTTAAATGATCCATTACAGCAGATGCACTTAGTAGATATATACAGACATTCCATCCAAAAGCAACAGAATACACATTCTTTTCAAGTGTACATGGAACATTCTCCAATACAGATCACATGTTAGGCCATAAAACAAGTCTCAGTAAATTCAGGAAGACTGAAATCATATCAAGTATCTTCTCTGACTACAATGGTATGAAACTAGGAATCAATTACAAAAAGAAAACTAGAAAAACCACAAAAATGTGGAGATGAAACAACATGCTACTAAACAACCAATGGGCCATCAAAGATGTCAATAAAGAAATTAAAAAAAAAAGAGACCAATGAAAACAGAATTATGACATACCAAAATTTGTAGGATGTAGCAAAAGTAGTCTAAGAGGGAAGACTATAGCAGACTTAACTCCATAGGCAAGAAAACTATCAAATAATCAACCTAACTTTACAACCTACAAAGGCAGAAGAAAAGCAAAGCCCAAATTCAGTAGAAAGAAGGAAATAGTAAATGCAGAATGAAAAGAAATGAAATAGAGACCTAAGGCGGGGGGTGGAGGTGGGGGACAATAGAAGATCAATGAAACTAAAAGCTGGTTCTTTGAAAAGATAAACAAAACTGAAAAACCTTCAGCTAGACTAACCATGAAACAAGAGAGAAGTCTCCCATAAATAAAATCTGAAATCAAAGAGAAGTTACAGCTGACATCACAGAAATGCAAAGGACCATAAAAACTACTCCAAACAAATATATGCTAGCAAACTGGACAATCTGGAAGAAATGGATAAATTCCTAGAAACATACACTCTTCCATGACTGAATCATGAGGAAATAGAAAATATAAAGAGACCAATTACTAGTAAGGAGATTGAATCAGTAATCAAAAATCTCCCACATAACAAAAGTCCAGGACCAAGCAGCTTCAAGGTGAATGCTATGAAACATTCAAAGATTTAATACATATCTTTCTCAAACTCTTCCAAAAAATGTAAGAGGTGGAAACACTTCCAAAATCATTTTATAAGGCTAGCATAACCCTGATACCAAAATCAGACAAAGCATCACAAAAAAAGAAAATTAGAGGCCAATGTCATTGATGAACATTGATGCAGAAATTCTCAACAAATTATTAGCAAACCAAAGACATTAATACATTATTGTATCCATACACTATGATCAAGTGGAATTTATTCCAGGGATACAAGGACGGTTCAACATCTGCAAATCAGTCAGTGTGATACACCAGATCAACAAATGAAGTATAAAAATTGTATGATCATCTCAATAGCTGCAGAAAAAGCATTTGACACAATTCAACACCATTTTATGAAAACTCAACAAAGTGGGTATAGAGGGAACATATTGCAATATAATAAAGGCCATATATGATAAACCCATGGCTGACATCACAGTCAGTGGTGAACAGTTGACCACTTTTCCTCTAAAATCAGGAATAAGACAAGAATGGCCAATCACTTTTATTCAACATAGTAATGAACATCCTAAAAACAATAATTAGGCAAGAAAAAGAAATAAAAAGTGTCCAAATCCTAAATGAAGAAGCAAAACTGTCACTATGTGCAGATGACATGATACTATATATAGAAAACCAAAAAAAACTCCAACAAAACACTGTTAGAATTAACAAATTAATTCAAAAAATAATAATAAATTCAGTAAAGTAGCAGGATACAAAATCAACAAACAAAAATCTGTGATAGCTGTATACACTAATCACAAACTATCAGAAAGAGAAATTAAAAAAATAATTCCATGTAAATTGCATCAAAAACCTGTGAAAGACCTACACACTGAAAAACATAAGACACTGATAAGAGAAAATGAAGACAACAAATAAACAGAAAAAAGTATCCCATGCCTATGGATTGGAAGAATTAATAGTGTTAGAATGTCCACAACTATCCAAAGCAATCTACAGATTCAGTGCAATCCTTATCAAAATTCCAGTGAAATTTTTCACAGAACTGGAACAAATAATTCTAAAAATTGCATAACACCACAAAAGATGTTGAATAGCCAAATTATTGTTGATAAAGAACACAGGTGAAGGTATTACACTCCCTGATTTCAAGCTATACAACAAAACTACAGTAATCAAAACCATCTTATATTAGCATAAAAACACACACACATCAATAGAACAGAATGGAGAGCCCAGAATTAAACCCCCACATAGATGAACAATTAATTTATGACAAGGAAGCCAAGATCATACAATGGAGAAAGGACATTCTCTTCAACAAATGGTCCTGGAAAAAATAGACAGCCACATGACCACTCTCTTATACGATGCACAAAAATTAACTGAAAAATGGAGTAAAAACCTGAATGTAAGATCTGAAACCATAAAATTCCTGAAGAAAACATAAGCGGTAACCTCCTGAACATGAGTCTCAGTGATATTTTTTTATGTATAGGATTCCAAAGGCAAGAGAAACAAAAGCAAAAATAAACAAATGGGATTACATCAAACTGAAAATATTTTGCATAGTGAAAGAAATCATCATTAAAAGAAAAAGGTGATCTACTGAATGGGAGAAAGATTTTGCAAAGCATATATCCAACAAAGATTAAGATCCAAAATACGTAAAGAACTTATACAACAACAAAAAAGAAACAGTCCAATTAAAAATGGTCAGATCTGAATAGACATTTTTTCACAGAATACATAGTTGGCCAACAGACACATAGAAATATGTTCGACATCACTAGTCATCAGAAACACAAATCAAAGCTAAAATGAGATATCACCTCCTACCACTTAGAAGAGCTAGTACCCAAAAGACAAGAAATAACAAGTGTTAGCAAGGATGTGGAAAAAAGGGATCTCTCATACACAGTTGATGGGAATGTAAATTGGTGCAGCCACTATAGAAAACAGTATAGAGGTTTCTAAAAAAAAATAAGAATAGGATTAACATATGATCCAGCCATTCCACTTCTAGGTATTTATCCGAAGAATGTGAAAACCCTGATACAAAAAGATATATGCACCCCTATGTTCATTGCTGCAGTATTTATAATAGCCAAGAAATTGAAACAACCTAAATTTTCATCAGTGGATGAATGGATAAAGAAGATCTGGGGTGTGTGTGTGTGTGTGTGTGTGTGTGTTTTAAAATGGAAAACTATTCAGCTTGCTATTTGCAACAACAGAATTCACCTTGAAGGTATTATGCTAGGTAAAGTAAGTCACACAAAGAAAGACAAGTACCATATAATTCCACTCATTTGTGGAATCTAAAAAAAAACAAAAGAAAAGAAAAATAAACTCATCCATACAAGAGAACAGATTGGTGGTTACCAAGGGGAAGGTTGGGAGATGGAGGTAGGCGAAATGGTTGAAGGGGGTCAATTATAGGGTGACGGATCATAACTAGACTCCTAGTGATCACTTTACTTACAGTACATACAGATGGCAAATTGTAATGTTGTACACCTGAAACTTAAATAATGCTATATGCCAATTTTACCTCAAATAAAAAAAAAAAAAAAAAAGGAGAGTATAGCCCACGGTTTTGAAGTTCAGTCTTCAAGTCAGATTCAGGTCAAAGGAGGTGGGAATGACAGAGACAAGTGGGCACAAGAGACCTGGCCTGGTAGAGCAGCTTTTCCTAGGTTCCCCCTCTGTCTGCCCTAGGAGATCAGTGGATCTCACCCTGGGTGGCATATTAAAATCACCAGGAGGGCTTTTTTTTTTTTTTTTTTTTAATTTTTTTCTAATGTTTATTTATTTTTGAGAGAGAGAAAGACAGAGGGACAGAGTGTGAATGGAGGAGGGGCAGAGAGAGAAGGAGACACAGAACCTGAAGCAGGTTTCAGGCTCAGCTGTTGCACAGAGCCCAATGTGGGTCTCGAACCCACGGACTGGGATCATGATCTGAGCCAAAGTTGGCTGCTTAACCGACTGAGCCATCCTGATGCCCCAGGGGGGCTTTTTAAAAACACTGATTCCTAGGGCGCCTGGATGGCTCAGTCGGTGGTTGAGTGGCGGCCTCTGCTCATGTCATGATCTCACAGTTTGTGAATTCAAGCTGTGCATCAGGCTTGCTGCTGTCTGCACAGACCCTGCTTTAGATCCTCTGTCCCCCCTCTTTCTGTCCCTCCCTCGCTCCCACTCTCTCCCTCTCTCAAAAATAAATAAAACATTAACAACAAACAAACAAACAAAAACAAAAAACAAAAAACATTGATTCCTGAGCCCTGTCCCCATAAACCGCTCCCATGGGGGGTGCAGTCTCAGCATAAAGTGATTCTCCAGTGCAGCACCAGGACTGAGAATTGGCGCTTTCCAGGAGACTCTGCCTGAGTCTCACATACAGCATTCCTAGCCCATTCCCACCCTGTGCTTCCCCACCTCCCATCCCACCTGCCCTTGAGAATTTTACAGAAAATCAGAATGTGCTCCTTGCACTTCTGGATGTAGGGCCCTGCCTTCCTTTCTTCCCCTCCCCCACTTTCACCTTTTCTCTCTAGAAATATCCTTTGCAGCTTATTAGCATCACTGCCCCAGAAACATCTCCTCATACCTATGGGAAAGAATTCTAAATGCTTTTAAAGGTGTTATTTCTATACCTGATCCACAAGTCTGCTTTCCTCTCCTTTTCCAATCAGCTATTCCTGAGAAAGAGTTCTTTTTTACATATTAGTCAATATTTAAGGAGAGACACTATCGGGTCTCGGGCCTCCCCTAGGACCAGTGGTCCTCCAACCATACTCAAGAGAATAGTTGTGTTTCAAGAAAAGAACTGAGAGGCAGGGGTGCCTGGTTGGCTCAGTCAGTAGAGCATGTAACTCTTAATCTCACAATTGTGAGTTCAAGCTCCACTTTGGGTGTGGAGCCTACTTAAAAGAAAAAAGAAAAAGAAAAGAACTGAGGGATTTCATACCGAAGATTAAATAGTGGTTCTTTTTCTTCATAGAGCAAAAGAAAAATAAGTTAGTAGATAGAATTTCCTCAACTTGAGGATTATACTCTCAAATAAACTTCCTTAAATCCTTAGTACCAGCTATTGCTTGCCTATTGTGGAATGAACTAAAAGATGAATCTGATTTTTGCACTGGTAAATGAAATCTACCACTACGTCCTGTGCTTTCAAGAACACTACGTCCAGTGGATGACCACCTGAACATGTGGGGAACTATGGTCCCAAGGACTTGAAACGTCCACCTTACCCTTACCCCAGACTGGAAGCCCCCTGAGCAGGCTTACTGCTGCACGTTTGGCGGTTTTAGGATCATATGCACTCTAAGACGAGGGAGGGGAGGTGTTGGAGGTATGGAGTGACTTACCTACAGGCAAGAGGAAGGTCCAGCTTTCCCAGGTGCTTCTCTCTCCCTGCCTGCCTCTCTCTCTCTCTCTCTCTCTCTCTCTCTCTGTCTCCACCCCCACCACCCACCCACCCATCCCAAACCATTGTGAAGAGCACTTCTCTGAAGGTTTTACAATTTGTCAGTCTCCCAACATTCCAAGCCAATTTAATAAATGTTGAGCCCTGTAAATCCCTAACACCTGTGTTACACTGATTTTCAATCACCATAATGAGACACTAACAAGTGAACCTGTACAGCCACAATAGCCTCCTGACCATAAAGCCTGAGAGCACCATCACCCAGCCTCAGCTTTGCCCAGAGTACCTCTGTTACTCAAGTTGCATGACCTTGACCTCCCTCTTATACAACGGCAATACTGTCCTCATTATCAGGGAAGAGTCTGGTCCCACTGAAGGCAAGAGGAGGGCTCCCACAGCAGAATGCCCTGTGGCAATGTTAGCCAGAGTAGTCTCGTTCCTTCCAGAGCCATCAATCTCAGATATTTTTTCTTACAAAAACAAAATAAATTCAATATTTGCCCACTGGAAACTAGAGCTTGTACAATTAAGCACAGACTCTCGTCTGTCAATTGTCTCACAGAACAGACTGGGATTGCATTTCAAAAATTTACAGCTGATTATTTTTTTCTTTTTATCACTTTTACAGAGACATGCGAGAAATGAAAAACCTTTTAAGCAAACTCAGGGAAACTATGCCTTTACCATTGAAAAATCAAGGTAAGTTCTCGTCATTTTTCTTTGAGGCAGAGGATGTTGTTAACACGATAACCTTGGGACTTGTTTCTTGAGAAAGTACAAGTTTGTTTTACACAAACAATAGAAGGCATTGAATATACAGTCCTCTCTCTTCAAGAAGATATGATAATGAAAACATAGTCCCTCAGGCGAGCACAGCTGTGCTCTGACCCTCAAGCAGAGGCCTCCTCTACTGGCCCTGTCAGTCAAGGGCATGGATTCATTGCCATGCTGTGGAAAGCACTGTACCAGGAGTGGCAAATACAAAAGAACTGGAAACTTGGCCCTTGCCTTTAAGAAGTTTACGGCCTATAGGAGGACACTTAAGAAACTTCCAAAGGAAGCTCTCTGCCATATAGATGTTCACTTATCTAAAAGAAGTAATAATAACATATACTGAGACCTCACATTGTGCCACTGTGGTTCCACACCAAATTCCAATATGTGGGGGTGGTTTTCCACACCACCAAGCAATTAGGAGACACCAGCGGGGTGTTCTGCAATTCATCTGAATTCTGACAAGACAGGGAGACAGCACCAGATCCCCCAAGTTAAGGGCTACACATGACTGCCCTCCCCCACCACTTGGGATGTACAGGTTAGAAACTCCAACGGCCCCTCCATGAGTTTAGTTAATCTGCTAGAGCGGCTCACAGAATTCAGAGAAACATTTTACTCAGTAGATCACCAGTTTATTGTAAAAGGATATACCTCAGGAACAACCAGATGTCAGATGCCAAGTACAGAGTGTGGGGAAAGGACAAGGAGACTCCATCCCTTCCCAGGTGCACCATGGTCCTCAGATCTCCACCTGTTCACCAACCTGGAAGTCCTCTGAACCTGTCCTCTGAACCTTGCTGGTTTTTATGGAGGCTTCATTATGTAGGCATGATTGATTAAATAAATCATTGGCCATTGGTGATTGAAATGTCTTCAGTTCCTTCCCTTCCCCGGAGGTTGGGGGTGGGACTGAAAGTTCCACCCCTCTGATCACAGAGTTATTCTCCTAGCAACCAGCCCCCATCCTTAGGCAGTTTTTGAAAGCAACCTCATTAACATAACAAAAGGCCCCTTTACGCTGTCATCACTTAGGAAATTCCAGGAATTTTTTGGAGCCCTGTGCCAGGATTGAGGTGGGAGACCAACTGTATATTTCTTACTATAAATCACAATATCACAAACCACTATTCTAAATACTTTACATGGATTAACTGTATTAACTTATTTAACTCTAATAACGCCTTTGAGGGAAATAACGACTGTTTCCCAATTTACAGGAAACTGGGGCAAAGAGAGGTTAGCTAACTCTGCGAAGGTCACACAGACTGTAAATAGATGGTTGAGATGTGGCCCCAGGCAGTCTGTCTCCAGAGCTAGCCTATGGAAATATACACCTTCACACAGAAATGGAAAGGTATTTTCACTGGAGTGAAACTTCCATAAGGGAACTGCCTCTATATGCTTTTGTCAACTATTACTGTAGCTTCTGTACCCAGAACGATGCCTGGCACCTGGTAGTAAAACCCCCGGCATACACGATAAATGTGTGTTCAATCTGTGCCCAACTTTGCAGTCCCAGGGTCTGAAGATCCGTACCAAGGACTTGAAGGAGCACGTTCCCCTACGTGGCCAGAGCGGCGTTAAGTGAAGCAAGCACCAGCTTCGGAGAGATATAACCAGAGGGTGGGGAAAGGGTTTTTAGAGTAAGAAAGAAACTCCTGTGGTTCCCCCTGATCAAAGCCTGGGCGGAGGGAGGACAGGGTGCTGCTTGCCTTTGAGAGGATTTGGCAGCAGAGCTGGGAGTCTGCTGGCTCAGGGAGCAGCAGAAGGTGGCAGAAGGTGGAGAGGTGCAAGTGGGAACACCAGATGAAGAGGCCGACAGGTAGCGCGGCCTGAGCTCCACGGCAGGGAGGCGGGGTGTGAGGAAATGAGAGGCAGGGGTGCGGAGCATCAATTAACTCGGAGCCCCCCTGAAGGGCCTAGAATCAGACGAACGGGCTTGAGCCACAGGGGTAGTGTTGTAGAGGCCTTGCGGTGGTTTCCGGAAGCAGACATTGTGGTGTCTAAATGGGGTGTCTGTCAGATCAGATGAGGGCCCCCAAATGCGGGGTGACGATCAGGTGGAAGCCAGTGGCTTGGGAGATGAAGGGATTCGCCAGAGGCAGAACAAAGGAGATAGAAGTTTATGGCCTACACCTCTAGGAAGCCGCGGGCTGAACAGCAGAGGAGAGGCTGTCTGCAACCAGGCGGTGGGTGGGGGCTGGTTTTAAAGGGGGAAGATGAGGAGGAATGGAGACATATGGAATGTTCCCTTTTTTGATAACTGTGCCTGGTGGGAAGTAGCCCATTGGTGGGGTAGGGTCTATGGCTATTTTGAGGTGGCCACCTGATAGATGGGCCTGTGTTCAGCCAGGTGGTCGCTGTGGGCCCTTTCTGCATTCCACCTCACAAGCCTGTTTGCCTAAAAGTGGGCTCTACAGACACAGTGTAGTGATGAGAGAGCCCCCCCCCCACCCCCGACCACAGCATGGAAGACTGTTGCTAGAAATCCGCATGGTGGTTGGGACCAGGGACTTTGGATTAAGGCAATGCTTGGGTTTGAATGCTGGCCCTGCCCACTTACCAACTTTGTGCCCTGGAACAAGCTGTTTAACATCCAGCCATTTCATTTTCCTCAGCCCTGAAAAGGAGATGATAGCATTACTTACTTCAGAGGGTTGTCCTGAGGTTTAAATGAAGCACCGCTTGTGGAACGTCTGCTACGGACCTTTCAGAGAGCAGATGCTGACGGGTGCTTTATTGTTATTGTTGTCGTTGGTATTGGTATTCTTTACCAGCTGGCCCACCCAACCTAGCTCAGGAGAATGCCACATTCTCATCAAATAGAACAGCCCCTGCTACCACGCATTGATCTTGAGCCTGCAGTACAGAACATCGGTCTCTGTGACTTTGGAGTTGGAGCCATGTCTGAAGCTATTCTCAGTTTCTTTATATGTCTGGCAAGTTCCCCCTGTCAGCAGCATGGAGGTCTCTCCCTGTACCTCACAATCAGGAGCCCAGGAGGATGAGTACCAGAGCCCTCAGAAAGAATTTCATGTGCGGCATGTAGCCTCTATTTTAAGTCAAACCATCCAAAATATTTGCTCTACATTTCATGAAATGCATCCAATAGTTTCCGAAATGTGCACTAATGAAAAAACGGAAATTTCATTTTATTTACCTAGGACATTTTTATAATCAAAAAAGTATAAATATTTTGTATAACTTTGTATTACTTTTATAAAAAGAAAAAAGTAGAATTTTAAATATATTTTTCAAATATAATAATAATAAATGATTGGTACTGTGAATAAAACCATGAGTGAAAAGGGCATAGTCCAAATAAATGATATTCAAGATTTAAACTTTAAATATGTGTGGAGCAGAAAAAGGAAAAAGCTAGGAGATTCAAGGACCTGTTCAGGAGGGAATGAAGCAATAAGATTTTGAAATTAAAAAAAAAATTGAGGTGAAGGCTTCAATTCAGGTAATTTCAGATCTTTTCACTTGGGGGAGAAATGGGACCCTCAGCATGTGATGCCACATCTCTGTTCTTTACATGTTTCATGGGTACTCACAGCATGATGTCACTATAAGCTGAACTGTAGAGAAAGGGGGTTGTGAGTCTGAATCAGAGGGTCTGAGAAACCCTGAAGGAAGGAGAGCAGGTCTCTTGGGTCCCTCTGGGAACATTTTTTTAGCAGATGCATATGGCACCATTTTAATGAACAAATCGGTCAGATTCCTCTGTCTGGTTCCATAAACCAAGAAAGACCATAGGGGCTTCCCATGACCTTCCTGGAATTCTTTTGCACAGATCTGTTTATTATACAGGTCTAGGTTAATACATGCAAGAAATGGTGTGGGGTAAAATGTGGAAAAATGTATCCCAGTTCTTTTCTCGAGGACCTTATTGTCAAAACATCTTTGTAACTGGATGAAAACCATTATAGAAAGCCATCTGTTTTCTTTCTGGCGCTTTCTTTCCTTTCTCTTTTTATTCCATTTACATGTGGGTCTGAAGCAGAGAGAGAAAAGGGAAAAGATACCACTACTGGTTCCCTTTTTTCCAACCATGTGAAAATCCTGCCAGGCAGGTGCTGGGGGATTCTACAACGGAGACGCTCAGATGCCCCTGTTCTCCAGGCTCCACCCTAGTTCTCAACTCAGAAACTTCCATGTTTATTTCAGCATTTAAGGGTTCAAACGTGTCTCCCCCCTTTCCTACCACAATCAAAACTTGACTCAACAACAGTTTGTTTTAAATTGATTTTCAGTGGCCAATAAAGGAAGGTGGCCAAGAGCAAGAATTTTAATGGGTAGCGATTATGCCCTCATTTCAGACAGTGCCTTTTCTTTCCCATCCTTCCCGTTTAAGACTGGAGACAAAGAGATGCACAAAAGAAAAGTGAGCTGTCCTCTTTCTGCCGCGGCTCCACAGCAGGCTTCTGACCACGGTCAGGTCTCCTGGCTCTCAGCCCACTGTTCTTGCCACTGCTTCAGCGCCTCTCCTGTCCTACATTCTGGGTCACTGGCAGTGCTGTAGGGAGCTTCATTAATTATGATAGTCTTGCTGTGTCAAATGGATTACAAATGGAACCACCTGTGGGGAGCCTGCAAGGTTACTGACAAAGGCTAAAAGGAGATTGGAGAGTGAAGGACAAGCATCTTCTAAATGCGTGTTGTAATCAAACAAAACAAGGTGGCAGAAATAAATTAGGCCTGAAAGACAGTTTCACCTTTTCCAGAATTCTGACTTAATGAATGCTGTAGGGTGTGTTTGTACATTCACTCTTGCCTGGAATGTGGTTGTTGAGACCATACGTGAGAATCCGTCTGAAGGGGATCAGTCAGGAATTGAATCTGCTCTAGAATGGGTCCCCTCCTGGAGACAGTGCTATTCCAGACTAAACTGGGTCTAGGAACAGTTCCCCCAGACTCATACTCTCAATCCACTCCAACCTGGACCCCCTGTATCCATCCTAGCCATGTCAGCAGAAGTGTTTGATATCTAGCTAAAGAACATTGGGCAGTTATGCCACCTGGTAGCCTAGAGATGACCTTTTAGGTCCTTTCACCAGGGCTTCACATAAAGACTTTGTGTGCTTCAGTCTAGTGTCTGAATGTTATTCTGGGTAGTTTTACTCCAGGAGCCCCATATCCTTTGTAATCTCTTCAATCTTTCATCCAGGATTCAGTATGACATATGTACTTCCCTCTCTGCTCCAGTTAAATCACACATCAGTTTCTTAATGCATTACTCTATGTTCAGCCCCTACTCACAAACGTTACATGCCTACTCATTGTCTACTAAAGGAAGAACAGACTTCTTTCCCTAACATCTGGTGTCCCCACCATCATCTAACATGTGATGGTATCCTATAATGGGCCAAGTTCTGTGTCAGGTGCTGGGGATATCTCTCCCCCTAGAGGCTCTCTCTCTCTCAACAGAACAAATTGGGTGAGAATTACCTGGGAAGCCTTCCCAAATGACATGCTTCCCTTCATAGAGTTTGGGATAATGTTTTGCAGGTAGGGCATGTGAATTCTAAAATCAACTAACACGCAAACACACAAACACACACACACAGACACACACACACACACACTATTGGAAAGACAAAGAAACTAGTGCTTAGAATACAACAGTGCCATAATAGCTACAGGTCACTACAAAGACATATTGGATTCTCATCTAGCCATATTGGAGTTGTAAGGGGCTGGGGTGTGAGATGGGGGAGAGGGTTGTTGATATCAAGGATTGCTTTTTGGAAAGTGAGTTGAGATTTCTGAGGATGAATCAGTTAGCCAAAGAAAGAGGTGGGGGCGCCTGGGTGGCTCAGTCGGTTAAGCGTCCGACTTCGGCTCAGGTCGTGATCTCTCGGTTTGTGAGCTCGAGCCCCGCGTTGGGCTCTGTGCTGACATCTCAGAGCCTGGAGCCTGCTTCAGATTCTGTGTCTGCCTCTCTCTCTGCCCTTCCCCCACTCACATTCTGTCTCTCTCTCCTTCAAAAATAAATAAACATTAAAAAAATTTTTTTAAAGAAAGAGGTGGAAAAAAGAAAAACAAAAAGAGAGATGAAAAAAAGTCGAGGCAGAAGATTCTAGATATGTGAAGATATAGGAGGAGACATAAGAGCAGGGCATTTTGTTGAGCTACAAGCACTTCATTAGTTGGTAAAGTGGTTAGAAAAGAGACATGAAAGACTAGAGAGGTAGGAGGATCTATATCATTAAGGCCCTTATAAGCTATGTTAAGAGGTTTGGATTTGGGGCACCTTGGTGGCTCAGTAGGTTAAGCATCCAACTCTTGATGTCTGCTTGGGTCGTGATCTCACGGTTCATGAGATGGAGCTCTGCAATGGGTTTAGAGCCTGCTTGGGATTCTCCCTCTGCCCCTCCCCGCCCCTGCTCTCTTTCTTTCTCTTTCTCTCTCTCTCTCTCAAAAATAAAAGGGGGGGGGGTGGATTTTATCCTGAAGCCATTGGAGGGGTTCAGTTAGGAGATAGTTGAAGTAATCCAGGTGAGAGATGCTTAAGATCTGACCTAGGGCCAGGGGGTTGGAGAAGAGGATGTGAACAACTGATGGGCTGCACAAGAGGGAAGGCAGAATCAAGGATGAAACCCAGGTTCAGACTTGAAAAACGAGGTGAATGATGTGTCTATTCACTAAGTCAGAGAGAACAGAGGAGGAACGGTAGAGATAGAGGATGATTGAAGTTTTGGAGATGGAGGAACTCCCAGAGCAATGCTCAGTGGTGGACACTAGGCATACAAGTATCATGCTGAGGTGAGACGTGAGCTGGGAGGCTGGGAATACATATTGAAGCATCATCAGCGTAATGGTAATTGAAGCGAGACCCCCCCCACAGAGTGTAGGTATAGAGAAGATCCTAGAATACCAAAATTTAAGTTTCAAGGGGGAAAGAACTGCAGTTTACAGAGGGGACTGAAAAGAAAACCAGAAGAACATTATGAAATCAGTCAAAGAAAGTTGTAAGCTAATCTTGAAGGAGGATTGGCATTTGCCTAAGAAAGGAGGACTAAGAAATGGTGTGTGTAAGGGCAGAGAGCCAAGAGAAGGTATGGCCATATTTAAGGAATTCTATGTATTTCTGTTTTGTACTATTCCCTCCTTCATACACCCTTCATTCAAGACTAGATTGTTTCTTGGAACAAAATTCAAGTTGCCTTTGACCTCTATGACTTTGTTCACACTGTTTTCTCCATCCAGAAAGCCCATCTTCCCCTTCACCAAATTTGCAAGTTCTCCTCATCTCTTGTGGCCCAGAAAGAACACCAAGACCTCCATGATTTCCCACAATTGTCTTCTTCCTTCTCCTCCACTTGGGAGTAAGTCCACCCTTAAGAGTTCTCAAAGCATTGTATTCATATCTCTCTTATGGTATTCCTAATAAAGCTTCATAGTTACTCAAGCGAACATCCTTGAGACCAAGAACCACCTTTCTGTTAGGACCCTCAACACCCAACATGGAGCCTGTACTTAGCAGGCCTTTGATTAATGCAGGGATTCTCATAGTGTGGCCTCAGGACCAACAACATCAACATGTCTGGGAACTTCTAAGCAATCCAAATTCTCTGGCCTCACCCCACACCTACTGACTCAGAAATGCTAGAGGTGAGGCTGTACTTGAACACGCTCTCAGATGTTGCTAATGCAGCTAAGGTTTGAGAACCCCTGAGTTTGCTGAAGGTCTCCTTTTCTTCTAGAGGAGAAATTTGCAACTACAGTTACATTATGAGCACTTCTCTGGATTCTGAGAACATAGCTTTAAACTTTAAACTGAGCCTGGGTGGCTCAGTCGATTAAGCAACAGAATTCGGCTCAGGTCATGATCTCACGGTTCATGGGTTCAAGGCCCGCCTTGGGCTCTGTGCTGACAGCTCAGAGCCTGGATCCTGCTTCGGATTCTGTGGCTTCCTCTCTCTCTGTCTCTCTGCCCCTCCCCTTCTCTCTCTCTCTCTCTCTCTCTCAAAAATAAATGAACGTTAAAAAAAGGGTTAAACTCAAATGCTCAGCTGATTATTTGCAATCTTATTTTTATGTCATTCTGTTTATTAACATATCATCTGTATAAGCAATCTTTTATTAGCAAAAGAAATCTGAGCAATAGAGAAGTGGTATCATAGTGCCTTACGTGGCGGCAGTGTCCCTGGCTTTAGTAGTATCCAGGAATTAAGCTTTGAATGACCAAGATTTTAACTTGCTGATGACTGAATTACCTGTTCTCCTTCTCTTTCACTTTCTCCTCTGCTTTCCTCCCTCCCTTTTCCTTTCTCCACTTTTCATTTTCACATCTAAAACTGTCCTTGGTTACAGTTCTCTCAGAGCATATGCACTTTGGAGAAAAGATGCTACAAAAGTCTGAAATGTTCACAATAAAAATCAAAGGTTTCCCAGCAAGGTCAGGTGAATTCGCCCAGAAAGTGAAGCACAAGTGGGGAAACATTCCATTTCCTTCACATTCTTTTGGCAGCCCATAATTTCAGAGACAGGATTTCAATCAATGTGGAAAGACATCTTTCCTTGGAGCTGAATCCACTCCAAACCATTCCAAGCAGACTTGCTGCTGCTGAATTTCAGCATTTACTGCCGGTGTCAGCTTCCCAGGGTGTAGGAAGCTGCTCTGAATTTCTGCCAAGATTGTTTGAGCTTTTGTGTCACCTCAGCCCTAGGTGATGATCAGATAAGCTCTGGGCTAGGCAAAGGTGTCACAAATGCTCAAAAAGATGCCCCAAACGAGCGGTCATCCTTAATAGGCAGCCTGTCCTTTGCTTAACATCTGAGCACTTTCTCATCAATTCTAACACTTCTATTCACCTATGAGTGCTCTGTATGTGCACATGTATATATAGCACTCACAAGTGAATGTATGTGTGCATATCTATCTATGCATAGATAGACAGAGACAAAAAGAGGGCTGAGTGAGGAGAATTTCAATAGCATAAAAGGTTTTTTTGATTTGCTGTAACGAATGCACAAAAGTCAGTCTTGATATAAATCTCATAATACCTGTGCACAATACCTGTATGCTTTAATACATAGAAAAGAGAATGTGGGAGGTGCCTGCGTGGCTCAGTCGGTTGAGCGTCCGACTTCGGCTCAGGTCATGATCTCATGGTTCGTGTGTTCAGGCCCCGGGTCAGGCTGTGTGCTGACAGCTCGGAGCCTGGAGCCTGCTTTGGATTCTGTCTCCCTCTCTCCCTGCCCCTCCCCACTCATGCTCTGTCTCTCTCTGTCCTCAAAAATGAGTAAACGTTAAAAAATATTTTTTTTTAAAAAAGAGAGAGAACATGGGAGCAAACATGACACCACAGGATACACATGTACAGTTTTTTCGTAAATACAACATGTAGCAGGCATTTCCTCATGCAGTGGGAACAATACACATCTATCTGCACTGCATTTTATAATATATAAATAAATACCCATTAGGTCACTATGCCAATGTCTTAAATGTTTGGAGAAACGGAAGGATATATGGGCATTCAGGAAATAGATCTTCCAGGTCTTAAATAGAAATAAGATTTTTTTCTTCCCTATAAATGTCTTCATAGTTTTGGTGATTCTGTTCAAGGAAATATTAAATTCCTGGTGAACTTGCATTTCAGAAAGCATAATCAGTATTCAGAGAGATACCAACAGATAAAATTCTTTATTCTTCACAGTCTGCTGTACCTTTGCCTTACCCGAATAGGTTGTTTATCGATCATTTGGTGGTTAAAGAAGTAAGAGTCCTAAAACTGATGGGAAAGTGAGTTATTATTTCTTTTTTTCTAAATAGACCATGATTCATCTCTGAGAGATTCTCCTGAGAAATCAGGCTCGCATATAGTATTTGACATTGCTTTCAGTGTCTTAACTATTTGGGGCAAGTTTAACTATCAAAGAGAGATGTCCTATTTTTAGTCTCAAAATGTTGACATCCAGAATATAGAAAATTGCTTTTCACGATGGAAAGGACAAAGAGAGTACTGTTTTTCTCCACATTCACAAAATATGAATCTTAAGAGAGAGTATTAACCTGTGGAGACTGGGAGAGTACACTGTTTGATGAATTTGATGTGCTCAGCTAGGGTACCTGTTTTCTTCCCTGGCTGTGACTTGCCATTCTGGTTCTATCTAAATGTATAGCATGGTGCACCATTCCAAGGAACACTGTCAACTTGGTGAGTGATGCTAATTTACAAATAAGTGTGACACATGACAGCCTTTGGGGAGGGGGAGGATAAGCCCAGGCACTTGGATGACACGATTTATGTGAGAGGACTGGAAAGCCGACACTTGTTTTTGTTCTGGACAGTTTACTGAGCATCTAGGCTCAGCAATCAGGAAAAGCAACCCTCGTCTACAAACCAGTTTTATTGACGTGGGGCACATTTTTCCCTTACCCATCTCTTCATCTAACTCCTGACTCTGGGCTCCTTCCCAAGGTCCTATATCCCAAGGTAGGATGGAGAAAGGAGAGAGCCCCTTAGCTCTGCTCTGGGAGGGTGGTGCAACTAGTCCTGGAAAAGCTTAGGTACATAAGAGTACCAGAGCCAACCAACCATCTTGTGGCCCCTAGCTCCATTCTGATTATGTCCTAGTGCTTCCCACATTGGCAATTTCCAGGTCATCTCCTCATGGTCCTTCTCCAGCCTCTGGGACCAGACTGCCAGTTCCGCTCCAACAGGCTATTTCTACCCACCCTCTCTTTTGGACTGGACTCTTTCTTTAAAACCCAGCTCACTAAACTGAATTTGGTTTACTGGTTTATTTCTTCATCTGCTTGTCATCATGCTAAAAATTTCAACCCAAAACTTACAAATTCAGCAGCTGGCAATCTTCTCAGAATGCCATTGTATACAGAAACCTATAGAAATCGCTAGCCAAAGACTCAACACAGAATAGTTGAGACTTCTTCCTGAGGCAATAAAGTAGGTGAGTAGAGGCAACACAGTGGTCCTACGTAAAGGAAAAGAGTAAATAAGAGCTGTATTTACTGAGTGCTTCCTCTGTGCTAGGCACTGAGGACCTCACCCAAGCTTAATGTCTTTCATAGATTGTTTCATTTAATCTTCACCTAAGGTAAGTGTTATTAAACCCTATTTTGACTAGGGGAAAACTGAAGCTTAGCAAGCTTCAAGTTACATGTTCACATAGAGCTAGTAAATAGTGGAGGCAGGTTTAGAAAAGAGGTCAACCTTACTCCAAAGCACGGGCTCTTTCTAAAAAGCTATGCATCTCCCAACTGAAAGAATGTCTTGAGCAGTTTACATTTAATTCTAAGGAGTGGTTTGCAACTGTAGGCTCTGAGCTCCCCACCACCACCAAAAAAAGAACATTTGGCCCTATCACGGGACATTTTTGGTTTTCACGGCTGGTGGAGCAGTGTTATTGGCATCCGGTGAGTAGGGAGAGGCCAGGGATGCAGCTAAGCATCCTACAGTGCTCACGACAGCCCCAACAACAAAGAATTATCTTGCCTAAAATGTCAACAGTGCTGAACAAGAAACCTTGATTCAAAAGATGGTGGATTTTTAAAGCCAATTCATAAAAACCCCAGTTATTGTTTGTAATTCACTCATCTGTACATTCTGTCCCATCACAGATGACAGCAGCCTTCTAAATCTAACTCCCTACCCCCTGGTTAGAAGACGGAAGAGAAGGTTCTTTGGGCTGTGTTGTCTTGTCTCAAGCTAGGCAACTCCTCCTGGAAACCCACCAATGCGAAGACCTGAAAATATCACAGAACCTGAGGACCTCCAGACAGCTGAACCACAATTATTGGTTTTTGACTATGTTTTCTATGCTTCCTTATTACTTTTATTCGCCTCCCTCTACCCTTTTAAATGATTTTACATGTGAAAGCAGCTGCTGTCAAGGGGGGGTGAAAAAAAGATTCAAAAAGCAGGCTGTTTTTAAAAGGATTTTTAAAGCTGACATTGTGCATGTCTGCTCCAAACCATACCATGACAGATGCGAGAATTATGGTTTTTAAATTATTTAAAGGTTTTTTTTAAATGTATCATACAGAGAAAAATTATTTCATGTATAATAGTATATCTTTAGCTCTTGCTGATCTCATGTTAACAATTTATCATATATGAAAGTCTTTAAACATAGAAATCTCTCTAAAACTGCAAAACTGTGTTCAAAAATCCAATCTATCAATATTATTAGAGATAATATTATAATCAAACATATACCACCTCACCTATTGCTTTGTGCTCATTCACATCTAGTCTTCCATTCTGTCGGAATCCAAGAGCTTCTACATAAAAACATCTTAATTTATAATGCAACAAAAACCATATATGGAAAGTATTTAAATTTTGTAAATACACAATTATCCTAACACCTTCGTACAATGCATATGGGCAACTAATTTCCTTTTGATCCAATGGTGTCTTTTTCAGCTTCTTGGAGAATGAAGTAATCCAGTTAGAAAATGGTGTAGTAACATATACAATTACCCTCAAATGTAAAATTGAGTATTATCACATTTTGTTCTAATTGAAATCTGAAGCATGATGTCTGCACAGCAGCATAGTGTTAAATCTTATAGGGCATGCCGGAATTAGCTCAGATCGTAAAAATATTTAACATTTTCTGTTAATAAAATCTTTTTAGTTAAGCTAAGCTTGTCTCATATTAGATGACTATGCAGATATGACTTTTCCGATGTGTACTTGGTGTCTTGTCTTATGCTTAGAATCTTGAAAGCAGGACACATTAAGCAATACTATATTTTAGAAAGGAGGAAGCCACACGCTTCGATTTTCTGCTCACAGTTTTGTTATGATCTTCCTCACTAAACCTGTAACATGGTACAAATTTTGTTATATTGTCCCCTGTTCTTCCTTGGCCCGTTTCCCAAACAGTATTTCCCATGGGTTGAGAGATCAGACCTTTGGACTTTTTTTTCTTGCTTTCCAAAATCTAAATGACCCTAAAGAAGGACAAGAAGCAACCAGTGTCCAGTACAATAAAAGGATGGGCTAGATGCCTATAATTAGTTTATTCAAGATGCATTTTTAATCCCAACCCTATACTTTCTCAGTACTTAAGTGCACAGGCATTTATAGGTCCACCAATATTTTGACCTAACAACTAAATTTATTAAAGCTGTTAGCTTTACTGAAGATGAAGATAGGTATATATGAAATAGTGGAATAATTATCGTATTAGGTTGAACCATATGAAATTGCTGGCATTGGACTGTTTTGACCTATAAAAATAGCATTTTCATATGGTTCAACCAAATATCTGATGTTGTGAAAATTATACTTGGAATTGTCTTCTAGCATTTGTGATTGAAAGCGAACAGATTAAAAGGTTGGAAGAGATCTCAAAAGGCTACACAGGTGTCTCTTTAGATCATACCAGCTCACTTGGGGCCTTAATCTTGGAATCCAGAGTTGTGTTCCAATGACCTGGTAATGAATGCACGGTTGTAAGTATGCCTGACTCCATATAAAGAGGTATCTCTGAAACTTATATGAGAAAACCACAACTTTCTAAATCAAATATTTGTAAAACAGTTATTGGAATATGCTACTTAAAGACCCTTAGAATGAATACCCCCTTGGAAAGCAGGGAACTACTCCCAGATTTATCTGGTCTGTAAAGCCTGATTTCATAAATCAGGTTTGACTAAAGCTTACTATGGTTTTTGAATATGGTTCATTTCCATCCCCCGTGGTTAATTCACTTAAGGTCCATTGTTTTAGAAATTATAATACAGCCCAACTGGGCATGCTCTCAGCTCCCGTCTCAGCCCTCGCCCACCTTTCCACTATATTGAACCCTTTGCTTCAATCTAGTTCCTACTAATTCATGCAAAGTTATCAACTGATAAACCTACCTTGGTGTTCAGCACGTTCCTCTAAATGCTTGACCTAAATCACTTCTGCTTGGTTAATTTGTGCTCACTCTCGCCTTAGTCTCGGTATGAAAGGAACACTTACCTTCCATGCCATTGTCCTTTGTACAACTGAAGACTGTTAATAAATTCAGGTCTCACCTCCAGGTCTGGGAGGGCTATAGTAGCTATTCATGGAGAAGGGAATTTGTCTAATTCCCTAGGTAGGCTTCCCATATCTAAGGTAAATAAATTCAGCCACCTTATCTTTTATTCATAGTGCCTGTTTCCCAGACTTTGATTGGTTTTATAGTTCCTGTGGACACACTCCAAGATTTATAGATCTTTCACTAGCAGGTCCTAAAATTAAATGTAGTGCTCCAAGTCGTGATGACCTACCCTGGCTCACAGTGGCAATAGACAGCTCACCATCTCCCATTAGATATGCCAATGCGCCTCTTTAGGAGCTGACCCCACTCTCCTCTCACCTACCAAAGGACTTTCTCAGGTGTAGTCCATGAGATAGAGGTCTACTGTCTCGGCTTCTGCTAGTAATTCGCTTTCAGATTAGCAATAACACTGAGCTGATCTCTAGGGGTAAGGAGAGAACCCTGAACCCATTCTGTTGCATGGGTACTCACATGCTGAAAACAGAAAAGGATGTCAACTTTTTCTGGCACACCCTCACCCATTTTACCACCATAATTTCAATATCCTGTGTTGATTCATCGTTGTTGTTTTTTTTTGTTGTGTGTGTGTGCGCACGCGTGTGTGTGTGTGTGTGTGTTCAGATTACAGAGGCAATATATATTCTTTATGGGCAATCTGAAACCTACCACCGAGTATAAAGAAAATAAAAATCACCTGAATCCCGCCATAATCATATTGTTTAAAACCACATTTCTAGGCTTTAAATCGTCAGTGGCTAGGTTCAAAGACACTTGTGGATAAGATAGGTGAACAAACGCCCACACGGCCAAGGTATCACTTTAAAATATCTGTCCGCTGATGTTTTGCATGCTTCTAGAAACAGATTGCAAACTTCTGGTTGTGCCACTGTTGAAGGGTACAAAGAAGACTTTAGAAGTAGCACAGCCTGGATGCCTCCTCTAATGAAAGCTTTTAGGGAAATTCTAAAATCCTGCCGGATCATTTTGTTCCTGGGTGCTCTTCTAACAGTTGGATGCTTACTGTATGGCAATACTGCCACCTACTGAATTCTGAGCTTTAGGGTAAGAGGGGAAAACAAATGTGCAGAATATAAAAGCATCTCATTCATTTTAGACAGCAAACAATGGACCAGGTTAACAATATTCCATATGGAATTCAGATTCTGGAAGTTTCAGAGCTGAAAGGATTAAGGATATCATCCAGACTAACTTCCCACGCCACCTACATGTACCTAAAAATTGCCTATCATTTCTTTGTGTTCTCGAACGTCACCAAATGCAAAATGCTCAGGTTTCAGGTAACGGTAGATAGGATGAGAAAAAGCAGTGATGCTATTGGCCCATAATAAATCATTATAATAAAATATAAAGATCAGAAATAAACCCAAGAACATAAAATAATTGAGTGCATTATAAAGAGATGACCTTTCAAATCTGTGAGAAAAGGTGGGATTACTAAATAATTTGGGATGACTGGTTGGCCATTTTTTGGGGAAAATCCTAGATCTATACCTCATAACTTCCATCAAAATAAATTCTAGGTGAAGTAAAGATTTACATGTTAAAGCACATAAACATATACAAGGAGTATGGCAATATTGATAAATATTTCTGTAATTTTACTATGGAGAAAAGCCTTTCTAAGCATGATACCAAAGGAAGAAACCAAAAAGAAAAAGATAGATGGATTTGACCAATTAAAAATGCAGAACTCCTATACAGTAAAAAATAAACCAAATTAAGAGAAAAGAAAATTTGAAATATATGCAACAAAGAGTATAGATCTCTAATGTATATCAAGAGCTTAAACCCCATTACTGATGGGAGGTTTCTGTGATCTACAACCTTCCCAACAGAATGTTCCTATTTCATTCTTTCCTCACTGCACTTTTTAAATTATTGCTTGTTTGTCTGTTTATTTCCACTAAACTGGAAGTTCAAGAAAGCAGCCACTGTGTCTGTTTTGCTTCCTCTTATATCCTCAATACTTAACACAGTGCTAGACACAAAGCAACTACTGAAAACATATTTATTGTGTGAGTGAATAATGAATGCATGAATAGATAACATTTTATGATCAAAAAGAATCAAACTTTGCAGTAGAAAATTGAGCCAAGGACACAAACTGGCAATGTACCATAAACTAAAGTAATGAACTAATAATAAATATGAACATATTTAAATACACTAGTAATCAAAAATGCAAATATTACAATACACTCCTTTTTTTATGTATCAGAAAGACAAAAGATATAAAGAATTATAGTTCCTAGGGTCAGTAAGGAAGTATGGAAGCGGACATTCTCTTACAGAGTAAACAAGAGTGTAAACTGACCCGATCTTTCTGGAAAATATTTTGGCAACATATTTTTTTGTGTATGTCAAATACTTCCACTTTAGGGAGTTCTCCTTTTAAAAAGGTTAAGAAAAAATGAACTCAAGATACATTCATTCATTATTCAAAAAATACATGCAACAAAGGATGCTTATAGGAGCATGGAAAAAATTGGAGGAATGAAAAAAATATAAATAAGCCCACAATATAGGGTTGGTTAAATATGGTATATCCTTTCAAGGAAATACTACTGTGCACCAATTAAGAATAAGCACTAGATGTATATTTACTGAAATAAACAGCTATATTGTTAAATGAAAAGAGAAAGTTATAGAAGAATACAGTGTGTTCCCATTTTAAGAGTATACATACACATGTGTGCATTACAGTGTCTGAAAGGATATTTGCTAAAAGGTTAACAGCATCTATCTCTGGGAGGTGAGATTTGGAGCAATTATATTTTCTTTTTGCGTATCGGTAATTTCTGATTTTTCCACAATGAGCATGTAGTATCTGTATAATTTTTTCAGGGAATAAACAACAATGTTCACAATATATATTAAATGAAAACCACATGTTATAAAACAGTATGTATAGTATGACACAATATTTGTAAAAAAGAAAATTATATATAAAAATATCTATGTATGTATATATATGCATAAGAAGCTAGAAAGACATACACTAAAATGTTAATAGTAGTTATTTATGGGTAGTGGGATTATGGGTGATTATTTTTTCTTTTTGCTTTTCTGTGTTTTCTAATTTTTCTACAATGAATATGTATTCCTTGTGTAATAAAAACTAATAATAAAAGTTTTAAAAAAAATGAAAAGTGAGAATTTGTGACTCATCACTTCCTCTCACCCTCCCTGCCACCCCCTGGACTTATTCCCTGTCATCAAAGTGTGGGCAGTGGGGTTATGGAAAGGAAACACCAGGACACCATAACTTTGGAAGATAAAATAGAGAGCCAGACAAAGGTGGATGGGAAGGAAAGAGAGAGGGTGGAAGGGAGGGAGGGATGGAGGAAGGAAGGAAAGAAAGAATTAAGTGAAAGTGAAGTCAATAGAGGAAGGATTAAAGCAGGCTTTGGAAATATTTTCCCTGACAATAGCAGTAAGTCTCTTTAACTCTGTTTTCCTGATAACTATGACCAAAAAAAAAAAAAAAAAAAAAAAAAAATCAGTTGAATAGGTTTATTTTCTTAAATTTTTTTAATGTTTATTTATTTTTGAGAAAGAGAGAGACAGAGACAGAGTGTGAGTGGGGTTGGAGCAGAGAGAGCAGGAGACACAGAACCCAAAGCAGGCTCCAGGCTTCAAGCTGTCAGCACAGAGCCCGATGCGGAGCTCGAACCCATGAGCTGTGAGATCATGACCTGAGCCAAAATCAGACATTTAACTGGCTGAGCCACCCAGGCACCCCATATAGGTTTATTTTCCAATAAAAGGAATCATATACGTGTCTGGAGAGACATCTAGGAATTCAGTTCTTCCAGGAGTGTATCCCAAGAAGTTTTTCAAGAGGCAAACTTTTGAGGTCCAGCTGGTTATCAAGGGCTGTGCAAGTACAGCCTGAACTACACAGGCTATCGTCTGACTCTCCGATGGGCGCAAGCAATGCGCAACAGTGGCTAGCAGTTCCGATATCCATTCTCTCCTTTTTCCCTTTAGAAACAGAGACCCCAAATTTCAGCAAGACACTGGCCACCTAAATTTAAGACCCCGTTTACTATGGTTTGGGATGTGGCTATGTAACTGGGTGTTTAAAAAAAAAAAAAAAAATCAAGTGCATACTGCCCTTAGCAACCAACATTCACAGCAGCTGAGAGATGGATGCTGTGGCTCAGTAACGCACACCTCGGCAGGTACCACAGCGCCTCCTACAGTTCATGCCTGGCACTGCCCAGATCCCCTTGCTTCTCACATGGACCTACTCCACCCAGCTATAGCTTCTTCTGGATTCTGTTATTACCGTTGACTATACAAAAGAGGGACAGTGGGACAAACCACAGCTTTCACTTAATCCATGCTAAATTCCCCCATCTTAGGCACTTCTGAGCTTCCTGGTAAAATGACCCAGACCCTTACCCCCAAGTGATCTGAGACCCTGGTTACCCTGCCCTTAGTACACTTTAGTTGCTATACTTGCCCATTTACAGTTAAACCTGGGCATACCAGAGGTGACCCAGTGGTCATGTGAATGCCGAACATACTCCTCTGTATGAACATACCCCTCATACTGCAGTAACTCTCCCTGCTCATGACGATCAGAGCCGATAACCTCTGTCAGTATGGTAACTCTTACTTGCCTGCTAGTTTTCTGCCTGTAGGACCCTAAGTTGATCACTTAGCAGTGGTAGCTTAAAGCTTAGTGGGATTCTTATTTTCTTCACTCTATGACCTAGGACCTCTAGAGACAGAGATTCTAGACCCCCAAAGAGAGAGCACAAAGTCCTCAGTGGATTCCTGAAGCCACTCCTACTCTCACCCCTTTATTTTTGGACTCATGAATTTAGAACCATCTAATGACCATTGGTTGGTGTAAGGAGTATAATGCATCCCATAGGTTGCATCACCCCAATAATACAAGGCATCCTCTCTTTAAAGAGGCCAAACCACCACTCCAGTGCGATGGCAGCTTCTGCTTGGTGGATCCCACAGTCGTGTTTTCACTGATGCACCTGCTTTGCTAAGAAGTGAGGCCCTTGGTCTTAGGCAATGTTATGTAAGATCCTGCATTGGTAGGTCAGACACTTTGTCAGTCAGTGGATATTGTTGCTGGCTGAAGCCCTGCAGACAACATTGGCAAACTACTATCCAGAAAGCAGGTAAATCCCAGTCAGGGTGGATGTAGTCTCAATTTGTCTCCAGCTGGCAGTCTGTTCTCCAGAAGGAATGGTATTAGATCGAGGGCACAGTGTCAATCTCTGTTACCAAGAGGCTGGACATTGAAAGGAAGCTGTAAATAAATTTTGCTGAAAAAAGCTTGTATTCGTTTCTTATTGCTGCCCCTATAACAAACTGCCACAAACTTCGTGGCTTAAAATAACCCACATTTATCATTCACATTTCTGGAGGTCAAAAATCAGTTTTACCGCCTTAAAGTCATGAGGTCAACAAATCTGTGTTCCTTCTGGAGCCTGTAGGGGAGGATCTATCTCCTTTTCTTTCCCAGCTTCTGGAGGCTTCCTGCATTCCTTGGCTTGTGGCTCCTTTTTCTATCTTCCAATCAGCAAAAACGTAGCATAGCCTCAATTCTGTGTGTATGTGACTCCTTTTTTCATCTTCAGGTATCCTTCCTATTCTGACTCTTCTGCCTCATCTTAGAGGGAAACGTGCTGGTTTGTTGGGCTTGCCCACATAATCCAGGATAATTGTCCCATTTGAAGATCCTTAATGCAATCAGAGCTGCAAATTCCTTTTTGCCAAGTAACACATTTATAGGTTCCAGGGATTAGGAAGTGAACATCTCTGGGGGACTATTATTCTGTCTGCTGCAAGACCAGTGCTGTTGGACCCATTTACAGTTTCCATCTCTACCAAGAGCTGCTTTTTGAATGGTCTATCTTTCTCTGCTGCAGATAGCATGGCCTTGCTCTTGAACTCCAAGGGTCTGTGCTATGACTCTTTTATTGGAGTTTGCCAGAGTGTCCACAGCATCCTTTTATACCCAGATTCCTCTAGTACCGTGGCCTCTGCCAGACGATATGGCACAAATGACAGGGCTATTGATGGTAAAGCCTAAACATGCTGAAGACCCCCTTCTTGCTCTGGGACCAAATTAAAACTAGAGCTCTACCTTACATGTGAGATACGCTGCCTTCCAAACCTATGGAGGCTGCTCAAGCTTCAAGTTTCTAGCTTCATGGTTGGAAATGCAAGGGACATAAACTTGTTTTTGTTTTGGAGACGCCCCAGCACCTCTCAGATCCCTTGACTCCTAAAAGCTTCACTGATGTAGCAGACCCCTTAATCTCTGTAAGGTTTATCTCCCATTCTCTGGAGTTTGTGTGTCTTGCTTACCAAGGCATTCAGAGGACTCGCCATTTCACACTTGCTGTGTCCAGAGAACAACATGCCATCGACTTGGTGTGCAAATGTGAGGTTCTCTAAAGAGAATATTCCGATCAACAGGATCGGACTGTTGTGAGCCTTGGTGAGGTCATCTAGGGATACACAAGTCTGGTTCCCAAAGATCATCTGAGAACACAGACTGATGCTCAACCCTCGGTACCAAACCACGAATGAGGAAAACAAATATTATGCAGTGAGGACATAGGATGCTAAAAGGCATGTGAGATCCACTAGAGGTGGAGAGGACTGGTTCCAAAAGGTCATCTGAGAACATGGAGTTGGGTTATACTCACATACACAGCTGCTAAGTAATAATATTATACAATGAGTACACAGAGCTCCATTTTCTGTGTTCTCATTGTTAGATAAAAGCCCATAACAATTTGGCATAATTTCTAATAGTGTGTATGCATTTGCTGGTTGATAAAACTCAGCCAGGGCTTTTAGGGACTTCATCTCCACCTGCTCCCGGTAAAACCTCTGCTGGGAATACTTTAGGATAGTTCATTTGTTGCAGGGAAGATAAAAGTAGCAACTCTTTGGGGGGACCCAGAGCATCTCGAGATTCTTGATTCTCTTCAAAATTCTTATCTGGATCCTCTTCAGATTTCATATAACTTTTTCTATCTATAAAGTGCAGTCAATAGAGATCTTTGGAACTCGGTTAAAGTCTCATGATTATTCTTGAAGCCATATAATCTATTCTAGTAAAGATACCACATTCGGCACAACAGCTATTACTGGGGCTTCTTGGATAAGCTTGCAGCAGTGGTGTTTGAAAGGGCAGACCTACGCCGGCCGACTCCATCTTGTTCTGTGTCCTCCACCTTGAGTGACTATGTCCCCGACATGCCCCCTTTCCGGGAAAATCGCAGAAACCTCAGACCAGGGCTCCTCTCCTAGAGTAACCTTCTGCTCACCGGTTCAAACTTCCCCGATCAAAACACGCCCGGCTACCTGTGTAACAGGACTCCGACCTTTCCCCAGCCAATCGGCCGAGGCCACGACCCTTCCCCAGCCAATCGGCTGAGGCCGCAGCCATTACCTCACCAACTGGCCCTAGACCCCTATAAAACCTTTGTGCTTTTGAAACTCGCTCTCTCTCCTGTATCTCACTGCTGCGGCGGTGCAGGTAGGGGATTGAGCTCGAGCTAGCTCGAATAAAGTTTCTTTTGCTTTTGCATCGGACTCGGCTCCCTGGTGTTCTTTGGGGATCACAAATTCTGGGCATAACAGTGTTCATCTGCCATAACCCATCCAGTGTTTGAAGAAGCTGAAGTGATGATTAAAATGGGGGGTGTGATAAGAACCACCACTGCTGAATCTTTTCCATCACCTTGGATTTGTGATAATGTTTTTTTGTTTTTTGTTTTTTGTTTTTTTTGATTGTCTTGCTGAGGATGGAAAAAGTTTTCAGGAACTTGCACTTAGTGTTTCCTATTTACAATAGCTTTTCCTCTGTATCAAGAAATTGGGTGTAATGGTATTGGCCAACTATTAAGTATGTCCATAATATTATATGTTGGGAAATTAGAGAAAAGGTTGCCGGATGGGTCCATGGGCACAGCCGACCCACGGTGAGGCAGAGAGGGATCATGAATCTGTTTATGACCTTACCTCCATTGGTTTTTCCCCTGACAGATGTCAGATCCCTGGGAAGCAACGTCAGCTCAGGACCTATGTCTGAAGGCCTTGAAAGATCTAAATGTTTCCTCTTCCCATTGTTTGGTTACCTGGGTGATGGCTACAGGACCCTTTGGGGAAGGCCTGGAGGAATCACTACTGTACAAACCTGGCAAGTTTCACAGGATCTGTCTTAATATCGATGCAGCTTCTCCTTTGGTAGACAGGTTTGAGTTTAGCTGTCTCAGCTGTGGAAACTGAGCAAGAATGGTCACTTTCCTTTGGGGAAGGGATGTCAGTCTTCTGCTCATCTATCCTTGATCTCCTCAAATTATACATATATTAAATAATACCCTGCCCACTTGTCTTACCCCTAGGAATACCATGATCACCATTATCAGCCATCTCCAAAGATCCCTGCAGGTCAGCCTCTCCTGTGCCATTCAGATCTTGCTGCCCATGACAGCAATTATTCCCACCTTGCTTCTCATGGTTATGTGGTCTCACCTAGCCTTTTCCAATCCAGGATTCTATCATCCCCATTGCTACTAGAAGCCCTGTTCAATAACAGCATCTAACTATCAGCCAGGCCTACAAAAGATGGACACCACTGAGCTCCTTATTGATGCTGCTATTCCCCTAATTAGCACATTCCTTACTGCCTTGGAAAATATAGTGTCCCTGGGTCCGCCCAAAGAACAGAGTCGGCTGCTGAATTTTCCAGGCTCATAGGGGATCTATCTCAGCAAACTCCTTCCTCTATACTGTGCCGTGAGAGTTTTGCTATCTCAACTTTATTTAATGAGGCTCATCATTTTTTCAAGCTTCCAAGTACCTTAACAGCAGCACATTTAAGCCACCTTCCAGAGCCCTTACCAAAGTGTTAAATCCTATCTCATGAAAGAGGGTCTTTGTATTCATCCTTTGTATTCTGTCACGCCTGATCCAGCACCCTCTAGACCCACTCCTGGGCATGCTTTACTTGTTTCTCCTGGTACCTGTGAGTCAGCACCTTTGATGTGTAATCCATCATCTCCCTTCCTAAACCCAGCACTTGCCTACTGTACATCTCATCCTCATTATTGATTTTTCAGCCAGAAAGGAAATGAAGGCAGATCTTGAGGAAAACTAGCATTGTCTCCTAAAGCCCGTGTCTCATTTGAAGGGTCTGCATTGTCTTAAAGGAAGAAGAAGAAGAAGAAGAAGAAGAAGAAGAAGAAGAAGAAGAAGAAGAAAGAGGAAGAAGAGGAAGAGGAGGAAGAGGAGGAAGAGGAGGAGGGGGAGGAAGGTGAAGAAGAAGAACAAGGACTCTATCTTCCACAAGGTAGAGTGGGCCATGTCTTCAGGCCCAGAGGCCTCGGGACAATCTGGGGATTTAAGATGCTCACCTGAAAATAATCGGGAGTTCCCTTTCCAGATCTCCATCTCTATCAGGACCTTAACTCTGATATGGAGAATTCAGCCTGCTCTGAAATTCTGCCACTCTTACAATTAAGTCTAGGGTCTGGTTTTCAGGGATGTCTGTCCTCCAGCTACAGGAGATGACAGCCTCTTTAAATTCTTCCCAAAAGGCCCACTCACTCTCATACTTTGCTTAAAATTGCGAAGTATTTTGCAAAAATAGCCTGTCATTTTCTCTCATCAATAACCACTCAATTCCACAGCCCCCTAACTGCTAGTTCTCCCATGCAGAGATGTCAGATGTGAGCCAGTACATCCCCTCCTACCTACATCCCCTCCAAAATCACTAGAGGTGAATGTTGTAGCAATGGCACTGCTCAGTGCCAGGGCTCAGTGATCCACTTCTCGTCAGGGCTGGAGACCTCATTGCCCTCTGTCTGTTGAATACTACTACCCTTAAAGTCAACTACCTAAGACCACTTTAGTACCCAGTGTCTTAGGATATGTTTCACAGAAGCAGACTCTAAGATAAGGATTTGTGTGCATTTGTTTTTGTTTTCATTTGTTTGTTTGTTTTGAAGGAATGCTCTTTGACAAAAATCTGTGAGGAAAGAAGGAAGCAGGATAGGAAAGAGGAAAGAGCTGAGCAAGGATGTCTCAGGTAAAATCTAAGCTGTCAGGGGCAGGGGAGAAAGGGTCTGCAGCATGAACTGTATTGCCTAATATGTCAAACACATGGTATCTTTTCACTCAACAAAACAATCATATCTCTACCCTGGGCTTTCCTCAGAATATTTCACTCACTAACTGGCAACTAACATCCTTCCACCAACAGTGAGGTTTACACTGCCTAAAAGAATTCACTACGTTTTCTTCGAAGTTCTTTAAGCTGTCTCCTCACCAATACACAATGGGAGAAAATAATTCGAAAGTGATCAATTAATATCGATGTCAAAAAATACCATTATGGAGTTAGAATTTTACAGGGCTTGGGTCTCAGCTGTTACTTTTGACTCTGCCAAAGAAACTTCTGTATGAAGAAACTCTTCCACAAAACTTCACAAGGTTAAAGCCTCCATTATATTACTCAATTGAGGAAACTATAGCATGGAAGAGAGGGCCCTGCGTTTTATATGGGTTTTCATTCCAGCTCTTGCATGACTACAGAAGCATACTTACTCCTCATTCTATGTGATCCTGGGTTACTCAGTTACCCTATCTGTACAGGGGAATACTATGCCTAAGGAAAAGCCATGACAACCATCTATTGCTCTAGGTATCTAAGAGGAAAGAGACAAAAAACAAACTTCACCACATCGTGCAGGAAAACTTTGCCATGTTGAATTTGTTCCAATCCAATTCCATTTTTGAAAATCCCCTTGAGTCTCCTAAACTTTACCTTCTAAAACAGTACATTTTCTATCTCTGAAGGTTTCATATGGCCCCTTATTCATATCAGAACTCATCATTCATACGTAGAAACCCCAAGTGAGGGTAGAGTGGGGCCAGTATTCATGTGGCCCCGAATGTTCAGAACCCCAGCTGTGGCACCTGATCCAGGCCTGCTCCTTCCATGTCCTTCAGCAGCCCACTGTACTTAAAGCTTTTCTGCTTTCCCTCCCTCAAATAAGTGGCCACTTCTGTGTTTTATTACCTCACAGATTTGAAATGGATTTCTATATACCCATGAGTTTCTAGAACACTGGTACAATTACATACTTCAAATTCTGATCAAATAGAAATTTTACTTTCGCTACATATTGCTATGGTGAGTCTGGCACTGAGCTGAGAAGGTTATATGACTTATTATAGAGCAGGGAACCACCTTCAAATCCAAGTTAAAAGGCTTAGAAAATATCAAAGGTGAGCCAAAGAAAGAATGTATGCTTACTGAATATACAGTAGCTTTGCTTCATAGATATATGACAGTGTAGTTATGGAAGTGAACAGTTCTACGAAAAAGTGGCATAATGATAATAAAGGGCAACCAGGTGAGTTGTTCAAAACCTATCCTGCCAAAAGATTCTAATGCTACAACCTGTGGTGTGCTCCTTATACATTTACCCTAAAATGAAGCCAATGGTCAACAATTACCACCCACAGTCAACTTTAACTACTCATTCTAACCACAAACAGAGAAACAAGGTTCACTGGACATTGAGAATAGTCTATAACTTGAAAGAGAAGGACTGTCATCAAACAAACAAATCAAAAACACTGACAATGGAGAAAACACAGATAGTTCTTTTTTTAAATATAATTGTTAAGTTAGCTAACATACAGTATATACAGTGCACTCTTGGCTTTGGGAGTAGATTCCCGTGATTCATTGCTTACATACAACACCCAGTACTTGTCCCAAGAAGAGCCCTCCTCAATGCCCATCACCCATTTTCCCCTCTCCCCTGGACTCCCTATCAACCCTCAGTTTGTTCTCTGTATTTAAGAGTCTCTTATGGTTTGCCTCCCTCTCTGTTTGACACTACTTCTTCCCCTTCCCTTTCCCCATGGTCTTCTGTTAAGTTTCTCAAGTTCCACATATGAGTGGAAACATATGATATCTGTCTTTCTCTGACTGACTTATTTCACTTAGCATAATACCCTCCAGTTCCATCCGCATTGTTGCAAATGGCAAGATTGCATTCTTTCCCATTGCCAAGTAGCATTCCATTTTATATATAAACCACATCTTCTTTATCCATTCATCAGTCGATGGACATTTGGGCTCTTTCCATAATTTGGCTAGTATACTCCAATAAATTCTAAAAGATATTCCAGCTCTATCAAACAAACATAGAATATTTGGAAAAAAGGAACAATGACAAAAGAGCTAATAATCCCAATCAACTGCTGAAATAAAAATTCACAAGTGTTATTGAACACAACACTAGCAAATCAAATACAATCTATAAAAGAGATAATACAGCTAGACCAAGTGGAGATTGTCCTAGGAATATATGACTGGTTCAGTCAATCAATGTTATTTCCCATATCAAGAAACCAAAGAAGGAAAACCATGTGAAGATCTCAATAATTGAAGGGCAGGGGGCAGAAGCATGTGGTAAAATTCAACACTTACTCATGACATTTTTTTAACTCTCAGCAAACTGGGAATTAAACAAGACTTCCACAGAAGGGACATCTACAAAAACCCACAGCTAACATTATACTAAGTGGTGAAAGACTACATGCTCTCCTCCTAAGAAGAGAAACAGGTAAGGACGTATACTCTCACCATTCCTATTCAAAGTGTACTGAAGTAACAATACAAAACAGAAAATAACAAATGTCAGCTAGAATGTGACGAAACTGGAACCCTAATACATGGTGGGAATGTAAAATGGTGCAAGCTGCTTTAGAAAATAGTATGGCAGTTGTTTGAAAGGTTAAACACAGAGTTATCATATGACCCAACAATTTCACTCCCAGTTATATGCCCAAAAGAAATGAAAACACGCCTCCACACACACAAAAATCTGTATATAAACATTCATTGCAGCATTATTCCTAACAGCCAAAAAGTAGGACAAAACTGTCAATCATCTGCTTAAGGGATAAATACAATTTAGCATATCCACAATGAAATACTATGTGGCAATCAGAAGGAATGAAGTACTGACACATGTTACAACATAGATAAACCTTGAAAACATGCTAAGTGAAAGAACCCAGTCACAACAGACTATATATTGTATGGCTCCATTTATGTGAAAAGTCCCGAACAGGCTAATCTAGAGAGACAAAGAATAGCTTTCTGGTTGCCTCGGGTGAGGGGGTTGGAAGGGAAATGGGGAGTGACTGCTAATGGGTATGAGGTTTCTTTTGAGAGGTGTAGACATCTTTTCCCCAAGACAGGCATGGCTGGGCTCTGCTAACACATGGCTTCTATGACTCTTGTTTTCCTAAGCGTGAAAGGATGATTAACCTCACTTGTGACTGATGCCTCCTCCCTCATAAATGGTAATACCTTCAATTGAGTCATAATTGAATTTGGCAGACCTGGGAACAATTTTGCCTCTTTAAGGTGACAATGGATGTCTGTGCTATAATTTATTGATGAGCTAATACCATAGTTTAATTCTCAGGGGGCAATTTTACTTCTAAGTCCTTAAGAGACTTTTCCTTTTCACTTCCTTGTATCATTGACAAAGTGGCAATAGGCTAACATGCAGTCAGTCGTTCACTAAATTAGTTTTTTAAAATAGAATATTGAAAATAAATTGTTGTAAGCCACAAAAATGACCCCTAACGGAGGGAGCATGTGATAGCAAAGAGCGCGGGACTGTAAGTCAAAAGTTCTGGGTTTCAGGGGCACCTGGGCGGCTCAGTTGGTTAAGCGTCCAACTTCGGCTCAGGTCATGATCTCATAGTTCATGGGTTCAAGCCCCGAGACGGGCTCTGTGCTGACAGCTCAGAGCCTTGAGCCTGCTTCTGATTCTGTCTCCCTCTCTCTCTCTCTGCCCTTTCTCTCTCTCTCTCTCTCTCTCTCTCTCTCTCTCTATATATATATATATATATATATATATATAGTAAAACATTAAAAAGAATTAAAAAAAAGAGTTGGGGGTTTCAAGCTCAGTTCCACCTGCTGCACAGCTCTGACAAGTCACTGACCTCTGTCCATCACCCATCAGCCCTGTAGAGACAATAACATCTGTCCTGCTGATCTCTAGTACTATTATAAAATGTCTGTAACGTGTAAATTTCTATGCAACTTTAGCAGACCACTTATAGGAGAACTTGATCAAGCAGCTTGGGAAAGTGTTACCATTCTACAGGACATTTTGATAACTTCACCGCATACTCTGTCCACAGCTCCCCTAACTGAGCACTGCCTGTTTCCACCATGCAAGAGGCAGACAAGCCCTGAGAAGAATAACACGCTGTCAACCATAAGCAAGCATTTAAATAGTTGGATGCAACCTGCCTACTGGGGTGGGGGAGGGGAGCTGTTTTGTAACTCGAAGCATGAGTGTTGGATATTCTCTTTTTATCCCTCCAAATCTATCTCCATTTTTCACTCCCCACTCTGTGCCCCAGGAGGATGACCCATGGAATTCCATCAATGGGCTCCCTTGGCCTTTGGCTTCCAAATGTGTGTTGTCAAAGGGGAGCCCTGGCAGGAGTGGGGAAGAAGGGAAAAAGAATAAAATCAGAATATGGATCACCTTGACTCTGTCCCTTCATAATCCCAATGGCCTGGCTGAGTGCCTTGACTGAATGTCTCCAATCCTGACAGAGGGACTTTCCCATACAGGTCTCTCTCCAGGTTCTGCTCCACAGGGGTTGTAATAGTATCCCAACTGTTACTAGCCCTGGGGTCCCACACTATCTCTTGTGGTTTTTCTATACCCTGTTCACACTTGACAAATCCTTTTATTAAACTCTCCTCCAACCAGCCATCTGTTTCCCACTACTATATAGTCTCCTTGTGCCTTATATCCTACAGTTGATACAGGCACACTGAGCCTCTCATACTAAAGGCAGCATAAAACATTCACTCCTCCCAACAAATATTCACTAAGAGACAACTTTGCCAGGCTTAAGGTGAACAACATGAATCAATCCTCTCCCTTTATCCTCAGATGGTTGATTAGGGAAGGCTTCCTTGAAGAGATGACACTGAGACAGAATTCAGGACAACATAAAAAAACAGATGTGCAAAGAGTCTGTAGGAAGAAATTTCCAGGCAGAGAGACAAATAGGAGAAATGATTCTCAGGCAGAAACAAGAATGACCTTTTGAGGGATAGATATAAATCCATGTGGAGATAAGCCCATGGATATAAATCCATAAAGACTCTTTCTTTGGCTGCTGTGCAAGAGCAGACTGTACATACAGCAAGAGTGGCAGAGACACAAGTTACAAGAGTATTAAAATAGCTGAGCTAAGGGATAGTGGTGGCATGCATCAGGTTGGTGACACTGAGAGCTGGGGAGAAGTGGTAATACTCAGAAAACATCTAAATTCGTTTATGAATTGGATATGGAGTATGGGAAAAAGGAATAGAGGATGCTGTGGAAAATGTTTTCGGTAACTCTGTTGTCATTTACTGAGGTGTAGAAGATGGGCTTTTTGCACGTTTTTGCAGGTGGGGATGGCTGTGGAGAAATAAGAATCTGTGAGTCTACTCGATGCCCAAACTGAAACGTTGAGGAAGCAATTGAGTATGAACCTGGCTGTTAGGAAAGTCATGAGAGTTCAAGAGCCATATGTGTGAGCCACCCTCACATTGACTGGATAAGATTACCCTGAAGAACAGTGTGGCTGGAGAAGGTTAGGGACAGAGCCAAGAGCATTGGCTGAGGTTTAAGTCTTGGGAAAATGAGGCAGAGCTAGCAAAGAAGAAAAGCCACCAGTAAAAAAAAAAAAAAAAAAAAAGAAGAAGACTACAGTGATGGGTATTCAAGGACTCATGTAAGACTGAGAGCTAAATCACCTAGGAAAAAGGGTGTTCAAGAAAAATCAATTGAGGGAGAACCTGGGTGGCTCAGTCAGTTAGGCATCCAACTCTTGATTTTGGCTCAGGTCATGATCTCGTAGTGGAGTCAGGCTCTGCGAGCTTGGGATTCTCTCTCTCTCTCTCTCTCTGACCTTCCCCCACTCATATTCGCTAAATAAATAAGCTTTAAAAAGAAAAAGAAAAATCAGTTATGCTAAATGTTGCTGAAAAGTGGAATAAGACAAACCTGAAGAGTAAATCATTGAGCTTGCTGACATGGAAGATGTTGACTTCAACCGTAAGTTATAGAAACAAAAGTACATTAATGAGAAAACTGAAGGTTATAGAATGGAGACAGCCAGTGTCAACAAACTATTTGAAGAAATTTTGCTGAAGGGCAGAAGCCAGAGGAAAAGGTGGAGTCAAAGAGGGGCTGTTAATAAGACAGAAGATAATAGAGCATGTTTGGATGCTGATGGGACTCATCTAACACAGAAAGAAAAATTGATCATGTAGGAAAGAGGGGAGATGGAGGAAGGAAAAAGGCCTTTAGGAGATGAAAGATCCACTCTGTAAGCACAGGACCACTCATAGGACTTTCGACATTCTAAATTCTTGGTTCTAAATTCCAGTGCATGTTAGAATCCCTCGAGAATTAAGGAAAAAAAGATGTCCCACAGCAGATCAAATAATCCAGAATCTCAGCATTGGGATTTAAAAATTCTACATATAACCCCTGTTGGTAACCACTGAAGCACCGAAACAGCAAAGACAGATTGAGTACAAACGCAGCTAATTTAATCAACTTTGGTGGTTGAAAGATGAGGCAATTCTTTGATTGCTTCTATTTTCTTAATGATATATACAACAAGGTCTGAGCTGAGAGAGTGTCGTTGGATTGGAGAGAGGGTTAAGATGTGAAATAATTTTAGGAACTAGGAAAGCAAATCTACTCAAAAAAATATAATAGGATTGCAAGGATTTGCAGAGAGTCCACTTGAGATTTGTGGTGATAAATATAATGTGACACTAAGTTAGCACAGCTGTATTTCTCCTCTAGCAACATCCATCTGGGTACAGGCAGGGAGTAGGTGGAGATATTCTTTTGTGACATCAGAAGCAGTTGGCTGCCATCACTTGACTCCTGATTCAAGTTACAAAGTGGAAGCGAGTTGTCTTGGGAAATTTGCTATCTCCATCCTGCTTCCTAAAATTAATACACGCCAGGCTGACCTAACCCCTACCATCAGCCCACTGGAACATTATAAAAGAAGAGCTAGTAAAACCAAATGGAATTCTGATTGGTGGAAAGTTAAGGGTGAGGAAAGGAGATTTGAACAGTACCTTATTGAGGCACAATTTACATGAAGTAAAAATGTATAAACCTTATGCATACTGCCTGATAATTTTGCATATTTTATATACCCATATGTGATCACTACTAGATCAAGACATAATAGTATTCCCATCACCCCACAAAATTCCCCTCTTGCCAACACTCATATTCCCAGGATGAGAGGCTCCAAGGCTAACTCTCTGATTTCCACCCTCAACCCAGAGAAGCCAAGGTCAGAAAGGGATAGGGCCTGACACAAGAATTTCATTCATTCATTCATTTGTTCATTCCTTCTTTTGTTCACATACAGATAAACAGATGATACATACACATGTAGCACCCGGACGTCTGTTGTCTCTCCTTTATGCCAGAGATTGCCTAGCTCCTCTTCCTGGGCACCGTCCAGAGCTGAAATCTACTACTCTTCCTGTTGCTGAATCCCAAATTAATCTCGGGGCAGCAGACAGGAAACCATCTGCAAGGACTGACTTCTAATGTCCCTTCCAGCTTGAACAGCTGATCATTCCAGAGCACCAGCCTCATCCATAGTCAGAGCTGTGTGACAGGTGTTCATCATTGTGGACTCAATTCCTTATGATTGATCTAAAAAGCCTTCAAGCTCTACACCGGTGACAATACTCCCTGTTGCTCATACATTTAAAACACAAGTATATGTCTTTTGTAAAACAGTTCACATCAACTACACAAATGTAGTTCAAAATATGTCCCAAAGATGGCAGTACAATTATACTTTGTGTTCCGCTGTGCCTTCAACTATTTTTAATTCTGCTAAATTATAAAACATGTTGAGGGGAAAACATCATGAGAGACTGGAAAAACATGAAATTTTTGTTTTCTGCTATTCCATTACTGCTACAGGAACATGTGTGAAAATAAATAACATCACACTGTGCAAAGTACTTTGAAATACGCAAAACACAATCACATACGTGATTTCACTTAACCCTCACAACAAACCTGTATGATTATTATTTTAATTTCACATCATGAGTTTCAAAGATTAATTATGCCTAATTCAAGGTCACTCAGCTACCAGAGCAGCAGAACCAGTTTTCTAAACACCAGGACTCTTACCTGCACACCCCTGCTTAGCAAAAAGCAAATATTTTGTACAATATACAAACTTGTATATTTGACCGGTCCATAATTTATTTTTTTAATGTTTACTTATTTATTTATTTTGAGAGAGAGAGAGGCAGAGAGGAAGGGAGAGAAAGAATCCCAAGCAGGCTTCACGCTCAGCACATGAGCCCAACACAGGGCTCGATCTCATGACCAAGATCATAACCCAAGCCAAAATCAAGTCAGTTGCATAACCAATTGAGCCACCCAAGTGTTCCCATAATTTACTTTAAATAGCAGGGGTTATTATGATCCAGCAGAAACTTAGGGTTAAAGCTGTAGAATTTGGAGATGAGGTCGTTTGATAAGGAGGGTGACCAGCTCCTCCTGATTTGCCTGGGACTTCACCAGTCTAAGCACTAAGTCTCACCTCTTGGGAGTGCCCTCACTCCCAAGCAAACCAGGACAGTTGGCGATGAGCACCCTGAATCATCTTGTGTGCCCGTTAACTGATGCGTGTCCAACAGTTTTCTGAAAGCTCTGCCAAGTGGTGCCCAGTACACTGCCTTGTACTTAAAAGTGGTCAATGAATCTTTAGGATGGTTTAATTCAGCACTGTGTTTGGTTGGGGGGAGAAATATTTTCTGCTGTTTCCTAGGTAGGACATGATCGTTGGAGTTACTCTTGTTGGCTCCAGTTCATCAGCTCAGCCCTTTTGGCATCATTTCCAACTCTGGTCCCATCTAATCTCAGCTTAGTCCAAATATTCTGTACTGAGGCAGCTTCTTGAGGGTGCAGCCAAGTAGAGGACTGGAAAGATATCATGAGTGGGAGAGACTTTCCTCCACTAGACTCTCTACTTAGACAACATAAAGCAAAACTGGATACTAAAGCACTTCCTCAGTGTTGAGTGAGTGATACCCAAATGGCCAATCTTTCCACACCCTTGAAACTACAGATATGTGAAGATTAACATGTCACTGAGAACAGAAAAACAAAGTCAGTCTCTCAGGACTGGAAGTTTTCTTGCTTCTCCCTAGTAAATGAAGTTACCAGGCAGGAAGCCATTCTGTCACTATAACCCCAAAGAAAGGAGGAAGAGAGTGAGAGAGCTCCCTAAGGAAGAAGGATGTGATGTCAAGGAAGTTGTAATAAGTGGCCATCTGGTGCCTGTCGGCCTCCAGATTAAGAAGAGGACAGAAGTAGAGAAAGCAAGATTCGAGATGTTTGCTGTGTGGCTTTGGATTTCTGGGTGGCTATTACAAGAGAAGACAGGCTGAGAAGAAACCTGCAGACCTCACAGAGATACCTCAAGACCCATGTGTCATACGATGCCAGAGGCCACAATTATGTCAGTGGCTTTTTTTGTTTTTAAGTTTATTTCTTTATTTTGAGAGAGAGAGCAGGACAGGGGCAGAAAGAGAGGGAAAGAGTCCCAAATAGGCTCTGTGCTGGCAGCGCAGAACCAACATGGGGATGGAACTCACGAACCATGAGATCATGACCTGAGTCCAAATCAAGAGTCAACACTTAACCGACCCAGGCGCCCACATGAGCGGCTCTTTAGCAACTCTAGGCAGCTGCTTTTCAGTAAAGCTGGAGGGGTTAGGGGTCTACCTGATCTTGCGGGACTGCCGAGTCTCTCACAGCTCCTGGTGTATGGAAACTAGCCAGGAGCTCCCCTGTGGCATGTATTGGAACACATAGGAGTTGGCTCTGCTCCCTGGTAAGCTTGCTGGGGTCATTCTACACTGACAGCCACGTCTCCAGGACCACAACCCTGTGAAAGGACCAAACAGGATTCACAGCCAGATCTTAGGAAGAATACACAGGATCACCAGCAGCTGAGGTGGGTCTGAGTCAACACAGTAGACTATTCCAAGAAATTAGACCACAGGTTCTCCAGCAACGTTAGCAGACCTCAGCCACAGGAGCCAGCAAGGGAGATCAGGGACAAGAACATCAGGGAACATTCCTTCCACAGAAGCACAAGGGTCCACTCACAGATCAGAGCCCCCTCCGCTCCCCCTGCCAATGACATGAGAACGCAGTAAGACCATGACCCCAGAAGCCATCTGTGTCAGAGACAGGGTGAAAGGGGGAGAACTGTGAAAGAATAAACATTTACTGAAAAGCAATCAGTTGAAATCAGAATATAATGATAAATGCTTAATTTAAGTTCCCCTGGCCCATACCACCCAGTAGAGTATGAGGAAGGGGGAAAAGTACTCATAAGAAAGATTGGATTAACTGTTGATGAATAACATTTTCTTTGCACTTTTGTGAATAGAATGAGTAAATATGCCATTCTCTTGCAGGCGTTAATACAGTGAAGCTTTTAGTGTATTGATAATTCAGCAAATAGCTCTTTTGATGAATTACTCAATCAACTAATTCCTAGTCCAGAAATCACAATGTGGCAAACTGGTACAGAGCAAATAATTTTTAGCAAAATTATCGTTTGATAAGTTGCTGTTCAGTGAATTGATCTGTTTCAGCCTACTGGTAAGGAAATGAAGAGTATCCCCACTCTCACGATTTTATTTTTACTCATATTGCCTTAGCAGCTCAAAGTTTGTGCTAGTTGTAAACGCTTTGAGACATTTATATTGCTTCCATATCAGCACCTGCAGCTTCACCATTTTGGCATAAACATGAAATCTAATGAAGCATGCGTGACTAGTCACAAAACTGGTGCGAGTGGCTCTCCAAATACAGTGCCTTTCCAGAATCCTTCCAGGCATAATCAGAATGCAAAAGAGGAAAGGAAGGAAACAGGGTGGGGGACAAGGAAGGGAAGGTGGCATGATACAAAAAAAACCCTGAAGCTAACTGCACTGCCTCTGTGAAAATCCATAGAAACAGCACCACGCTTTCTCTGCTGGAGCTTGCGTGCCTTGGGCTCACTTTGAGATAATCTTCCCCAGCTCAAACCACTGTGTAGCTCCACACCACACAGAATTCTTTCCCGTGGCTAAACTTCGTTGGTGGATGGTATCCAACAATTTTCCTAAGATCTATTTTGCATAAGTTGAGACTTATGTGTCCCTGGGAGCATCTGTAGTAAGACATCCTTACAATCAAAAGCATCCCAATGTCATATTCCACAGTGTGGAAGGAAAGCTCTGGGTCTCGATTCTAGCTCTCTTTGCTCAGCTCAACACAAGCACTGGTGAAGCTGGTGGTCTTCGTGGTCTCCCTCCACCTCCTGCCTTTTTCATGGCTCTCTGATTGCAACAACTGCATGACATCTTCCATCAGCTAGCTCAGCCTCCACTGATATCCCCATTTTTTGGACACCTATAAGCACTGCTTGCCTGTGTCACTCATTTGGGCTCTCAAACTCCATACAACTCATATCTTCCTTATTTCATGCATGTGTCATTCTAAACATCATAAACCTCTTGAATGGAGATGTTGTGTCTCGGATAGTCAGAACCTCATTGCGTGATGAGGACATCCGCACACGCTCTAATAAGGGCTTATGGAATTGAATGGAACTTTCAACTGCAACTTAAACACTCTGCTCTGATTTAGAAATAATTTTGCTTGCTCATATGCTCAAAATAGACACCATACCAAGTCATTTAGTAGAAAGAATGCTTTCAGAAAGATTTTTATAATGATGGGGAAAGATAGCATTCAAAAATGGAACTGAATTAGTTCTTTGAAAAACAACTTCGGAACATGATATTCTTCTTACAAATTTGTTGAACAAAGCATACAGATCTAGTATAGATATTTCGGGGTCAGGGAGAAACAAATGCAGGATCCAAATGAGATAATAGAGACAGAGATTGAGTAATTCACTTAAGAGGGAAAAACCTCACAAAATGAAAGACAAGAAAACAGAGAAAATAATTATCTTCGTGTCTTAATAGGTCATAATGGGAGTATGAGGATATTTTTAGGGTGAATATGATCTTGGTGCAGAATGGGAAATCATGGTCAGAAAACAAAATAATTTTTGACAGAGGGCTCATACACAGATCTTTCTTTAAGCATTAAGTCTATTAAAGTCTCCCTAAATAAACTTAAAATCAATTTGTCAATGTAGTTGATGCATATCTCAAGAATAGATCTATTACTATAAATACAGAGAACTAATTGATGGCTGCCAGAGGGGAGGGGGCGGGGGACGGGTGAACTGGGAGAAGGGGAGAGGTAGTAGGTACAGGCCTCCAGTAACGGGATGGGTAAGTCATGGGAATAAAAGAGCATAAGGAATACAATCAATGATATTGTAATAGGAAGCTAAGGGGACAAGTAGTGTCTATTCTTGTGGTGAAGGTACCATAATGCACAGACTCGTCAAACCACTACACCATACACCTGAAACTAATGTAATGTTTTGTGTCAACTATACTCAAATAAAAAAATATGTATACCTATTTGCTTCTGGGCATTAAGATGCATTCTTTACATTCTATTACACTTGGTTAATATTTGGGGTATTAAATTTTCATTTGGGAACATCACTCAGAAGTATGGAGAAATTGCAGTTAAAAAGCAAATGAAATAAAGACAAAAAAAAAAAAGAAAGGTTAAAGATTTTGTAAGCAAAATAGAACTAGAGAACCACTTTGAATAATTTTGTTGTATATGGAAGTCAAAATGACACCATTTATATTTAGAAATATAGCAGTAAATGGCAGAAGAAACAGCTAAAGGAGGTGGAAATAGTGCCTCCGCGGAGAGGACAACAGAGATGGAAGAGGATAGGACAAGGACTATTTGTTTCACTACAAGCTTGGTACTCTCCATTGATTTTTAAACCCACTCATGTATTACATTGGGGGAAAAATTAAAATGAAGTTGTAACTCAAGTGTGTGTGAGATGCTGTGGAGCTGACTGGAGGTGCTACAGACCTGGGTGGAAATTCTTGGCTGGGGACCTTCACTCTGGGCAACTAGGTGGAGAAGTAACCAGGGTGGCTTGGGGTCTGTGCCTCATGTTAAGCAGAGGGCTTTTCTCTGAGGCTGTTTTCCTGGAGTAAGTTCACAGTGTGTAAAAGGGATCAACAAAAAGTCCAGTGGAAGTGTATTTTTAAAGATATGGAGATTATCACCAGAATTAAAGAAGTTTCTTCAAGAGGAAGGAGTGATGGTGAGGAAGATAGAAGCCAACTGTCACTTTCGTAGAATGACAAATCCATTTTAACCATGCACATATACTAGTGGGAACATTTAAAAGAGTAAAAGCCTTTTTGCTGCAATCTATGATGGATCATCTCCAAAATGTAAATAACCACTTCCCACAGGGATTGTGCCGTTTTCATACATGTCTCTCTCACATTACTGAGTGCAGTGCTTTTCGCACACCAAAGTAGTCAGTGGGAATTGAGTGAATGAATGAACCTTGATCCATGTGTCTGCTGCATATTCTCCCTGTGCCCTCCTAGATCACTCTCCAACTTTATCCACTCTGTTGACTTCCAGTTAACTCAGACAGTGGGAGGCCCTTCTAGGAGATCTGGTGATGGGAGAGAAAGAGGGACAGGTATTTGCTCCATCAGCTCTTTCCCTCTCTTTTTCTCTCTGCCAGGTCCCAGGATGGCAGTGGCCATGTTCCCCCCACCCAAGTCCACAGTTCTTGCTAGGCAGCCTTTTTTCTACAACTTCAGCTCTGGCCAGATTCCAGCAACCCCTCCCTCTCCTTGTCCCTTCAGACCCAGGGGAGGTGCCAGATTCCTGCTGTTTTTAGCCCCTGTATGTTCACCACCTTCCTCGCACCTTGGCAAATACTTCTGTCTTTATATTTCTTCCATTTCTCTTTTGATTCTTCTGCTTGATTTCTCTCCTATTTCCAGCTCAACCTTGACAGATGCAACATGTACCCAAAGTACTGGTCAATCCAATTCAGTGAATCTTTAGAGTACAAGGCATTGTACAAAAGTAATGCAGGAGATACAAAGATTCGTTCTTGCCCTTTAGGGAGGGGTATACAAGGAGACATAAAAATAATCATACATTCAACATACGGATCAATTTGATTCCTCGCAGATGTAAAATATTAAAAGAGAATGATGGGCAAACTCGGAGAAGGCACACAACTTCCAAATTTTCTCTTTTCCCACTTGGTTGCTAAAGAAGCTGGGTATATATCACGGGAGAGTGGGTATATATCTATATACTGGGTGGGTCTATACATCTGCCTTATCCTTTGCCATAATTAAGTTAGGACAAGTACCTTAATAAACAGTTCCTGGATCTGGGACTCATTCCAGCACCTATCTGAAATGCACTGAAGACCTTAGGAGGTTGATGTGGAGCAACAAGATGTAAAGCCCAAACTCCTTTATTATTTGTGAATGCATAATTTTTTGTTAAAAAGCAGAGAGTTTATAAAGTCAGAGGCTTCCGAGGGTACAGGGAAAGAAATACATTTTCCTGATCCTATTACCTTTTGCCTACCCTCCTCAGCTTTGTCTCCTGAGCCATAACGTTGGTTTGTTGGGAGAAGAATTGAATATAGACCAAGATTTTTAAAATTATATGACAGGGAGTCTTACTAGTTAAGGGCAGACTACTTGGATTCAATCTTGATCTTGCTACTCCCTTAGATAAGCTATTGAACATCTCTGCGCTTCCGTTAACTTATCTGTAAAATGAGGATAGGAATAGTACTTATCTCATAGGATCATAATGGAAATGAAATGAGTCAACATGAAAAGCATTCACTGTTGTTCTTGTATTCTGGGGAGCTTATGAAGTCATTATGAAATCCTTTGTCTGAGTTAGACTTGGCCTGGCACATGGACTGTTTTTCTTCATGTGAAGAATTCCACGTGGCCAGTAAAACTCTTGAAATGTTGACAGTTCAATGTCTCTGTCTTAATTTTTATCTCCTAAGATGAGCCCAGATTTGATATAACACTCTGAAACATAGTAAAATTTAATAAAACTTAAGAAGTCTTCAAACTCTAAGGTACAGAGGGCTCAAAGGAGGGACGGAACTGATTGGGAGCAGGTCAGGAGACACTTTATGAAGGTGGGAATTTGAGATGGAAAGTGAAAAAATCAGTAGGACTTGCAGGAAGGACGAAAGAAACGGTACACAGCTATCCTCTTAGGAAACCATTTTTAGTCACCAGATTGTGCTTGTCTTTTGTTTATTCCAGGGTACTCTTTTTAAAAGCACTCAATCTTCCCAAGGACAGCACTAATAGGCTCTGATATTGTCTATTCTGGTAGAAAAAAAAAAAAGAGAGAGAGAGAGAGAGAGAGAAAGATAGCCAAACAAAGGTTATGTAACCATGTTACAAATGCTTTGTGTTTCACTTTTCCAGAATTTCATTAAAGACTGAGTTTACAATACTTAGGTATTGATATGTGTGTGTGTGTGTGTGTGTGTGTGTGTGTGTGTGTGTGTGTATAATCCAGATGCTAGCCTTTCTCTCCCTGCTTCTAAGTCACTTCTGGTTTATTTGGGGGAAAGGAAGTCTTGTCTTGTACCTGTCCTGAGTCAGGACCATGCCACAGCTGGTTCTGTCTGCCTGTTAGTGTCCCCACAGGCCATCATTCACTCTCCTGCTAGTTGTTGCCAACACATGTGGCCTATCGCCCCTTTGAAAAGATGGTGCCCCCACACTGTAGGTGTCAGGAAAGATGAGACTACAGGACTGGATTTTCATTGCCCTGATTTTTTATTTCCCCCCCCCCCCCATCGCCAGCCTACAAGGTTGTTCTGGCAAATTACATTTATCCCAAAGATTTAGAGTTCTAGGAAGTTCACAGCAAAACAACTTATAACTGAATATTAGATGTCCTTGGTCTTGAATGTCTTGGCTTTTCCACTACTGGGAATTTTCTTCCTTCCCCTGTTTTACTGCCAAGTCTCTCCCTCCTGATCCCCTCTGGATCCTCTACCCTTTCAGATTCACCCCAGCATAAAAATCTTTGTTTATTCTTATGCAGATCAATTCATCTTTTTGTTTCATCACCCTCTTTGAATGCATGCCCTCCAGGTCTCTCCTTTCACACTCAAACAGCTCACCAAGGCATTTTCTTAAACAAAGACATTAAGAGGACTCAGGCACCGGGTGCTAAATTGTAAAAAGGTATGAGGTGATGGAGAGGAATCCTCACAGAGGAAAACTGTAATGGACTATGAATGGATCAGTCAGGATAGTTATCCCTCCACTGAGGTGCCAGCAAATCTACAGACAGTAGCAAAATGGAAGACCACCTTTGCTTAGTCAGATGAAAGGTTAGATGAGGGCATAAAGGTGGATTGTCTAGAAATAGAACAGAGAGGGAGATTACCATGGGGGTGTTTTATTGAGAGAATGCCCTCAGGGAAACATGTAGGGGAATGAGGAAACTTGGATGGGGCCAGGGAAAAAAGCCAGGCACTATGGGGTTCAGGCAAAATCTAGCCCTAACCTGTTCTCTCAGGGAACTCTGGAGCAAGAATAACACCACAGAGTTACCCTAATTTGAAATGGGAGTTCAGGCTTCCATTTGAAATGGAAGGCTAAGCACTTCCAGACACAGTGGCTCTTGTTGGCAGAGGGCAGTTCTCAGAAGGGTGCACCTGTGAGCAGGTACCAGCTAACGTGGAAAGCGGCTGGGGGAGGGGTGCACCATCCTGATAAGGGGGGAGGGGCATCTACTACATAGATTACATAGTAAGAGCATCAACCACAATGCCCAGTACCTCACAGAAGAACTTACTGTGCTAGAGCCCAGGTCTGGCCGTGACTCAAGTAGCCACTAGAGAGAACCAGACCCAGGGCACACACACTGAACTGCATTTTGCCCGTCACTTTCTTTGGCATTTTTTCCCTTCCCTAACTCAATTCAGAATTTCTACTCCCTCCGTATCTTCAGCATATTTCATGTTTTAATTTTGTAATGACTCACCAACCATAAACATTTACTATTCTCACCTTCTGAGCATTGCCTGGTTCCACAATAGATACTATTACAGTCGAGCCACCAAATTCTGGTAACATAACTAGATGCACGTATGAAGGTTACAGAGGATCAAGGTGTGCTGGGTTCTGATTGGTCGGATTGCTTATAGATTGATCTAAACCTTAGCTACAGAGGCGCAGATTCATGAAAATGGTATTGCTCTTGCAAAAGCAGTAGGTGCGGTATTCACTTAATATTTTATATAGCAGTGTTTCTAAGCAAATATTTGACAATGTCCCATTCATGTCATAACTGCAGAAGGAATAACCCAGAACACAATGTTTCCCTATAACAAAAGAGAATGGAAATAAAAGATGTGCACAATTATATAGTGTAGTATTAGAGCCAAGATTTGTCAGTTACCAAGAACAATCAAACTAATTAAATAAACGAGTTAATTTCAAGGATTCAGAAACCTCACAGACCCTAAGGACAGGCAATGACACAGAGAGCTGCAATATCAGAAGCTATTTCTTGGCGACAGTGCAGTCTCCTCCACCCTTGTTTCTCTCTGCCGTCAGGTCCACATGTAGGATCTCTCAGTCATTGTTCTTTCCCTTCCCTCCTCATCGTACACAAGGCTCTTGGCTCAACTCACATAGAATGCTAATGACTTGAAACGTCCCTCTAGGTCTCTGAGAACGAGACTCTGATTGGCCAAGGTCACTCTACACCAGCTGAACTCTGTACAGGATCAGAGGAACCCTGTCACCTACTGTTGGGAGCAAGAAAGCTTAAATTAGACAATTTAATTGGGTAGGGGTGTCTGGGTGGCTCAGCTGGTTAAGTGTCTGACTCTTGATTTCACCTGAGGTCATGATCTCACAGTTTGTGAGTTTAAGCCTCATATCGGGTTCTACACTGATGGCACGAAGCCTGCTTGGGATTCTCTCTCTCTCTCTCTCTCTCTCTCTCTCTGCCCCTCCCCTGCTCGGTCTCTCTCTCTCTCTCTCTCTCTCTCAAAAATAAATAAATAAAACTTAAAAAAATAAAATTTAACTGAGATTCATAGATACATTGATATTTATGGTAGAGTTTGCAGATACCACACACATTCACACCGGTAACTGGTTATTCCGTGTTCTCCAGCTGCTTTGCTTTCTTCTTGGGTCATATGTATTTCCTATGGCTTTTGACCTTCTTTGTTTTCAAATAAAAGTATTAAAAGCTATAAATATCTTAAGTGATTCCTTTAGCTGTATCCTACAAATATTGATTGACGTGTAGAGTTTTCATTACTACTTAGTTCTAAATTGTTTATTCACTTTTTCAATACAAAGACTGTTTTTCAAACACTACAGCTCCTAACTTATTTTTGAAACTATTGTTTTAATTAGCATGTATAACATTAACCCTTAGTAATGTATTGAATTTTCCCATATGGCCTATGTCATAAGAAAAAAGAGCAGAGACTCAAACTTTTGAAACATTGCTCTTGTCATTTACTGAAGATCTGCATACAGCAAAGAATGACAGTGACCATCAGTCAGGAACCAGAGACCATTGCCCTTCAGAATCCACCATATGAATTTTGAGGAGTTTCCTCTGTACACAGGGGTAAAATGCAAAGGTCTCCCACATATACCTTCCAGGAAGTGCTTTGAGACCTCCTGGGAAGAGAAGATGTATCCACAAGTAAAGAAAGATTTGAAAATGTAATTTCCAAATAATAGGAAGCACAGTAAACTGGATTGAAAAAACATTTGTAAAGAGACAAAGTATTTGTCCAGGGGAAAAAGTAGAAATGTCATTGAAGTTTATTTAAAGGGCTGCTGGTGGTTGTTCAATAAGTAAAACTTCAAAATATCTGCATGAGTTACATTTTTTTAAGTTTGTATTTAAATTCCAGTTAGTTGACATACCTTGTAATACTAGTTTCGGGGGTACTATTTCGTGATTCAACATACATGTTGATGTATGCGTCATACAACGTCCATATGGATGATGCGTCCATACAACATCCAGTGCGCGTCACAAGCGCACTCCTTAATGAATTACAATTTACCTTTCAGAATACACGACATAACGTGCTATTCGTGTCTCTTTGTAAATATCATGTGAGTTCTTAAAAAGAATGTGGATTCTCTGTAAGGTGCAAAGTTTTCACATCTCATAGTCTTGTGGCACTTGTTGGTATCAATTCTTAATTTGCTTAATCTTTCAGTTTCTAAGTGTGTGTTAAAATCTGCATTCGGTTGTTGATTTACCTTTTTTTCCCCTAAAGTCTGGCAGTCGTTGCTATATTTTAAGGCTGTTGTTAGATGCATGTATTTTTACTGGCCATATTTTATGACCCTATATTTTATTTTACAGGATATAATACCTTTTCCGTCATTTATACTTTTTGCCTGCTAAATTATTACCGTTGCTCCTTAAGCTTCTTATTGTATAATATTTTCCTGGTATAGGTCTCTTTTTCTCTTAAACATTGTATTGAGTTTTTGTCTTAAATATGGTTCTTACAGAGAAGATATTGTTCAATTTTTTTAAAGCCCAATCTAAATCTGTCCTTTAATGGACTCAACTGTTTGCATTTATTTTATATTAAGGCTTGTTTCTGTCTTATTTAATTCTACCATTTACCTTTCTTTTTTGTTTCTTTTTTCTCCTTTGTTGCTTCCATTAGGGAGTTTGAGTGATGTTTCTTCACCTAGTTATATATTATTATATACATTCTTTTGGTGGCTCTCCTTTAATACCCACACTTGAGTTTATTTATACTGCTGATTTTTAAAATTAATATCTGTAACTTAATCCTAATAAAAAAAGTAATTTAACACATCCTCATGTCCTTGTAGTACTTCCCAATGCCCCCCCCACTTATCATGTTGATAATGTCTACAATTTTAATTTTTGTTTATTATAGATATAATAGTTTTCATTTTCTTTAGTCCTGGCTTTTAAAAATGAAAAACCATAGACTTAAACAAGTTATTCTACTACCCATATTTCTCTTATCTCTTGCTGTAGAGTCTAGAACTTTTCCTCTCCACAAGTGTTTTCAGAGTCTGTGTGATAGGCCTTCTGAGGTATGCATGCATGAGGATATTTTTATTAAACTTTCAAATTTGATTGAAAATTTGGTTGGGTATAAATTTCTAGTTTTGAAATTTTTTTAGTACTTCAAATATATTACTTTATTGCCTTTCTTCATCCCATGTTGCTGATAAGAAATCTGATGTATGATTTTTTTTTTTTTTGATGATCTCTTCTTTCTCTTGGAAAGCTTTTATAGATTTTCTCTTTGTCTTTGATAGTGTTTAAACCTCTCTATCATAACTAGATATTTATTTTTCTTTTTTCATCTGAAATGTTTTATCATTTATTTATTTTTGGAAAATTATCCAAAATTATTTCCTTAAATAGTTCCTCCTCTTTTATTTTTCTTTCCCTTTGGGTCTCCCATTTCCTAAATGTTGGGACTGCCTTCCAAATTTCTTAGTGTTTCCTTTTCTGTTTTATTTCTTTATCGTTTCTTGCTGTTTTCTTTCTGAAAGTTCTTTTGATTTTCCACATCATTATCTTGTTGCTTAGCCATCTATGTCTGTATCTATCCAATACTTATTTTAAATTCTCAGAGTTTCTATTCCAATATTTCTCAGATGGTAAAAAAATATACATATTATCCAGTTTGTGGTCATTCTTTGAGATAGTTGAATTCTTCATCTGTTAGTCATTTTGGCTTTTGAGCTCATGTTCACATAGGGTTTCAACTAATCTTTCTAATAATGTGTACCAGTGAACACCCATAGTCAGGCCCTCATCTGTGTCAGTCTAGGTGTATTGAGGGAACAGAAGAAAACAGGAGTCAAGGATGAGAGTCGTATGCACAATAGAACCACTGATGATCCCTGCCCCTACCCCAAGCCTTTACCATGATACTTATGGAAGGGCAGCACTGAGAATAGGCTAGGTTGAAGTCATAGCCCTATGGGTTTAGAAGAGCAATGCTGAAAGACTGACAATGACCTTGCTTTTATGAACACCTTACCCAGCAGGACTTAAGATACTGCCCTGATTTTGCTCCCAGCACACAAATGTCAGAGTTGAAGAGCAGATATTGATTGTTCCAATGTAAACCAAAAGAGAGGAAAGAATAGAACTTAATATTCTAACCCATCCTCCCTTTATCGTCACAGGCAGCAGCCCTGCACGCCAGCCTGAGCCACCCAACAACTCCTGCTCTTTTAGGACAGGCTGCGGTCTTCCCAGGACTTTTTCACTATTATTGCTGGTGGTGCCACTCCTGAAATCCATACCTTCCTCTTACTTCTACAATTACTGCGGCATTGCTTTCGAGGGTAGCAGCCTGCAATGTAGGCTTGACTGCCATCTTGGCAGAAAGCAGAAACTGAGACATTTCAATAGCTCTTGATCTATCAGGGATCCAGCATTTTGGACTAACATAGCCTCCAAAAATACTGAAGCAATTTGCACAGCCACTAGAATGTAGCACAGGGCCTACTATTTTGTAACCTCACCGGCAATGTGTTTAATCGTTGTGTATTTTTCTAATTCAGTAGAAAAAAGTACATCTCACTGGTTGCTGTGCATTTCTCTGTTCACTAATAAAGCTGAAATTTTTTCCAACAGGTTTATTGAGTCCCTGGATTTCTTCTCATGAGAATTTGATGATTTATGGCTTTTACTATTCTACCTTTTCAAAGCTTAGTGGGTTGTTTTTTCTCATTTATTCAGTCTTCTATGATTTACTTTGACTTATGATTTATGGATTTGACACTCAGGATTTTTTAAAGTATAATATAAAAAAGACTTTATAGCATGATAAGAGTAAAAACAGATCTGATAATACCACAGAAACGGCATTCTCCGAGAGCTGTCTATGAAATAAAGACGGGGACATATTTTGTTTTCTATGTCCAAATGTTACTATTTGTATGCACTCACAACTGTCAATATTTTCCTTTATTATTTTATCTATTGTTTCTAAGCCTATAATTATAAAAATATCTCTTTGCAACCTTCAAAGCTGTTAAATTATATTTTATTCTGATTTCTAAACTTTACTATTTTATTAGTCAATCTTTTAATTCATCTGAAATGGATTGGCGGGGTGAGGAAAATGGTTTGAAATGTGAAAATTACAAATTGACTTTCAAAATGGACTCTCCCCTACCTTTTATCCAGCTAAATTATTACTACAGTTGATGGCATAAGGCCATGTATCCAGGCATTGCAAAAAAGATAAATACTCCTGTCAAAGAAAGATTGCTCAGCCAAAAGAGAATAATGACAGAGAGGAAACTCATAAAATGTTCTTATTGAGAGACTGTTTTGGTTTTTGTTGTTGATTTTTTTTTTTTTCCCCTCTTCTGCTGTTCTGATAGCTTGATTGTTGGGGGAAGGGCTGAAAAAGGAAATGGAAGGAGCTGGCTGATTTTTAACCCTTTATCTAATGCAAAATTGCCTGCAAAATACAAGCACAAGTTTGAACTGCTAAAGCTGGCACAACCCAGCCTGAAATACATGGTTTCAGGGAAAAGCTGAACGGTAACAACTACACTTTGGAAGTGGATATGCATTTATTTCCTGAAAAAACTCAGTACCTACATGATTCGCTTCTTTTTTTTTTTCCTATTTACCTTTGACTCAAATATTAATGAATTCATAATAATACACTTATATTCTTTGATATCCATATCATTTACAGATTACACCCGGCTCTTTCAACCCCAAATGCTGATCATTAGTTTCCAGGCAGTCTTTGTAAACCAGGGGAAATTCCTGTGGTCACTTTTTGCTAATTGTCTGGAAAAAATAAGATACCCAGATGACAAAAATGTTCTCAGTGCCCTTCCTGTGTGTTTTCTCCCTTAGGAAATAATTTGCTTTATTGAATTTCTACAGTTCTTACCTTCAACGTGGCGGAAGGTGTTTATCAAGCTGCTTGCAGACTTCATGCCCGGATAATTCTGCGGCTTCAGCGCCACAGTCGTCAAATTACTTGAACTAAGTTTCCTCCTTTGTGCCTTAATGTTTTCATTTGCAGTAGCATGTAGCTCCTATGTGTTTGAGGATTCATTTATTTGAAATATATTTATATGAATGCTTGAGGATCATAGATGAATGGGATTTCATAATTGCAAAGGAGAGGTTAAAAAAGGAACAAGAGAGAACTTGGAGTTATTTTTAACCTATCCACTCTAATGGCAACAGCTGCTGCTAATTCCTAAAGTGATACTATCTGGCTTGCTTTACACGGAGTTTTTATTGTTGTTGGTTTTTGTTGTTGTTAGATGGTGTCTAACATATATGAGTATCCCTTAAATAAATGAATAAATGAAACCCAGCAATTCATTTTCCATGCTCCAAAATTAACTAAAGGCTATATGGCAGCCTAAAATCAACCGTCTACAGTGACTAATTTGAAGAAAGTACATTAAAATCATTAGACAGATAAAGCCATGCCTCACTGGAAAAAATTTAATATTATTTTACAACTTTAAAAGCTAATCCCATAAGAAAGTAATTAAGAACAGCTCTGTGGTGCTTTGTTTTGGCCTCTTTTCTTATTCTATTAGAAACAGCTGATTAATATTCCTGTTAGATGTGTGTAATTCAGATTAAATACGAAAAAACCCCACACTTTCCTATTTCAAGTTCTTTCTACTATATCGTGAGATCTGGTTCCTACTGGCCTTTACTACTCAGCATTAGAATACTTTTCTTGGGTGGGTTTTACCTCTTAGAAACGCCCACACTAGGGGGCTAGTTTCCAAAATTGAAGTTCTTTTATTAGATTAGCTGTCCTGTTCCTACCCCCCCACCCCCCCACCCCCTCACCCTCCACCCCCCTTGCATCCCTGAGGGAATAGGTTCAGTGTGGACCAAATATCAGACTGGTGAGGGATGAAGGGAGGATGAAAAAGTGGAGGCAGCCAGGTAGCAGGTAAACCCTTGAGGGGGATAGGTAGCAGGACCCTGGGCAGCTGTCTGGGTGTTGGGGGGAAAGAAGGAAGAATTTAAAAGGAAACAAGGGAAACCCAAAAAGTTTCAAACTTAACTGTACCCTTAATGTTCAATCAGCCAGTCAGTCAGCCAACATCTATTAAGTGCCTGCTGTATAAGCTGGCAGTGTGCCAGGTTCCAGACACCTATGTCAGTATCAAAGATACAGCTTCTTCCCATTTTTAACGAGTTTATAATCCAGAAGAAGAGACAACAGAAGATCTAATGGTGACAACAGAAGCTAAAAGGAGATAAAGGTCATGTATTCATTCATCCTTGAATTCCTCTGCTCCCGTTTTCTCTCTCTTTTTTTTTTTTTTTTAATATGGAACGCTTCACAAATTTGCATGTCATCCTTGTGCAGGGCCCATGCTAATCTTCTCTGTATCGTTCCAATTTTTTTTTTTTTTTAGTATATGTGCTGCCGAAGCGAGCACTCCCGTTTTCTCTTAAATCTACTCCAAAAGGGCTCTTACTCCCACCACTCCTCCAAAACTGTTTTCACAGTATGGAAGTTTCTCAAAAGACTAAAAGTAGAACTACCCTATGATCCAGCAATTGCACTACTAGGCATTTACCTAAATGATACAAAAATGCTGATTCAAAGGGTACATGCACCCCAATGTTTATAGCAGCATTACCAACAATAGCCAAATTATGGAGAGAGCCCAAATGTCCATCAACTGATAAATGGATAAAGAAGAGGGTGGTATATTTACAAGGGAATATTACCCAGGCATCCAAAAGAATGAAATCTTGCCTTTGCAATGACATGGATGGAGCTAGAATGTATTATGCTAAGCGACATAAATCAGTCAGAAAAAGACAAATACCATATGATTTCACTCATGTGTGGAATTAAGAAAAAAAACAGATGGCCATATGGGAAAGGGGAAAAAATGAGAGAGGGAAACAAACCACAAGAGACTCTTAATGATAGAGAACAAACTGAGGGTTGATGGAGGGAGATGAGTGGGAGGTGAATTAGATGGGTGATGGGTACTAAGGAGGGCACTTGTGATGAGCACTGGGTGTTGTATGTACGTGATGAATCGCTGAATTCTACTCCTGAAACCAATACTAGGCTGTATATTAACTAAACTTTAAATAAAAAGTAAAAAAAAACAAAACAAAACAACACCTGTTTTCATAAAGGTCACCAATGACCAAATGCTAAATCTAACAGCCATTTCTCAGCTTTAAGCGACTCTCCAACAGAGTTTGTCAGAATTCATTCTCCCTGAAATAGTTTTCCCTTAGCTCCCAGGACAAGACACTCTCTTGGCTTTCATCTTCTCTCTCTGGTCTCTGTTGATATCCTTTGTTGGTTCATCTTCTTCCTTTAGATTTTTATGTTGGAGTGCCCCAGATTTGGTTGTTGATCTTCTCACTGTCTATACTCACCCCCGCGGGGATCTCATCTGGGCATATTATGATTCTACATATAGCTTTCTTGCTGACAATTCCCAAGTCTATTTTTCCAATCTATACCCCTTTTCTAAACTTGAGATTCACATTATCAGATTGGTCCTTGACACTCCCACTTAAATGTCTAATAAACACCTTATATCAACTTGTCTAACACCAAAACCTACTTAAACCACAACTTTCCCTTTCTCAGGTAATAGCAACTCTATCATTTGCTCAGGCTAAAACCTTGGTGTTCCCCTCATTTTCTCACATCCTATACACAAATTTCAGGAAATCCTGTTGGCTGTAGATTTAAAAAAAAAAAAGCATAATTCTTGGGGCACCTAGATGGCTCAAGTTGGTTAAGTGTCTGACTCTTGATTTCAGCTCAGATCATGACCTTGTGGTTTGTGAGATGGAGCCCCGCATCGGGCTCTGTGCTGCCAGCACAGGGCCTGCTTGGGATTCTCTCCCTCCCTCTCTTTCTCCCCTTAGCCTGCTCGTGCTCTGTCTCTCTCAAAATAAATAAATAAACTTTTTTTTTTAAAAAGAAGTTTCTTTTAAAACATAGTCAAACTGTGTCAGATCATGTTCAAAACCCTGCAATGACTTTTCTTTCCACTCAGCATGAAAGCCCAAGTCCTTATATGTGGCCCAAAGGACCCCCAGTGATGTTAGCCCCTTCCCTACTTCGTGCTCACTTTGCTCTAGACACACTGCCTCCTGCTCTTTCCCCAACACACCACAGTCTTTGCACTGGCCATGCCTCAGCCTGGAACATTCCTTCCTCTAGATGTCTGTATGACTAATACTCTCATGCCACCATTGCAGTGGGACCTACCCTGACCACCTTATTCAATACCACAAATTGTGTGCTACCGTTTTTCTTCATAGCTTTTCATTGTTACTTAATTTCTAAAATTTTTCATTTTCATTTTTCCAAAACACTTGTCACTTTCTAACATACTATAAAATTTACATATTCATTACGCTTATTGTCTGCCTCCCCTTGCTAGACTCTGAGCCCATGAGGGAAGGGATCTTCACCTTCTTTATTCACTGATATATCTCAAGCACCTGAAACATTGTCTGGCATGTTGTATGTGCTAATAAAATTTGCTGAATTCAAATTGAATTCATTCAACATCCATTCAGCAAATACACAGTATCTACTATGTGCCAGGCACTGTGCTAGAATTTCGATAATCAGCCGTGAATGAGGTAGACTTGCCCTAGTGTTCATGGACCTCCCAGAGCAGCGGGGATCACAGACTCTGAGCAAGTAATTGCAGTGTGACTGGAAATCTCACTGAGGCTTAGGAAACAGAAAAGGCCTCCCTAAGGAAAAGACTCAAGTTCAGACCTGAATAAAATCTGAGTGGAAACTAACTACTGATGGGAAGTCTGAGGAGCGAATTCCAGACTAAGAAAATCGGTCGCGATGCTATCGGTAAAGGCATATCCAGAAGGATAGTTTGCTTGTGGCCAGGGTGTTGCGGGAAGGCAGCATGATCGAGGTCACATTTAAAACTAAATTGAATCAGCCAAGGGAGATGGTAAGGATTGAAAAGAGAATGGAAGTAAGCATGTGCCAGATGGAGGGGTCGAGTGGAAGCTTAAAATGAAGAGGCAGGAAAATGAAGTACTTATATGATTCAGTTTGCCTGGAGCATAGGGTTGGGTTGTTAAGGAAAGCACTGAGAAAAGAAGATAGAGTGGGACCGGAAGGCAGTGGACAAGTCCTAGAAGATGTTACAGCGGAGTTATAATACAACCAAAATTGTACTCTAGAGAGAGTTTAGCTACAGGATGCAGACATTAGGAGCAGGGGGCTGCTAAACCTTAGCTCCACTGAAAGGACTTTGTTTGCACTAAGCGGTGAAAGACAAAATTATGATAATGACAACCTTCAGGGAACTGGAATGAACATGGGGATTCCACTTTATTTATTTACTGTGAGAAATCTAATTGTCACACAAATTGGAAATTCCCACGTTAAATTTTTTTTTTTCATTTTTTTAAAGGTTTATTCACTTTTCAGTAAATGGGAGAGGGGCAGAGAGAGAGGGAGACAGAATCTGAAACAGGCCCCAGGCTCTGAGCTGTCAGCACAGAGCCCGAAGCAGGGCTCGAACTCACAGACAGCAAGATCATGACCTGAGCTAAAGTTGGACGCTTAACCGACTGAGCCATTTAGGTGCCCCCCGTGTTAATAAATGTGATGTATTCTTTCCATGAACGGAATGGAAAATCATGATAAGAAGCTCTTTAAGAATGCACAAGAGAAACATCGCAAGGTCTCAAAGTTTAGTTTGCCTGACGAGTGGTCAGGATGAATTGTTAGCTGACATGGGGTGAATGGCAGACAGGAACCCCAGAGCAGGCTGTCGAGCCCAGCTCACAAATTGGAAGTTAGAGTTTACCAGCGATAAACGCAATCCTCGGTCAGAATCTCTTAAGAGCATTTAAAAGATATCAAGGTTACCTCTCTCTCTCTCTCTCTCTCTCTCTCTCTCTCACACACACACACACACACACACACACACAAAGGTAACCATGTAGAGGTGGTGCCCTTGTTAATTAGATCAATTGTAGTGATCTTTTCACAATATATACATACGTCAAAACATCAGGTTATACATCTTAAATATATACAATTTGCATGGTCAAAGACATCTCAATAAAGCTTTAAAAAAAATAACAAGGCTGGGCACCACCCCAGGTGAACTGAATCAAAATTCTTGTGGGTGAAGCCAGGCATTGGTATGACAGAGGTAGTTTCTTTTTTTGTTGTTTTAATGTTTATTTATTTTTGAGAGAAAGAGAGAGAGACAGCATGAGTGGGGGAAGGGCAGAGAGAGAGGGAGACAGAATCCAAAGCAGGGTCCAGACTCTGAGCTGTCAGCACAGAGCCTGATGCAGAGCTCAAACTTCCGAACTTGACATCACGACCTCAGCCAATGTCGGGCGCTTAACCAACTGAGCCAGCCAGGCACCCCCACAGGTAGTTTCTAAGAACTCCCCAGAATTCTCACTTTGGATTGGTGCAACCATAGGCCTTGGAAGACCTTCTTTATCAGACCTTCCTGAGTGGCCTTTGGCACGTCCCTTTAGATGCCTCCAGAGATAACCAGCCACAGTCAGTTTGACTCAGTCTGGTTCCATACACCTTTTCTTTGGATATGTTAATAATCCATTCTAAGAGTTCCAGAGAAGAGGTTTCCTGCAGGTCTTGGAGCATCCTGCTTTTAACTCATTGTCTGTCTCTGCATTGTTCACATGAATTTTCCCAATGGACAAAGTTTTTGTCATCCTCACATTTTGGGGTGAAGGGGGGTACCTCACTGGGGGATTAGATGAACTGAAGGGAAACAAGAACAAGCCTGGAATAGGAAGGCTGGCTAGGGATCCACACAGTGGGCCGGGCTCTAGATTGTACTAGGATGCTCACAGTGGGACACATATGGAATGGGAAGGACTGGAGCAGGAAGGAGGGGAGTAGGGTGGGGAAGCAGGGGGTGGTCAAACAAAGGAATAGGAGATTATATCAATTATATTGATTCAAATCATCCTCTTAGTACTAATTTTTTTTTTTAAGTTACAGAGGAGTAATTGAAGTCAGTGGGAGAGGGGTGATTCACAAAGCATCACAACATAGAAAATTATGTGGAAATTGATCTCTGTTACATTGATTCATTGACAAACTAACCACAAGTTTACGATTTGAGTAATTTTTTTCTAATTAACTTTGAATATTTTACTCTTTTTCTGTCCCTAAATTACATATTACATAGCAATTAGACTATTAGGTCACAGAACAGAAGGGTGAGCTATCAGGAAGTGAATGTTAGAAATGCTAGTAATCACTCCAGACATATAGGTTCAGAACACACACACACACACACACACACACACACACACACACACGATATATCTGAGTAACCCAAATGCTGTATCCAAAATGATTTCCGATCCAAGTAGTATCAAATAGTTTTGCAACCCTTGGCTTTTCTTTGACTATGCAGACAAGGGGTTAAAAAACAAATAAACAAGATCGAATTTAAAAACCCCAAGCACCTCTATAATGAGTGTCTCCTACACTGTTGAACATTTCTGTTTCAGATAAGGGCTATGATTGCTTCAGATTTCATCAGGGTTCCCAGAGATGTTTAGAGGCAACTTGTAGCCTACCAAATTCCTTTCATGTGATTTCCTCTGTGTTCAGGGATGTAGCACAATCACATAACTATCTAATTCGCCATCCCACTGAGTTAATAATAGTCAGTATTTTCGATTTGGAAGTTTCCTCTTTCACTGTTTGGATTCAATGGCACCTATCTCAATTACAAAGTAAGCCAAATTGAAAAGTTTTGACAGAGAAATATGATATCTGACATTGTAGAATCCTGAACATTTGCCAAGTTTGAAACACAATAGCTTGAAGTCACTAGTTAAAAAAAATAACAAGTTGTGTGTGTGTGTGTGTGTGTGTGTGTGTGTGTATATATATATATATATATATATATATATATATATATATATACACACATCCTTTTATGCTCAAAACTTGACTGAGGGCCCTGAGAGCTTCTCCACAGTTATACAGCAGTCCTTTGGGACTGAATGCTCTTGAAACATAGCCTCCTCCGATACAAATACCTATGGGGACTGGGCTTCAGGCAGTCTCAATGGGATTTGGAAACAGAATACTGACAGAAATAGATGCTCTTTAGGATGTTTGTGCTCTGTCCCTGCTGTCCCATTTGCATCAGTCAACTTTCACTGCAGCAATCATCCACCCCAGCATGCTTGAGGCTTCCAACAACAAAAATGGATTTCTCACTCTCCGGTCTCCCTTGGGTTGACTGTGGCTCAGCTGGCTTCGGCCTGCCTCTGGTTGAGGTCTGTGCCATGAGTCTCCCATTCTGTTTTTCATTCCGCCAGAGAGGAGTACAGAATATAAGCGGGAACACACAGCCTCTAGAAGTTTTGCTCAGAACTGGTACAGTGCTTCGCCCCCAACAAATCCCACTGGTCAGAGCCCAAAGGCAGGGAGATGATGACATAGCTTCCTCCCACAGTGAAGCATGACAAGATAGGGAAGGGAGGGCGGATTGTGGAAAATAACATGATCCACTATGCCGTTTCTCTAAAAGTCAGCCTCCCATCTCTCCAGGGCAGGCGCCCTGGCAGAAATGTTTATCAATGTGCTTGGAACATAAAACCTAACTTAAAAACTCATTATCGCTGCCATGATATGGTGTAGTCTTACCCACCATTTGAAAACACAAATGGTAAAGCCAACTTACTTTGCCATATATGGTAGGCAGTCTTTTCCCCTGTGTAATTCCCTCTCCTTGAGTGTGGACTGGACCTAATGGCTCCGTCCAGGAAAATTACTTCTGACGACCCGAGCGCAGGTGTGCAATTGTCTGCAACGCCAGCTGGGTGTCCTGTAGTTCAATTAAATCCTGAAACTATCTACTTGGAGTTAGCCTCAGATTTCACAAGTTTAGAACTCAGTCCCTTAACCGCCCCACTTCAGATGCCAGCCCCAATTCCCACGTTGCCACCTGTGCTTCTGACCAATCGGCTATACATTGGGGTTCCCACAACCCCTCCTCGGGTTCAATAGTTTACCGCAATGGCTTATAGATCTCAGGGTAACAATTACTTCTACTGGTCTGTTATAAAGGATATAACAAAAGATATAGATGAAGAGTCAGAGGAAGACACACACAGGGTGAGGTGCGTGGGAAGAAGCACAGAGCCTCCACGCATCTCTCAAGCCACTCTCCCAGCACCTGCATACACTCACCAACCTGGGAGCTCTTTGACCCCGCACTTTAGGGATTTCTATGGGGGCTTCATCATCTAGACATAATCGATCATTAACTCAGTGTCCACTTCCTCTCCCCTTCGCAGACAATGAAGGGTAGGGTGGAAAGTTCCAAGCTTCTAAGCATGGCTTGGACTTTCTGATGACCAGCTCCCATCCTGACCGTCCATTAGTCCACCAACATCCACCTCATTAGAACAAAAGATACTCCTATCGCTTAGGAAATTCCATGGAATTTAGGAGCTCTATGCCAGGAACTGGAGGCAGACACCTCATTTATACATTTTCTATTATTTAACAGACTCCCTTCAAATAAGTTAAAAAAGACAAAAGTGATGGGTTGTCACTTCTAAGATTAGGTTATAAAAAGACTGTTACTTTCCTGTCTGTCTGTCTGTCCGTCTGTCCCTCTCAGAGCTCTCATTCTGGGAAAGCAAGTTGCCATGTTGTAAGAGCTAATGTGACAAAAAACTAACATGTTCACCTAACAGCCAGTGAAGCCTGCCAGCGGCCATGAGCGTGAGCTTGGAAGCCCAGGAGAGCCTTGAGTTGACCGTAGCCCTGACCAAGACCTTGACAGCAAAGTTCATGAGTTCTGAGGCTGAGGCATCCAGGGATGCCGCACCCAGATTCTGACCACAGAAACTGCAAGATAATAATTGTTTGTTGCCTTAAGCTGCCAAATTTTCAGGTAATTTGTTATGCAGTAATAAATACTTAATACACCATATGAAAATAGGAATAATTAAGCGGGTTGGACTTCTTGGCCTTACTGAGATAAATGCTATTATTAAAAAATGATACTTGAGGGGCACCTGGGTGGCTCAGTCACTTGAACCTCTGACTTCGGCTCAGATCATGATCTCAAGGCCTGTGGGTTCGAGCCCTGCTTCAGGCTCTGTGCTGATAGCTCAGAGCCTGGAGCCTGCTTCAGATTCTGTGTCTCCCTCTCTCTGCCCCTCCCCTGCTGACGCTCTGTCTCTCTCAAAAATAAGTAAACATTAAAAAAAATTAAAACAATGATACTTGAATCTAAGAAAAAAAGATAACCAGGGGCGCCTTGCTGCCTCAGTCAGTAGAGCATGCAACTCTTGATCTTGGGGTCATGGGCTCCAGCTCCATGTTGGGTATAGAGATTACTTAAGTAAATAAAACCTTAAAAAAAATAAAAAGAAAAAAGAGAGAAGAAAACCAAGTATCTAAGTCAATGCACCTAAATTAAATTACTAGGAATGACAATATTCTACTCCACAGTTAGATATACCTGGAATAAATTTTATTTTCTAGTAATGTAATGAGGTAACAGTAGCCATTTCATAAGGGTAAGGGAATGGTGATTATTAAAGACAAGGCCATTATGATGCTGCATCAGCATTATGAAAATTGTACATATTATTCCCAGCTGGCTAGAATGTATCACATATATGAACTTTCATTTACATTTCATTCCTATTTACGTAAAGCTTGTTAAATTCTCCTAAAATTGAGTACACAAGAGTTCTCCATGCCAGGGAAAGAGTTCCTTTTCTCTTACGCCCATTCATCTTATAAACTCCTGCTCCTTTTTCTTTTCTTTTTTAAAGTTGATTTTATTTATTTTGAGAGAGAGAGGGAGACAAAGAGAGAGAGGAAGGTCAGAGAGATCTCAAGCAGGCTCCACACTGACAGCACAGAGCCCCACATGGGTCTGGAACTCACAAGATCATGAGATCTTGACCAAAGCCGAAATCAAGAGTCAGACGCTTAACCCTCCTCCTCCTTCTTTTTCTAAGTCCAACCTACAGCCCATCTCTCAGACTCTCTCAGCCACCTTCCAGCCCCCAGGGAGGGCTAGAAAACTCTATGCCAACCCCAGGGTGTACACGTCTCTGTTAAAGCATTGCAGTTGTTTGCCAAAATGACTTTCTTCTCACCAGATCAGGAACTTCTTAAGGATAAAGTCTCCATCTTATTCAACTTTGGGTTAGGTGTGGTGCTCAACATAAGCATGTTAAATGAAACATCTAGTAGCATTCTCAATATTGTTAGGAGCTCAAAATCTTCCACCAAATATTCTCATTGAGGGAGACTCCTTATTATATCGATAGCCAAATAGGGGGGAAATGTCATCATAAAAGCCTGTTTAAAATGAGTAATGGCTCTGTGCGGATAGATAGTAACTATACTTATCACGTGTACAATGTCAGGTATTGAATTGTCGAATCACTATGTTGCACATCTGAAACTAATGTGGTATTGTATGTCAACTATACTTAAATAATATTTTTTAAAATATTTAATGGCTGGGTAAGCCCCTTTTAATTTACCACGTCATTCTGGTAGAAGTTAAAGCAAGTTATGTGCCTTGATAAAGGAAGCCTACATAAGGCCTTCCTCCCCCAGGTCTGTCACATTTGCTGTTTTATCCTCTCTCCTCACAAAGCCAGAGTTGGGATATTGCCACAACAGTGACAAGGGAAGTCACTTCAAGGCTCTCCCCAACGTGCACCATATCCCCAGCTACCTGGTCGGTGAGTGGGGCCTGAGTCTGGAGCCAGGATACAAGTGGGAGGAGAGAACACAGAAAAACAGCCAGGCTCCATCCAACTTCTCACAGGGGACAAAGGCCTTGATGCACCTAATTGTCAGTGGCATGGATCTAGAAAACAGAACACAAAGATTACGTGTCCCTCCTAAGCACCAATTTTTTAGATAAGGTGACCTTATCCACCAATAAAAAATGGCCCCAGTAAATGTCAGAATTGAATCAGGTTATCAACTTTCTCCCACAGGCAAGAATCAATAAGGGGAATAGAGGTTAAAAACGAGGTCTTCCAGTGTTTACTCCAAACTCCTACTGATGGTGTGTCAGTGTAGTGCTTCCGGAAGCGACCGGGACAGAGTGAAGCATGCAGCAAGCAAGTGGGTGGTGCAGGGATGGAGCAACACCCCGGAAAGATAGGAGAGAAGGAAGCAGGAAAGGGTAGGAAAGGATTTTGGACCACGATTCTGATCTGACACCTGTGACAAGAGAGGGGGAAGGAGTCAGGATTGCTAGGAATACTCTCAGATTTCAATGTGGATAGAACCAACAGCCTCAAGCAACCCAGCAGGAGCTTTGAAGCAAAGATCACTGACGGTTAATTTTAAGTGTCAATTTAGTAGAGCACAGTACCCATATATTTGGCCAAACATTATTCTAAATGTTCTGTGAAGTTACTTTCAAATGAGGTTAACATTCAAATCAGCAGACTTTGAGTAAAACAGATTATTCTCTATAATGTCGGTGGGCCTCATCCAATCAGTTGAAGGCCTTAATAAGAAAAACCTGATCTCCCCAGAAGACGGAATTCTTCAACAAAATGTCTTTAGACTTGAAATTTATTTTGGTATACAATGTGAAATAATAGAAAATGTATATATTGGTTTCTTCTTACAATTCCTGGCACAGAGCTCCTGAAATCCTTGTAATTTCCTTTTTTTGTATAATTTTGTTCTAATATTTAGTCCTTGAAGTCACCTTCTATTCAGACTTTGAATAGAAGTCTACATTATTTTATCTACACCTTGAATTCAGACTTCTAGCCTACTCTAAAGAGAATACATTTCTCAGTATTAAGATGCTCATTTAGTGGTAATTTGTTACAGCAGCTATAAGAAACTGATACAGCTTTCCATTATTTCCCCCAAAAGGAAGAGTGCAGCAAATACTTTGGTTGGGGAACCTGATCTGCCCTGCATCAAGATGATATGCTTAAGGTATTATAGAAGGACAAAGAGTCATCACCTCTTAAAGAGCAAAGAAAATCAGAGGTTTTCATCTGTCTATTCTTAAAATTGTAAGATTAACCATTTCCATCCTCATGACCTATGATTAGTCTTTAACAGTAAACAAGTCCTTTATGTACAATATATGCATTAAAGTTGTCATTTCACATATGAAATCCTCTGGTTTTGTCCTTTGAAATTTTCCAGAGTCCCTCTTATTTTAGTATCCCTCTGTCATTTATCTTTTTTGATCCTTCTATTCTCCTAATTAACATTTTCAAGGATTAAAAGAAGTCCTTGTTATTGATTTTCTGGGTTTCTTTGTAGGAGGAGCTAGAAGGCTTTTCTAAACTTTATTCACAAGAGATGGATTTTTTCAAACCATATTTTGCAGCTTCCAATTTTTATTGTACTGCATTCAAGATTTTGTTTCTTATCACATTTTAATATGCATGGTTTCTTATTAAAATGCATTTTCTATAGTTATTTAAAGTCAGTTTGTTAAATCTGGAATTTAAATGTGGCAGTCTCTTATTTTCAGTGTATGCATGCAACCAACACCATTCATTATAGAAGTTGCCTTTTATATGTTTCTGTTTGTCAGGTGTTTTATTTATTTGTTTGTTTTGAACCTTAATTTTTTTCGGGAACCATTTCTATGAGAGCAACTTCTTTAGAAAATAGAACATTTACAGAGAAATATTTTCGCTGCTGTGTATGTCCATTTCATTTCTCAGGTTTTTATACATTTTGCATATTAATTGTGAAGTTCAAATTTGATAGCTATTATTATCTACATTATTTTATTTATTGCACCCAAGTTGATTATTCTCTGTAGCTTTTTTAATGTTTTACTTTTCATCTCCAATATAAAAAGGATATTAAAATTATTTTATACATATATAGACCTTCCCAATTTATTTCATTACAAAAGCAGTCCTCTCTTTTTTCCCACAGTTTTTTCGGTTTATTTATTTATTTTTTTTTGATGTAAGGATCATTTTTTTTGCAGCTTTATTGAGAGATAATCCATATACCATACCTTTCACCCACTTAAAGTGTATATGTCAATGGATTTTGATTGTGTTTTTCATTCATGATTAACTCCTTGTATAGGAAGGAAACAGTAATTCTGACCGAAAAGTGCACGGAGGATTGGAGAAGCTGAAGAAGCTATAACTTCGGGTCTGCATGGGGGCAACCAGTCAGAAGTGAGGGAGAAACTTTCTCCTCAGATCCCATAGCATTCACCGCAGCATGGTCACCTGGGAAGGACTTCGGCTGCTCCGCCTGGCAGAGGTATGGCCTCCAACAGGATTACCAAGAGACAATTTGTACACGGAATGGTGGGATATGCAACCTCTTCATCTAATCCACTCCCCCAAATGCTGGTAGCCACGATAACACACATGCGTACTCACACATACACACACAGAGGAAATTAGCAGATTCTTTTCTGGAAAAAAAATGAATGCCCCAGGGATGGGTCGGGGGGGAAAGACTTCCACAAATGACATTTAGTGGTTTCCCAATACAATCTGGCAAGCTCACACTTTGATTCAGATTTTTAGGACTTAACCTTTCAATATGAACAGAGTCAAAGATCACGTTTAAGGAATGTTCTTTATGAAAGAGAGAGACCATCTCACACACATGCACACACACAGACACACACACACTCCTGGCACTTGGAGAAAATAGAAGACACACGTACAAGGAGGGAGAAAGGAATTCAAAGGAGAACAAAACATTGTACGAGAAAGAAAGCACAATCATACTAAGTGGTTTGCCTTAGTAGCGAAGAATTATAATGATTTTTTAATTTTTTTTAACATTTATTTATTTTTGAGATAGACAGAGACAGAGCATGAACGGGGGAGTGCCAGAGAGAGAAGGAGACACAGAATCCGAAACAGGCTCCAGGCTCTGAGCTGTCAGCACAGAGCCCGACGCGGGGCTCGAACCCACGGACCGCGAGATCATGACCTGAGCTGAAGTCAGACGCTCAACCAACTGAGCCACCCAGGCGCCCCTATAATGATTATTTTTAATTGCAATGTAATTATATATAATATTATTATCACAGTGTAAAGGCAGACTAAATAAGGTGATATAACTATACGGGGAGGGGAAGGAGGGATAGAAGAATATATTTTTTAAAAATCATTTACACTGTAAATTATAGGTCTAAAATGGATAAATCAATAAATCACAAATATATTATTTTCTTTTTTTTTTAATTTTTTTTTAATGTTTATTTATTTTTGAGACAGAGAGAGACACAGCAGGAGCAAGGAAGGGGCAGAGAGAGAGGGAGACACAGAATGTGAAGCAGGCTCCAGGCTCTGAGCTGTCAGCACAGAGCCCGACGCGGGGCTCAAACTCACGAACTGTGAGATTGTGACCTGAGCTGAAGTCGGACGCTTAACCGACTGAGCCACCCAGGCGCCCCACAAATATATTATTTTTAAAAAGAGAGGAAAAAGGGGCACCTGGTTGGCTCAGTCAGTTAAGCATCTGACTCTTGATTCGGGCTCAGGTCATGATCCCACGGTTCGTGGGATAGAGCCCTCAGGCTCTATGTTGACAGAGCAGAGCCTGCTCGGGATTCTCTCTCTCTCTCCGTTTCTCTCTGCCTCTCCCTCACTCACACTCTCTCACAAAATAATTAAATAAACTTAAAAAAGAATAAACAGTATTGAAAGAAAACATACAGCTATTGTACCTTTGTGAGCATTGCTTGGTTTGTTTTCTGAATTACAGTCTATTGAGGGAGAGAAGCAGGGACTTTTGTACTGCCTGCTGTGTAAACTGACCAATCTTTCTAATATTTTTATGTAAACTGGTTACATCCTTAGATGATCTCTCAGAGGGGATAAAATTTAGTAATTTCTTAAGAAAATAAACTTTGAAGTTTAAAAAAGAAACCAGGTAACCATTTCTACTGCCAAAAAAGAAATAACTTCAAGAGGTGATAATAATATTTAATTTTCTCAGACACATGTCCATGGCCTTGACCTCCCAGAGGAGGTGGGAGCTGAACCTCTGCCTCCTAGTACTGCACCCCTTTCCACATTTTTTGCCTGCTTTCCTTCCCTCCCCTCCCTCTCTCCTCTCCTGTCCCCTCTCCCCTACTGCAACTTTTACCAGCACTGGCCATAAGATTACCTGACAGATTTTTCTTTTCAGGTATACCTCAATGAATAAATAAATGACAAGTGAAATGGTAAACATTTCTCTGTTCAGACAAAAATGATTTTTTAAAAAAAAAAACCACAAAGACCAAAAGAACTGTATATATGTTTTTTCACTTGGTTGAGAATTTTGAGTTGAGGAGGAATATCAATGACACCTAATAATAAAAGAAGAGTCGACATCCTTGATTCAAAAGAAGAAAAAGGCACAGGTGTATTTTCCAACAGGCTATGGTTGATGAAAACACCGTTTAAGGGCTTCAGACAACATGGTCTCTGAACTTCCTGTTCTCCTCCTCAGCACTGTGCCTCCAGATCCAAACTTGATGACTGTAGACAGGATATCTTCCATCTGATGATCCTTCTGGCAGGAAAAGAAACTTCAGATTTCTATTTTGGACTTTACACAACTGTTTGTGGCATTATGTCATCTGATTGATGACTTGGCCTTTGCTCCACCTGGCCGAGAACAGGATTTCCCATCAGTTTCAAATGTTATCATTTCGTTACGGCAATTCGTGAGAAACATCTACATGACCATTTCATCTGGGATGCTTTAGGCTTTTTGAGTGGCAAGCTACATGCTTTTCTTTGTGTTTGACAGAATTAAATAATTTCCATATTAGAAAGAGAATGACTGATGTTCTGGAGAAATTCTAGGTTAATATACATTTACAATGTATCTTCTTATATTTAAGATATCTTCATCTGACATTTTTTTAATTTCTCTCTCTCTCAATCCCTCTTTCCATTTCTGATAATTCTGGGATCTACAGAATCATTAGAATTTCCTTCTTCCATTGCTCCTCTCTCTCCTGAAATCTCTCAACATGAAATCAGTCCTGCGACTCTCCCTTTTCCGGGCTTGTACTGCTTGCTTACACTTGCAAGTGAACTTGTATTTCGTTGAACGACCACGACTTTGCCTTCTTCCTTGTAGGCCCCATGTACCCAGTTTCAGAGCAGATAGCCACAGAAAAACTAGTGACAACTCTAGTAATCAAGGAGGTGGCTGTTGCTAGGCAACGGAAGGCAAGCAGGATGCCTCCTGCTTGGGTCTTGGTGGTGTATTTAGGGAGGCCTGCCAATCACTGCTTGTCCTCAGGAGACCAGTTTAGGGTGCAGGTGTAGGGTGGCCCCGGAACGTGGAGATTCAGCACTAGCTCTGGAGGCCTGTTTGCAGCTCATCAGGCCCTTCCCTGATGCCTTATTCTGAGAATGGGGTTCCTGGGCCTCAGTAAACATCTCTTTTCCCCCAGTACATTCTCCTTTCCCCTCCTGATACATTTTAGTTCTGGGGAACAGGCTTCTCATGCTCTCCGTTGAAGATCCTGTTTCATTCTCAAGAGCTTGCTCACAGGCCCCAGTCTTAACCCCACCCTGTGAACAGACACCTCAATAATGATAGTACTGCCTTCCAGCTATGTTGCCTGCCTTAGCTTCACCACCTCTGAGTCCCCGACCTGTTGGGGACTTCCTATATTCTCGCTGGCCGGTGACTAACAGTGATCATGTCCCAGCTCCTTCCTGGACCCCACCCACTTTTGGCCCTGCCCAACACAAAGGTCTACTACAAGGCCCCATCCCCCATTCCTCCTTCCACCTGCAATCCTTTCCCCACATATACCTCAAGTTCTAATGTCCATGCCTCTCTGATAAATCCTGAGGCATGATGTTACTATCTATTTCTGCCTTGTTTTGATGCTCTTATTTTGAACATTTGTTCTGAACATGGAGGCCCACACAGATGCTTTGAGCATAGGCTAGAGCACAAGGCCCAGACCGTGTACAAAGTATCAGAGGGTTTCTAATTTACAAGTGGGTTTTGTTCCCCCAGAAAAGTCTATTCGTAAGACAATAATTGAGTCCACAGGAACAAACACTCAGAGTCAATGCTATAAATCATAGTTGGGCTTTTGTATTAGCCTGCAAAAAGTCTCTTTGATAACGTCACACTCAAGGATTATTGCAACTCTGACAAAAACTGTTTCTGTGAAGCAACAGAATTGGGGCTCTAACTACCAGTTCCAGAACCAAGGCCTTGAGCCCCAGCAGCCGAAAAGGACACCTCACTAGTTTCTATCACGGGCAGGTGGTATCGGAAAGGCATTGCTGGAAAACAAAGAGTTCACGACACGTGCAGTAGGAATGGAAAGCTTAAAAGCAATTTGAACTTAGTTATTGCTACCAAAGCTGGGGAGTGGGGAGCCTATCCAGCAGAGAACAGGAGGTAGAGAGACAGCAAACTAACGTGACCCAGGATGATCAGAGGGGGATTTGCTGTATCAAACCTGGGACAGAACAAACCTGGGACACGAGCAAGATTCTGAAGAAGGGAGATTTAAGGAGTGGTAAAAACCTATGTGACTCTCTGCCCAGAACCTTCTTTGCAAAAACTGTTCCCTACTCCCTACCAGTAACCACAACCCTGCCATTGCAGCCTGGAGCCACCAGGGTAATTCAGTGACTGTACATGAACCAAACAGATTAGACAGTTGGAAGACTTTTCACCTTCCCAGGAGTTTGATTTTAAGATTGGTAGAACTGGGGGCACCTGGGCGGCTCAGTTGGTTAAGCGACCAACTTTGGCTCAGGTCATGATCTCATGATTCTGAGCGCTGACAGCTCAGAGCCTGGAGCCTGCTTTGGATTCTGTGTCTCCCTCTCTATCAGCCCTTCTCCTGCTCTCTCTCTTTCTCTCTCTCTCTCAAAAAAAAAAAAAAAAAAAGGCAGAACTGAGGTACTCTCAATATACCTGAATATAACATACACAAATTTGGGAACTGTGGGTTGGCATGTTCTACCATGTGGCCATGGAACAAAGAAAACTGGTTGCAGCAGAGAGGAATTAATTCTTCTGTTCATTCATTCATTCAGGAAGAGAGGTAAGGAAAAGCAGAGGAAGGGAACCAATGTTTCATGAGAGCTTGGTATGTACCAGACAGATTACACAGAGGCTGCAGAGAAAACAGACAACCATTTAGGAATGGATGGTAGAGTCAATGGGGGTTGGGGGAGAAAATTTAGTTGTGATGACTAATTTGGTACAACCTGGGGTCAGAGGCCAAGGCCATACCTTGGCCGTTTGGGGTATCCATCCCGGGGTCCCAGTCCTACCATTAAAGGACTTTTTCTTCTCTTGTTGAGTGCAGCAAAAGAGAACCTCCATGGATAACTTGTGAGAATTAGTAACTTGCTTTCTATATGCACCTAAGAAAAATTAACCATCTGGCTTGAATAGCTACAGTGTTCTGGAGGCAAACTGGGCAGTGTTGAGAAGAGAGCATCCTGAGACAGAATCTCCAACAATATGTAGAGTGAGTTAAGCACCTTGCATAACATTATGCACAACTGGGTACTTCATGGTTTAATTGAAGAATATTGTCTTACAAAAATATAATCTTTTTGTCATCTTGAAAGCAACACCATCACCCACATAACACAAAATAACATGTTATACTGACAAGGCTACAGAACAATAATATAATCAGTGATGAGTACTGTCATATTCCACAAAAATGAAGCCAAATTGTAATTAACAAACTCAGTGACTCAAGTGGAATATCATATTTCTAAGCTTGTGTGAGTTGAGTACTATAAATGAAATCGTTTTTACTTCTCTACATTGATAGTACTCATCAGAATTCCTGCTTAAATACAATTCCATGGTACTCTTGACTAATGTGGCAAGATAACCCAAGAGAAAAATTAACTGCATTTCATGTTTCTACAGTCTCAAGGCGAAACAATGAAATACACTATTCCAAATTCCCTGTTCCCATTCGGACCCACCACCTTCTAATGATACACACATTAAACTTGTCCAGGAAGGGTGAGAGGAAGGGCAGCGGGCTGACCCAGCACTGGAATAAGGAGGTGGATGGCAGCTGCTGATGACCCCCACTGTGCCTATAGCAAGGCAGAAGGGGCTATTGTATCCCATGCCCAGAAGCCATGGAAGCTGCCCCAGTGACTACATTGGGCAGACTCGCCACCTTTAAACAGACCTTCTTGGGGCGCCTGGGTGGCTCAGTTGTTGGAGCATCCAACTTCGGCTCAGGTCATGATCTCACAGTTGGTCAGTTCGAGCCCTGTGTCAGGCTCTGTGCTGACAGCTTGGAGCCTGGAGCCTGCTTTGGATTCTGCGTCTGCCTCTCTCCCTGCCCCTTCCCTACTCATACTCTGTCTCTCTCTGTCTCTCAAAACATGAATAAATGCTAAAAAAAAATAATAAAGAAAATAAACAGACCTTCTTGCCAAGAACAGTGGCACCTATAGCGGAATGGACACAGACCAGGGGTATAGGTAGCACATTTGATATCAGGAACTGAGACTTCTTTTTTTTTTTTTTTTTTGACATCCTTACCTCCAGATGCCAAAAATTTTCAAGAACTAATCACAAAATAATAACAATTTTCTTGATGACTCATTCCCTAGTTTCAGAACAAACAGTTAATTTAAAATTCAAAATTTCAATTTGGAAGTTATTATGAAAATTCAGTAGATAAAGAGGCTCTAACCAAAGGAAAATATGGTGCATTGCAGCTTGCACTCTGATTCACTGTTTAAGTTTTAAACACAAATAAAAATTCCAAGATGTCATATAGAATGGAAGAATTGAAGTAGCTGATGTTCTGTTTCTTCATCTGTCTAATCAGTGTGTTATCTCTGCTTCTTCTGAATTGAATCTACTTGAACAGAAAAGTGCAGGAATGTGGAACATCACAGGGATTCACTCAAATGATTCCTAATCTTTAGCAATTTATAGCTAAACAAATGTGTATGACTGATATCTCTATGGCAGTGGGGGTGGGGAACAGGGATGAACTGAGTAACTGAAGATTCTTCCAACTGAAGTCCATGTAGAATGAAATATTTATTAAAGGATAAGGGATAAAAAGTGCCAATTAATAAACACTCAATGGTATTCAAAGCAATTGTTTCGAATTTTTACCCACAGAGATTTGTTTCATGAAGGACTTTCTATCACCAACTGTTTAAAATTGCCAGTGCCCGATGATAATAAAAAGAACAACTTTTTAATCAGCATTATTATTCTTAATCACCTACAAAAATGCACCCCCTAATTGCCATGACCGGAGGCAGACTGTTCCCACTAGCCCACTCTTGGTACTCATGAAATTGGCTAGAATTACATAATCTCGCCAGAACATTTCCCACACCAGGGCAAGAGGAAAAGGCCTTGCAAAACGTAACTGAGATTAAATATCCCACCTACACTGGTGTTTGCAACAGATTTCATTTGATTTTAAGAAATGATTCTGACCTGAGTGTTGTCAAGTAATTTGTATCAGTTAATATAATATAATATAATATAATATAATATAATAATATTGCCATAGTATAACTAATATAAGTGATATGTGCTTAAGCACTGGGTTTTTTCTTTTTTTTAATTTTTTTAATGTTTATTTAGTTTTGAGAGACAGAAAGAGAGAGAGGGAGACAGAGCAGGAGCAGGGGAAGGGCAGAGAGAGGAAGACACAGAATCCAAAGCAAGCTCCAGGCTCTGAGCTGTCAGCACAGAGCCCAATGTGGGGCTCAAACCCACGAACTGCGAGATCATGACTTGAGCCAAAGTCAGATGCTTAACTGACTGAGCCACCCAGGTGCCCCTTGTTTTTTTCTAAATAACGAATCCAAGCATTTCTATTTTTTTCTTCCGGTAAAACACAGGGTAGTAAAATTTTAAAAAATTTATACTATCCTAGAACTTAGTAACAATTTTTTAATCTAGATAATTCTACCAGAAAGCTTTGTCCAGGTATGGTAAAACATTTTCTTTTCCTTCTCCAATTTGGCAGTCGCCACAAGTGTTCCAGGCTCGAAAATTCCTCAGCCTGTTTTTGCCCAGGTTGTACGATTATCCGATGTCATATAAATGGTAATGAAAAGCATTTCTTGGCTTTAGCTCCACTCACTATTTCAGCTCTTCCAGTCCTTTCCCATCTTCCCAATTACCTGCATTTATTAGTAGATGAGTTCAGAGGGGGCAGCTAATTTCTGCAAGCAAATAAACCCTCTTAGCCTTCATCCACTCCGAGATCTCTAAAAGCCTTGAGGCCATCTAACGCCAACTCTGCTGCCACAATGGCCCTCTGCTTCCACTGACACACCCATGTCACCTCCACAGAGCAGCTCCTGTCCCAGCTGTTTGCCATAGCCAGCACTGGTACAGTGGCTTAGGTTAGGCTTGACTTATGAGATGCCTATAGACATTTGAATATTGGTAGCAACACTTGAAATACAACCAAAGTTAAGAACACAGACACTTTATTTTAGCAGGAGAATAAGGAAAGAATGTTCCCCAGGAAGCAGGAAGAATCTGGGAGGGCCAAGAGGCATTCTTAGGGCTCACTACATAGAAAACACGATTATTTCTCCTAGGAGGAGCACCCCTCCCCAAGGCACCCAAACTTTCCGGCCAACAAACCCCCCACCCCCCGTCCTTGACTCCCAGACATATGAAATCTGCAGACAAAGAGGCAGAATCAGAGTAAATACTGATTTAGACTAGTTTCTCCTGTCATAGGCATCAGACAGAGCCTCGGTAGACTGACCATCAATTTTGTCCTTGGGAAATGCTGGTTCCATGAACTAAATCTGAAGATTTTGACGTATTAGCTACCCCACTTCTGCCACTTTCTAGGATCCACCTGCTCCAGACCACTCATTCCCTCCATCCTCACAGCCTCTAGCTGAACTGGTGCCACTGCTGTCCTTACACCAGACCCCCGAGAGCACAAACAGCAAGTTCTGCTTTAATCTGTGAGAAGGGGGAAGGAAGAGTTACTCTTTGTGATAACATCTGATTCACAGTGAATGCTGAGTGAGGGCCTTTCCTTTTTTCTTGGTGGGGGGAGGGCAGCTTAAACAGTGACTATTAAAAGTAGGTTAATAATTGTTAAATGTAGGGTTCTATAAGAGAAAACCTCTTAAAATTACAAAATAACATACTGACAAATGAAACTCAAATCAAACTGCCTCCTCACATGAGGACCAGTCTCTTTTTCCTCTCCTTATATATGGAGAATTTCAGGGAAGGGGGGGTGGGGCGGGGGACGCTCAGAAATCAGTGTCTGGGCTGTGAGGATACAGTAACCTTGTCTCACTTCCGTCTCCCTCCCCGTGACCAAAGCAAGACCCAGAGCCCTTAGGAGCTAGGAAAGAGTCTTCTCTCAGCTCAAGTCATGAGTGTTACATGGTAAGACACGCTTTCAGACATTTCTATCATTGCTTGGTGACAGCCGCCACTTCCAGATGAAGGGCTATTTATTTGTCTTCCCACCCAGTAGGGGCTGTGAGAAGGGAGAGGAGGTGACTGGGGACTTGTGATTTACCTCTGTTAGTGGAGTCCCTTAAGGCTGGCTGGGTCCCTTAACTCTGCACTGGTTTAGTTGTATTCTTCACCCCCGGGGGCACGAACTCTTTGATTATCTTTGCATGGTGATGCTCACCTCAAAGAAGAAGGATGTAAATCAGCCATATCCACTGGGCCATGAGCCAGGAGCTTTTGTAGTTTATTCATGGGCCAGAATGTTCACCCAGTATGTTCAGGTCTTAGATCAAATCTGACGGTTCTTTCCACATCAGATTCTGTCTTCTGGTTCTACCCTACAGCTTCTTCAGGAAGAGGGTCTGCTCTTGGCCAGGGACCCTTCCTTTAGCAGTAGCTGACATTGAGAGTCCCAGCATGGATCCCAGCAAGTCCATTCTCTTAGGTGAGGGGGTACTCTGGGGACACTTCTGAACTTTATAAACAAAAATATAAATATAAAAAGTAAATAATATGTAACTTTATGCATATACAATAGACATGGATAGTGTATACACACATACAAAAAAACATACTTCATAGTATACAGAGGGAGGCCTGGGTGGCTCAGTTGATTAAACGTCCAACTCTTGGTTTCCGCTCAGGTCATGATCTTGCAGTGTCATGAGTTCAAGCCCCACATCAGGCTCCACGCTGAGAGCATGGAGGCTGCTTGGGATTCTCTCTCCCTCTCTCCCTCTCTCTCTCTCTCTCTCTCTCAAAATAAATAAATAAACTTTTAAAAAAAGAGTATACAGATGCATATCCTTTCACAAATCATTGGAGGGGGCCAGGAGCAGAAAAGGAGGTATGGTTTGACAGTTAAGGCTTTTAGAAAACACAGCAGGGGTTACATTCCTACTCTGTCTCTTGCTAACCACTGGACCTTAACTTCTCTGTTCCTCAGTTTCCTCATCTCTGAAGAGGAGCAAATCCTGAGGCTTAAGTGACATAAGACATGTGAAGCGGTCATGACAGCAACTGGGACATGAAGAATGGTCACTAGGTGGTAACTGTTAGCATTCGTTTTGTGTGGATGTGGTGGGGATCTTGTCATGGGAGGTAATGGGAGGTATTGTAAGGCCACATAGGGGAGTAAGGATGGTGTTAGATAACTTCCTAACCTACGTTGCTGATGGGGTTCACCACCATTCCCCACGGCACTGTAGCATTCCACATTAATGGCGCTTCACAGCTGCTATCTGACGTCCCATGCTGCTACTTTTCTTTCTTTCTTTCTTTCTTTTTTTCTTTCTTTCTTTCTTTCTTTCTTTCTTTCTTTCTTTCTTTCAACAATGGGGGTGGTTTATTTCTTCTGAGACTCTGGCAGATACACACATGAACTTGTATTTACAAAAATAAAAATAATCCACTAATAGAGGTAAATCACAAGTCCCCAATCACCTCCTTTTCCTTCTCACACTCCCTACTGTATGTGGTTATGTAAATTACATCTTTTTTGAGTGCCTATCGGTTACTCCATTCCCTAGAGGAAGTCACAGTTATTAGCAGGTGTCTATCCTTACAGAATTAAAAATTTTTAAAAAATGTATACACATATATGTACACACTCATATATTGTAGAGTATGCTTACCTAATGAACACATAGTGAAATAATGTAGCATAAACATAACCATGTATTAGCATTTAAAGTCATTTTTCTCTTTTCTAAGAAAATTGATTTCTTCCATTTTCAAATATTAACTATAATTAGATCCCAGTTCTTTGTTTTTAATTTTTAAAAATTTAAATCCAAGTTAGTTTACATATAGTGTAATAACGATTTTAGGAACAGAATTTAGTGATTTGTCACTTATATAAACACCCAGTGATCATCCTTAATGCCCCTTGCCCATTTAGCCCACCCCCCAACCCAACACCTTGCCAGCAAACCTCAGTTTGTTCCCTGTGTTTAAGGGTCTCTTACAGTTTGTCTCCCTCTCTGTTTTTATCTTATTTTTGTTTCCCTTCCCTTATATTCCTCTGTTTTGTTTCTAAATTACACATATAAGTGAAATCATATGATACTTGTCTTTCTCTGACTGACTTATTTCACTTAGCTTAATACCCTCTAGTTACATTCATGTTGGCGCAATGGCAAGATTTCATTCTTTTTGAACACTGAGTAATCTTCCACTATATATATCATATATATGCCACATATATACCACATCTTCTTTATCTATTCATCCCTCGATGAACATTTCCATAATGAGGCTATTTTTGATAGTGCTGCTATACACATTGGGGTGCATGTGCCCCTTCGAATCAGCGTCTTTGTATCCTTTGGATAAATGCCCAGTAGTGCAATTGCTGGGTAGTAGGGTAGTTCTATTTTTAATTTTTTCAGGAACCTCCATACTGCCCAGAGTGGCTGCACCAGTTTGCATTCCCACCAGTTGTGCAAAAAGTTCGTCTTTCTCCACATCCTCGACAACATCTGTTGTTGCCTGAATTATTTATTTTAGTCATTCTGACAGGTATGAGGTGATAGCTCATTGTGGTTTGATTTGTGTTTCCCTGATGATGAGTGATGTTGAGCATCTTTTCATGTGACTGTTAGCCATCTAGATGTCTTCTTTGGAAAAGTGTCTATTCATGTCTTTTGCCCATTTCTTCACTGGATTATTTGTTTTTGGGTGTTGAGTTTGATAAGTTCTTTATAAATTTTGGATACTAACCCTTTATCTGATATGTCATTTTTGCAAATATCTTCTCCCATTCCATCAGTTGCCTTTTACTTTTGCTGATTGTTTCCTTCGCTGTGCAGAAGCTTTTTATCTTGATGAGGTCCCAATAGTTCATTTTTGCTTTTGTTTCCCTTGCCTCCGGAGACATGTCAAGTAAAAAGTTGCTGCAGCCAAGGTCAAAGAGTTTGTTGCCTGTTTCCTCCTCTAGGATTTTGGTGGCTTCCTGTCTTAGGTTTAGGTCTTCTATCGATTTTGTGTATGGTTAAGAAAGTGGTCCAGGTTCATTCTTCTGCATGTCATTTTCCCGTTGATGCTGCTGTTTCTGACTTCTGTGTGTCAGGTATAAAATCAGTCACAAGGCTTTCAGTCTAATGTGAGGTTTATTAAAGGCACAGCTATTTACTGTTGTCAATTGCACTGGAAGCTTTGTTAAAACTTATGTCGCTGAGCTCCCAATTAAAGCTCCCAAACCAGGACTTACGGCACAAGAATCGGTAGCCACGTCACAGTGTTTCCTGCTCCAACCCTCCAAACCACGCTATGGCCAGACAGCAGGGTTTGCATCATCAGTTCCCTCAAATGGCATAATGTTCCTTTTCTTGTAAAACTTCTTCTAGAGGAATATCCAAGGGGCATAGTATTTGTTAAGATACCTCCGATTCTAAGAAACAGGAAACCCAACTCAAAGATGTTTAGACAATCAGGCAATAAGGGTAACTAATTGGCTTCTAACAGAAACCTCATGCCAGTGAGTCAATGTGGAGAAGTGACCCAGTTTCTTTCTGCCCCTTAGCTCTGCCACCTGCTTTTCAAATTCTGTTCTATCTAGGAATTGTCCTATTCTAGCAGTTTCAGGGAGCTGGAAGGTGAGAGAATCCTGTAGCTGGACTTTAGATGAAGATTTCAAGACAAAGAAGAAATTCAAGGTATCTCCTGGATGGAAATATGCATGAAGATGTTCCCAAGGGAGGAAGAAGACTGACTTGCCACAGCAGGAGAGCATGTTAGAGATGGTCTAGAGAGCAATGAAGTTGGGACAGTAGAGTGGCATTGATTACAGTGGGTTTGGAAATAAGGATCTATTGAAGGCTTTTGAGCAAAGCTCTCATCTGGACTCTTCATTTTTCCCACAGCCAAGTCAGCTTCATTTGAACCCTTGTCTTGCTTTTACCCAATAGCCAGATGGTTGCTATTCCCAATCTCCCTCCGTTTTTTCCATCATGCAAGTTATGGGTGAACTGGGCTGGGCTGGAGATCAGCGGTAAGAAACAACACTCACCTCTGAGACATACCAAATGACATTGTCCTACTGATGGAGTATACCAGTAGCTCTCAACCCTATCAGACGCAGTGTCCACCATTTTGTAAGATGTTTCTCTCTAATTCTCCCTTTGCTATTTTGAAATGAAACTTCTATATAGTATGATGGATCTACATACCCAATTGTATAGGATGAATTGTATCCCCCAAACTCATATGACCAAATCTTAACACCCAGTACCTCAGAATATGACCCTATTTGGAGATAAGGTCTTTAAAGAGGCAATTAGGTTAAAATGAGGTCATAAGTGGGGGCCCTAATTATGACTGGTGTCCTTCTAAGATGAGGAAATTTGGACACAGATACATACACTGAGAAGACAATGTGAAGACCCAGGGAGAAGATGGCCAGCGAGAAGCCAAGGACAGAGGCCTAGAACAGATCCTTCCCTCACAGGCTTGGGAAGAAACAACACTGCCAACACCTTGATCTCAGACTTCTGGCTTCTGTGAAAATGGTATCTCTACTGTTTAAGCCACTCAGTCTGTGGTAGTTTGTTATGGCAGCCCTAGAAAACTAATACAAAATATATAATGGTCCTAGCAAACTAATATTATATATATATTATATAATATTAATATTATAATATATAATATAATATTAATATTATAATATATAATATATATATTATACATTATATAAGATATATATATTATATAAGATATATATTATATATATTATATATAATATATATAATATATATATATCTTTATATAATATATATAAAGAAGAAATAAATGGAATGCACATATAATGGAATACAAATTTCCATGCAGACGTGCTCAAGCACAATTGTACCAAGAAACCTAACATTTACACCAATAATGTGCCCACAACAGCTATAATTCCTTTACAGAGCGACAGCACAAATGAAGGCAGGCACAGACCGTGTGCAGTATTGGCAATTCAAATACAAAATCTTGAGCAACATTACCATTGGTACCTGATTTTCTGAAAGAGTGAAAAACTCCTGGTTAAGTTCCAAACAAAACAGCAAACGACCATTCCCTCAAATTACATGGTTGTTATGTTCCTGGAAAGCTCAACAGATACACTGTATTTTACTTGCAACATAGGAACAGGTTCTAGATGCAGATGAGTATAAATACAGTTTTCATCTCTGTGAATGTCCTGGGGAACACTGGAAAATCAGACAGTTCTCCTTTTTTCTGTAGATGTGGCAGGATGTCAGGACGTCTAGCATCCCTGGCCTATATCCCTCGTAGCCAGCAGGGCACTCAGTCATCATGACAACCAAAACTGTCCCCTTATTTCCAGAATATTCCCTAAATATTCCCTAAAGGGGAGTATCACCTTTGTTGAGAACCGATGAGATATAAGAAAAAATAAAAAGTATAATTTATGGCAATCTTTCGCTGTTGGGCCAGCCCCACTCCTACTGGCTGCCAGAGCCCCTCCTGCCCAGAGACCAAGAGCTGGGGACTCCATCACAGGGGACCGCGCAGCAGGCAAATCAGGCAAGCAATATGCATCTTCTGACTGGTGTTGTTAAAAAGCCTTAGTCTTGTCACTGCTCTTAAGCCTCGTGTGTTAAAATGCTCTTTTCTTTACTTGAACTTCAGAGGCCTTGAGGTACTCCAAGCTCGCTAGAGTGTGGCAGCTGGGGGCATGCCTTTCTGCCTGTGCGTCTTCATGTGTCTATGGTGTGTATTTCAGGGTGGAGAAGGACCAAGGTGCTGCTGTGGTTACAGAGGCGTCAAGGGGCCAGAGCACAGCCCCAGAGAATCATTCTGACAAGTTCTACGGTTCATTTCCCTGCTCCTGTTTCTCAACTACAGACCGTTCAGCCCTGGGGAAAATCACATGGCCTGACCAGTTGGTTCCATGAGAAAGCTAGAACTTCTAACCAAAACTGGGCCCTCAGGGAGGTGCCCAGTCCTTGGGATCCACTCTGTTACCTGGACATGGTTCCCAGTGTTTTCTCTCTGTCTCTTCCATTCTCCTCGTCACACACATTCCACCTCGGTGTCTCGTGCTCCAGGAAAACTTCAGTATATCTTATTGAGACAATCCACTTCGCCGTCCAGAAGAACTGTCAATATTTTCATCTAAAAATTTCTTCTCTTGCATAAGGGGAAGAAAAGTCCGCTCATGGGGCCTACAGCCCCTCCTAACGGAACATGCTCCATTGGTCAATGAGCTCAGTGTTTGCCCTTCGATTGCCTTCTCTTTCAATTGCCTTGCCTTTGCCTGAAGATGTGCTGTATGAGTTAGAAGCCTTTTGGTGCAAGTAGTAGAAATCTACTTGAATGCACTTCAGCCAGAAAGGGGATTTTATTCTAAGGAGTCAGGAATGTCCCCAAAATCACAGTGATAGGAATATAGGTGGATCTCAGGAAACGACTTGCACAGAATTGCAAAACCATTAACATTCTTTCCACCCTTCTTTGCTCCTTCTCCCTGCTTCATTTTGTCTTGTGCCCTAGCCTCCTGTGGATTCCTGTCCCCAGGGAAAAATCCCAATTCCAGGACAGAGAACTTAACTGGCCTAGCATAGATCAGGTCCAATCGCCCGGCCAACTTCAGCTAACGTGGCTTAACAGAGACAAGATTAACCTTCCTGCCTGAAAAAAAACTAAGCACAGAGAGTAGAGAAACGATAGGTTTTGAACATGGTTATCAGGTAGTGCAGGACACTGATGCAACCCTAAAGCAGAGAAACAGACAGGGTAAGCCTTATGATTGCACCCAGCATGCTGCCTGGAGAGTTTCCAGACTGCAGCAGCAGGAGCCGCCCCAGGTAGAGCCCAGAGGTTTCCCTAAGGTCAGAAGACCTAGCTGGGAGTACAGGAGGTCATGGTGGCTTGAGGCAGCAGAAGAGAATAGAGAGCTAGAGAGAGAGAGAAAGGCAGAGAGATAGAACTGGATCACTGGAGGTTCTCCTTGAGTCCTCAGCTGGGTGATCAGCACACGGCTGTCAGGAGATAACTGGAAACCAGGAAAAGAGCTACGTAAAAGGAGCAGAGGGAACACTCCTTTGAGCTGTCACGAGGCCTGGAATGGTTTGTTTCCACTGGTTGGAATGGTAAGTCTCATAATTCACAAGGTATTGAGTAGAGTGCTCAGAAGAGCATCACCCCAGTGATGGGGAAAAATTCAGTCCTCAGATCTGCTCTGGTTCTCTCAACAAAGGTTAAAAGTAAATTCCAAAGACTCCATCTGTGTCCATGTTACTTAACTGCATTCCAGAACAAGGCTCAAGAATATTTCTGGGAATACAAAATTACTCAGCACCCAACAAGTTCAAGTTCATAATTCCGACATCCAATCAACCCTCTGGCCAAAGGAAAGAAGCAGAAAATGAAGAGGAAGGAACACTGTTCTGTCTCACAAATTCTATGAATGTTCAGTCACCTCCTCTCCCTTCTTAAGGCTATTACTGTTTTCTTCTTTGTACACCAAGATATTGTTTGACTTATTAAAACAGGCATCCATTACTACTGTTATTTTAAAAGGCTTTGTGAACAAATGAATCACTAAATGAGAAGGCCAAACAAAAAGGGAACAAGAGAAATCTCTGCAGCACTTTAAAACTGATGAAGGTCTCTTTCTCCCGATTTCCTTTGCCTTCTCCTCTTTCTGCCTGTCTCTGCAGAAACTCCTCACTGTCTTTACCTGAATCTCTTGCCTGCCCTTCTTCTCTTTGTAGGCTGTTTAACAGAATACACAATGCACTGCTAGCTTGTTGGTGAAAAATTTTGTCTCTGCCTTTTATTTTTTTAATTGCCAAATTTTAATGTTTCACGTGTGCTTCTCAGAGAAGACAGATTAAGCCTGACCACCACCTCCTCCCTGGTAGCTAAGTGCCTTTTGTTTCTGCCCACTATGCAGCTCCCTGGGTCGGTGGCGGAGGAGGGGTAAAGGTTCCCCCGGCCCTGCTCTGTTTGCCTGGAACCCAGCTGCCCTGTCCTCGGGCAGACAGAATGGCAACTTGGGCTGCATCTGCCCACATGGCAGACATATGACACCTCCACTCTTCCTTCGGGTGAAATCTCTGGCATAGAGTGGGGCCAACTGAGCTCCGCGGGCTGTCGAAGAAGTGAGGGGAAGCAGGGGGGAGTCAGGGGGGCGTGAAGAAAGCCCACGAAGGGACAGGGGAGAAGAGGTACAGGGTCGAAGACCGGCAGATGAAAGGGCCACTCACTAGCGAGAGGGAGAAGCGCGAGTAAAGCGACCAGACACCATGTGGACAGGGGGAGGAGAGAGCGCAGAGGAGGCGCGCGAAGGCTGAACGCCCCGCATCCCGACAGACCCCAGATCGCAGGAGACGAGCCCGCGCCGAGGGGCGTCTGCGGGCCAGGCGGTGCGGGACGCGTGCGGTCCGAGGGCAGATCGGGGGTCTCACGTGCCCCTGTCCGCAGCCGCCCGCGATGAGCGAGGCAAGCCGGGTGTGCTCGGGCTACTACAGCCTCAACCACAGCTTCGTGGAGCCCTTCGAGTGTCCCCGGAGCGGCGAGGGGGCCGCCCTCCTCTACTGCTGCGGCTTCGCCGACCTCAAGTACTGCTGCAGCGAGCCGGGCAGCTACTTCCCCTACAAGCACAGCTATATGTGGAGCCTCAGGTGGGCAGGGCGGGGGGCGGGCGGCGGGCTCTGGGGAGGCGACGAGCAGGACCACCCGGGGAGTGGGAGGGTCGCCCGTTCAGGTCGGGATCCTCCGGAAGGACACGGAGCCTCCGAGGGCAGGCGAGGGACCTGTAGAGAAAGCTCACCCGGCTGGGAGCTCCCCCAGGACCCGGGACCCGCTCGGTGCTGCCCTCGTCCGGCGAGGGTCCGGCTGTGGGCTCCAGAAGTGTGAGTGGGCCCTGGAGCCCCGGCGAGGCCCGCGCGGGAGGAGCGCGGACCGTGCGCCCAGGGCGCACGCAGTGCCGCCTCCGCTGGTCCCGCTCACCCCGCTCTTCACCCCCGCCAGGGACCGGTCCCAGGCAGGAGGCTCTGCTGGCAGAGAGAAGATACGCAGATAACTTAAGGTTTTCATTTTCTTTTTGATTTGTTTGGGCATTTGGTGCAATTGACTAGAAAGGGGGCTACTCTGGGACTCATTTTAAGGTATTAACCAAAGATTAGGATAGGTCAAGTCTCTTTGAATGTGAGAAGGAATCAAAAAGGGGTGTGTGTGTGTGTGTGTGTGTGTGTGTGTGTGTGTGTGTAAAGCTATTGGAACTTTATAATTTGCTCTTTTCAGATAATCTGACACTGACCCCGAACCGAACTGGAGACTCACAGACAGGGAAAGTCTTACTTGCTATAATACATCATGTGTAGAACCTTATCAGGGCACCCCTTTCTTAACGCCTGAGCGACTTGGCCGTTGCTTCGAAAGACCAGAGACTCTCTAAGGTCGGGTTTTTCTTGCCTGTTTCCTGCGATGGGAATTTTACTTATTCCACCTAGTTTTTATGCAGATATCTTCATTGTGAAATGCCACCCCCACCCCACCCCCCCTTTCTACTCCAAAAGACTGCATCCTTTGACCTCCATTCTTCCATTCTGCCTGGAGAATGTATGTCTCCAAACCCACCTTCAGTTGTGTCTCACAAACCAATTAGCTTATGCCTGGCAAGAGAGAGACTCTGCTAGTAAGCCGGAAGAGTGTTATTTCTCTAATTCTCTAGCATGATCCAGAATTTGTCATACAGGCCAAGTCTACAGCAAATGACCATAAATGCTATTTCTCGAGGCAGTAAAATAATTTTTTAAACGTATTGCAAGTTTCAAAAAAAAAAATCTCAAAAAGGGGGTCGCCTACCAATAAGCTCATCTAACAACATTGTATTGTTGTGTCATAGTGGGGCATAATCTCAGAAAATGACAGCTTAGCCTTAATATTTGGAGAAGTAATCAGTACTGCATTGGCATATTATCTGGCCTTTTGGAAAATAACATAGTAACCTGGCTCTGAGTTTTTGGAAGTGTTAATAATGGTGGCAGACCCCCAAGAGAGACTGGCAACTCTTAAGTCAAACTCAGGTGGAAAAGTGCCTGGGGTTCTCAGATCCCTGAATAGTCCCAAAGTGACAGGCAGCAGAGGATAGAAAACCTTCCTAAGGTTTATGAGGGCACCAGGAATGAATACCTTGCTGGGGTCTTCATTCAGCACGAACAAAATGGACAGTGTAGCTCAGTTCCTAGAAAATATAAAAATCATTTCAGCTGATGGCATCAGTTGGCAATGTTAAACCCGGGGTTCTTGTCAGTGTTTGAGCTCTGAGAACACAACAGGGAGGTAAAAATTCAGAGCTGCACTCCCCTTATATTCTTTGTTCTCCACCCTAATTTAAAATAGTCCAACTGCAAAAACTATTCCTGAAGTCACTAGCATTTGTTCTGAGATTCTGCAGCTGCTGGAGGAAGGCACAGTACATCCACTCCCAGGTAAGCAAAGTTGCTAAGCAGGAGGACTGCAGCATTAATGTGACGACAGCCTCAGACCCTCTCTCAGGGACTGGAAAGCAAACCGCCATAATGTTCTGCAGGGAAAGTAGAATTCTCCCTTTTCTGTGTCCGGCCCACCCCCATCTTTTCTCCCCTTACAAGTCCGTGCCCTCTTAGAGTTTCCTTTGGTAACCTTCTTCAGGACCTAGGAAGACAATACATATTGCACAGGGCAACGCACGAGTTCAGTAAGTATTTGTCAAAATGAATACTGTACGAGATTCCTAGAGTCCCATCTTTATCTAGATAAAGCAACATTTCTATAACGTGGAACTGTGACACAAACTGTTTGTCAAGATAACGAAGAACCTTCCTTTATTGTAATAGAAAGCAGAAAATAGCATTTTTTTTTCTTCCAGTAATACGGCTGGTGTTTTAAACTGTGTGCATTAAAAGCTCACGACATGCATGTTGAATTTAATTAAATTGACAGTGTTACTTTTAAATTGACCGAAGTACTTTTTCACTTTGAAGATCTTGTTTTTTAATAACCCGCCTTCTCATTTCAGGAATCTCTCCGGATGTCTGGCAGCCCAGCTGCCTTGTGCAGCAGATAATGTTAATTAAGTGGATTATGGTCCCACGTGTCTGTGCATAGTCCTAGCCCTCCCTGACGCGTATAATCTACAAAAGTCAACTTTGGTGCAAACAAACCCGAAAGAGGAGTTGCCAGAGCCAGGGGGCCTGACCCTTGAAAGAGAGTGCACCAACTGAGGGCAAACTTTGATTTAGATATCCAACTGTAGGGGCGCCTGGGTTGCTCAGGCCATTAAGCATCTGACTCTTGGTTTCAGCTCAGGTCATGATCTCAGGAGATTGAGCCCCACATTGGTGTCTGTGCTGAAAGCACAGAGCCTGACTGGGATTTTCTCTCCCTCTCTCTGGCCCTCACCCTCTCTCACTTTCTCACCCTCCCTCTCCAAATAAATAAATACATAAAAACTTAAAATAAAGATATACAGCTGTGTGCTGACTCTAGCCACAGAATTTCCAGTTTTCACTGTGTGCAACTTTAGGGGAACTGGGCTGACATTACTAAACTAAGCACAAGCATGTTTGGGAGCCTAACTCCGTATCTATGGCCAAGGAGGCAATCTCTAAATTGCAGGGGTATTTTATCTTCTAAAATCAAGGATACAGGGGATGAGCTTAGCCCCTCACTTTTTAATTCTATTCTCCTTCTTTCCAGAGCCCTAACACACCTAGCATCCCTGGTCACATTCTCCCCTCCCTCCCTTTGGTACGTGTCAAACTTGTTGGGGCCTTATCTCTAGCAAATAGTGAAAGCCTGCAGTCAAGCAAGGCATATAATGAAGAAAAAGATCTTCACTGGCCTGGGAACAGCTGTCCTGGTTCTACTTGCCTTGTCATCAGCATCTGTGTTCTTTGCTACTTTTCAATGACCATTTCAATGATAATTGCTTTTCAGTTACTAAAAGTGGATCAATCACCAGTCAATTATTATTTGCTTCTATTTACTATCACTTACTTCTATTTACTACAAGCTAAGTACTCTATTCAGCCCTTTCAATATGTATGCCCAACACTATGGGAAGGTCAACAGAAGTATGTGCTCTTGAGCAACTTAACATTTTCTGTGTATATACTTATGTACCCAGACAAACATCTGGTTCAGGAAAGTTAAGTACATATGTTTTGCTTATGAGTTTTTCAGGATGATGTTTTTTCCAAGCTCCTTTCCCCGTTTAAAAATATTAAGTTCATAGGTTTATGAAAACTGCTATTTCTCAAATGCTTACTCTTATAGATAATTGTATTAGAAGGAATTATTACAAAATTAATGCAGAGAAAATTATAAGACATACCCTTTATTTTTAGAGGAAAGCACCAGGGTTCCTTCCTTAATGCTAGAAGCCACTGTGTTATGCTCGTTCAGAAAGGAAAAACTCAGGCTAAACATGAACTTGATATAAATTTCATAAATACTGCTTTCCTTTCATTAAACATTCTTCTCTTTTGTAAGAGTTGTGGTTTTATATATTAGTGCTGTCTTCCATACGTGTCTCTGAAAGTTCTACATCTCCGGTAAACATTTGCTTCGCTAATTTGCGGACGTCCGTATTTTTCTATTTGTCTTTTTTTTTTTTTTTTTTAATTTTTTTTTTTTAACGTTTTATTTATTTTTGAGACAGAGAGAGACAGAGCATGAACGGGGGAGGGGCAGAGAGAGAGGGAGACACAGAATCGGAAGCAGGCTCCAGGCTCTGAGCCATCAGCCCAGAGCCCGACGCAGGGCTGGAACTCACGGACCACGAGATCGTGACCTGAGCTGAAGTGGCCGCTTAACCGACTGAGCCACCCAGGCGCCCCTCTATTCGTCTTTATTGTTGAACGCCATTTTTCCTCCTAAAATATATTGAAAGGTTTATTGCTTGAGATACTTTTGAACTAGCCCTAAAGAACCATGTGACCTTTCACGTGTCATATGGATTCGCGTGGTATTCTATACTAATGTTAACATATCAACGGGAAGAGAAAATCTAAGAATTTGATGAAAGAAAAAGGGGACCTTTTTTACTCTTTAGACTAAAAGATAATTTGGTTAGGAATGACTGAGGCAAGAATTAACCATATTCAAACCTTCTCTTTAGTGCATGTGTTAACCATTTTGCGTGACGGTCCCCATGTTTTTCCTGTTTGCTTCAGCATCGGTGCCCTGGTTGGCCTGGGAACTGCTGCCCTTGTTCTACTTGCCTTTGTCATCAGCGTCTGTGTCCTTTGCTACTTATTTCTGTATACAAAGCCCCGAAGATTAGACACTGGCCTTAAACTTCAACACCTAGAGGCTTCTGCCACTCAAGAAGGTAATCACTGTCCATTATTTGTAGCCAATTACCTGCGCTCTATTCAAAAGAATAACCTGTACCTCGGTAACAGATCATGCCATTAACAATGAATGCTTCTTAAAATCTCAATTTATTACGTGCCTTTATAAAAATTCACATGAAATTAGACCTTAATGATGACCTATCTTCAAGAAACTGTGCCAAAGGAAAAATTGTGGCAGGATGTAAATGTTCTCATGAACAAGAATACACTGGCCCAACAAATCCACTCTACTATAGTTAAGTCTCATTCAGTTATGAAGGTTTTATCCCCTTGGAGATTTTACGTTTTGTTTTTGATAGAGCCACAGAAGTCAAAGAGAGGAACAAAATATGCAATAATTAATTCTTAGGGTTGGGTTGCTCCAGACTGGTTAGTCAGTGGTCAGTTAAGCATTTACCAGGGTGCCTGTGGTGTGCAGAATTAGGAAGAGGCATATAAAATACATCAGAGGCACACAAAGGAATAGAGAAATAAATAGAAGACAGTCTTTGTTCTTGAATAGGTTACAAACTAAGATACATGTGTGTGTGTGTGTGTGTGTGTGTGTGTGTGGATAGAATGACTATAAAGTAGAAAGAAATTTTTATGTATAGTTTGTGGAAACGGGACTAACTATCTCAATTATAAAGTGCCACACAAATGCTAACTGTTTGCATTATAAAATTCAATCAGAAAGAACTGATATAATTTTTGTGAATATACATTTCTATTAGTGTATTTAAAAAGTAGTAATCATAGGAGTGCCTGAGTGGCTCAGTCGGTTGATTGTCCGACTTTGGCTCACACCATGATCTCATAGTTCATGGCCTTGAGCCTGCTTCAGATTCTGTCCATTTGTGGTCTCTCTCTCTCTCAAAAATAAATAAACATTAAAAAATATAGCAATCATAAATTTTGATATATATGTTTAGAATGTATTCTAATAAAAATTTAGAACATATAAATAGGATATATATGCATATATATGTACATATATATTTAGAATGAGACAGAAGTGCTCACTAACTTCTATTTAAAAAGAGAATGAAAACATTTACTTTAAAAAATCTTGGAAAATCCTCTGCTCAGATGCTCTATTTTAGCTGAATCCTGAAATGTATGGAGTACATGCACTGCGACTTTATCAAATACGCTGTCACTAAATGATTGCATTAGCTCTACTTTGATTCTCCTAGAGATCTCCCTCAGAGGGTGTCCTGCATCACAGAGCAAGAGGCCAACGTCCCTTTGCAGTTCTTTTTCTGAAGCACTGTTTGGAACTGTGTGGCAGAATAGACAGGTTGTTCGTTGAATTTAGTCCAGTGGCTTAGATCCTGTTCCTCCACAGGCAAAATGAAGCATTGGATTAGTGATCACCCAATAATCAGGTCATAAAATCATTTTTTGTCTCAAGTGCTTAGGTAATTTAAAGTAGAAGTCTTTAAGTTTGCCGGTGCATAAGAATCACCTAGGGAGCTCCTGAAAACCCACAAACTCCAGACTCTGCATTTTAAAACAAATAGGTCCTCTTCCCAGCTAAGCCCTGGACTCCCCTGCTGTCTACTCTCCACAGAGCAGCCAGAGTGAGCTTGTTAAAACCTAAGTCAGGTCATATCACTCCTCTGCTCAAAACCCTAATCACTTCCCATCTCTCTTGATACAAACAGTTGTCTTAACTGTGACCGGCCAGGGCTTTGGTGGTGTCCCTCTCCACCCACATTTCACTTCTCCTGTGCACAGCCACATTGGCCTCTTTGCTATTGCTTGAAATTCCTCTGCCCCAGGGCCTTCGCATACAATATCACCATTGTCCAGAAGGCTTTTCCCTCAGATAGCCATGGGACTTGCTCTTGCACTTTCTTTAAGTCTTTGCTACAAGTCACCTTTCTAGGGAGTTCTTCCCTGATCACCATATCTGCCTTCTTAACTCCTCTTCAACCTTTCAAACTTCCTTCCTGCTTTGTCTTTCTCCTAAGCATTTAGCACCAATATACCATACATTTTAGTCTAACTTTTCTCCACTTCAACTGGAAAGTAAGTTCCAGGAAAGTAATAATTTTCACCTTATTTCCTCACTACTATAACCCTAGTGCCTACAACACTTAACACGTATTTGTTGAATGAATTGACTGGAGTGGAATGGCACCTTTATTTATTTATTTATTTATTTATTTATTTATATTTTTAAAAAGTTTTTTTAAGGCTTATTTATTTTTGAGAGAAAGTGACAAGAGTGTGAGCAGGAGAAGGGCAAAGAGAGAGGGAGACACAGAATCGAAACAGGCTCCAGGCTCTGAGCTGTCAGCACAGAGCCCCACAGGAGGCTTAAACTCATGAGTGATGAGATCATGACCTGAGCTGAAGTTGGACACTTAACAGACTGAGCCACCCAAGCGCCCCGAATGGCACCTTTGTAGTAGATGATGAAAAGAGCATCTTTATTGTCACCCTTAGAGTCATTGACATTTATTGAATGTCTTCTGTATGCAATGTATTGTGCTAAATAGGAATTGGTTCTTCTTCGTGATTTCTTTCAGGGACTGCTCCAAAATATTACTTCATGTTGGCTCTGAGAACCCAGCAACAGAATTAGTTGGCTTGTGGACTGAAGTCTTATAGTCTTTATTGCTGTTTAGCTAAGGAGATCCATTAATGCACTCCTCAGGTAGTTAGATGAAGTTGCTTTCTCACATCGAAATGTCCCCACTCTGCCCCTCTCAAAAACATCATGTTTATCACGCCAGCAAATTAATTCAGTACTCCTTTCCTGAGTGCTTGCTATTGACAAGGCAGGGTTTTATATGATCCCTGCCATCCTGCTGCTTTCAAAAGAGGGGATTTTTGGTCCCTTGGGTTGATTTTAACCAAATCAGACATAGAGGAGAGCCCAAAACAAACTAGGTAATCCAAATGTCACTGAAATAGGGAGAGAAAATGGTTTATATTTGAAAGGGACCCTTTAAAGTGATCATTTAAAAACACTGTGGTGCTGTTGTTAAATATGCAAGCTATTCCGGTGAGTCTCCCACCTAGGAATACATTACCATGTTCTAGCTATGAAAAAACAAATCTTTATTCCATTTAAGGAATGCCTTAAAGTTTAGGAACATAAGATGTTTGCATAATAATCAAATCCGTAAACATTACATGGGAGGAAATCTGTTTCATTAGTTACCACTCTTTTCTTTCAAAACTATCTGTTGTTACGAGTCAATCTCCTATTATTTTAGGTTAGTTTTTATAATTGAGACTGTTTTCATTACAGGCAATTTGAATGACCTACAGGGAATAATGTTTTTGTGCACATTCTAAAACCGGGTCAGGGCACTGGACTTTTTTGTTTCTGTAAGTGACAATAATCTGAGTCTAAAAGAATCTAATCTTAGGCTATTTTGTCAAGATTTTTCCTTGGTGTGTCTTTATTTTATTGGGTTTTTTTCTTTTTAATGTATACAATGTAAGGCTTTATACCTCTTGAATTGATCCTGAAGAAAACAGGTCTGTGGTAGTGACTGTAGAGAATAATTGGGCTACCTCCAGGGCTCACTTTGTGCAGAGGTACTATTGCTAAGAAATTGATTGCCCTTTAAATTGTGTCCCATAATCATTTCCTTCTCTTTGTGTGTGTGTGTTTTGAGTTATGTGTGTTTCAGATGCCAGTGTTGAAGAGAATCCCGTTGCTTTTCAGGTGCACTGTAGGAGATGTACAGTTCTGAGAAGATGGCTGTGTGAAGGGCATCTTTCTGAGTAGACACGTTGAGGGCGAGGGCTCATTTCCTAAGACGGGAAAGAATTAATGGCTAATAGAGAAGCAATTAAAGGGGTGAATCTTCTAGATCCCTGCTTCTCAAACTTTTCCGCTGGAGAATCCTTAAAGGTAGAGTAGAGGGGAACGTGTACCTCCAGAATTCCAGGGGCTGGCGTGGAAAGGCTTGCCTTAGGCCTATGAGCTTGCAATTATTTTAAGTTCTCATATTTATTTTTAAAATTTATGGGATTTCCCAACTTGGCTGAATGCCACAGCTTGTTCTACTCTAATAATAACCCCTTCTTATTCTCATAGCTGAAGAAAATCGTTGCTTCAGGAAGATTAAGCACATCCATCCTGCAGTTTGAGTTTCCACTGATACTCTTGGGTTGCGGAGGTGGGTGGAGGCCTGAGAAGAGGGGTCGTTGGAAGCAGAGTTTTGGATGGAAATTAAAAGGGCAGATGTTCGCAGAGCGGCTTGGCACATATAAAATAATGTTTAGAGACAACAGACAGCGCCAAGGCTGTATCCGGTGGTCTCTTTTGTAAAGGCAGGCGATTTAATTGAAAAAGAGTGAGCAAATCATTAGTTAGGCACCGTGGTCTAGAAGAAAAACATAAATTACATATGGAATACTGAGAAAGCACATCTGAAGATCATATAATCGTTTTTTCTGCCTGTGAGAGAAATATGGCTCGGACTCGCTCAGAATGGTCTGCTATATTTCTTCTTCTTAGATGACTCACCTGGAAAGAAAACCTTTCTTTCAGATCACTTTCATTGAAGGAAAACTAGAAAATATAGAGAAACACACAGTGTCTTCCATGATTCCATCACACAGAGATAAGCGTCACTAACACCATGTTGAGTATCTTTCAGGATTTTTTGTACCCATCTATAGATCCACGTACATGACAAAATGGCGGAGAATGAGTCTTATGCTATTTGTTTTCATTGAACAATAGTGACATCTTTGCCAATACATAAATACCTTTGCCATCAGTTTTAGTAGTTCCATTTTAAAATCCTGATGGAGTGCTATGATTTTTTATTCTTTTATTTTTATATAATTTCACACTTCCAGAAAAATCACAGGAAAAGTATAGAGAAGGTTGTATACCTTTCCTCGGATTTACTTAATGTTACTATTTTGCCTTATTTTCTTTATCACTGATTTTCTCTCAATGCATATTTTCCGAGCCATTTGAGAATAATTTGCAGATATCATTCCTTTTAACCGTAAGCATTTTGCTAAGTATTTCCTAAGAATGGGATTTTTTCTTATGTAGTGAGAGTATGTTTATCAAACTCAGGAAATGTAACATCAATACAGTAATATTATCTAATCTGCAACTCATATTCAAGTTTTGCCAATATCCTTAATAGCTATGCTTTTCTTATCTAGGATCTATCTTGTAATTAGTTTCTTTAGCCTCCTTCAGTCTTCAACCATTGTCTTTCATGATTTTGACATTTTTTTGAAAGCAAAAGCCAGGGCGTCTGGGTGGCTCAGTCGGTTGAGCGTCTGACTTCGGCTCAGGTGATGATATCACAATTCATGGGTTTGAGCCCTGCATGGGGCTCTGTGCTGTCAGCTGAGCCTGGAGTCTGCTTCGGATTCTCTGTGTGTCTCTCCCTCTGCCCCTCCCCTGCACGCACTCTCTCTCTCTCTCTCAAAAATAAACATTAAAAAAAGAAAAGAAAAGAAAAAGCCAGTTATCCTGTACACTACCTTTCAATTTGTCTGATATTTTCTCATGATTGGAGAGAGATAATACATTTCAACAGGAATACCACAGAAGTCATATTCCCAGGGCGTCATATCAGGGCATCACATAACATTCGTTTGTCCCATTATGAGTGATGCTAACTTTGATTCATTGGTTAAGGTTGTATTTGCTGGACTAATACATTATAAAGTCACTATTTTTCCCTTTTAATTACTAAGTACTTTGTGGGGAGGTACCTAGAGACTGAAAATGTTTTGTTCTTCCTCAAACTTTTATCCACTCATAGATGGTTCTTGACTGAATTTTTTCATTCAAAATTTCAAAATAATTTCAGATTATTACAATAATTGCAAAATGGTGATTTTCTGACCCCATCATTCTTATTCCTTTGACATTGGTTAGTTGTTATTCTCCTGCAAGGAAGAACTCTCCCTCCTCCATTTATTTACCCATTCATGTAATTGTTAAGATCAGTATGGACTCAAATCCTTTATTTTAAAATATTCTATTACTGTCATTAGTTACTCTGATCCTTACATTGTCTCAGATTTGGCCTCCAGGAGCCCCTTTAAATTGGGTCCTTTGTCCTTTTGAAATGTATCCATAATTTTTTGAGCACTTTTTTGCCTTCTGTCACAAAATGTTCCAGGGCAGCCTGTGCTTCTCCTGTTCCAGCCCTGGAATCTTTTATTTCTCCAAAAAAGCCTGATTCATTTTGGTAGAAACAGTATTTAGAAACCAAAATCTGAGTGTATCATACTTCATTATTGACTTTGAACTAGCTTCCATTTTTTTTTCATTACACACATAAATTGAACATCCAAGTGTTTTCTTTTTCTTTTTCTTTTTTTTTAATGTTTATTTATTTTTGATAGCACATGGGGGGAGGAGGAGAGAGAGGGAGACACAGAATCTGAAGCAGACTCCAGGCTCTGAGCTGTCAGCACAGAGCCCGACGCAGGGCTCGAACACACAGACCATGAGATCATGACCTGAGCCAAAGTCGGTCGCCCAACGGACTAAGACACCCCGGTGCCCCTAAGTATTTTCTTAGCATAAATCCTTGAGAGTGGGGTTGCTGACCAAAGGCTGGACACATATTGAAAGCTGTGGATACAAGTTCCTAACTGCCATACAGAAAAGTACTATTTCATGTGTATTATTATTTCAAAAAATACACATTTTACTAATTTCATTGAAAAAATAATACAATGTTTTTATCTAATTAGGAGTGAGAATGGACATTTTAATGTTTGCCATTCTTTCTTTTTTTAAAAGGGTTTTTAAAGTAATCTCTACACCTGCAGTGTGGGGCTTGAACTCATGACCTTGAGACCAAGAGTCACATGGCTTTTCTGATGGAGCCAGCCAGGTGCCCCTGTCATTATTTCTTTTGTGGCATATTGTTGCTCATATGCATGTTTCCCATGGGAATGTACATTTTTCACTGCTTGATAAGAGCTTTACACACAGTAACTAAACTCTTTTACAAATATATTACAAATGTTTTTACAGTTGTTTCCCTTGTAATTTTGTGTGTGACAATTTTTCATTTATAGAAGTTTTTCCTTTTGTAATTTCTCCCTTTAGTTTCATACTTACAAAGTTCTCACCTCTGGGGACACCTGGCAGGCTCAGTCAGTACAGCATGCTACTCTTGTTCTTAGGGTTGTGAGTTTGAGCCCCATGTTGGGTATAGAGATTACTTGAAAAATAATAACCTTTTTAAAAATCTAAAAAAAAAAATAAACTTCTCACTGCCACTATAAGATATAAAGATATGCAACTGTATTTTCTTCTAATACATTTATTCATTTGTTTCTACATTTAAGTTTTTAATAATCCTGGAATTTTAGTTTTGGTGTAAAGTATGAGGTAAGTATCTGCCTTTTTATTTTGCAAATAATGAGCCAATTGTCCAGATGTTTATTGGATAATCCATCTTTCTCTTGCCAATTTAAAATGTCATAAACTGGGGGCACTGGGTGACTCACTTGGTTGAGCAGCTGACTTGATTTTGGCTCAGGTCACCATCTTGCAGTTCATGGGATCAAGTCCCATGTGAGGCTCTGCGATGACAGCATGGAGCCTGTTTGTGATTCTCTCTTTCCCTCTCTCTCTGTCCCTCCCCAACTCTCTCTTTCTAAATAAATAATTAAACTTAAAAAATAAAATGTCATAAGCTGAATTCTTATATATACTGTGATCTGTTTTTAGACTTTCTGCTCTGTTAAATTTATCAATCTGGTTATTCTTAAGCTAATGATATACCTTAAAAGTTATTGTAATGATACAGTTTTATTTTAATATCTGACCAAGCAAGCCTTTCTCCTCCCTCCCAACATGCTTCTTCATCAAAGTTTCTTGGCTACTTTTGTAATGTTGAATCACACTGCCAAAATTTTTTTAAGTTTATTTATTTTGAGAGAGAGAGAGAGAGGGAGAGAGAGAGAAAGAGAATGGGAGAGGGACCGAGAGGGAGAGAGACAGAGAGAGAGAAAGAGAATTCCAAGCAGGCTCCAAGCTGTCAGTGCAGAGCCCAACTCTGGGGCTTGAACTCACAAACTGTGACATCATAACCTGAGCAGAAACCAATAGTCAGATGCTTAACCAACTGAACCACCCAGGTGCACCCCAACATCGTCAAACTTTTAAAAATAAAGTGGTATTTTGATGGATGTTGTAATTTTTTTTAAGTTTATTTATTTTTGAGAGAGAGAGAGAAAGAGAGCATGTTGTGAGCAGGGAGAGGGGCAGAGAGAGAGGGAGAGAGAGAATCCCAAGGAGGCTCTGTGCTGTCAGCACAGAGCCCAACATGGGGCTCGGTTCCATGAACTGTGAGATTATGACCTGAGCTGAAATCAAGTGTTAGACGCTCAACTGACTGAGCCACCCAGATGCCCTTGTACTAAATTTTTTTTTTAAATTTTTTTTTTTTTCAACGTTTTTTATTTATTTTTGGGACAGAGAGAGACAGAGCATGAACGGGTGAGGGGCAGAGAGAGAGGGAGACACAGAATCAGAAACAGGCTCCAGGCTCCGAGCCATCAGCCCAGAGCCTGACGCGGGGCTCGAACTCACGGACCGCGAGATCGTGACCTGGCTGAAGTCGGACGCTTAACCGACTGCGCCACCCAGGCGCCCCCTTGTACTAAATTTATAGATAACTTTGGGAGCTTTTTTTCTTCGTAGTCTTAACTCCCCTTCAACAAAATTCTGCTCAAAACTCTTATTAATTAGGATACCAAATTATTTTGTAACACCATTCTTTGTTTCAGAAAGGCTTTCAGAACTCATTGAGATTTTAGTAGAAGATGGGCTAATTTGAATTCAATGGCAGAAAAAGATGCCGTGTCTCCTAAAGGGAACTTTCTACTTAAAATAATGAGCCTGTAATGTCCTATGGCTGCTTTTGTTCCTAGAATGTGGAAAACCACATTGCTCAGCACAGCTACTGCCACATTTAGCATTTGTGGGTCCTCCCCAGGGCTCAAGGTTAGGCAATCTTGACTAATGTTGGAACCAATAAACAAAATAGAAGCCAGTCATTCATGAAAATTTCATTTAACGGATTTTAAATATCAGCTAAATTTATTTGTGAGTTATGTTAGTCATCAATGGTTGGCAAAATTTAATAATGAAGAAAAGAAAAAGAGGGGGGAAAAGGTCCATTGTGGAAAAAAATTAGGACAGGAAAAAACATTTCTCGATAGAACTGCCTTCACTCATTGATGGAGGGGCAAAGCAAAAGGGCAAGTCTGAGATTCTAGCTTTCTTTTTTTAATGTTTATTTACTTATCTGAGAGAAAGAGAGAGAGAGAGAGAGAGAGAGAGAGAGAGAGAACAAGCAGGGAAAGGGCAGAGAGAGCAGGAGAAAGAGAATCTCAAGTAGAGTCCACCCTGTCAGCGCAGAGTCCGATGTGGGGCTCGAACTCACGAACCGTGAGGTCATGACCTGGGTCAAAACCAAGAGTCAGATGCTTAACTGACTGAACCACCCAGGTGCCCAGGTGTAAAAGATTCTAACTCTTACAGTGCATATTTAACTGTATTTACTGGAGATACCGATTCATCCTTGAGGAGAAGCAGGGCATTGGTGGCAGGAAAGGACAATAGATCAGGAGGTCACTAGGCAAGTTTTGCCCACTTCACCATTAACTTCAGATCCAGCCCTATGCTTCAGATTCAGTCAGAAGGGAAAACATCCTCTTGCAAATCAAAAACACTCAGAGTGCAGATTTAAGGCTGCATGTTTTCACTAGGAGGAGCCGTGGGATGAGTGGGATGTGTAGATTTTCCACTTAGTAATAAAGTGAGCCGCTAATTAGGAACTAGAAGGACTGAGAACAGCGACACAGGAGCTAGGGGGCCGTAGGCAGATAGCTGCAGAAAAACTTAATTAGGATTCTGCCAGAGAGCCAAGGGATGAAGACCTGCGGGGGTCCCCAGCATTCGTTTGATATTTTGAAATGGCAGGCAAGGGCAGAGTTCATAGAAGAGTTGCAAAATAAATGGATTCCGGAGGAATGAATCTGAAAATGAATGCACAATTTAACTGTTACCAGAAGAAATAGATTGGCGTAGTTTGTGATGAGGATACGTGGAAAGATTGATGAATTGGATATGAATTTTGGTAAAGGTCAAAGCTTTAATTTAAATGCTAGTCTGAGAAGTAGAGCCTTAAAGGAAGGTTGAGATTTACATGGGATGACCACACACACACACTAATGAAAATGGGACACGAACAGCAGGAAGAACAACTAATGCCAACCCACGAAAGAACAGACATGTTGGAGCTTCACAGTCTGCACTCAGTAAAGAAAAGGAGGAATTAAATAAGAAAAACCTTTTATCTGTAACAAATCCCTCAATTTGTAAACTCAATGGATTTACAGATTACTTACTGAAAATCGAATCCATGATGTAACCCTGGGACAGAAAAAAAGGCAGCTGATTTTATCCCTACTTTGTTGGTTCAGAAATTAGCTTCTATTTATCAAAGCAAAACTAGGAAAAGGAGGTTGCTGAGGATTTCCCGCATTCTCTTCTAAAACGATTCCAAAGAGATGTAACTAGCTGGACTCTGTTAATCACTGCAGCTACTCAGTGCAGTTGTTTTTCCTCTGTGTCTAGTTATTCTAACTTACCGGAACGACACACATTGAAAGCATCTTTGGGGGAAGAGAGTGAACATCAGGGTTAACTTGCGTATCAAAGTTCCTGCTTCAAAGAATATTGGTATGGTGTTTGTAATAAACCTTTTGTTTGTGAAGCAAATTGCTTCTGTGAGGGTAAGTGCCTTGCCTTAAGACACCAATCTAAGAAACAGTCTTTGTACCTACACTGCTTAGGAGGATCCAGGAGCTGAGGAAATAAGGAGTCAGGGCTGGAGAATGGGTGCCTTTACAAGTCCTAGATGAAGAAAAATCTGTAACACCGGAATTTATTTTGCAAGCCATTAAATCTCGGAGGGCAGTAGACAGGTTAGATAAACTTTTTCAATGGTGGCCAGGAGATACATAATGGAAACTAGAGCTGTCGGAACGGAGATAACTTACAGAGAACCCCGGACAAAGGGGTTCTTAGATAGAACCCTTAAGTTAGGAAATAACTGTGAACTTATTTCCCATAAAAAAAAGACAAAAACAAAAACTATGTGATAAGGTAGATAAAAACACCTTGAAAATCTTTCTGAAATATTATTAATATAAGTATGTAAAAAGCTTAGGAAACGTGAAGGACTGGAGTTAAGCAACATTCAGTTCACACTTCCAGCAACTCCAATAAAATATTACAATTTTAGATTACATTTAAAGAAATGCCTACGTAAGGTACAAAAGCCACCCAGGTAATATGAAGCTAATTTACATCTTACGTCCTTGATCTTTTATCTTTACCTGCGAGAATCCTGAAGATTCAAATAGGACCACGCAAATGAAAAATGAAACTACAAATATTTTGTTTTTCAAATGTTATATGAGGAAAAGTTTCAACACCCCCCTTAGAGAATAAATTCCATTACTTAAGTACTTAGTAGTTAAATTTTCATCTAGTATTTTTTGAAGCCCCACTTTGCAAGTAATAGTCAAGTCAAATGTATCGGTTTCTTAGATTTTCAAGCAACCTTCCCTGCTCATTTAACAGCTTCGATTCCTGATTGGGCACAGAGCTCCTTACCAGGCTAGAAAATGTTGCGCCTACAACAAATCAACTTAAAAATCAAATCATATGGCCGAAACATTATGACTGAATGTTTAGAAGTAGAACATTAATTTATTTTACCACCCAAAAGCTTCAGAAGTAATGACATAAAGCCATCTATTGATCAATTTTAGGCCCTGTACTTTAAACTTCCGGTACTTTTAATATTAGCTCAGAGGACAATACCATCCACGTTTCAGTTCTAGGGGCATGATCTGGGAGCTGGAGTGAGACATCATTCTTCACAACTTGTAAATAATACTGCCCTATAAGTAGTGAACTCTGCAATCAACCTATATGGGGGATATTTGGATGGGCCTGGAAGGCAGTCTATACAATTATAAATAGGCAGAGCCAGGCTGAAAACTGAGGCTTAGACTTCACGTTAAGTGGTGAAAAGTAGAGGAAGTAGCTGTTTCTAAGAGTGGAACCTTTTGGCCAGTGGGTCCTGCTTCCTCTTAGGGAAGTTTAGAGCAGATTTTTCCAAATGAGACTAATTAGGGAGGGAGACAGTGATAGGAACCCATAAGCTGAGCCCTGAGAAACACCTAAGAGACCTGGGAGAAGAAAAGGGACCAACAAAAGACTGAGAAGGAGCAATACAGACAGAGGAGGTGAGTCCAGGGTGGTATCCTGGAGGCCAAGGAAAGAAAATGCTGCTGGCCGGTCAGATAAGATGTGGACTATGAACTGGGCTGGGGATTCAGCAACAGGAGGGCATTAGTGACATCTGGGATTTATCTACTACTTCCACATATTCATACATTATTTAAATTTGCACATTTTGGTTAACTATATGATACAGCTACTTTTCTAACAATCATTTTTGGAAAATAATCCATTTCTTTGCTATCAGCTTCAGTTTTTGTGATGATCAGAGGTCTATATTCCTCTACCCTTGTACATTTTGGATTGATATTGACACAGAATGAGTGAATGAGATTGTGGCACAAATGTGTTCTTTTTAAAGATTACATCTAAATTGATTATGATAGCAAAGCCTTAAGAGTGGTGCAAATTATTATGATTAGCTTTAGTACAGTTTTGTTCACTTTATGCAGAGGGATAGTCACACTTTTATTAAGCAACCCAGAAATTGTTGCCTTCTTCTCAAATGTGTAATTTCCTCCATGGAAACACAGAGGAAGAAAGATAAGCACGGAAATGAAATTCTTCTGTCATTGAACATTTCCCTAATTTGACTTTCAGAAGGAAATTCTCACAAGCAGCTTTGAAATGATTCGGTTCTCACCCATCCACCTAGTGTTTTCAAGACATAGCTTCAATATTGCTACAAAATGTATTTTCCAAGCACACATTTTAAAAAGCCAAATTTTATGTCATAATTCCAAGTAATTATTTCATTTTGTTTTGTGTTGTGCAGGCAACCCAAACAGGAAAGCCAATGCCCCCAATTCAAATGCAGCATCAAATTCGACAATTGAAACATCCTATGAAGCTGATGACATGAATCAAGAGCCACGGATGGAGACGACACAAATCAGCACTGTGTATTATTAAAAAGCCTGTGCTGTAAAAGCTCACTGGAGGAACAGAGCAAATAAAAATAAAGAATGCATTTCAAATACAGTTCGTAATAATACTTCTCAAAAATTCATCATGCACAAAGCAAGACGCAGCTGTGCTTTTGATTTTTCAGTTAATTTATTAAAAACCCACTAAGGTTTCTGATCATGTGCAGAGAAGTTTACTTTTATTTGCTAATTAAGATGTTCCTGCAGTACATGAAATGATGCTAACACTTCTGGAGAAATTAAGGAACTTAAGATAACAAAGACAAGCAAACCTATGCCAGTGTGGAACAATGGGAAATTTATGTCACATGAGCAACATTACACAAGTCTTTGGATACTTAGCGGCAGTTCATTTCATGAGATGGTACTGGATACGTAAATCTCGGAGGGAAATGTCTTGTAAAATAGAGGTGGCATGTTTTTAAGTCTCTTAGACATGAACCCCTTGTCTTTTTCAGAGGGTTTGTGGGGCGCACAATGAACGTATTGCCTTTGTAAAAGCTAACATTCAAGAACAGAGTATGTCACAATATATGATCTTAATAATAAATATTTTCAGCTTACCAAGGGATAACCGTAACACGAATCCTTCACTGATAAAGTTCCTAAGGAACTTCTATAATGAAAGTTATCAAACACACAAGTCCTCTGGTTCCACCTAAGCTACTGCAATACCACATAGACATCTAGAAATAAAACTACAGTTTCTGCAAATTACAATTGTCTTAAAAGATTTTTTACGCATAAGTATGATTTCTATTGTAAGAACACAGGCCTGGGTGTCTTAAGGAATGCACTAAGAAAAAAAGGATTAATTTTAAGCTGGCTCTGCTGAACACATGTACTGTGTGGTGTAAAGTTATGGAGTGGGAAGACTAGCCTTTCACAGTGTGTCAGACACAGCTTCTCTGGTCTGAGGGGGGCGTGGGGGAAGGAAAGCCCTATTGCACTTGGGCATGCAAGGCTAAGGGTTAGAAACTTGGGACAATTAGGCTGTCAAAAGTTTTACCAAGAACTAGGGATATCTTCTGGACCAGCACTGTGCAGCAGAAGTTTCTGTGATGATGGAAATGTTCTTTCTGTGTCTGCCCTGCTCATAGTAGCCACCAGTCACCTGTGGCAACTGGGCACTTAAGATGTCTCTAGAGCAAATGAAGGATACCTTTTATTTTATTTAATTAATCCAAATTTAAATAGCTACATGGGGCTATACTGAGAACATAGTTCCAGATCATTATTGACACATCTGCTGCCTATGTTGATTTCATTTTGGCTATCTTGATACACAGATAATAATTATAGTACCATAGATGTTGCCTCAAGTAAAAACCTAGGTTGAGAAAGTTTAGTTAAGGCACGGGTACAGTTCTACTTTTGTTGTTCAAGGGCGAACGCAGAAGCCATGAATGAAACAAGAAGCAGACAAATTGGTCAAGGCCAGCACAATCCTCACGGTCTCCCAAACTCCTCTTAACCTGTGAGACATACAGGAGCTGGCCGTGGCTGTATGTGTCATGAGTTGTGCCCCTGGAAAGGCATCCCAATTCTCTGGCATTCTGCACATTTTTTAAAAAGTTGGGAGGCAACAAATGATGGTCAGAAGACCCTGGGTTTTGTGTGATTACAATTGTGCTGGCTTAAGAAGCGTACTCTCCTTGGTTGCCAACTGCCCGGGGAGACTGAATCTCAGCACTGGTACTAGTTATAGTCCCTGCCAAGCCAGGTCACCTGAGGGAGAGCCACAGGGTTCAACCAGTGGACCAACTGGTATGTGTCTCTGTTGCTTTGAAGCAGTTGGTGCTTCACACATTGAGACAAAATATTAAGCAAGATGTCTTATCAAATCACAGCCGAGTCTATACAATGAAAAATATACTTTAGATGATTTATTTGGGTGTCACTAACCTAGTGACAGAATTTAAATCAGTCACAAATAATCTAAAAATGTAAAACACATTTCAAAGTATGTACTTATGCATGTAATTCTGGGGACGCGTCTGATAAAGAACACAGTAGCTTTATGTGTTTTTAGAAGACTTAAGTCACTGGAATTTTTGGTAATAATCAAATCTTAGAAAGAAAAGTGGGTCTAGAAGAAGAGTAGAAATAACAGGACATAAAAGGCTCAAATTATTTTCTATGCGGTCTTCTTATGAGAGCAATTTCATCTTTGAAAAAAATTGTTTAATAGGATTTCGAAGTGGATAAAACCAAACCCCAATAAAGGCCATATCTTTCCTTAAAACTCTCTCATGGTGTCTCACTGCTTACAGATTAAAGTTCAAGCTTCCAAACACGGAACATAAGACTTTGTTCTCGTGTTCCTGAGAACCTAGAATGGTAGTCTCAATTCTTACCACATCCTGCCTTACATAATGCTTGTAATTCTTGACACACACACAACTCAAGTTTTTTTACTGTGATCTTTGTTCACAGTACCCACTCGTCAGTAACTGCCATGAGTTCTATCTTCAGTCTCCATCAAAATCCAAGTCAGCCATCATTTCTTTAGGTAGCCTTTTCTCACTTCTCCAGACTAAGTTAAGTATCCTTCTGTGTTTTTATGAACGCATGTTCAGGTCAATCACTGTATTTATTATACCTGATGTTGTGTTCTGTTGTTTCTCCCACCAACTAAACTATGAACCCCTTCAGGGAAGCAAGTGAGTTTTATATATCTCTGTATCCCCACTACTTAGCAGAGCGTTTGCTATGCCAGGCACTCAGTCAATGTTTGCTGAAGAAAGGAAGCAATGACATTTTTATCAATATTATTAATAACTCTTCAATCTAGTTAAAATGAAAGTGACCTAGGGTTATATAATTTTAGACGGAGTGAACCATAAATATAGACACATAAAATTGTTTTATTCCTTATTTATTGATGTTTTGGCCTCAGAGAACCAAAGATGTGAACAGATGTACATTAGGGGCAAGAACTAGGGATACCTCTGAGAGATTTTCGTGAAAAGAGGATACGGAGAAAAGAAACAGGGAATTTTGTGGGGAGTGGATCCATCAGCCCAAAAGCAATAGCCTGAGTATTTAGATAATCAGGTTACAGATACAAATCTAAACATAAAATCTATATGCATCTGATGAAAAAGACATACACTGGTTGCTAAGAACGTAAACCAAATATCAATTACCTGCTTAAAGAAGTTGAATGTGTTTAACAGGTATATTAATAAATTCAACCTTTACCAATACAGAATGCTACCTGCCTACCTACAGCAATTTCTAAAATGAATAATATTACTTGAATTATACTAACATATTGATAATCATATACATTAAGGACTGGAAGGGTTCTCAGAGATAATTGGGTATAATATATTACAGATCAAATACACCAAGGCCCAGAGAAGATAAATAATTTAGTTGAAAGTCACGAAGGTAGTTAGAAAGGCCAGGACTTTTTGGATTTTTACTATTAAGTTCACTTTTCCTTCTGCTACGTACATACTGCCTCATAGAAAATCTCACTAATTTTCTCCCAAAATTTATTAGTGAGATTTGTATCCAATCCCAACAAAATCACTTTACAAGAAAACCAGTAAAAAGAAATAAATTTTATTCAGATGACAGGTTTTATAAACTATTCTCATACTATGGGGAATTTACTCAAGAATAATTCCAAGAATGTATCTAGGGGACAAAATTACTGAGCAATAAAATTTTTTAATTTGCACACTGTATTAGTTAATGATGCTGAATTTTATGTAACTCTTTTGGACCATTATCAATTGTGTTCCCATTTAGAAAACAAACCTAATGAGCCAATGTATAATCTCTATGATTAACAGAAATAAAACTCACAAATAACTTTACATTACTTTTGTTTCACTATAATTATTAGCATTTTTAACCATGTTAAAATGGGATGAGGCCATCCTTGTGCATGCAGCATTTTCCTATCATTTTTAAGTTTTTTATTTTTTCATTATGATAATGAAAGAACCGTATTTTCAGAAAATACAGCTAAAAAAATACTGAAAATACAGCAAAGGCCAAACAAACACTTAAAAATGTAATAACTTAATAACTCTATGTTTCTCTCCCAACACCTGACTAAACTATTTACAAAAGAGTTTCTTTCTGAAGAGGCCATATGACGGAATTAGGTGATGGAAAAGCTAGAAGAGTGAAAGCTTCCTCAGCTATAAAGCTAGAAGAGGGATGTGGGTGTAGCCTCCCTAGATCTCAGCATGGTAAGCAGATATTACGAGGAGCTGTGAGCTCCCCCAGTGTGAGTGAGGTCATGCGAGCAAGGGGAGCTGGATGAAGAAAGAATCAGTACATTTTTCCAGCTTGTGAGGTTACATGTACTTACCTGGTTTCACCATAATGAATTTGCCTGAAGCCATGTCTGTAGGTTAGTAATCTGAAAATTTATAACTGCACCACAGTGAGTACATGCAATCTTTGGTGCTGTGCCATGATAAGTGATTGATGTTTGATGCTGCTAAGTGCTTAACTCACTGGGCGTAAGGGATATCCAAATATCAAGCAAAGTAAGTAACACTGATCATTGTGAAATTAACAGTGTAAGAAACATTTATATCTACTGATAAATGCTTGAAAATGCTTACTCATATAAAATTTTCATTGTTCTATAAAGGCTTTCATGATGCAACTCCCTGGCTCTTATATTTTAAAAAGTACAGAATAAAATTCTTAACCCTAAATTTTTGTCACTGCTCTTAAGGTCTAAGACGGAAGTAAAAGAGAGAAACACCCCAAACTGGTCATTTTTGAAACCATAAATTCAGTGTGAAACCTGCTTCAAAACTACAAATTATTTTAGACAAATAAATATATATGTTCACATTTATAAAAAATTTCCACATTACTCATAGAAACAAGCTTCATAAAATTTACATACAGAATAAAAATCAGTTCTAATAATGATTTAGCTGTCATCCTCCTAATTAAAAAGTTCTGTGTTTGAGGTATCACTTTAAGAGATGCCAATATGGCACATTTGTAAAACAACCCAGGAGTCTATCCTAAATATCCTACCCAACACAGCATCATCTCTGCAAGACTCTGAGAGGCTGCACTACGCTTGTCTTTTTAAAAGAGGAAGAGAATTTTAATTGTTACAATAACAGAGGAGGCAGGTACTAGACACTCTGCATTTCATGTAATAGTAAAACTCCCTTATAAGTATTTTCATTATCTTCTTGCCAACACCATTCGCTTAAAATGTCCTAGTTAAGACCAGTGAAGCAGCTTCATTTCCTATGACATCCAAAAAAGTTTCAAGATTTAAAAATGACAGTGAAAAATTTCACTATCTTTATACATTACCATAGGAAATAAAGCTATTAAATTTTTCAGAGTCAAGAGCAAAGCATTATCCCCTACCTCATTTTATCACTGGAAGGTGGACACTTGATTGAGCAATACTCATTAACTGCTAGGTAGATTACCTGTGTTGACTGGAGTAAAGCCATTTACAATCAACTTATAAAGTAACAACACTAGTCAGACACAATCATGAATACCAAAAATGATGTGTTTGGTATGTATAAATATCTATATTTGGGGTGTGGCTATCAAGTAATAAGACTGATTCAATACTTTATAGTCAGCACATTAAAAATCTATTGCCAGAAGACAATGGTCCCATATACGAAAAAAATGTCTATATGGAAAAGGCTGTGGTTTATTGCAAAGCATGATTATATAGCAAATTCCAAGGAAGGTCAAATAATTTCTAAAACCAAATTTTAAAATTTAATGGCTTAGGCTGAAGATTCAGTTACTTTTTGCAGATCTCAGAAGGATTAGGGGTGGAAGAATGCTTTTCCTTTTTTCTCTTCTTTTTTTCCTTTTTGTGGTGTTTCCCCCTTTTTGACTTATTCTTTTTTTCTTTTTTCTTTTCTTTCTTCTGGTATTTTTGTTTCTTTTGTTTTGAAGTGTCCTCTTCAGTGGAACTGGATGAATAAGACCTATGGGCAATAATAGAGACTGACTGATAACTGCATTTATGGCTAATAGCTAAATTTAAATGGGATTTAACTGCCTGAAATCATTCTTGGAGCAAAGTGGGGTATAAACAAAGAAACTCGAAATGTGCTTTATATATTTGTATTCTCTTAAAATACAGACTTCAGAATTTTTGCTCCTTGGTCATAGAAGCTGACAAAACAAATAACTCTATTTTGCTCAACTCTAGTATTAAGTTTTAAACTCAGTAAGGATGCAATAATTTTTCTGTGATTTTCAGCTTTTCATCCTGTTGTACCCTTCAAAATCTTATAAGCTAAACAAAGTGGTATTTACCAAGCCTTTATCATATATACAATTCATTTACATATGCAATAACTTGTTAGCATATTCTTTTTTTTTTAATTTTTTTAATGTTTACTTATTTTTGAGACAGAGAGAGACAGAGCACGAACAGGGGAGGGTTAGAGGGGGAGGGAGACACAGAATCTGAAGCAGGCTCCAGGCTCTGAGCACAGAGCCCGACGCGGGGCTCGAACTCACGGACCGTGAGATCATGACCTGAGCTGAAGTCGGACACTTAACCGACTGAGCCACCCAGGCGCCCCAGCATATTCTCTTAAAAGAGCTACAAAAGGATGCAATTATGTAAAAAGGGCTATATTTGTACCTTGGTAAAAATGGGTGAAAGCTGAAAATTAGCTAAATAAAAGGACTTCTGTTAAATTCCTGTTCAAGTGATACAGATGAGCACTTGCATTCCAAAGTAATTTTCACTAGTTACAAAAAGAGATGTTTTAAATGCATACAAGTAAATGAGGATGATTTATCATTATTCTTTATTTTTCTAATACTCCTCTAATACTAGATTTGGAAAAAAAACTATGCAATTCCTTCCTCTAGTATTAAAAGAGAAAAGTAACAAAAAAAACAGAAAAGGCATCTCTTAAGATCTTATATAAGTAGGTATACAACAATCTCCCCACATCCAAACTCTAAATGTGTCAGAAGACAGAAACTGAGTCAATTAAAAATAAAAAATAAAGACACCTTTTTTTTTTTTTTTTTTTTTTTTAATGTTTATTCAGTTTTGAAAGACAGAGCGTGAGCAGGGGAGTGGCAGACAAAGAGGGAGACACAGAATTGGAAGCAGGTTCCAGGCTCTGAGCTGTCAGCCCAGAGACCAATGAGGGGCTCAAACGCACAAACTGCAAGATCATGACCTGAGCTGAAGTCAGTTGCTTAACCGACTGAGTCACTCAGGCGCCCCAAAAAAGAAAGCTTTCTAAAAAGGTAGTAGTGAGCTAACCGTTAGAAGTTAAAGCCCGGGGCACCTGGGTGGCTCAGTCGGTTAAGCGTCTGACTTCGGTTCAGGTCACGATCTCGCGGTCCGTGAGTTCGAGCCCTGCGACGGGCTCTGGGCTGATGGCTCAGAGCCTGGAGCCTGTTTCGGATTCTGTGTCTCCCTCTCTCTCTGCCCCTCCCCAGTTCATGCTCTGTCTCTCTCTGTCCCAAAAATAAATAAACGTTAAAAAAAAAAAAAAAAAAAAAAGAAGTTAAAGCCCAAACTAAGAAAACCTGACACAGACCTACAGTAAGCAAGAAATAAATGCATGAGACTTCAAGTCTGTGTCTGCCAGTGATTCTCATGAATTACTTGACTGAATTTCTTGTTTAGAAACTCTGAGTTTTCCCTCATTTCTGTAATGCTGTATTTCTTTCTCCATTTTGTCTTACTTAGACTTCTGGCTTGTTTCCTGAGCTTATTTTCTCATGTATTCTCTTATTCCCTCTTCATCTCTGTTATTGTCAACTCTTGCCTGTTTTCCTGTTTTAAAGACCCTGCTTGACCTCTGGATTCTGAGTAGAGATTGTTTGTACATTTTTCTTTGGCTTTTTGGTCCTGGATTTTAATTTTTAAGGCCTGGTGTTAGACTTGCACATAACAACTCCAAGAGGTGGCAAAATCTCTGCTGAGTATGACTAGAAAATTTCATTTAATTTCAGGCCCTGTCTGAGGTCTGTGAGACCCAAAGTAGAGAGGCTCAAATAAATAATCTGTTACAATAAAACAAGTATCTTAGAATTTGGAAGAAAACAGATAATTTCATTTTGTCTATACACAATCCTTGCTGTGCTAATGCAAATGATTCAACAATACATTAGTCCGACTATAAAATACACTGACCTCTATCTTCCTATTAGCTTTTATGTTAAATATTATTTGACTCCCAACACTTGAGAGAAAATGAACTTTTCTAAATTATGAAGTAGCTGAGGTGTTGAAAGGTATGTATTAAATGCTCTATGAAGTTAACACCTGATTTTCAGAACTTACTCTATTAGAGAACTAGGGTCCAAGTCAGACATTATTATTGTCAAATACCTTAAAAGATATCTGTATATATATGTTTATTCTAGTATATATGAAACTGTACTTGTTAACCATAAAAGAAGCTGCTTCTTAATTCTTGTGATCAATTGCTTTAACCAGTTAGTTGTTAAAAGAGCTGATACTAAAAATTCATTGGCGCCTGATGTGGGTTCTGAAAGACCTGAATGATTTTTTAGAATAAGTGGGTACGTAAATCCTATTAATAACTTTGTAGCCATTGCAATGATATTTTGAGAATACAAATACTTAAGCCCCAACATTCTATATATGAGGACAAAATATATATGTAAAGAATTTAGACATCATCCAATTAAAAGTGTGGCTGATGTTTTAAACTCTAAATTTTAGAACACAAATAGAATACATAAAAGAAGGGGGGGGGGTATTATTTATTTATACCTTAATTTGCTCCAAGAAAAAAAATTCAAGGTGGCTGAGTATTGACTTTAGCTTTGATTCCTCAAGGACTGTTATTTTACTGAAACAACTGAATATCTGATCCCCATTAAGGAAAGAATTAGTGTTAAATTAATTGGACTACACACAAAATATAAAATTTTATAATCCATCTGGGATTCACAGTCCTGCTTTTAAAAAACAATGATGTTAAAAAATACCTTTTTCTTTTTTTTTTCAACTTGATTTTCTCTTTGCTTTTTGCTTTTTTCTTCTCCTCTTCTTCATTTACTCCTGTGTATTGAGGGGAAAGAATCAGGACACCATGAATGTGCACACTAATATGGTATGTATACAGTTTTTCCACTTTGGTTACTGGTTGATGAATTTTATTGGTTAGGAGATACTGCACTTCTCTTGTAACAGTTTCTCCTTTCTTGTTTTTCAAATTGAGGTATAAATTGACATATAACATTATTTATTTTCAGGCATACAACATAATGGTTTGATATTTGGACACATTCCAAAATATTTGCTGTAAGTCAAGTTAACATCTGTCACCATGTTACATACATACCAACAACATTTTTTTCATGTGATGAGGACTTTTAAGATCTACCCTCTTAGCAACTTTCAAACATACAATACAGTACTATTAACTATAGTCCACATGCTATACATTACAACCCCATGACTTATTTATAACTGGAAGTTTGTACCTCTTTTATTATTTTTTAAAGATTTTGTTTTTAAATAATCTCTCCACCCAACATGAGACTCAAACCTACAACCATGAGATCAAGTGTCCATACTCTATCCACTGAGCCAGCCAGGCACCCCGGTACTCCTTGACCAGCCTTATCACCTGCCTCTAACAACCACAAATCTTTTTCCTTTATCTCTGAGCTTGGCTTTTTTATGTGTTTGTTTCTTTTTTAGATTTCACATATAAGTGAAATCATATAGTATTTGTCGTTCTCTGACTTATTTCACATAGCTTAATACCCTCAAGGTCCACTAATTATTTTTATTTATTGAGAAGCTTATAAAAATATTACATGCTTTTTATAAAAATTTCAACTACTACTAGGTACATTAAATAAAAAATTCAAGTACTCCACTGCTAATTCCTACACCGAATCAATGTCAACAGTTTGGTGGGTACTATTTCAGGTCTTAAAAAACAAAACAATATAATCAAATACAGTCTTTTTTTTTTTTTTTTTTTTTTTTTTTTTTTTTTTTTTTTTTTTTTAAATAGGCTCCATGCCTAGCCTGATGGGGCTTGAACCCATAACCCTCAGATCAAGAGTTGCATGATATACTGACTGAGCTAACCTGGTACCCCTCAAATACAGGTGTTTAAATTTTTCTTTTTCAAACAAAATGAGGATTATGGTATTCTAGGATGTTAAGATCACAGGACTGTAAAGAAATCTGATAATATTTATGTCATTGGTACCCTAGAAGGAAAGAATATATACTACTCTCTAACTTGTTTCTGAAATACACAATTTGGTGTGTTTTCTGTTAAGCTTGCTCTCCATACAACCAAATATGCACATACAATCACTTATACAAAATAGTTACAAATAAGTCCCAAGTTTTTCTCTTTTTTGAAAGATGGATAAGTGATATTTTATATGGAATATAAATACAGTGGCATGTATAATATTTTGCAACTTATTTCACATTTGTCAAAAATCAGTTGCACAGAAAAAAAGTTAAGTTGGACTTCTGCTTCTGGGAAGAGTAGTTTTCCTATTTCTCCCAGTAAGTTCAACTAAAAATACCAGACATTGTAAAAACAAACATAAAAACTGAAAAGTAGGGGTCCCTGGGTGGATCAGTCAGTTGAGTGCCCGACTCTTGAATTCGGCTCAGGTCATGATCTCACAGTTCATGGATTCGAGCCACCTGTCAGGCTATGAGCTAGCAGTGCAAAGCCTGCTTGGGATTCTCTCTCTTTCTGCTCCTCCCCTGCTTGTGCTCTCTCTCTCAAAATAAATAAGTAAACTTAAAAACAACAACAACTTTAAAGTAGAAATAAGACAGACTAGCTATGGATCTTGAAATCCAGAGAAAGACACGGGAGTGAGTTCTGTGGAATTCTTGCTTCCTTTAGCTCAGACTTGGAGCTGAAGAAGCTGGCAGCTTTGGCAATTCCAATACAGGTACAGATAAAAAGATTTCTCTAGCCTAAAGACCAAAACAGAGACAGCCTAGTGACAGATAGGTTGTAAGTAACAACGGCCCTTACTCAAGCCGAACACCACAGAGAAAACTGGCACAACCCCCATCCATGTCAGCAGACTCTGAGTGGGGAACCTAGACATTCCCCCTTATCAAGCTGTGATAAGATCTCCCAATTCCTCAGCATGAGAAGTCTAAGTAGGTAACCAGGACCTTTATCACTACCCAGTAAAGAGATCTCCACTAATAGTGTCAATAAAGACCACTTGGGAAGACTTGACTTCTGCTGCCAGCCAGTAGTAATGAGGTACCCCTCCCATCTATGCTGAAATGATGTCAGAAGATATCTAAGAAAGTCGGCGCATTCATCATCACCCAGTAGTAAGTAACAAGACCACTCCCACCATGGGATACCAATAGGGAGCTAGAACTCATCCCCTCACCCAGCAGTAACAAGAAGCCATGACCACTTTGAGTGTTGGTGGAACCTAAGTGGGGAAGTAGAACCTCTGTCTCCCCCTGGCAATAAAAAGCCACTTTCTCTTCTGGGGTGGTACCAAGGAAAATCATATAAAAGACAAGGTTTAAGGAAAGCCAACATTTCATAATACAATATAAACATGTCCAAATTTTGGTTGAAAAGAACTCATCAAAGTCCAGAACCAGGAAGATCTTAAATTGAATGAAAAATGAAACAATCAATATAACAACCCCACAATGAGATTATTTTTAAAATAATCTAAAAAAGATTTTAAAGTAGTCATCATAAAAATGTTTCTAAGAAACAAAATGCTTGAAAAAAGTGAAAAAAATATAAAAACCCCCCAAAATGGGACAAAATCCAAAGAACCAAATAGAAATTTTAGAACTAAAATGACAATAAATGGAATTAAAACACTCAGTGGATGGGCTCAATAGCAGAATGCAAAGCACTGAATAGAAATATCACTGAATGGGAAAACAGAACAATAGAAATCACCCAATCTGAGCAATGGAGAAGAAACAGATTTAAAGAAAAGAAATGAGACTTGGGGATCTGTGGGATAGTAACACAAGATACAATATTTATGTCACTGGAGACATAAAGAGTATAAAGAAGGAGGAGCTTAAAAAGTACTTGAAATCCATATCGAGATATGAAAATTAAACTTTTGAAAACTAATGAAAAAAAAATCTTGAAAACAGCCAGAGAAAAATAATATATTACTTATACGAATGAAACAATTAGAATGAAAGCAGATTTCTTATTAGAAAGCATGGAAGACAGAAAGAAGTGGCCATTTTTTAAATGCTGAAAGAAATGTCAACCTGGAATCCTCTACCCAGTAAAAATATTATTCAGGAATGAAGGAGAAATTAAGACATTCTCAGATAAGGAAAAAGTAAAAGGATTCATCACCAGCAGACAGACCCTAAAAGAATGGCTAAAGAAAATTCCTTAAATGGAAAGGAAATGATAAAAGAAGGAACACTGGAACATCAAGAAGAAAGAATAGAATAAGCAAAGCCCTGAGTACAACAGGCTTTCCTTCTCTTGAGTTCCTAACTTATGTTTGATTGTGGAAGCAAAAACTACATCATTGTTTCATGTGGTTTTAAATGTATGTGGAGAATATATTTACGACAAGTGTATTGTAAAGGAAAGAGGGTAAAGGGACATAAAGGGAGGCATGGTTTCTACTCTTCGCTTGTCCTGGTAAAAAGACAATACCAGTAGATCGTGGTAAATTATGTATATATAATCTAATACCTAGAGCAACCACTAAAAATGCCATATAAAATATCATAGAAAAATTAAAAAAAAAACACTATGGACACAATGTGTCTTTGACACTACAGATAAATTATACGCAATTCTATAGGTGTTCCAGTGACACTACAGATAAAACTAAAAAATGTTCAAGTAGTAATCCACAGGAAGGCAGAGAAAAAAAACAAGAATGGAAAACAAAGAATGAAAAACAGAGTGAACAGAAAACAAATAATAAAGTGGTAGGATTAGCTCTAACATATAAAAAATTACATTAATGTAAAAAAATACCAATTAAAAGAAAGTGGTTGGTAAAGTTGATTGAAAAATATGACTCACCTATACACTGCCTACAAGACTCCCACTTCAAAGAAGATATAGACACACTGAAAATAAAAGGATAGAAATGGATATGCCAAACAAGATTAAAGGAAAGCTAGAGTGACTGTATTAAGATCAGATAAAATAGACTTCAGAAAAAAGAAAATTACCAGTGAGAGAAAGGGCCAAATATAATGATAAAAGTTTCAACTCACCAATAAGACATATCCTAAATGTGTATGCACCAAACAATAGAGCTAAAAAATACATGAAGCAAAACTGACAGACCTTAAAGGAGAAACAGACAAATCTACAATTCTCTCAACAATTAATAGATGCTACACATAAAGTCAGCAAGAATGCAGAAGAACTCAACAACCATCAATCAATAGAATCTAAACAAGATTTAAAATCACTCTACCCGACAAGAGTAGAATACACATTTTTTTCAAGTACCTACAGAACATAGACCAAGACAGAATATATCCTGTGTCATAAAACAAAACTTAACAAACTTAAAAGAACTGAACTCATACAGAGTTATGTCTCTGTCCTTAATGTAATCAAATGAGAAATCAGTAACAGATAACAGGGCAATTTCTAAACAGTTGGAAACAAAACAACACTTTTAAATAATCCATTGGGCAAAGAGGAAGTCTCAAGGAAAACAAAACATACTTAACTGAATGAAACTGATATATATTAAAATTTGTGTAACACAGCTAAAGCAGTGCTGTGAGGAAAATTTATAGCACTAAATGCTTAGGATAGAAATGAAGAAAAGTTTCAAACTGATTACATCTTAACTTTGATCTCAAGAGCCTAGGGGGAAAAAGCTAAATAAACCCAAAGCAAGTAGAAAGGAAGTAGAAAGCAAGGAAGAAAAATAATAAAGCACAAGAATTAATAAAATTGAAAACAAAACAAAAAAATTAGAGAAAAAGAATGAAACAAGTAGCTGGTTCAATAAAATTGACAAATCTCTGGAAAAATGTGAAAGAAAAAAAGACACAAATCATCAATATCAGAAATGAAAAAAGGGTTACCACTACAGACCCTATATACATCAAAAAGATAAATGAAAGCTATGAACACCCTACAAAAATAAATGTGACAACTTGGATAGTATGGACCCCTTTCTCAAAAAACAAAATGCCACAACTCACCCAACAGGAAGTAGATAATTTCAATAACCCTTTAACTATTGAGGAAATTTAATATCTAACTTTAAGACTTCTAAAAAAAATCTTCAGGCCCAGATAACTTCACTGAAGAACTCTACCAAACATTTAAAGAAAAATAAACACTACTTTCATACAAGTCTTATGCAATTTTATCCAAAAATAGAAGGAAATTTTATCAATACTCTATGTAACTCTTACTCTGATTCCAAAATTAGACTAAAATAGTACAAAGCAAGAAAACTACAGACCAACATCTTTCATGAATACAGATGGAAAAATCCTTAACAAAATTTAGCAAATAGAATTCATGGATACAAGGCTGGTTCAATTTTCAAAAATTAATTAATATAATCTACCATATTAACAAGCTAAGAAAAAATCATAATATCATACTGATCAATGAAGAATTGGCAAAATCTGACAACCATTCTATAATAAAAACTGTAAAAAAAATGGGAATAGAAAGAATATTTCTCAACTTGATAAAAGGCAACTACATAAAACTTTCCACTAAAATTACACTTAATGGTGAAAGTTTAAGTGCTTTTGCCCTCTAGGATTAGAATCCAGGTAAGAAAGTCATCTCTCACCACTCTTTCTCAATACAGTACTATAAGTTTTAGGTATGGCAATAAAACAACAACAACAACAAAAGAAAAAAAAAAAAAACAAGAAATAAAGACATAGATTAAAGGAGAAAAATAAAACCATTCCCATTTGCAGATGATATGATGGTTTACATAAAAAATATCAAGGAATCTATAAAAAATGAAATTACTGAGTTCAGCAAGGATATAAGAGAAAAAGACAGAAAGGTATTGCCTTTCTACACACTGGTAATAAATACACAGAAACAAAATTCAAAATACACCATTTAGGAGATAAATTGCCTGCTGTAACCGCCCAGTTGTGCCTGTCCACCAGACACCCACTCTCGCAAGAAGAAGCCTCTCTTCACTGTGCTCAGTCTCTGCATCCCTCCTTTGATTGGGTCAGTGGGCTTATTTCTCACAAAAACTACACAGTAATCTATGTAAACAAGTGAAAGACCTACATAAATGGAGAGACAGACTAAGTTCTTGAATTGGAGACTCAACATAGTAAAGATATCTATTCTCCCTAAACTGAAATACATGTTTAATGCCATTCGTGTCAAAATCTCAGCAAGATTTCTTTCTAGACATAGAATTATTCTAAAAATCTATATGGAAAGAATAGAAAGTAGTTAAAATATTTCTGGAAAAGAATAAAGTGGGAAGAATCAGTCTACTCAATTTCAGGACTTATTATATAGCTACCATTAATCACGACTGTTGGCGGTGGTGGAAGAACAGACACATAGATCAAGGGAACAGAAGAGAGAACTCAAACAAACCCACACAAATATGACCACCTGGTTTTTGGCAAAAGTACAACAGCAATTCAATGGAGGAAAGATAGCTTTCCAACAAAGAGTGCTAGAATAATTGCTTATCTTTTTTTTTTTTAACGCTTATTCATTTTTTGAGAGACAGAGAGAGACAGAGCAAGAGTGGGGGAGGGGCAGAGAGAGAGAAAGAGAGGGAGACACAGAATCCGAAGCAAGCTGCAGGCTCTGAACTGACAGCACAGAGCCTGATGTGGGGCTCGAGCTCACAAACCATGAGATCATGACCTGAGCCGAAGTTGGACGCTTAACCGACCGAGCCACCAGGCGCCCTAATAATTGCTTATCTTAAGCAAAATAATAAAACTTGTCCTAAATATCTCATCTTCTACAAAAATCAACTCAAAATGAATCATGGACTTAAAGTGAAAATGTAAGACTACAAAATTTTTTGGGGAGAGTGCAAAAGGTGATTTTATTAAAGCATGGGGACAGGACCGTGGGTAGAGAGAGCTGCACTGGGGTTGTCAAGAATGAATGGTTATTATATACCATGGACTTGGAGGAGGTAGAGTCAAAAGGTAAGTTTTCAAAAAGATTTTCACATGCTAAAGACTCACAGACTACTGGAAGCCTAGCTATTGTCAAACTAAGGTTGTTTTTCTCTCTAGCAAAGCATTAAGACAGTAGGGAGTTCCTGGACTTAAGGCTATTGATGGAATTGCCTTTTTCTTATGAACTGGTGGAGAGTCTAACCAGTTTAACCATTTGTTTTTTGTCCTTTCTTGTTTTGGGATAGCTGGGAGTATCCAAGGAATATCATATATGTCCTACCTGGAGGGTGGTGTGATAGCTTGTAAAAAAAAGTAAAGGGGACCATCTTTGGGATCTAAAGATAGGAAGAGTTCTTATCTTTGACACCAAAAGTAATCTAAAAAAGGAAAAATTGAGAAATTGGATTTTATGAAAATTAAAAACTATTACACTGTTCAAGACCTATTAAGAGGATGGAAAGATAAGCAACATATTAAGAGAAAGTATTTGCAAACCAGATATCCAACAAAGGACTAGAATCTAGAGTACATAAAGGATTCAACAGTAATGAGATGATGTTTAACATCATTAGCAATCAGGGAAATGTAAGTTAAAATCACATTGAGATATAACTTCACACCTGTCAGAATGCTAAAATATATATTTTTTTAAGTTTATTTATTATTGGAGGGAGAGCATGAACAGGGGAGGGACAGACAGAGAGGGAGAAAGACTCCCAAGCAGGCTCTGGGCTGTCAGCATGGAGACGGACGTGATCTCCAGCTCAAGAACCCTGAGATCATGACCTGAGCCGAAATCTAGGTGGATGCTTAACTGACTGAGTCACCCAGGTGCCCCTATCAGAATGCTTAAAAAAAAAAAAAAAAAAAAAGACAATATCAAATTCTAGTGAGGCTGCAGAGAAACTGGGTCATTCATACATTTTTGGTAGGGAAGTAAAATAGTATAGCCACTCTGAAAAACAGTCTGGCAGTTTATTAAGAAACTAAAGATACAAATACCATAAAACCCAACAATTGTACTTCTGGGTATTCATTTCATAGAAATGAAGATTTCTGTTCACCCAAATCCTGTTATAATAGCAGCTTTATTTGTAATAGCCCCTAATGGTACACAAGTCAGATATCTTTCAGTGGGTGAAGAGTTAAACAAACTATGGGATATCTATGTGATAAAACACTACTTGATAATTAAAAGAAACAAACTACTAAAATATGCAGCAACCTCAGTGAATCTCTAGAGAATTACAGCTAGCTGAAAAAAATCTAAAAAGATTACATACTATATGAATCCATTCATAAAACATTTTTGAAATTACAATATTACAGAAATGGCAAATTTTTGGTTGCCAGAAATTAAGAAGGTAGTAAGGACAAGAGAGAAGTGGGTGTGGCTTTTTAAAAGGCAATATGAAAAAATAAATAAAAAATAAAGATTAAAAAGGCGATATGAGTGATGCAAATATTCTGTATCTTGACTCTACCAATGTCAGAATCCTGGTTGTGATACTATACTACAATTCTGGAAGATATTATCATTGGCTTGTAAAATTATAAAATTGGCTTGTCAGTTTCTAAAACAGCCTGCTAGAATTTTGATTGTGTTTAGTTTGAATCTATAAATCAAGGGGGGAGAAATGACATCTTAAAAATATTTAATCTTCTATTCCATGAATATGGTATATCTTTTGATTCATTCATTAATTTCCCTCAGCAATGTTTTATATGCTTCAGTCTTGTGCATCTTTTAGTCAGTTTATCCCTAAATATTTCATATTTTTAATGCTATTATAAAAGGTATTTTTAACATTTCAGTTTCTGATTGTTTATTGTCACAATACAGAAATACAATTGATTTTTTGCCCATTGATTGATCTTATATTCTACAACTTTGCTAAACTTCATTCTTAGGTTATTAGGTTCCAGAAGTTTTCTTTGGTAGATTTCACAGGATTTCTACATAGACGACTATGTCATCTGCAAATAGTTTTCACTCTTTATTTTCCAATCTGGATGCCTTTGATTTCTTTTTCTTGCCTTAATCTTCACCACAAAGTTGAGTAGTGGCTAGAATCTTCACCACAAAGTTGAGTAGAAGTGGGAAGAGTAGACATCTTTGCTTTGTTCCTTATGTTATGGAAACATTCAGTCTTTTACCATTAGGTATTATGTAATCTTCCAGTTTTTTTGTTTTTTTTTTTTTTGATGTCCTTTATGAAGTTGATAAAGTTCCCTTCTTTTCCTAGTTTACTATCAAACTATCAGAAATGGACAGTGGACTTCTTTGAATTATTTAAAATACTGTAATTATCATCTACGTGTTCTTTTGTAAAGAGCTGTTAAAAATGATGAATTACATTGTCTTGTTTTAGAACGTGAAACAAATCTTATACTATTGGGATAAACTTTACTTGGTTATATTATCCTTTTCACATATTGTTGGATTTGATTTGCTAAAGTTCTTTTAATTGCCTAAAATTGCTTAAAATTCTGTTTGTGCTTGTGTTTATAGGAATCTCTACTTTTCTTGTAGTTTCTCAGAGGAATGCTGGTCTTAAAAATTGAGTTGGAAAGTTCTCCATCATATTCAATTTTTAAGATCTTATGTAGAAATGGCATTATTTCTCCTTCAACATCTGGAAGAATTAGGAGAGAAGTCATTCAGCTATGGAGTTTGCTTTGTTGAAAGTTTTTAAGCTAACCATTTAACTTCTTTAATAGATGCAGGCTATTCAGTTCATTTTTTGAGAGAGTTTTTATAGTTTGTATGTTTCAACTAATTGTCTTTTATCTAAGTTGTTCAACTTATTGGCATTTCCACAATATTCCCTTATTTTACTATCTGTATAATCTGTAGTATTATCACTTATTTCATTTCTGGTATTGTTTCTTTGTTTTGTTTTTGTTTCTTTTCTTTTATTTTTGTTTGTTTTTGTTTTGATTTTTTTTGTTTTGATTTTTACCTGATCAGTTTGGATAGCAATTTTTCAATTTTATAGATCTCAAAGAACCAGCTTTTGGTTTTACTAATTTTCTCTATTGTTTTCCTATTTTCCATTTCAGTGATTTCATCTCCAATCTTTTTATTATCTTTCTTCTGCTTACTTTGGGTTTCATTCACTTTTCTTTTTCTAGTGTGTTAAAGCAGAGGTGAAGTCATAAATTTGAGATATTTCTTCTTTCTAATACAGGAAGTTAGTGTTATAATTTCCTTTAGGTACTGTTTTATGAGCATCCCATAAATATTGTGTTTTTATTCATTCAGTTCAAAATACTTTGTAATTTCCTTTTGCATTTTTTCTTTGACCCAGTGGGTTATTTAGAAGTGTTAGGTTACATATATTGGGTGAATTTTCCAGGAAGCTGTCACTATATTTCTAATTTAATTTCCTTGTGGCTAGAGAATATATTTTGCATAATGTGAACCCTTTAAAATCTATCAAGGCTTGTTTTATAACACAGAATAAGGTCTATCTAGCTAGACATTCTGTGTGAACCTGAAAAAAATGTGTACTCTGCAGTTGTTGGGTGAGGTGTTCTATAAATATTAAAAAGGTCAAGTTGGCTGACAGTGTTATTCAAGTCTTATATCCTTTCTGATTTACTGTCTACCTGTTCCATCAATTATTGAGACAGGCATAGTGACTGACATCTACAACTGTAATTGTGAATTTGTTTATCCACAAGGATTTTCCGTGGTAGTTCTATCAGGGTTTGTCTCATATAGTTTAAATTTGTTATTAGGTACATAACCACTTAGTATTCATAAATACTTAGTATTCATATGTCCTCTTCACTAACACTTTTATCATTTTAAAGAAACCCTCTTTATCTCTAGAAACATTCTTCGTTTTGAAATTGACTTGATCTGATATTAGTCACTTTAGCTTTATCTCGAGATTTTTTTTTTTTTGTAGCTATAATAAGCTCAGAATGACTACTGTAAACATGCCCCTTCCCAAAGTTATAAGAAACAAAGCAAATACATAGCTATGGGAAAAATAACCTCTTCCATTTAGGACTGATGGATAAAGAGTCCACTGACTAGATTATATAGAGAAATTAGTTCTAATAAAAACAAAACAATCCCAGAATTTAAGACATCTTTTTTCCTGGCTACTACCCTTAGGAACTAGCAGTACTTACGATAACAGTATATGAGAATTCAAGCACTGAAGATGAAAGTTTGATTTAGACAGTTCAGTGTTTCCATACTATCATTCTTAAAATGATTCCACCTCTATTGAAGGTCTTTCTGAGACAGGATATTGAAATGTACACAGGCATAGGGAAAAGAATTTGAGTTTCTGCAAAACAGGAATTTCTTGCTAAAAGATACAAACACTGGAGTAAAAAATTGAAGGCAAAAGCCTCCTTAGCACTTAAATTTTTTGACAATCAACAAGAGTGGCAGTCTCTTGTGTGACATACAGAAGTCGGAGGATATGATCCTGTGCTTGGAGACAACTCTGTAATAATAAGAAAAAACCGTCCAGTAGTACCTGCAGGGTCAGATACCAGATCTTTGTCTGCATATGTTACCAGGTTTGTAGCCACTCCAGCTGCTTTTAAATACTTGACTAGATAGTTCCCAACCTAGATCCATTCATCTAAATTTCCCAATCACTGCTGAGACTTCTAATCAACTACTTTGCAAATATCTTTTGTAGTTTTCTTATAAAAAGTACATTTTGAGCCAAACAGAGGTTTATTTCAATTACCCCATGGATTCATGTAAGCCCTATCTTTATGAACCCTGAAACCACCAGTATAAGTCATTTACTTGAATCTGATTCCAGCAGTTACTAAAGGAAATAACAAATACAATTATGGTAATATGCAAATATCTCATTTTGGCATTTTTTCCTGGGCAGTGTTCAGTATCAACCATCTTTAAATGATATCAAGTATGAATTTAACATAAAACTTTTTTTCATGTGTATTTATTTTTGAGAGAGAGTGTGTGAGGGTCCGAAGCAGGCTTTGCACTAACAGCAGAGAGCTCAACGTGGGGCTCGAACTCAGGAACAGTGACATCATGACCTGAGCCAAAGTTGGATGCTCAACCGACTGAGCCACACCTAGGCACCCATGACATATAACTTTCTTTTATCTATCTATCTATCTATCTATCTATTTATTTATTTATTTAATAAAACTTTCTTAACCAAACCAAACCATCAAAATAACCCCAAACCTCCAAATTTGTCAAAATATATTTATTTTCTGGACTGAAATAAAAGAATATCATAAAATATTAAGGGATGTATGAGTAGAGGAATACCTCCTAATTACAGGTAAATAGCTAATTAACATTAAATAACACTAGTTAAAATAGAATGAGAAAAAAAATCCATACTCTTGAACTTCTTGGGTCCTTTGTAAATAGTAAAATTTTACCTTGACTTTCTGTATATTCTAATATAAACAGGGCTTCAAATATTTGCTACTATCATATACAATTCCAAAGGAAAGTTTCTCAGCAAGTTTAAAACACAGTATAAAACCTTAACAAGTTTCCTAGAGTATTGTAGTGTCACTAGACAGTAAGCATTTTCACACATAAGCATACACATACACACATTGTGAGTCAATAAGATTGTATAATCCTTATCAGACACTGATTGTTCAATCTTTCCCTGTTCACAGCACTGGTAACACAATTTTAGAAGGTTGTACAGGTTCCAGGTTGTTGATTATAATAAAACTGCAATGATTGTACCCATCCATGTCAAGTCCTGCTCTCACATTTTCTAATTTGTGTCAAAAAATTGATATATTTGTCATTTAGACTATTTTCTTTGTTTTAAATGAAAGATTATTTTCTTTTAATTCCCCTAAGTATATAAAATGCATTGAAAATATACAATATAATAGAAATAAATACAAACAGAAGCAAAAAAGAACATAACATACAAAAATAAATTTTGGGTTTTATTTTTTGGTGACATTTATCTCTCCTCCCCTTTATGTCTCTGTTTCATGAAAGCAGAACAACTAATTAATGTAAGCACATTAAAAATTCTTAGCTTTCTCCCGGCTCACTATTTTTATTGTCATTAAAAACAAAAACAAAAAGCACACACACACACACAAAACTTAGTCAAGATAGTTGGTACAAGAGCTCCCCACCTTGAAGAACCAAGGCAGGATTCAAGGAACCCTCAGGAGTACTAAAGGATATGGCATGAGAACTCACAATCAATAGGTCAGTGTTTTACCCTGACCCCATCAGACATCCTGAGCAGTAACAGAAAGTTATCAATGGAACTAAGAACCACAGCCTCTACACTCCCTTCTTCCCTGTATTTAGGAACCAATTTATTGTTTATTTGAGTGGCAGGAGGTGGGGGGGGGGGCACTGGGCTTTCACTGGATAACCATGAAATAAATTTGCATCCCCTTAAAAAATGTTTAATGTTTATTTATTTTTGAGAGAGAGAGACAGAGAGAGAGAGAGAGAGACAGAGCATGAGTGGAGGAAGGTCAGAGGGAGGAAGACACAGAATCTGAAGCAGGCTCCAGGCTCTGAGCTGTCAGCACAGAGCCCAATGTGGGGCTTGAACTCACGAATGGTGAAATCATGACCTGAGCTGAAGTCGGACTTAACTGACTGAGCCACCTGGATCCCTTTTATAATACTTTATTACTGAAATCTGCATGATATACAGGAATGAGCACTCTCCTGAGTGGGAGTCATGATACTGGGAAACAAGTTCTGAGCCTGTAAGTGACCATAGGCAAGTGTACCTTTTTAAGAAAGAAAATCTACATTGAGTCAGTCATTTTCAGCGTGAAAGTAAGGGAAAGCTGATTCGAACAAGGAAGTTTTATCCCTTCCTGGTGATTATGGTATGTTAACTCCCTCCCTTTCCTGCCAGGGTAGATTTGTCCCAGGTGTTCTGATTGAAAAATCACCTCTAGAATAAACCTCTATTCACGATGACAGGGTACTTTATCCTTCAAGATTCATATGGTGAAGGAAAAAAAAGTGAAGAACCAAAGACTACATAATCTCCACGATAGGAGAGCAGCACACTACAGTGTAAACAGTATAGGACCAGTAGGCAAGAAACACAGATCACGGTGCTGGCTTCACTATGATGAGTTAGTCACTTGGGAGTCATCTGTCTTCAGTTCCTTTTCTGTAAAAGTAGGTTTAAATTATGTGTTTTCTAAGAGGTTTACTAATTCTCAAGTTTTTGTTTTTGTTTGGTTTTGGGATTTGGGGGGTGGCAGTTTCTGTTTGTTTTTTGTTTTTAGACACAGCAGTGTAGATGGATGGGATAGAAACTGTCCTTGTGGAATTGGCAATCTTGGGCTTTCTCTCCTAGAATCTTCAGCTTTGCTCCTTCAGCCTGCTCTCTATGCCTGGTGCCTGTCTTCCTGAGATCTCCTTTACAAGTGACCTAGGGACTCCCTTCCTATCTCCTCTACTTCCTATATAAAGTCTTCTTTCTTAGGGTATATTCCCTTACTTTGGTAGAAACCTCTGGAATCAGTGCTCTCAGAAAGGGTATGTGAGAAATAATTTTTTTTTTTTTTTTCATTTTGAATGTCTGCCAATGCCTTTATTCTATTCCACACTTGGTAGATAATTTGGTTGGGTATATCATTCTAATTTGGATACAACTTTCCTTCAAAAATCTGAAAGCATTATCCACATCTACTAGCTTCCAGTATCACTTTAGAGAAGAACAAGGTTATTCTGACTCCTGATTTTTTACCTATGACTTGTTTTATCCTTGACTCTGGAAATTTCAATTATATTCTCATTTCCTATGATACGAAATTTTGTAACAGTGTGCCTTTATGTGAGTCTAATTTTAACACTGTGCTTAGTACTGGTTGAACCCTTTCATCTGGAAACTAATGTCCTTCAGTTCCTGGAAATTCCTTCTGTATTCTCTATCTGGGACTCATGTGAATGAAGTATTTCCTAGACTGATTCTTCAATTGTCTTAACTATTTTTTTCCTTCCCTTGTTTTGCTTGTTAGATTTCTTTATCTTCCATCTCTGTTAAGTTCTTTATGTCTGCTTCTTTTTTAATTTCCAAAAGTTCTTTTGCTGATTTGTTCTTTTTATAGTATCTTATTCTGTTTCATGGGTGCTGTATCTTATCTTTCTATAAAACTGGATATTAATGATTTCTGTTTTCTTCTCCTTTCACAGCCTGTGTATCCTTCAAGCTGACTTTTTTTGTTCATTGGTTGGTTTTAGTATCTATATTTCACTTGAGAGTCTTTCCTCAGAAATTTAGTGCTTGTTGATTGTCTAAAAAGCTGAAGCTTTGAGCAAGCAAAGCATGGAAATCTCAACTTAACTGATAATGTGACTATGTCACGTCTTTGGTCATTATCTTTATTTCTTTTTTCTTAGACTGGGCAGATCTCCCAGAGATGGATCTTCAGATCTTCTGCCTGGGTGATACATGTCTGGGAACCAAACAGGTGAAGATGGCTGGAAGGTTCTCACCTTTAACTTACTGTTTTCATCTGTGTTTGGTATATCTCAGTTTAAAGACCCTTTGTTTTACCTGTCTAGAAAACGGAGCTGCAATAGCCTAACTGAGGTAATGGAGGGAAGCCATCTGGCTTCACAGAGTAGGGAAAGGTAACTGAAGGGAATTACTTCAGATTTTTAACCAATTCCTGTTTTTAGCTTTACTGACATCCTCACAGAGGTACTTAAGGATACTCATTATCAAGTTGTTTGGGAGTTTTAAAATGTGCACTATCAGGTTACTCCTCAGATTTCCTATTATTAAAGGACTGAACTTTCTCAAGTATGCAGTCCATTGTCACTAAACCCAACTGCTTTTCATAACTGTGTTACTATTGCTTCCTACCTCATTTTGTCTTTGTGCATTTATGTTTTTTTTTTAAATTCTTCCATTATCATTTCAGTGGTGTTTCAGTAGGGAATAAAATCAAGTATATATACTCAAGCAGCTACTTTTACTTGAAGCTGTATATACTCAGCCTTAGTGATCCTCTTTGAGACTCTCTCCCTCTTCTGCCTTCTCAGTTTGTCCTAGTACCCTGGCATTTGACTTTTCATTTACCTTCACTAGATATAATATGGAAAGCTTAAGAAGTTTTAAGGTGTTTTTTGTTTATTGTTCTCTGATAATCTAAAGTAAGATTTTAACTTTTTGTATCTCTCATTCTATGCCTAAAGCCATATTCAAACAAGCTGCATTTTGATTGTGTGACATCTAACATATATCATTTTGAAGTCCACAGTGTATTTTCACATACAGCATTACACCGTATCCCTAAAAGCCCCACTTCAAGGATAGGCCACTTTATATACAAGATGGGAAAGAAATGATTAAACAGCAGGTATACAATCTACTCCTTCTGTGAGGAGAGAGGAGCATGGCCCCAACAAAAAAAAGAAGGTAACTTGGTCAAATCTCTTTGTAAACATGCTAATGACAGACCTCCTGGAAACAAATTAATGGTGTTTGCTAGGTAGAGAATACCTTTGGGGGTGGAAGGTGGAGGGTTGTGCTTTTTCTCACAGTTCTAAAAGCTAGAAGTCCACAATCAAGTTGTTGGCAAGAGAATCCTTATTTATAGACTGCTTATAGCATGATGTACTGGATCTAAGATAGTTTATGATATATAATCCTGGAATCTATGGATTTATGCGGCATGGCTCACTGGAAAATGTAACTATATGGACATAACATTGACATGTTTCATGATTAAATGACTTTCTTTTGTGTAATGAAGAAACCTCACGTTAATCTTGGCCAGAATGGGTTGTAAAGGAGAAAGAAAGAAAATACCCAGGGAGCTGTGCTGGTGGCCCTAGAATTTCTGCAGTTTTCCCTATGCTTCATGATCATTTATGTACTTGAAATTCTTAGTAAAGCTTGGTACTGGCTAATATCTCTGATTTGAATTAGTGTGATTTGACAAACTGATCTTTTGTGTTATCCTGTAAGGAAATTAAGGTTCACAGGGGTTAAACAACTTGTTGAAAGTGACATGCTAAAAAATGGCCAAATGGGTCTAGAAACCAAGTCTTAAATCAGATTCTTTGTACCATGTGACACATCTTAGTGTGATGGAAAAACAACAATAACAAAACCTGCTTTGTGGAATGAGAAATTGATGTGCCTCCTGGTTCTAACACTGATCTGCTGTTTGATTTGGGGCAAAGTACTTACAACATCCAAAGCCTATCCTTACCTATGCAGTGCCTCTTACATAAATACACAAGGTATCTTAATGATAAGTATAACAGAACAATAAATAAACATTACATAATAAAGCAGAACATTTAGAAACATTTTTAAAGGATGTAGGGAAAGAAAAGTATTACTTACTTTTTTCTTGTAATGCCTGCAATTTATTCAGTTCTTCATTCTCTTCATCACTCTCTTCACTACTTGTGCTGCTCACATCCAAAACTATGTCCCTTTTGGGGTCTACTCGGAGAAAATTGCGGCATTCAAATGTCAGATGACCAGCTAAGTAAAACAAACCAAAATGTAAATGACAAAATAAAAGATACCTAAAGATACTCATTATATTTTTATTATATATTTTTATTTTGTTGCCTCAGGGTTAAACAAGTTACAATTTTAATAGTATAATGTTTAGTTTCAACTTTTATTCAGTGAGTAGTAGATTGCTTTTTCTGAATACACCACTCAGAGAAATTTTTCCTGTTTTCCCTATGTACTTAATTGCATAGCAACTACATAGCTTTCATCTAATTAAAGGTGTCATGACAATATAATTGACTGTGTTTTTCTAAAGAACCCTTAAAAATTTAATTTTGAAAAACAATTTTCATTCTGACATCATTCACCTCCTAAATTTGATCCCTACAAGAAAACTACAACAGTTACATATTTATGACATGATACAACTTAAAAAAAAAAATCAAACATTACAAATACCAGAGAAGTACGGGAAATTATATAACCAATATCCAAGTGCCTATCCACTCACATGTTAACATTTTGTTATTCAATTAGAGTGTTTTTTTTCTTAATGGCAAGTGTTTGCACACATGTGCGTGCACACACACAAAATTGGGGGCATTGCACCATTCCTTAGAACCCTGTCCTAATCCCATTCTATTCTTTCTTCAGAATTGGCATACTGAAGTTGTATTTATCTTTCCAAAACAGCATATCTGATTATTTATTTCACATAAACTCAATTATACTTACCTACCAATCTGCAACTAGTGTTTGCCACTCAATATTATATTTTGTGATTTACCTATATTAACATAAGTAGATGTAACTATCTCATTTTATCTGATGAATAATGTTCCATTATATAAGAATACGATTTATTTATCTTCTCTACTACTGCTAGAATCTTAGTTTGCTTTCAGTACTTTGCTACTATAAATAATGCTAAAATGAGTAGCCGTACATGTATTTTCTGCACACGACATTGTTTCTCTAAGGCAGCAACTTTCCTTTTTTTTTTTTTTTTTTTTTACTATGATTCACTGATGGTAAAAAATAACAGTAAAACTAAGTGTATTGATATATACATCCAAATACAAATACACACTAATACACAAATATGAAACAAAAAGTGACCTGAGTACTACATTTGATATCCCAAAACAAAAAGCAAACAAAAATAAAAACAACAAAAAAGTGCTAACAGTAACCATGCAACTGATTCCACAACACACTAATGACTCACCATAACTCTGTGCTAGAGTTTATTTCTAGTTCTCTCTTGGAAGTTCTAGATTTATTCAAGAACATCTCGTGTTAGAGTCCCAATCTTAGGTAGGACCCTGGGCCTTGCTTTTATCCCCTGCACTCTGCAAACCCATGAAAACCCAAGTTCAAGAACACCGGGTTCAGGAAATACTCTTAAGTCTTACCTCTTAGAGTTTCTGCTTTACTTTGATTATTGTCCTCTGAGCATTCTCTAATTATTTTCTTCCTAGAACACTATTGTATCTAAAATATGTACTGCGCATTTTATACAAGTTTCTTAACTGCTTGCAAAAGGATCCTGTCTGCCATACTGCTGGAAATAAGTTTCCTTCATTATAATTTCCTTTCAAATGAATCATTCATAAGTATTCTTTTCAGTTTCCAAACATATGGAGTTTTCAAATTAAGTTTTTGTTGATTTATAAAGATATTACACTGTTATCAGAAAGTAGGGTCTGTATGATATCAGTTATTTGGTATTTGCTGAGATTACTTTTGTGGACTATCATGCAGTAAATTCATGAAATGATTTGGTATGCATTTTAAAAGAATATATATCACTCTGTTGAATAGAGTGCTATGTCTATTCTGTTGCTCAAATCTTCTCCATCTTATTAATTTTTTTTTTTTTTTTTGCCTAATAACTTCTGAGGGTATAATTTTTAAGTACCTCTATGATTATAGAGAACATAAAGGTTGTATCATAAGCTTCTCAATTATTAAACATAACTAATTCCACTAAGCTTCATATCCCTATCATTATGATACCCAAAAATGAAGCCTTCTGAATCTATTTATCTTCCTTGAAGCCTTACCTTCATATTGCTGTTACTGCTCCCCTGACCTACAATCATCACCCCCTTCTCCCCCTATCTTTTTTATTTTATTTTTTTATGTTTATTCATCTTTGAAAGACAGAGAGAGACAGAGCACAAGCGGGGGTGGGGCAGCGAGAGAGGGAGGGGGACAGAGAATCTGAAGCAGGCTCCAGGCTCTGAGCTGTCAGCACAGAGCCCGACGCGAGGCTCAAACTCACAAACCGCGAGATCATGACCTGAGCCGAAGTCGGATGCCCAACTGACTGAGCCACCCAGGTGCCCCTCCCCCAATCCTTTTATGACAGCTTCACCTCTTTACAGTTTGTTCCCTCTCCCACTTGTTTTAAAGGACATTTGGCTCTTCCCTGAGAACACTTTTCCACAGCTTATCTCGGTATTATTAGTATCTTCCAGGCTCCTTAATACTGTTTCTCAATATAGCAGTCCTCTAATCTCCCATGCAGCTCTCTGTTGCTGTTTAATAGCCCGTCTACTGAAGTCTTTGGAATCTGGCTCAGACTTGGGTTCTTCACCCTAAGCCCTCCCACAAACCTACACGAACAGGCTAGAGTGGTGCATGGCCTCATAGTTCCTTGCCATTTTAGATGCCAAGGCCACACTACGCTCCTTGTCATCACCTGAAGTGTTCCATCTCGTAAATTTTCAACTCCACTATTATACTGACTATAAGCTTTTATCCTTCTAGCTCTCTTATTCCCTTACACCCATGCATAGATGTGTTTAGAATTTTCTGTCAACACTTTATTCCATCTACTTTTTATTTATGTCATTCTTACTACATTTACTTCTCAAAGGAAAAAAACAAACAAACCTATTTGCTGTCACCTTCTTTTAGGTAATTGTTGACATGAAAGCTGTCAATTCCAAAGAGAGTTAGAGCTTAGCATTTCCAAGAGTAGAGAATCAACTAGGTAGAGCACAAGAATTTTTTAACTATTACATTTATCACATATATACCTATGTGCAAAGTTATAATGTGCATAAATACACATTTTTACAAACTTCTATAAAAACCACATTTCTGACCTGCCACTTGCCCCTTACCAGACAAAATCACTTTCTCCTCTTCTAGTTAATTTTTTTTTTTTAATTTAACTATTCTATTTCCCTAAATAACACATTTCTCTTAATAACTGCTGCCTCTTGATTTTTCAGCTCAGGCATAATTAATTGACTTCCTACTGTGGAAAATGAGCATTTAATATCCTCCCCTTTTCTCAGTGTTCTTGTATCTTTCTAAATTTTTACTTATTTTTAATTTTTATTTTCTTATTCTCAAGTAAGTTAGCATATAGTGTGGTCTCGGCTTCAGGAGTAGAACCCCATGATTGATCTCTTACATATGATACTCAGTGCTCATCCCAAAAAGTACCTTTCTTAATGCCCATTTAACCTACCTTTTAACCTACTCCCCCAACCCCCATCAACCCTCAGTTTGTTCTCTGTATTTAAGAGTCTCTTATGGTTTGCCTCCCTCTCTGTTTTTATCTTATTTTTCCTTCCTTTCCCCTATGTTATTCTGTCAACTTTCTCAATTTCCACATATGAGTGAAATCATATGATATCTGTTTTAGAAAATTAAGACCTTAACTCACTCAGTCCCTTCATTTTCTTCTCATCTGTCAAACTTCTCATTCCTGACTGTCCAAACACCATTACATGTTTTTTTCTTTGACTCATTCATGTTCTTCTTCTGCCATACCTCACTGTAAAACAAATACTCTGGATCAAAGCTAACCTTTCTTGAGGTTGTGCCTGTCCCTGAGCAGTCAAGCAATGCTTAAGTACAATCACACATACATGGACATTAGCACAAACACAAAGCATTTCATTTTTGTGTTTGTCCCTGGTCAAGTTCCTCTCTTATTCCCCTCAGTGACTTTTCTAAACTTATGCCTGACTTAAATCATTGTTCAACCACTTTCCTGTCTCACTCAATGCCCCTTCCCAAACAGACAACTGCACCTCCTAATTTACCAAGAAAACTGAGATTACCAAAGTCTCCTTCTACCTTCTGTTTCCACACCTGAAAATATCCATACTTATTCTCACCTAGTTTCCTTCAAACTTATGAGTTATCCTTGATGGGATGCCTGGGTGGCTCAGTTGGTTAAGCGTCCGACTTTGGCTCAGGTCATGATCTCGCGGTTTGGGAATTTGAGCCCCAGCATTGGGCTCTGTGCTGACAGCTGAGAGCCTGGAGCCTGCTTCAGATTCTGTGTCTCCCTCCCTCTCTCCCTTTCCCTGCTCACATTCTGTCTCTCTCAAAAATAAATAAAGCACTAAAAAAAAAAAAAAGTTATCCTTATTTTAACTCTTAGAGAAAATTGCTCCATCTTCTGTCTCCAATATCTGCAACATGTCCTATAATAGCCCTTTAGTCTCTATACACATCTTTTATCTTAAATATAAAACCCTCCATTTATCCCAAATTCCCTTCTAGGAATTACAGTTGACCCTGGAATGCTGATCCCCAGGCAGCTAAAAATCCACATATAACTTATGGTTCCCCCCAAACTTAACTACTGGATTTTATGTGATTGAAAAGTTAGAAAGTCGCCAAATGGAGAAAAACAAAGTGAAGATGGAGGAAATTTGTAGGAAAAGGTGGAACAGCAGGGCTCTTGTCTGCTCTTGGCATTCTCCATCCTACTACCTGTGGGGAGCTCAGTTGACTGAGGTCTTGAATGGAGAGGTGAAAGAAACAGGCTCTGGGGAGGGATTTTCACTTAAGTAACCAAAAACCACATAATAACCCACCCAATACCTTACCTCCCACCAAGGGGTGTGGGAGAACACCAGGGAGGGCCCAGGGAGGGGACAGTATCAGACAGAGAAGCCTGGGTCTCAGGGGGTGGGGCACTGTCCAGGGTGCTGAACGTTTTCTGAGGAGGGGATCTAATATTGCTGGGGAACTGGCAGCTCACCCCTTCACAGCCATTTTCCACAAGCAGAAACTGCAGTATAATCACATGTAGGGGATTGGGTGAAGCAAGTGACCTAGAAAGAAGGGTACTGGTGTTTTGCCTTCCCTAGCTCTCTACCTTCCTGCATGGAAGGAGGTGGTGTGGACCACCTTGCTTCCTAGGTAGAGAAGCAAGAAATGAGTATCATTCTATGATCTAGATTGGCTAAGTGCAGGTGGGGAGAAGGGGACATGTGGTGGTTCATGTTCTACTACTGTATTCTATTTAAAACAACAACAACAACAACAACAACAACAAACCTATATAAAACTACACCTGTGCAGTTCAAACCCATGATGTTCAAGGGTCAACTGTATTCAATATGTTCCTGTTATGACCTGAATGTTTGTATCCCCTCAAAATTCATATGTTGAAATCTAACTCCCAAAGGGGATGGTATTAGTTGATGGGACCTTTGGGAGGTGATTAGGTTTCTGAGAGTGGTACTCTCATGAATGGGATTAGTGCCTTATAAAAGATCTCCAAGGAACTCTCTAGTCCTTTCCACTGTGCAAGTAAAAAATGAAAAGTCTATGACCTGGAAAACTTGCTGGCACCCTGAACTTTGACTTACAGCCTCCTATGAGCAATATATTTCTGTTTATAAGCTACTGGGCCTGTGGTATTTTGTTATAGTAGCTCATGAAGACTGAGACAGTTCCTTACCTTATTTATGCAAATTTCCTGAAACAGGAGACTATACATACAAGCTCTCCATTTTTTTATCCATCGCAATTCAGGCCTGAATCTACATAGTTTGCTTCATGACGACCTACCACTCTACTTAAACTGATCTTCCTACAGTCAAAGAAGCATTCTACCTGGTAAATTCAATGAACAATTTTCCAACAAATTCTTACAAATCCTAATGGTTACATCTGACAATTTTCCCTCAACTTTGAAAATCTTTACTCTTTTGGTGTATCTGTTGCTGCCCACTCCCTCTTCTACTCCCTCTTCTAGGATTGTACCTTCTTGGTCACTTTTTCCTTAGCTCATGCCTAGATATTTTACTTTACCTGTTGATATTTTATTCCACTAAGAGTTTGTTATTGTTCCAATGTTTGCCTATATAAAATCATGTAGGCGAAAAATACAAATGTGGAGCAAAAAAGAGAGGTTGTTTCCATAAAACAAAGTTGTACTTTTGGAAACACTTGATTTAAATGGATTATTTTTAAAGAGTAGTTTTCAAATTAGGTACTGGCATCAAGACTGTACAAGACTGAGAAAAAAATCTAAAATAATGAGAAAAGGTACCTGCTTCTCAAAGGGGGTGCCATGGCCATTTTGAGCCAGACAATTCTTCACTGTCCAGGACTACCTTACACATCCCAGGATGTTTACAAACCATAAATCATACATACTAAAGATCATACTGTTACCCAACCACAAGCACATAGGGGCAAATTAAAAAAAAAAAAAAAAAAAAAAAAGGCCACAGATTTCCAGGAGGGCAGTATTAACCCTAGTTGAGAACTAATGATAAAGTGATTCTGGACTCAAATTTCTTTCTCATTTTTGCTGCTTGCTTATCTTGGAAGAAACAAACTATACAAAGTAGGAAATGCATTTCAGATATAATTTGCACTTAAAAGACTATGTGAAACAATAATTAGCAGACTCATAGGCAAAGACAAGGTCATGAATGTATATCAATAGATTAGCATTTTAGGTTAAATAAACATTAAAGATATTTAGGTGTGTTTTTATTTCTTGCTACTATGAGCAAACGCTCAATTACTGAAGTATCCTATCCTGGACTTTTTAAAGGTGTATTTTCTGAGAACTATCATAATTGAGACATTTATTCCATGACAAAAGCTTAGTGTTCTGGTAGCTTTTAAGTATTTAGAAGTTGCCAACTTCAAAAGTATTCATATAAAAACTCATCATAGAAATAAACAATTCTTCTAATTTTCTTGAGGAAACTTTGCCATGAAAAACCAACATCCATGTTATTTAGTAACAGATTCATCCTTAACTTGAAACTTTTTAAAACTATATAGTCATTACTGAAACATACGGACACAATAAAATCTTTTTCAGTCGAGTATTAAATTGTTTTGTACATCCTGGGCACCTCGGTGGCTCAGTTGGTTAAGCGTCCAGCTCTTAGTTTCAGCTCAAGTCATGATCTCATGGTTTTGTGAGTTAGAGCCCCATGTTGGGCTTTGGGCTGGCAGCATGGAGCCTGCTTGGGATTCTCTCCCCAATTCCCATCTCTCTGCCCCTCCCCCCACTCACGCTTTTTCTGTCTCAAAATAAGTAAAATTTAAAAACTGTACAGCCTAAACCATTAGTCTCACAACAATAGAGAGACAATACTCCTTTGTAACTAAATGATGAATATGCATATTTTAAGGTATTAAAAACATTTCAGAGTTCTGTGGACTGTTCTCTTACATCTACAATCAATACAAAGATTCTGGCCTACAAATAACAGATAATTTTTAAAATGTAATTTCTATCAGAAAGGCATGTAAATTGAGAAGACCTTCATCTTTAACAGGTATAAGATGTAAATGTAACACAGAAGGGAAGTATTACTAAAGTTTTCCAAAAGAGATAAATGAAAAACTATTTAATAACTTAATCACTAAGAATCATAGATCAAAATAATAACTATAGGAACTAAACTTAGAAAGACTGTCAAACCTATTTGCTTACTTGGCTTCTCTAAAAAAATTCTAGTTACTACAGATACTTCCATCATTGTGTAAAATAAAAAAGCAATAAGGAGACTAGATCAACGTTATATTTCCAAAACATTATTTTGATTATTTTCCTATAAGTCTTAAGCTAAAAGTAGTTCAAGCAGATAAAGTGGCATTAGTAGAGAGATTGGGAAATTCATTCTAGATTTTTAAGTACATAATACAGCATATAGGTATATGCTATATACATATATGTGTATATATATATATATATATAGAGAGAGAGAGAGAGAGAGAGAGAGAGAGAGAGAGGGGTGGGGGGGAGAGGAGGAGGGAGAGTGAGAGAGAGAGAGAGAGAGGAGAGGGAAGGAGAGAGAGAGCATGGATGAGCACATTCCTAAGTCTTGAATCAAGACATAAAATATGGAAATATGGAGGGGGCGCCTGGGTGGCTCAGTTGGTTAAGCGTCTGACTCTTGATTTCGGCTCAGGTGATGATCCCGTGGTCCTGGGACTGAGCCCTGCAATAGGCTCCACTCTGAGTATGGAACCTGCTTGGGGTTCTCTCTCTCTCCCTCTGCCCTTCTCTGCCTCATGAGCTTTCTCTCTCAAATAAAAACTTTTTTTAATTTAAAAATAAAAATGAAATACAGAAATTAGCAAAGATTTAAAGAAAGGAAACAAAGCAGAAATAAATATAAACAAGCCTAGAACACAGAAAAGATTTCACTGCACTTATTTCTTGCATGCAAGTATATTCTTCAGGAGTTTTTATTTATGTGAAGGATATGTGTACTTATGTATCCACATTTGCTAACTGAGCAAGATTCCCTTGAGCCACATCTCAGCCTTCCCTTGGAGGCATGTGACTTGGTTCTCCCAGCATACTTTCATTATGAGCCCTCTTAATGGAGATTTATGCCGAGGGTTCTTTTATCACATGTTCTTGCATGGAAAAATTTTTTTAATCACCTTTATTTATTTTTTTAATAAGACTGTACATCTGAAGCTCATGTAACATTGTGCATCAAATATAACTATACTTCTAAATTAATAAATAAATAGATGGATACATTTTGTATGGATCATTAACCCTAATCCAGGCTCACTTGCATGGTCTCCAAACAAGTGAGAAAACAGCAAATGCTGGGGTGCCTAGGTGGCTCAGTCGATTGTCAGACTTTGGCTCAGGTCATGATCTCCCTGCTTGTGAGTTCAAGCCCCACATCGGTTTCTGTGCTCACAGCTCGCAGCCTGGAGCCTGCTTCAGATTCTGTGTCTCCCTCTCTCTCTGCCCCTCCCCTGCTCACACTGTGTCTCTCTCAAAAATAAACATTAAAAAAAATTTTTTTAAAGAAAAAAAAATAGCAAATGCTACTGTTATAGCTGTTATCAAACCTTTAAGAATTGTTACATTTAACTAAAGAAATGGTATTTAAGGTACATAATTATAAATTTAGACTATATAACTGCACGTTAAAGTTTACTTTTCTATCCCATTTCATTAGTCATAATAGACATTTATGATTGTTTAAATCAAGTTTTTGCTGGTGAGCAGAAATTCTGGGACTAGTATTATCCTCATAAAGAAAATAATTTTCATTGCTTTCCCCTCTTCACCCAGTATCTAGAAGAACAAAGAGTAAAAGAATAAGTATACATGTACTTTCTGGGGGGGAATATACTTTCTGCATGCTCCTAAATCTACTACTCCACTTGTACTTGATATCTTTGCTAGTCAACAGATACATAGCCACCTGTCACTCAGTCTACAGCAGGGAAGAAAGTAACTATTTAGGGGAATTTCTGAATCATCTGCAAATCTGGCCTGAATAACAGGGCTAAAGAACTAAGCTGAAATCAGGGCCCTGAAATCAGGATGCTAAATCACATTGCCCAAGGAGGCAATGATTCACTCTTCACAATGTTATTTTTTAATGTACTTACGATAGCCACATTTTTTACAGCCTGCCCGGACACTGTCCTTGTTGCAACCTGAAATATAATTGGATAACATTTTAGCAGACATATAAAAGGTAGAAACATAAGAATTCCATCCCATGAAAAAGCTAAGAAACCACTTGTTGTAGAATTTCTTTAAAAAAAAGAAAAAATTGTTCTTGACCCAGCTTAGTAACACTATTCAATTGTCATCATTATTAGGCATCACTGGAAAATCCAATTTACTCAAATTACTTTCTTTGACAGTATTTTAAAAATAACTCCAGAATATATTTTTCTCTAATTTAACAGAAATGCAGTGTTATAGTCAAGAGCTTAAACATTCCAAGAATTCTCTAACACTGAGCAAGAAATTCCTGAGTATTTCAGCCTGTCCCTCAAATGTAAAATAATTAACTACAAATGTGTATACATATACATATTCCCTATATACTATCATATGTGCTAATATTTTTATTATACATTCTATTACTTATATTAGTTACTATATATAGTATATTTATATATATGTATATACATATATATATTTATACATACACACACACATACATATATGAATATTTGGGATAACAAATGTTTTTCTGCTCTCCCTTAGAAGAAAAACAAACTGGCTTTATTAAAGGAATTGGTAAAAATCCAGAAAAATACTTTAATTGATAGGTATTATAAGAAACATCCAAATGCACCACTCAAATTCTGACAAGAGAAAACTATCAGTCACATATTCAGTCTGATCAGTTTTTACAAATATTTAGAGTATTTCTGTATAATTAGTGGTACACACAAGAAATGTTGAAGATCTAAATAAGAGAGAAGACATAAATTAAAATTGATTTTTTATAATAAAATATACATAAAATTTATCACCTTAAACATTTCCGAGTATATAATTCAGTGGCATTAAGTACATTCATAATGTTGTACAACATCCTAAACACTAACTTTTTTCCTCTATAAATTTACCTACTCTAGGAATCTCATGTAAGTGGAATGATACAGTATTTGTCCTTTTGTGTCTGACTTATTTTACTTAGTATAATGTTTTCAAGACCATCCATATTGTAACACATATCAGAATGCCATTCCTTTTTATGGGTGAAATATATAAATGGAGAGAGAGAGGGGGGGAGAGAGAGAGAGTTGAAACTACTTTTAATCCCCAATAAGGGCTTCCATCAGCCAGAGGGCAAGGAAAGAATTGCTCTATTATCTTAATGAAAGGCATCTAACTCCTAAATCTTTCATATGGAGATAGAATCCAAATTTACACAGTGCAAATATAAAACAGTGCTAATTATAAAAGAAAGCTCATTTTTGAACCATGTCTTTACTGTTATGAAGTCAAAACATCAGCCATTTTTTCCTAATCCCAATCGTTAAAATATACATTATCGAGTTATTCTAGTAAAATACACTCAGGTCTGCTACAATGCTTCTTTTAAAAACATAAACTTGTTCCAATGCAAGTGATGTAAGACAGCACAATTTGAGCATAATGTGACTTTTGTCCAAGAAAAACACTATGTGAATGCACAAACTGGTACCCCATTGCTCTGAGACTCATAGTAATATACAAAACACACACAAGGACATAACCCAAACCATTTCTAGTGACCTCAGTTCAGTATGGGTGCTGTGAGCAGTGCCCATCCACATCTGGTAAAATAACTTTGATCCAATCATGTCATTCTCTTCCTACCATTCCTTCAGAACAATTTACAAGCTCTGATTCTTACGAACTGCATTTTCACAGCAAACTTCAGGTCTTTTAGCAGGCATAGTACCCTCTTAATTGTAGTATTTATGTGCCTTTTAACCAATTAACATGTGCAAAACTGTGCTGTTTTTATTAGGTTTCTATCATTTTTTATGCATCACTGATGAAGTTCTTGAGTGTTGTGCCCCAATCTCATTTTTTCTCATAAACCTTGTGGATTTTACTGCATAGAGTGGGAACACATCTGCTGCACTGCAGCAGAACTGTGGAATAAGACTGGATTAATAATAAAATCTGAGGCTCTTTCATTATGAAATAATTGCCTGTTGGAAAAAAAGCCCAGAGTATCCAGGTCAATGTTAAGTCTGTTTCCATAGAAACCAAAGACACTGAATAGACAGGACAAAAGTGTTCTAAATGCACCATTACCATTCCCACAACAAACTAAAAATGTTGTAATGGACAGATCTGAAATGATCTCATCTCAGTACTTATGAGAGATTAGCTTATTTATGACTAACTCTATGTCATATTTTTAGAATGAACAAAATATGAAACTTTTCAGAGAAGGTCATCTTCTTTAACAAAGTTTTAACTTTTACATGAAAGGAAAATGCCAGAATTCTAAATAAAGTAACTCCATATCAACTATGTTCTCACCAGTTTTTGGTTAAATGAAAGTTTCAAGCTTCATTTGTCCATAATTTTCATGACTGCTGGGCCAACTGAATGCTTTTACCTAGGACACTGAATCTGATGCCTCTGACAAAGATATCTGGGACAAGTAACACAATGAAGTGGGGACAGTTCATTCATTCTCCTGTCAAGATCCAGTTTCTAGAGGCAGTGATGTCACAGAGAGCAGCAGTCCTAATCAGGTCTGGGACTGTGCAGGATCTTGGCTATGGATGTCCTTGGTCTTGTCTATTTTCCAAGAATTGTTATCTAGCATTTGCTTAGATTCTGTGAGCTCCCTGGTATCTTTCCTTTCTGCTTCAATTAACTAGTCAGTTTCTATTGTTTGGAATAAGAACTCTGCTGATACAATGGTGCTCCAGTTGGGATTCAAAGTGAATAGGAAGGCCATACTGAAAGGCCCTTATTACTTCAATCAGAAGTTATCCATTTCCCCATCTTAGGTTCTCATGCTGTTTTTTGTTCCATTCCTCTTTAAGGTTTGCTAATGCTGTTCAGAGCAACAGAGCCTGGCTCCCTCAAAATGTTCCTATGTAATCATAACCTACAGTCCCAAGACCACCAATAAAGTCTTGTAAAATTGCCCATATTAAAAAAAAAAAAATTGGCAAAGACCAACAAAAACAAACTCAAAAGACACATAAAAATAGAGGAAGAAATATTTGCAACTCATAGCACCAAAAAAGGGAAATTATCCTTACCATATAAAACCCAGAAAATCATTATGAACAAGACCAATAGCCAACAGGAAAAAAAATCAGCCAAGGAGCTGAACAGAATGCTCAAAGAAACAGAAACAAGTTGGAAACATGGAGATCCTTAGCCTTATTCATAATTCGTGGAATGTACATTAAAATCTATACTGAGATTCTATTTTCACTTATCAGAATAGCAAAGATTGAAAGGGTTGAAGAGAGTTTGGGGGAGACATACTCTAATACAGTACTGGATAGTGATGTAACTCAATACCACCTCTATGGAAAGCAAGCTGACAAAATCTATCAGAACTATGAATGTACGTACTACTTTGACCTAGCACTTCCACACTGGGAGATTAATCTTCTCAATTTACTTGCACAAATACATACTGACTTATGCACAAAGCTATTCACCACAGCATCATTTGTAACAGTAAAAGAGTAGAAATAATTTAGACATAAATAAATTATGGTTGGTGTTTACTTAATGATATCTGATGGTCTCTAAGATATAAAGAAAAAAGCAAGGTACAGAACAGTGCTCATGGTATGTTGTCATTTGTATGAAAGGAGATTAGATAAAATACCAAATTATGTATAGATTTTATTAACAGATGGATGGAGATATACAAAAAAATCTCTCTGTAAGGATATATATTAGTTACCTGAGAAATGGGGAACTGCCTCCAGGGGTAAAAAAGGGTGAGAAATATGGTCACTATCCACCTTTTGGTACTTTTAAAATCTGAAGCATGTGAGGGTCCCTGGGTGGCTCAGTCAGTTAAGCATCTCACTTCTGCTCAGGTCATGATCTCAAGGTTCATGAGTCTGAGCCCCACATCAGGCTCTGTGCTGACAGCTCAGAGCCTGGAGCCTGCTTCAAATTCTGTGTCTCCCTCTCTGCCCCTCCCCCACTCACATAACATCTCTCTCTGTCTCAAAAATGAATAAATGTTAAAAAATGTTTTTTTTTAAATCTGAAACATGTGGATTGATTACCCTCTCAAAAACCAAACCAAAAACCTCCCTCAAACAAACCCAACACTAAGAAGAGGTGCTGTTGTGCAAGTATTCGTTGACAAAGGCAGACTGTACCTATAAATTCTTCAGGAAAGCTACATTACAGATTTACAATAAAATTTTATTAACTGATGGTTTTAGGAACAAATTTAAGAGGTATTTATTTCCTTATTTGTTAAATACTAGCAAGGGATTACTATGGATCTAGAAAATTATCAAACAACTTGGGTGGCAAGGAAGGGCATGGGTAACCAGTTGGCCTTTTACCTCCCAGTAACTTAAAGGAGTAGAGAATGCCAATTTCTTTAGATTCCAGAACATGCCAGACAATTCTATATACAACTCACTGCTCAGCATGGTGCGGATTCCCTAGATGTCCTCAACAAATGCTTGCTGCTTTGAGGTTAGAAACTTAAGAAAATACTTCAGCACTTGGGAATCAGTAACTTCTGTTGCTCCCAGTTGCCAGCTACGAAACTAGATAGTGTCTGCAGTGTTACTGGCTCATCTGAGGAATCACAGGCAATGGAAGAACAGGAATAAAAGTAAGAAGGACAACTGAAATAAAAATAATGATTATTTAGGCAAGGGAAGGGAAAAATGACAGAGGCAGAGGGACCTTCCCAGGGTGATGAAAATATTTAAAATCTTGATATGGATATAAAATTCTTCAAGCTATACATTTGTAATGTGCATTTCATTTTAACATGTAAATTATACCTTAGTAAAGCAGTTAGCATAGAGGGAAAAAAAGAAACAGTCTGTGAAAAGGGAGAGGTTAGAGAAGACTAAAAACCAGGGACAAAGACCAGAGGGAGAAAATAGGAGTATGTAAGCAAAAGGGATGCTTGTGGTAGTGTCCCTAACAGTTGCCTCTGGTTATTCAGTGGCCCCCAGAGGTATGGCAAGACATCATACTGATCTAAATTTTTTTGTTGAAATTTCACATCACCTATGTTGCTAAGTTAACTTAGTCACTGGGAACTTTAACAGCAATGTTTGGAACTTAGTATTATATTTTTCTCTTACTGTGTATTTTAGATTTGGGGAAGCCTGTCAAAGTTTTATTTACATTAAAATGGTTTCTATAATCATTTAAATTTAAAAGTAAATAGCTAAAGGGACTAACTATCCCTTTAAGTGATGCAGTTAGCAATTGCAATCACTTCTGTCCATTCTTTTCATTTTTAATTACCTAGATTCAATTAGATTAGATTAGTTCCTTTTAAGCTTTAAGTTTTATATTTGGTTACTCCATTATAGTTCTATCATAATTTGGGAACTCTTAAAGATAACTTCAATTTATTCTGCTTTTAAAATTCAAATTGTAGCGAGGTTGTATATACCACATAGATACAAATACCCATATATGTCTGCTAAAATTGAATGCAAAGTAAAACTCCAAATATTTAAATTTTTCTGATGCTTTATATTAAGAATTCATAGATATAATACTTTCTTTGGGATCCTGAAATATTTTAATTCTCTGTGAATTTAAAAAATGGGTTAAAGGAGATCCTTGGATGGATCTCCTAAGCCTTAGTGGCTCAGTGAGGTAAGTGTCTGACCCTTGACTTTAGCTCAAATCATGATTCATGGCTCCCGTTGGGCTCTGCACTAACAACATGAAGCCTGCCTGGGATTCTCTCCCTCTTCTCTCTGACCCACTCGTGTGCACTCTCCCTCTCTCTCTCAAAATAAATTAAAAAAAAAAAAAAAAGAGGATCCTTGATGTAAACATTTTGAAAGAGCAGATGTCCTCATCTTTAGTTAAAAATGCCTTCAGAATCATTTGATACTCAAAAGGAGAGATGAAAGTAAATCAAATAATTGCTTATTTTAAGCTACTGACAGGGGACTGCCTGGGTGGTTCAGCTGGTCGAGCCTCTGACTCTCGGTTTCAGCTCAGGTCATGATTCCAGGGTTATGGGATCAAGCCCTGTGTCAGAATCCATGCCCAGCAAGGAGCCTACTTAAGATTCTTTTTCTCTCTCCCTCTGCCAAACTCTCTCTCTCTCTCTCTCTCTCTCTAAAATAAAAATAAATAAACTACTGACATGAAAGAGCTACCATTTAAGTCAATGTATAAAATGCTTTCATCCACTTGCCTCAAAATATAAATAACCCATGAAGGAAAAAAAGGTATAGGTATTATCAGTTTAAGAGACATGAACATTTGAATTAACTAATGAAACAGAATCACAATTACTGTTTAGTCTGTTAACTTTAGTACCAGATTCTGCTCAGCAACAATTCTAGTGAACAACCCTCTAAATTATTACCCAATTATTATTATTTATTATGGGCTTATCTCTGAAACGAATGTTAGAGAAGTCATAAAGATGAATAAAGTCCCTACACTAAAGGAAATACAATATACTAGCTTATCTAGGACAATACATCCACAGCTATAATACATGCTAGAATATGCCACTGTAAAAAACACAAAACTCTACTGGTAAGCAGGAAGAACTGGTAGGCAAGACTTTCATCTGAGAGACTGAGAAGGCTTCCCACAGGTACCTATGGACAGCAAAGGAGGGACAGTGATAACAAAAGCATGTAGGCAGCACGGTACACGAGAGGTTCTGGGAATAGCTGACCAAGTCAGAAGACTGTAGAATGCTTCAGAGGAAAGGTGGGAGGAAAGAGGAGCAAGAGTGATTTGGCCATGCTGAGGAGTGTGCACTTCACTCCAGCAGAGATGGGCACCTCTGGCATCACAACAGTTTAGAAGCGAGAGAAAGCTCAGTCATCAACCCCTTCACTACATACCCAAGGACAGTGAGCCTTGCAAAGGTTAGGTTGCTTGAAGAGAAACACAACATTCACAGTTGGGGACAAGAACTAAATTCTTGGCCCCTAGGAAAGACAGGATCAGATATATGGTTTCGGAAAATTATATCAGCAGCAATGGGCAGCACAGACTAGAGAGAAAAGAAACTATGTGTAGTGTAGTTTTAGAAGTGAAAAGAAACTGGATGCATTATAATTCAGAATTCTTCTCTTACTAAAATGTTATAGTAATGTGTTTTAAAAATTGGACTCACTTTGACATGCCAGATGTATTGTTAATTTGGCTACAGAAAATTCCCTACCTTGGCTATATAGATTTTACTGATTGAGAGAAAAAGAGTTTTTGTGCCAACCACATCAATAACATACACTGCCCCTTGAGCCAGGTCAACTCTCATTGGGGAATGGAGCATCATTAACATGGATGTCAGAACTAATTTCAACAACTGTGAATGGGAAAAGCAATTGTTAAAAGAAAGTAAACTTCACTGGAACCTGTATTTAAATGTCACTTTTAAAATGACAACTAAGAGTCTATGATTTCCCTAAGAAAGTTCACATTTCATTGTGTTGCCTACATAATGGTGTATGCTTACGCTTAATGCTGTGGAAAAACAGCTGAAGTAGGCGACCATAAAATAGAAGAGGCTGATACTCATTTGTGGAAAGTAGCCTCAGCACTTTATAGTCATATTTTGTAGTAATCACTAGCAAGACCACCCAAGAAATGCCATGCTGAATCCATATGAGCATTATACCTAAAAATAAAAGAGCATAACATAATACCTGTCCTTGAGCCCTATTTTTCTTTAATACACTATCTGGATCGATCATCCAAGAAATTATCTTAACATTTTCTGTATCTGTATTTTATAATGGTACTTGCATTGTGCTCTTACAGTGCTGTCATGCCTATTATCTCAATTTTTGCTAGGTTTAAACAGTTTATCCATGTCTTGCTATCCAGCTTAATGACACAATTTAAGATTATTACACTTTGGAGCATCACTATGAATTGGAAGCAAGTTAACCTGTCTATAACACTGGGTTAGGTTTAGAGCAATTTCAATAGGGACTTTTAAAAAATCACTTTTTTCCTTTCTTAAGTTGCCCATTTTCATAACTAGTTTTATGAGGACACAAGCTGTGATACTGTGTCCCCTTAAGTGTCTATACCATCTGGGTGCTCAAAACGCTTGCTCAAGTAATAAAACCAGCTTCGAAAGGTCAACTCTAGATGCAGCCGTGTGGTGCAAAGATCACCAGCGCTGACTTAAATTATCAGGATGCCCAGACAAGCTACTCGGCAGAATGGCCTTTCTCTGCTAGTTCTTTCCATGATGATATTCTCCAGGCTTCAGCCACAGAGCTTCCCTTCACATTCTACACTGCTAACATAGTCACTGACAAAGGTCTTAACACCTGCTTCATGTGTGGATGACATTCTGGCTTCTTTCCTAAGCTACAAATTCTATCTCTCACTGCATATTAGATGTTTCAATTTGTATGTCTGACTACACCTCAACACAGAGCCCAAATTGAAATTATCATCATCCCTCTAAAACCTGCTCCTTCTCAGGTGTTGCCTATATTAGTAAAGAGTCTCACCCAACTGCCTAACAGTAAAACCCAAGTAGACCTCACTTCCTGTCTTACCTACCTACCCTGAATCAGTCACTGATTCCCCGTGATTCTACCAGCAAAAATGTGTCTCCAATCTATGGGCTTCTCTCCCTTCCTGACACCACACGTGAAGTATCATCATAACTTACCAGAATTTAATTGGTGACTTTAACTCCAAACTATCATCCTTCCAATCCACTGTGCAGCCAAAATGTTCTTTCCGAAATATGAATCGGTTTAAAAATGCTGAAATGGCATCCCATAATCCTTGGGAAAATATCCAAACTATCTGTCATGGCTTCCAAGGTCCTTTAAGAGCTGGAAACCACCTTGTAAATTATCCTACATGGCAAGATGAGTAAGTGCATGGGGACTAGAAGAGTCAGACTGCTTACCTACAAGATATCCCTGAACAAGCAAGGCACTTAATTTCTTTGTCCCTCAGTATCCTCATCTATAAAATGGAAATATTAATACTTATCTCACACTGTGGACATGAATGTTAAATGAGATAAAATACAATGGCTTGACACAGTGTGTGACACATTTGATACATAGTAAATGCTATTGACACATCTGATACATCAGTAAATATTAGCTACTGTCATTAACTCTCCAGTTAATTTCTCACTTCTCTCCCATTTGTATTAGGAGTTCCATCTATTGGGAGCATCTATTATCTCCTTTTCATTTACATATCCCTCTGGCTGCAACTTCCCCTCCCATCAATCCAACCCTCCTGGAATCCTTTAAGGCTCATCCTAAATGCCACATCCTCTGTAAAGCCCTTCTGTCTCCGTAGGTGCCCTTACAACGTGCTCCTGAAGGCTCTGTATTTTCCCTGCCATGCATTTGTCCGACTTTCTGGTACTTCCTCTCCACTGCTAAATTCTAAGTTCTGTGTGAGGAGCCACTGTCCTGTTCACCACTGTATTCCCAATGCCTAGCACACTGCCAAGCACGCCCTTAATAGTCACGGTGGTGTGGATGAATGAGTGTATCTTTCCTCTCTCACACAACCCCTCTCCTCTCCAAACTGCAGTGGTAACAAAAGTGCAATATTCCTATAACAGTTATCTGTAAAATACACTTCAGGGAAGGCTGCCACCGAACAAACGCCGTCAGATAATACTGGGAAGGGCAGGTGAAAACAAAGTTAGGGGGTTCTGAACCACAGCACTTCTCAGAGCCTTTCATACCCTGAAGTGCACTGTGAACCTCCAAGTCGTGTGTGCTTGAGCGGGTGGGGTGGGGGTATAATTCTCAAAATACCTCCTACAACCAGTGTTCTTCCGAACACACCGTCGCAGAGCTGATGTAAGGAGGTGCCCTCCCCGACCAGGACTTCCAAGCAAGCGGGTAGTTGTGGACGGGGAAACCTCTAAAGCACTTCTTTCGCAGGGTGCACTGTTTTTACGTCGGTAGTCAGTGGACACAGAATCTGCGCTCTGGAAGAACCCACAGACATCGAGTAATAAATCTTCTTTTCCAAATGCACGAAATGAGGCCCAGAGTGGGAGAGCGACTGGTCCACGGCCACACAGGAACTCCATACAATAGGAAGGGAGAGGAGAACCCCGGACGCCAATTTGGTCCCCGGGACTTCCACTACAAACAGTGCCTCTTGGATCCTGGGGTCCGTCAAGTGCTTGCACCTCAATTCTATTTTCGAGCTATCCCAAAGTTAGGTCAGTTTTTCTCGGCTACCTCCTAGGCCTACAGTTGCTGCCCCTCCTCCCCCACCTCCCCCCACCACACACTTTCCCTGCAAGCCTTCCAGCACAGCCGGAGCCTGGCTGGGGCGGGGGGGGGAGATAGTTTCTGTCTTCCTTCTTCCCTTCAGAGATTATCTCTGGAGTGTAAACTTTTTCGTGTAGAACAAACGAACCTGTTAATTTTAACGCCTCCGCCTAAATCCCCATGGGCGCTACTCCCTACCCCCAGCGCACCCCAACCTACCCTACCCGCTCCTTTCCTCGGCTAGACCCAGGGGCCCTGCCGTCCGTCTTCACCTGGGACTGCCATTGCGCTGGTAAGAGGGGTCGCAGGAGCCGTAGGCTTTCGAGAGTACGCTCGCCTCCCGCCTGCAGCGAGGACCACAAACGGCGAGGGCGGCCTCTTCCTCCGACCGGCGCCGCCGTACTTCCCTGCCAGTCGGGGAAGGCCTCTGGCGATAGCGGAACCAAGTAACGATGATGCAGTTTCCGGGGGAGTCATATTACAGAACACACATGGTCCGAACCATTGCTGCCAGCCCCGGGGGTGGAGATAAATGAAACCTGCACATACATGTACTGAAGTAAACAACACCAACATTTATATATCCTTTTGTAAAAGTGTAACACAAATTGAGTTAACCTGCAGGTGCTTAATAATCTTTTTTCGTTTCCTGGAGGCCATTGGAACCCCCCTTCTTAGGATTAGCGGTGCTCAGGCCCAGGAGCAACATGGCGGCGTCCGTGAGGGACTAGTTTTGGGAAAAGGTAGTGCTTGGTGCCGCTCATTTTGGGACATTGACAAACTGGAGCTTTCTGCGACCACCCGATTGAAGGAAGCGTGCCACTGATAGGTGGACTGCTTTAGTGATCGGCTCTCCGTTCTCACTCCCAATTAGGAGCGGAGTCCTGAGCACTGAGCAGCATGAGCAATATCTACATCCAGGAGCCTCCCACGAATGGGAAGGTGAGAGCCTCATCTACGGTACCTGGGCTCCCCAAAGTGATACCTCACCCATTAAGGGAGTTTTGGGGCGTTAGGGTTGGAAAAATCACAAAATGTCTTATCCGTTACTCTTGCCTCTGGACAGGATTGCACCGAAAACCACCTACTGACACCTCTCGGCAAATACTTTGAGAAAAGTCCTCAAATGGAGATTTCTCCAGTGTCTGGCCACATTTCTTGCTTCAGCCTAACACATTCTAGGGCGTTTTCTAGGGCCTTTGGTAGAAACCTAGGTATATTTAAAATTGTGATTTTTGTTTTTCTTAACTTGTAAATCGCTCTTTCTCCATTCATTCTACAATCATGTATTGAATGCCTAGTAGTCACCAGGCACTGTACTAGGTGCTGGGGACACAAAGATGGATGGGAAAGGTCTAGCTGTTGCCCTAGAAGAGCTTATGGTTTTGTTTGGGAGGTAAGCAGGTAAAGAAAAACCTTCTGATAAGTCCAATAGGCATGCTTATGGAGAGAGGAAGTCTAGTGCTACGGTAAGTACTAAAAAATGAGCCACTGAGGAAGGAGAGAAAAGCTTCGTGGAGGAGGTATCTTTTGAGCTGGTCTTAAAACATGAAAGTAGAGAATGAGAAATGTTTCCACATTAGAATGGGAGAATGATTTCCTGATTGATTTAATGGTCAAGGTATGGCAGTTCCCATCAAAGACTTTTATATGCAGTATGAGGCAGAGGAGTCAATAATGGAATAAGTATCACTGGGATTCTTAAACTGTGAGCTAGTCTCACCACATATGAAATGCGATGGACCAACATAGCGGAGAAAACAGTGGGACTGAAAGTACTTAGTTGAGGAGCGTGTGTATTGCTCAGTCGGTTAAGCCTTTGACTGGGCTCAGGTCATGATCTCACAGTACTTGAGTTGAGCCCAATGTCAGGCTCCGTGCTGACAATTCAGAGCCTGGAGCCTGCTTCAGATTCTGTCTGTCTCTCTCTGCTCCTATCCCGCTTGTGCTCGCTCTCTGTCTCAAAAATAAATAAACATTTTTTTTTTTTAACTTTAAAGCACATAGTTGAATTAGGATAAACTAAATTTACATCAGATACGATTCTGTTGCATGACTATATCACAATTTATGCAATCTTTTGTTGATCAACATTTTGTAATTTAATAAGGCAATATGAAAACAAAAACAATAATGCTCTAATTGATATCCCCACCAAGAATTTTAGTGGGTGTTTTGAGATGGGACATTCTTTTAATTCTTTGCTGTGTGAACTTCTCCTTACTCATCTGTATCTCACATCATTGTGAAAACTCAGAATACCTACCTCGTCATATTTCCAGATGTTTTTTGAGGGTGATATCACCCTCAGTTAATAAACACTAGTAGAGAATAAAAATATTGCCCATCCTGCTAGTCTGGGCCTTCACACTTATTATTCCTTTCTTTAGTACACTCTGGCCTGCTCAAATGTCACCTTGGCAGAGAGGACTTTTCTGTTTACTCTATAAAATCACAAACTCCATTCATGTCCTGCATTCCAACATTCCCTGCCCTTTCCCTCTTCAGTTTTTTCTGTGTACTTACTAGTTATTGTTTATTGTGTCCTCTGCCTCCCATTCTCCTCCCCATAGAATGCAAGCACTATGATGGCAGGGACTGACATCTAGAATGGTGCTTGACACATGGTAGGAGGAGTTCAAATATGTACTGACTGATTCAATGAATGGATTGATTAATATTTTATTTCTCTTAAGTTAAAGTATTAAGCATCAGTGACTTTGAGGTTATATTGCTGCTGATCAAGGGAAGATTTAGTTGTTTTACTCTGGAAGGAAGATTTGACATGGTCATAAAGAGGAAAACCTTTAACAAAGATACATGCCTGAACAGGAGATCTTTCATTCAACAAATATTTATCTAGCAACTAGCACATGCCAACCTCTATGCTAGGTTTTAGGAATACAAGGGAAAGGAAAACCAGCATTGTCTCTAATATGGAGTCAGTTGAGTGAAATGTACATTCACCAAATAATCATGTAAATAAGTACATGCAAACTGATAAATACTGTCCTTCTGAGAGCACTTGGGTGGCTCAGTTGATTGTCTGACTCTTGGTTTTGGCTCAGGTCATGATATCACAGTTGTGAGACTGAGCCCCTTGTCAGTCTCCGTACTGAGTGTGAAGCTTGCTTGGAATTCTCTCTTACTTTCTTTCTCTCAAACTAAACTAAAAAAACAAAAAAAAAAAAACAAAAAAAAAAAAACAAACTATCCTTCTGAAACAGAATTGGGCTTACAGAGAACATCAGGCATAGCCAAAATTTCCTTCAAACACAGTTGGGGATTTTTTTTTTTTTAAGATAAGGCCAGTTGAGGACATTGAAGCTTCAAAGTTCTGTACCATAGAGAGCACATGGCAAGAATTTGGGCCTGGAAGGAATTTAAACAGATACAACAATATGTTTTCTCAGTGAATGTTTGTTTAGTGCCTATGCTGTCTAATGCTACATTAGGTACTAAAAGGATTAAGAGATATTCAGAATAAATGGGACAAAGTTCCTCCCTTCAAAGAGCATAGTATCAACCTGGGAAGTAATTGACTTATCATATCAGTGGTTGTTTATAAGTTGTGCTGTGTTTTGTTGTAATTCTGGCCTCTGAAGATGACACACAGAAATGTACCACTTGATAGAATTGTCTTTATACACTCAAGATGAAATTTCTATGTATTATGATCACTTAATTTAAATTGCATATTAATATTCTCTTTTTTTGAGAGAGAGAGAGAAAGAGAGAGAGAGCATGAGTGAGTGGGGGAGGGGCAGGGAGAGGGAGAGAGAGAATCCTAATCCCCCACACCCAGCACAGAGCCCCACTAAGGGCTTGATCCTGTGGCACTGGGAGCTCATGATCCTGTGGCTCATGACCTGCGCCACAATGAAGTTGGACACTTAGCCGACTGAGCCACCCAGGCGCCCCAATAAAACGTTTCTTACGAATAAACATTTATTGTGGCTCCATGATCTCATGGTTCATGAGTTCGTGCCCTGCGTTGGGCTCTGTGCTGTGACAGCTCAGAGCCTGGAGTCTGCTTCTGATTCTGTGTCTCCCTCTCTTTCTGCCCCTTTCCCACTTGTGCTCTGTCTCTCTGTTTCAAAAATAAACAAATAAAAATTAAAATTTAAAAAAAGAAACATTTTATTATCAAAGTATTGCCTTATTTTGAATCTTTAAGAAAGGGAGCACCAATACTTGACAAAATAGTGATGGCCAAAAGAAATGTATGGAGGAAGGAGCCATGTGCCTTCTTTATAAATTCAGTAGCTTATCAGTGGAAAGAGTAAGAAACTCTGGTAAACAAGGTAGCCCAACTGTGTATGCATTCTTTTTACTGGGTGTAAGTTGACTATGGCCAAAAATATTATAGAAGAAGAATAATTACAACAATAGTAGCTACCATTTTTTGAACATTTACTATTTGTCAGGTAATGTTCTAAGCAGTCTATGTGTAATAAATCATTTTGTTCTCACAAGAAACCTATGAGGATATTATTTTCCCTGTTTTAGATAATAAAGTTGAGTCACAGATATGTTAGATAGCATGTCCAAAGTAAAAAACTTCCTTACCCTTTGTAAGTGCAAGGGTCAGTCAGTACTGGAATTTGAGCAGCTGACTCTAGAACCTGTAAAGGGAGGGATGGTGTGCATTAGTTTATTCTTTAGAGTAGTGGTTTCTAAACCAGTGAGTGCACACTTCAGGGACTGTGCAAAACCATCATGAGATGCAAAGAGAAAAGCTACATTCTTCTGCTTGCATTTATCGTTTCCTTTGTGTAAATGTAATCTTTTTTAAAATATTTTTTAAATGTTTTTATTTTATTTTTGAGACAGAGAGAAACAGCATAAGTGGGGGAGGAGCAGAGAGAGAGGGAGACAGAGAATCTGAAGCAGGCTCCAGGCTCTGAGCTGTCGGCATAGAGCCCGACATAGGCCTCAAACCCACAAACCGTGAGATCATGACCTGAGCCAAAGTTGGACGCCTAACTGACTGAGCCACCCAGGCGCCCCTAAATGTAATCTTTTATATATAAAAAGGAACATATAAATTCATTTACTTAGTCACTTTTTATATGTCATGATGTAATTTTTCCTAATATCATGCTAAATGGATTACATTTCATTGTTAATATGGATTAACTAGACCAGCCCTCACAGATTTCATATTCAAAGTAATATTAATAATGTAAACATAAGCAAACCACAAGAAAATGGTAGACCTGATGCCTCAACATGGGAAGTATGTAAAAAATTAGAAATTATTATGAAAATTATTTGAAATACGGATTTCTATTTATTGTTAATGATGAACTTTGTCTTAAGTGTATATTGTGCCTTGGCATATTTATCAGTAAGAATATAAAGCCATTGTCATTTTCAAGACATTTAAAACGAAGTGAGTAGAACAGGAAGATGGATCTCTACAATTTGAAAGCAACATTATGTTAAGTGAAAGAAGCCAAATACCAAAAGCCACACATTGTATGATTCCATTTTTATGAAATATTCAATAGACAAATTCATAGATACAGAAAGTAGATTAGTGTTTGTCAGGGCCTTGAGTAGGAAGAAATAGGGAGTGACTGCTAATGGGTTACAGGGTTTCTTTTGCAGGTGAGGAAATGTTCTGGAATTAGATTGTGGTGGTGGGAAAAGTCTGGATTATACTAACAAATGCTTTAAAAGGGTGAATTGTTTGGTATGTGAATTATATGTCAGTAAAGCTGTTGTTTTTTTTTTTTTTAAGTTTCATTATACCACTGGTAAAGAAGAATAAATTAAGAAATATTTTAAAATACTGTTTTTATGTAATGCTTTGAAATGTTTATCTTCTGTGACTCTTTCAGTACTAGAGTAATACAGTACTACATGTATTTAAACGTACTTATTTGGGAACTCTGTGTTCCAATTCCTTACCTCCCTTCCCACTTCCCTTTTCCTCTTCGCTAATAGGGATGCACACTCTGAAAAAGTTGGAGATCACTGTATTAGAGTTGCAAGGAAGGGAAGACATGTCAAGGGTCCCTTTAACAGTAGCATTTTATTTCAAGTATACAAGGGGATAATAGGTAGGACAGGATATTGTCTTTTGAGATATACTGTACTTTTAAGATTGGGATGGACACCAGTTTTCATGGAAAACCAGAAGGTATTACCCACTGTTATAGATACAGTCTAGGGAGTTATTCAGCCAACTCAGTTTGCATCCCAAATATATACCTTTCAAGAAACTGAGAAACCAGCTGGGTTGGTTTGTCATGATAGAGTATTTATTTTACACATAGTTTCATGCCGTGCCAAGTTAGAAGGCCTTACCTTCATGAGCTGGTAGAAAGGAGACTTTGAACGGATTCCATGTACTGTAGATGATGATTTTAAGACATACCATTTTAGTAACATATACAACCCAGAATTAGATTAGGAATGTTTTGTTTTAAATTAGGAATTGCATGATTTTGAACGAGCAAGTAGAGTGTTGGTATATAAAAAGATAATTGTAAAATTGTCTCATAGTGTCACAATTTCATAGATTCATTGTTCTTTAGTTTCTTAATTTGCTATACCAATTTTATTGGAAGGAAAGCTGCAAGAAACTTTCTTAATTAAAGCAAGTTTAAATGACTGATTTTTAAATGAATAAGTTTTTCTGATTAATAAAGGCATATGCTGCTTTTTCTTAAATCTTAAATTATTTCTGAAATTGCTGTTTGGAAGATATAAATGTAGGGGCGCCTGGATGGCTCAGTCAGTTAAATGTCTGACTTCAGCTCAGGTCATGATCTTGTAGTTCATGACTTTGAGCCCCATGGGTTCTGGGCTGACAGCTCTGAGCCTGGAGCCTGCTTCAGATTCTGTGTTTCCCTCTCCCTGCCCCTCCCCAACTCGCATTCTGCCTCTCTCTCTCTCTCTCTCTCAAAAGTAAACAAACATTAAAAAAAAAGGAAAGATATAAATGTATAATGACTTGTACTGAATGAATATTTTTACTGAAATATAGTTAACATACAGTGTTATATTAGTTACAGGTGAACAGTATAAGGATTCAATAATTTTGTACAATTTTCACTGTCATCAAAGTAAATGTACTCTTAATCTCCTTTATCTGTCTCAACCCCGCCTCCCCTATGACAACCACCAGTTTGTTCTTAGTTTTTAAGAGTCTGCAGTTTGTCTTTTTTCTTTGTTTCTTAAATTCCACATACATGTGAAAACATGGTATTTGTCTTATTGTGTCTGACTTGTTTCACTTAGTATTATTTTAACATCTATGTCCATCCATGTTGCTGCAAATGGCAAGATTTCATTCTTTTTATGGCTGAGTAATATTCTATTGTGTATGTGTGTGTGTGTGTGTATATATGTGTGTGTGTGTATATATGTATATATGTATATATATGTGTATATATGTATATGTATATACAGTGTGTATATATATACGTATATACACACATATATGTGTGTGTATATATGTGTGTGTATATATAAACATACTATCTATATCTATATCTATATCTATATATCTGTATATTTATATATATTCCACTTCTTTATCCATTCATCTATGGACAGACACTTGCGTTGCATCCATATCTTGGCTATTGTAAATTATGCTGCTATAAACACAGGGGTGTATATATCTTTTCAAATTAGCGTTTTTATTTTCTTAGGGTAAATACCCAGTAGTGGAGTTAATTATATGGTAATTCTATTTTTAATTTTTTAAGTAACCTCTGTACTGCTTTCCACAGTGGCTGTACCAGTTTGCATTCCCATCAACAGTGCATGAGGATTCCTTTTCCTCCACATCCTTGACAACATTTGTTATTTCTTGTCTTTCTGATTCTAGCTATTATGACATGTCTAAGGTGATATCTCATTGTGGTTTTGATTTGCATTTCATTGATTATTTGCATTGGTAATGATGTTGAGCATCATTTTATGTGTCTGTTAGCCATCTATATGTCTTCTTTGGAAAAATGTTTATTCAGGTCCTCTACCCATTTTTAATCGTGTTGTTTGGGCTTTTTTTTTTTTTTTTTTTTGGTATTGAGTTGTATAAGTTCTTTATATTTTTTATATTAACCCTTTATCATATATATCATTTGCAAATATCTTCTCACATTCATTAGGTTGTCTTTTCATTTTGTTGATTGTTACCTTTGCTGTGCAGGAGCTTTTTATTTTGGTATAATCCCAGTAGTTTATTTTTGCTTTTGTTGCTCTTGCCTGAGGAGACATATCTAGGAAAATGTTGCTAATGCCCATGTCAAAGAAATTACTGTCTGCCTTTTCTTCTAGGAGTTTTATGGCTTCAAGTCTCACATTTAGGTCTTTAATCCATTTTGAATTTATTTTTATGTATGGTATAAGAAAAGTAGTCCAGTGTCATTCTTTTGCATGTAGCTGTCCAGTTTTTTCAGTACCACTTATTGAAAAGACTGTGATATCCCTGTTATAATTTTTTTAGTATAACAAGAAAAGCCCAGCAAGTTTTTAAAATTTTAACTTTAAAATTGAAATTCACTAATGGATGCTTCATTTTAAGCAGCAATTCAACTGATTATTAAACCAAAATGATAATTTAATATAATGATGTTATATTCTTTCCATAGGTTTTATTGAAAACTACAGCTGGAGATATTGACATAGAGTTGTGGTCAAAAGAAGCTCCCAAAGCTTGCAGAAATTTCATTCAGCTTTGTTTGGAAGGTAAAAGTGTATCTTTCCACAACATTGAAGTCTGTTGTTAAATAGTGGTAATGAGTGATAGGAGTGGGTATGAATGATATGGTGTTGAGCTGTTGTGTCAGGAAATGGATAGAGGAGATAAAGATTGTCTTTCAAATAAATCTTTATATCTTTAGCAGAGAAATTTATCTCACCAAATAAAACTTTGATCCTTTTTGATCTTCTTGCCTGTTCTGTACTTCTTTCTTTCATCCTCTAAATAAGAGTACTCCCTATGATTGCCCCTAGATCTCCACTGTCTTTACTCTTCATTTGTTACTTCTCTCCAAATGACTGTCAGATTTAGAATTCCAGCCATTTCCTCTTGTCTTAGCTGTAATTTACATGTCAAAATGACTAGTGGACTTTTCTACTCCAATCTTCCTCTGTCAGCTATAGCTAAACCACACTGCCTTGACTTTCACCTGCATGATTATGATTGTCTTTTACCTGGTCTTTCTATCTAATCTCTTTACCCTTTTATTTATTCATCTGGTATTTGAATCCTCAGACAGCTTAGCTTCCTAGCTTTTCAACTTGGTTCATTGCACTAAATAACTATATGGTTTCAGTTGACTATTATTTTATTTCCTGAGCAGTTCCTTCTTGTTTCCACTTTCACACATATCCACATACCTCCTTCATGTCCTCAGTCTTCTTTTTGGAATACTTTTTCTTTCCTTCCTTATTGTTTACAAGTCTACCCACTTTTTAATCTCTGTCCAAAATTCTGCTTTCTCCACGAAGCCTTCCATCCAGGATTCAGTGATGTCATTATAGATGTCTCTAGTCTGTTTTTAGACTGAGTCACAATTTGACTATTTTTCTTTCAGTAAACTTTGCAGAATTATATCCACTTGAGTGTTTTCTCCTTCAGAATATTCCCTTATAGAACTAAACATTCTAAACATTTTTGCAACTTGTTGGCTTTGACAATACTTTGCATATGGTTTCATATATCTCCTGTGATGGCAAATCATTGTCTTTCTAAGTTATACCTGATTTGTAGAGACAGACAAGGTTAATTAAGTATCAGAAAACAGCATTTTGAGTCAAAGGCAGGGTGTGAAAGATAATTCAATATAACCAGTAGAAGGGTACAGCTAGAGCTTTCCAAATAGATAATAATTACACAAATAGATAATTATCAGGGGAAGATTTAAGGTATAAAAATACCCAGAGCCTCCCCCCCCGCAAAAAGAAAAAAAGAAAAAGAGAAGGACATCTGTGAAGACCATTATTAATAATTGCTATGGCAGGCAGGAAGGAAATTGAGTCAGACAGGTAGTACAGTCAGAGAAGCCTCAAATTACTATCAACAGAGTCGAGAAACACAGTAGACACAGAAAAGTCAGACTTGTTTCTGGAAAGAAGTTTTGAAGACTCAAAAGCTCAAATTTTACAGGGGAAGACTGGAAGTACAAAAACATTAGAAAGAATGAATGATAATTAACAATCCATGACCAGGTGAATGGAAGAAACAGAAAACATCTGGATATAATATGACAATGAAGAAGAAATAAAGTTCTTAAGTTAGGTCATGATGAAACTTAATTGGAACAACAAAAATTATTCCCCTTTATAGAAGAATATGTGGAGAAAGAGAATAGAAAAATCATAAGAAAAATAACTACAGCAATTCTCTTAATTGAACAGGTGAGAGAGAGAATTATTACTGCAAATGCTAACAAGAAGCCTGAGAAGGCTAACTGAAATGAAGATACTCCCAAATAAAGTCAAGTTTTTAAAATATAATTTGGAGAACCTCATTTAATTCACTAATTCTGTTACTTAAACAAGTCATGATATGTCAAGATCTTTTAACATTCATATCAGTATTTTTTTCAAAAAGGGATGATTTCCAGAATTAAAAAAGAAATAAGTAAAAACTAGGAAGGTGGAGCCAGATATGGCTCCCAACTAAAATGCTGTTCATAGCGGAAGTTCTTAGTCTTTTTTCCCCCCAGCTTTATTGAGGTATTATAGACAAATAAAAATTGTATATATTTAGGTTGTACATGATTTTTTAAAAGGTGTACAAGTGTGTACTATACATATACACTGAAATGATTATCACAATCAAGTTAAGTAACGTATCCGTCACCTCACAGTTACGAGTGTGTGTGTGTGTGTGTGTGTGTGTGTGTGTAGTGAGAACACTTGAGATCTTTTTTCTTAGCAAACTGCAAGTATACAATACAGTATTTTTAACTATACTCACCATGTTGTACATTGAATCCCCAGAAGTTATTCGTTTTATATTTGAAAATTTATACCTTTTGACCAACATATCCCGATTTCTCCCACCTGCCAGCACCTGGCAACCACCATTTTACTCTCCAGTTCTATGAGTTTAACTTTTTTAGACTCCACATACAGAATTTGTCATTCTGGTGTCTGGGGGATGTCTTTAGTTTTTATGGAAATGAAAGATGTAGAATTACACAGTCTTACTCTTGGATTTCAGGTTTTGTGGAATAGTTAGGTGAATATTTAAAGGTGAGTGAAATTTTTAAAAAATAGGTTTAAAAAGAAGGAAAGGGAAGCTTGTTGCTTTTGATAGTTTTGTTGGTTCCTCTGAAGTATGAGAAAGGAGTAAAATTTTAGGTTGGCAAAACAAAGTGGGAAGCAGAAAGAGAAGTAGTTAAGAGAATCAAATTTTTTATGCTTTATGTGACTATTAATTTCTTTATTTCTATTTTACCTCAGATTTACTCTTAAAGATCTATTCTTGAGGTGTTTGAGTGGCTCCGTTGGTTAAGCATCTGACTCTTGATTTCAGTTTGGGTCATGATCCCAGGGTCATGGATTGAGCCCCACATTGGGTTCCAGGCTCCAAGCAGAGCTTGCTTGAGATTCTTCTCTTTCCTTCGGCCTTTCTTCTCCACTTGTTCTTTCTCTCTCTCTCTCTCTCTCTCTCTAAAATAATAATTTAAAAAAAGTTAAAAAAAGGTCTATTCTTTATCAGTCATCTTTATCCCCTACCTCCTATTCTTTAGAAGTGACCATCATAAGTATAAATTAAGAGGTTAAAAGAAATACCTTTATAAAACTAAAATATTTGTTTCAAAAAATCCAAAGAGGCCAAAATAAACAGGGCAGACAGGCAACAAAAGGAGTTATAAATAAAAAGTGATTAATGATAATGTTTATAAAATTAAACACAAACACCAGATTCTAGAAAAATATACATAAATCACTTAAAAGTGCAAATGTAAATTTCTATATGGTACTCGGTAGAAATATAATTAGATAAAGTGTACCATGGTACCCATACATTGTACAGCCAGAAATAAAAACTCTAATGGCAAATACCGGAACCACAGAGGCCAAATAGGAACTTTATTTCATATTTAAGATACATGAAAATGTCTTTCTTCAATAGTGAAGAAAATTTAGGAAGATATTACCAGACATAATGAAATGAGAAAATCACTTTCTTCACAATACTTATGGAAATGATACATAAAAACATTTAAGAAGAAAGTCAAATAAACATTATTGCATGCCACAAAATCTATTATAGTACATAGTAAACTATAAAGACAACCATAAATGCATTGTCAGCAGTGATATGAATAAGTTACATGGAAATAGAAATGATGGATATGGAGATTTTGTAGAATTTTGAAATTTTAGCCATGGTAGATTATAAAATTATGGTGTAGAGTAATTATAGAAAATTCCTACTCAGTATATATGGTATTATAATTTCATTCATCCAACAGGAATATAATTAGGAATATAAAAAGGAAAAGCTTAAAGTAAAAAGCCAATATTACTAAAAGATTTAATAGGAAAAAGGAGTAAGATGGGTTATTTTAAAATTGGAAAGCACAAATAATAAAGATCTCTTTCATATCCCCCTTCCCTCACATCTAATAGATTTCTGAGTCTTATTCTAGAGAATTCTTAAGTATGTACCTCTCAGTAGAAGTCACAGTCATGGTTTACTCTTGGGACAATAGTTGCTCCCTGTCCCTCCAGCCTTGTCACTTCCTTCTAGTCCATTCTCTATACTGGGAGTTTGATCTTTTGAAAAAGCAGATCTGATAAAAAAAAAAAGTTGATTGGTTGCATATTATGGACCTAAAGGATTATTATCATTTTCTGATGTAGACTGGGTCATGTTGCATATTTAAACGAAATAGAATTTAAACGAAAATATTAAAGTTTGACCTCACATTTGTGTTGAACTTGAAAGTTTATAGATTGCCTCCACATTATCTTATTTAGTCTTCAGAACACAGTGAATTAATTTATAATATTAATTTTATAATGAGAAAATTATGTGTACAGCATGTGGATGATAGTTAATAATGCTGTATTGCATATTTGGAAGTTGCCGAGAAAGTAGATCTTAAAAGTTCTCATTGCAAGAAAAAGGAATTTGTTACTATGTGAGGTGATGGATGTTAACTAGACTTATTATGGTGATTATTTCACAATATATGCAAATAGTAAATCATTATGTTGTCCACCTGAAACCAATGTGATGTTAAATGTCAATTGTATCCCAGTGATTTAAACAGAGGGAAAAAAAAAGAGGGGCATCTGTGTGGCTCTCAGTCAGTTAAGCATGCTACTGTCGGTGTTGGTTTAGGCTCAGGTCGTAATCTCACAATTCTGTGAGTTTGATCCTAGAGTTGGGCTTTGCGCTAGCTGTGCGGAGGCTCTTTGGGATTCTTTCTCTCTCCTTCTCCCTGCCCCTTCCCCACTCGCATTATTTCTGTTTCTCTCGAAATAAATATAAAAAAATAAAAAGAGGGGAAAAAATAAATGGAGTTTAAGGCTTCTCAGCTAGCAAAAGCCAAGACTCAGAACAACTCCTGCATGCTGCATACAGAGTTAACCTGAATAAATGGTTACTTAAGGGTATAGGAGAGATACTTTTAGACCTCTTAGTTTTTAGTTTCTATTTGTAACCAAGGAGCACTTGTTTGCACTGGAGACCTCTTGCGCACACAGCCCAACAACTTCACTGGGAGAAGGGTTTGAAAAAATCAGTTGTTTCTCCTTTCTACTTCTTCCTATCTATCCTCTATACTGGATACAGTTGTTAGATTACATATTAGATTTTTTAAAATATGGATTTTATATTCAGTTATATCTTGCAAATGTAAATAATTATGAGGGTGCCTGCAAGCCACTATATCATAGTACTTTATGAATTATGATAAACCACATTCTTGTTTTGACTTATGAAGTGTCACTGAGTATCTATGTAATAGGTACCTCATGAATTCTATCAGTAATTTTTCAGTACAGTGCCTGGCCCACGGTAGGCACTTGATTTGTATTTGTCATTATATGACTTAGGCTGTGTTCAGGTGCAAGTAGGAAAAGACTCCTTTCAATGTTATTTACATAATAAAGACATTCATAATCCTGTACCACGACAAGAAAACTGATGTCAGGCAGTTCTGCAGGCTCAGCGAAGCTTTCAGGAAATTCTGCTTTTCCCATCTTTCTCTTTGCGAGCCTCAGCGTGTGACTGAGCTAGGCCTACACTCAGTAATTGACTCCACCTCAGTCTAGTCTGTTGATAGTTGGGTTTTGTTTGATTTTACAACAATAATAGAGTCTGTTTATCCAGCACTTACTTCAGGGCTACACCTATATTCTACATAAATTTTCCTCTTGTACTCACCTGATTAGTTCATATAAGTTCAAAACTAGTTTGGGTGAGATAAAAATAATTTTTTTTTCCTTTCATTCAGGGATCTTTTATAAAAGAGGTGAAATGTACATAACATGAAAGTAATCATTTCAAAGACAATTCAATGATATTTAGTATATTTGCTATGTTACACAACCAGCACCTCTGTCTAGTTCCAAAACAGTTTTATTATCCCAAAAGAAAACTACTCATTAAGCAATCACTTCCACTTCTCCCCTCTCTCCTCCCCTGACAACCACCAATCTGTTTTCCATCTCTATGGATTTACCTATTCTGGATGTTTCATATAAATGGAATCATATAATATATGACTTTTTGTGTGTGGCTTCTTTCACATAGCATAGTTTTGAGCTTCATCTATGTTGTAGTGCATATCAGTATTTCATTCCCTTCTTTGAGTAATCTTCCACTGTATGTAAATACCTCATCTTGTTTATTCATTCACTCATTGATGGACATCTGGATTGTTTCTTCCTTTTGCAGTTGCGAACGGCACTGCTGTGAACATTCATATACAAGTATTTGTTTAGTACCTGTTTTCAGTTTGGGGGGTGGATATATTCATAGAAGTAAGATTGATGGATAATTCTGTGTTTAAATTTTGTAGAGCCATCAAACTTTTCCACAGTGCCTGTATCATTTTACAACCCAACACGCAATGTACAAGGCTCCAGTTTCACCACCTCTTCACTAACACTTGCTGTTTTCCTTTCCTTTGGATGATAGCCATCCTAGTGGGTGTGATGTGGTATTCATTGTGGTTTTGATTAGCATTTCCCTAATGACTAATGATATTGAGAATCTTTTCTTATTCATATTGTCCATTGTTGCTACTTCTTAATATAAACTCCCTGATTCAGTCAAACCCTAATTTTTGCCATTTTGCTCTCAACAACTTCTTTGCTTATGATTTACCTCACTGAGATGCCATGCTTCTCCCACATGCAACTTCTTTTCCTTGGTGAAGTCTCCCTCGTGATTTTAGGTTCCCGATAATAAGTACTATTAGGAGATCATATGTGATCTCTCTTGTATATTAATAGCTTCCAAATAATATATTTATGTATAAACTGTAATGCAATTTGAGAGACTCCTGGAAATAAGTACAACACAACAACAGTCATGCTTTTTTGTAGAAATTGTGCTGTTTTGAGTAGGCATTTTATAATAAGTAGGGAAGAAAAGGTTTGGGTTTAGGAGCCTATTTAGCATTCTGGGGGGGGGGGGGAATCTTGTGACTCTAATTATATTAGCTCTGATAGCTATATACTTCACTTTAGACTTTGCTAAATTATTTTAAATTTCTTTCAGCATATTATGACAACACCATTTTTCATAGAGTTGTACCTGGTTTCATAGTCCAAGGGGGAGATCCTACTGGCACAGGGACTGGTGGAGAGTCTATCTATGGAGCCCCATTCAAGGTGAGACTGAATTTTTATTGTTATTTATTTGCAAATCAATTTGGATTCCTTAATTGAAAATCACTGTGCCCCTGGTGAAAAAACTACATTTCACATTACTGCACAAAATCTGGTATTTATCACATGTTAGGGATTATAAGGGATAAGAGCAGCACTTACCCTATCAAGCATTCTTTCAGAGTTGTCTTATTGCTAATTTTTTGCTAGATTGAATTCAGGTAGAGCTAATGGTGGTAGTAAGGAAAATGTGAGTCAGAAAAAAAGACTACATAACATAATTCTTGATAGCTGACTGTATCTGATATCTACAACTCTGTAAAAAGGTTTTAGAACATTTCATATGCCATTTTATTTTAAAATATTTTATTTAATACTGTATGGAATTTATATTAATCTGCTTGGACTGTTACAACAAAATACCATTGACAAGGTGACTTAAACAACAGGGATTTGTTTGTCACAGTTCTGGAGGCTAGGAAGTACAGATCAGCTTGCTGGCATTCAATTTCTGGGGAAGATTCTCTTCCTGGCTTGTCAACGGCTGCCTGCTTGCTGTGTCTTTACATGGTAAAGAGAGTGAGCTCTGGTGTCTCCCTCTTTTTATAAGGACATCACCGCTATTGGATTAGGGCTTCACACTTACGACATCATTTATCCTTTATTATCTCTTCATAGGCCCTGTCTCTAATACAGTCACACTAGGGGTTACAGCTTCAACCTATGAATTCTGGGGAGACACAATTTGGTCCAATGCAGAATTCATTCTTAATTGTGCACAGTAGACCCCTGTAGTGGAAAATGCATTACACAACAGGAAATCACAAAGGGACAGAAGAAAGAATTAGCATAAAAAGTGTTAGAAAAAAGTGTATTAATCAAAAATAGGTCAGTGATGGGGCACCTGGGTGGCTCAGTCTGTTAAGCATCTGATTTTGGCTCAGGTCATGATCTTACGGCTCAGCTTGTGAGTTCTGAGCCCCGCAGCAGGCAGGCTCTGTGCTGACAGCTCAGACCCTGGAGCCTGCTTCAGATTCCGTGTCTCCATCTCTCTCTCTCTGCCCCTCCCCTGCTTGTGTGTGTGCGCTCTCTCTCTCTCTCTCACTCTCTCAGAAATGAATAAACATTTAAAAAAAATTAAAAAAAGAATAGGTGAGTGATTTGTTAACTGCCAACACAGAACTAAAAAGAAAAAAAGAGTTAATGTCCTAGTTAAGGTATTAAAATCACAGAGGGTTCAAGTAAACACTAAATGTTGTTGTTTTTTTTTATCTGATGGTGCTAATATCATGTTCTTTGAATGAGTAAACATCATTAGTTCTTGAAGTAAGAGAATTTTTGAAGACATCATGTTTTTACTAATGAGATAGAGGGTCTGGAGTTTCTTTTAATTTTTTACTGGGTCACTGTGTGATTCTTGAGAACAACACTTGAACTGTTTGCTTTAATTTCCAGATGATAATGGCCTTAGAAAATGAGGAATGGTTATAATAAAAAAGTCTCAAATGTCACTATAAAAACTATTTTGTATTTTACCAAATTGAGATGTCTCCGGATTTTGGAGCTTCCATCTAGTAGGAAGCATTCCTTTATTCTGTTATTCAGTGTAACAGAATAGCTCTTTTGGACAATTTCCTTCTAAATTGAGATTTTTGCCTATTATGTCCAGGTAATATGGTTACTTTGTTAAGTTTTTCAGTTAGGTCATTTTTCATGGGGTATACAGAGTTAGGACTCTTTGAGTTCAAATCTTTGACAATTATTTATTAAGGAAAAATAACTTTCTTTCTGAAAAGCACTGATTACATAACATGGCTATATTATAAATGAGTCTAGCATCAGGCCTGGAATGAAATTCTGTTAACAGAGAGACTAATGTAGGTTATGGAGCCCTCCCATAGCAAGAAATTCACCTTAGAAAGGCTTGCTCTTGCTCTTTGGAAAACTGGCAAATGGGACCAGTGCTTGTTCAGAAAAGATTTAACAAAGACCTGTAAAAAACAGAGTTAAAACAATTTATAGTAGTTTCCTTGAACTAAAAACCAAGAAGAAAGCAATTTTTTCATGACCTTTAGAACAGAGTGGGGAAGGGCAGTAGTTGAAGACTCTGCCGTGATTCAAAGGTAGGTTTTTTTGGAGAAAAAAATAGAAGGTTCTAAAAAGTTAGATTACTTTGAGGGATGTGAAGAAAAGGGGAATGAGTTTGAAATCACTTACCCTTTGAATGTCTTCTTCTGTGTAAATATGGGCAGCTTTCCCATAAAATAGGCTAAATTTGTGGTTGTGTATATTTAGAAGATAACTTCCAGGCTAGTGAAGTCAAGTTTAATAGCATCGAGGGAATAAATACTGGATTTGCTTATACTTGAAAATCAGTTTGGGGCGCCTGGGTGGCTCAGTCGGTTGGGCGTCCGACTTCAGCTCAGGTCATGATCTCACTGTCCATGAGTTCGAGCCCCACGTCGGGCTCTGTGCTGACAGCTCAGAGCCTGGAGCCTGCTTCCGATTCTGTGTCTCCCTCTCTCTGGCCCTCCCCGACTCACACTCTGTCTCACTCTCTCTCTCAAAAATAAACATTTAAAAAAAAAAAAAAAAAAGAAAAGAAAATCAGTTAAATAAAACTGTAGCATTTTTGATTAGAAGTTGTATAGAACCTTGTTTACTGACTATGAAGGTCCTTATAACTGAGATCATTCACTAAACTTTTTTTTTTTTTTTTTTTTTAATGCTTCAGGATGAATTCCACTCACGGTTACGTTTTAATCGGAGAGGGCTGGTTGCCATGGCAAATGCTGGTCCTCACGATAATGGCAGCCAATTCTTCTTTACACTGGGTCGAGCAGATGAACTTAACAATAAGCACACCATTTTTGGAAAGGTTTGTGTCCAGTTATCTTCAGCTTCTATGATACATATGGCCAACTTATCTAGGAGTTGCCCTCATAAAAATATTCCCTGGGTTATTTTTTTATTATTTCTAAAAATGGTGGAATATATCCACAGTGAGCTATGAAGGACCATCTGAACTTTATGTGTGTATGTTTCAAATAAGTCATTGATTATAACTTTAAAATTTTCCTTTTTCTAAAACATACCGATGGTATTAGCTAATGCATCACTCAGCTAATATTATTTCTACATTCTTAGAAACCTAGGCATTATCTAGGTAACAAGATTTAGTAGTTTTAAGTTTTCCTTAAAGTGGAAATTGTGTTAACATTAAAACTTTTTACCTGAAATACTACTTTGAATAGGAGCTATTTAATCCTGCTCACGTTTAGCATCATATGAGGGAATATCACTTCCGTAGAATTTTGAACCGTTTTGTTTAAAGGAGGATTCTGACCGTTTTGTTTTCTCACTTTCTCTTCTAATTCCCACATTCCCACATGTGTTAAGTCTTAGGCATGTTACATATCCCTAGTGTATCAGCTCCCTCTGCTGGTTCAGTAGGAATGGTTTCCCCACAGCCTAGATGAAACTGGGTTTTCTGATGATGAAGAGGAAAAAACAAACTGAGCACAACTGGAAAACTGGTATTGCTTTAAAACTCCTGAGAAATGTTGAATGTAAGGACTCATGCTGAAAACACGTAGTACAATATTGTTGCTTAAAACTTAACAACGTAGGTTAAGAAATAAGCATTGGCACATTTGAACCACTCCAGCACAGGTTATCTGATGTTCAACGATTTTCCTTCCTGTTATTAAAAAAAAAAAAAGTAACAGCATATAATAAAATGAGATTTAGGTTGTCATAGTGAACCACTTTTTACAATTGCTATTATATACCTTTCGCACTGGAGACAAAGTATAGCTTAGTGATGAGAATTCAGAAAGGCCAACACTGTCGCTGTGTAACTTCTTTGAATCTCAATGTTCTTCTCTAGATAAGGAGTATAAGGACCTGTATTTAGGATGTTTATGAGGATTAAACAAGATAATATCTGTAAAGCACTTCCACGTGTTCTTATTTGCTTGTTCTGCCCAATTCTAAAATCTAAATTTATTATTTTTTTTAATGAAAAGTTGTCATTCAGTAGGAGGTTACCTGGCACTATATTTTTATTTTTAATGAAAACTGATATTATATATATATTGGAAATTTCATAAAAATGTTATCAAGGGATTGAACTCCATTTCTCCTTTTCCCCCTTAAGATTAAGATGAAATTGCTTTATTTGCATTATCACTACATATGCTCCTATATAAAAATATGAAATTTCCTTTTAGTTATTGAAAAAAATATTTTCAGAAGTCTTCCTTTATTTCAAAGATGAATATAGGGGCGCCTGGGTGGCTCAGTTGGTTAAGGTCCAACTTTGGCTCAGGTCATGATCTCGCGGTACGTGGGTTCCAGCCCCACGTTGGGGTCTGTGCTGACAGCTCAAAGCCTGGAGCTTGCTCGGGTTCTGTGTCTCCCTTTCTCTCTGCCCCTCCCCCACTCACGCTCTGTCCTCTCTGTCTCTCAAAAATAAATAAACGTTAAGAAAAATTCAAAGAATAATTATAATAGTTTGCAGTTTTCTTATCTGATAGGTTACAGGGGATACAGTATATAACATGCTACGGCTAACAGAAGTAGACGTTGATGAGGAAGAAAGACCACGCAATCCACATAAAATAAGAAGTTGTGAGGTAGGAGCATGATTTCTAAGATACAGTGCTTAATTGATCATTTAAAAGAAACTGATTATTAGTATTTTAAACTAATGGATGGAGGCTTTATACTAAATCAATAGTACAACTCAGATTTTGTCTGTGTAATTTAGGTGCAATTTCTGATTAAGAATTTTTTTTTTTAATTGAAGGTTTGACTTCAAGGATGAGACTTTAGCTGATAATCCAATGCATGAAAAGCTTGATTTACAGTGGAAAGTTAGAGGAATTAGACTTATTTAGCTGAATGAAGTAACTTCCTAAGTAATTTAAGAGTGATCCTTCATTGAGGAAGCAAGGTCCTTAAGAGCATTTGATTTGGGGTCAAAACCCTTGAGTTTGTCTTCCTTACTAGATATTAAGGTTTCTTGAATATTTTTCCTCTTTATAAAATAAGGATAAAATATACTCTACTTAATTGCACATAAGATTATTGAAAGAATACAATGAGACCATGTAAGTGGAAGCACTTTATGTAGTATATATATTAGACTTATAATAGTTATGTGAGCAAAAAATATAAATGCTAATGTCAACATAACATAAATATTGGTCTTAATTTTTTGTGAAGTTTTAAAAAATGGAATAATGTTTTCAAAATATTTTTTCATAGGTTTTGTTTAATCCTTTTGATGACATCATTCCCAGAGAAATAAAAAAGCCAAAAAAAGAGAAACCAGAGGAGGAAGTAAAGAAATTGAAGCCCAAAGGCACAAAGTAATCATAATAGAAACATTTTTCTTCAGATTGAAAAGCTGAAGAATTCATTTAATTCATTTTATTTCCTTTTGTAACAACTGTCTACTAGTGAAGGGGGAGGCCAGTGTGGGCCAGGAAGATATCTGAATTATGCGGTTTTTCCTAAAAATTCACTTCTTATATTTAAAAACTGTATATAACTTGAACTTAATCTGAAGAAGTATTGTGTCAGCTGTCTATATGAAATCTGTATTAATAAACAGATAAATATTTATGATCACTATAGCAATTATTTATATAAATGAGTTGAGAATTTTTGTTTTTTTTACTAATTTTTCAATTAATATATGCTCAGTATAAAGAACTTGGAAAGTAAAGTATGAATGATATAATGACTGCATGGTTACATAATTTTTCGCTCCTGTGTTGGAGTAAATAAGTTTCAGTATTTTGTCAACAGTATTTTTCACATTATTAGTTTTGTCTATTTTATAAAAATAGATATCACAGAGTCAGATCTCAGCTTAATCTTTTAGATTTCCAGTGTCCATATTAGTTATTTTATTTTATTCCTAAGTGATAGATTCAGACAGTTCTAAGTGTAATCCTGCCTCAGTTTATAAGAAGCAAAATGTGTTAATATTTCTGAGCCCCAGTTTCCCCATCTTGTAAAATGGAGATTATAATTACAACACCTGGTTGTTACGAAGATAAAACAAGAAGAGGAATTTGAAAACACCCAGTGGTATGGGTATTCAATACATATTTGTTTCTTTTTGTGACATCCTACAATATAAGTTAAGTCACTTTTATAAACTGTCAAATATGAGCCACTTTAATAAGCAGTTGATGTCTTGTGGCAAAATAAATTCTTATATAGCTATATATTTGCTCTCCTATTTTTTGATTCATTTATTTTGACTAGTTTATCTCTGAGTGAAAGGTCACTGTCACCATATTCAGATACAGTATTTCATCACTATTATTTATCTTGGCAACAAGCCTGAAAGCTATGTGTTTTTGTTTTTTGTTTGTTTTTAATTCATAGCAAATAGCTTAGGGATGATTTGGTAGTCATTGATTGCATCTAGGTTTTGAAAGAAAATTCCTCTTTGTTGCCAAATCTTTTATTTTTCCAATACTTGAGAGAGAGTTTTAATAACTTATTATTTATCTTCCTTGAGATGTCTTTAATTTGAAGCCTCAGAGAAGACAGTTTCTTCTTCCCCATGGGCTCTTTTTTTGTTAAGATTATTGCTTATATTTTTTTTATTTGACAGTTTTGCATAACTTTTATCAGTTTTTAAATTTTAAGACCTATTTTGGAAGATGCTAGATTAATTGCTTCCCATTTGTAGTGCTCTTGGGGCTATATATTTATTAGTTTTTCAGAAATCTCCATTTTGTTAACCAATATTTATATATATATAAAAGCTTAATTATTTCTGTCATGCTTGACTTAGTATACTTAATGGTCGTGCTCAGGATGGATTTTAGTCATTAGTTTCATCTAATATGTGAAGTATCTATGGTCTGAAGCCAATGCTTTAACATTATGCTGAAAATACAGACCTTAGATTTCTGCTGAATCCTAAGTCATATTAGATACTGCTGAATGGTCAAAATGTGTTTCTTCTTGTATATTCTATTCTATTGGTTTGAAAATGCAATAAGTTTTGTTTAATTTTTTCTTAATTTTCTTTTTTCCTTTTTTTTTTTTTTTTTGATAAGAAATTTTAGTTTACTTTCATTTGGAGAGGAAGCTGAAGAAGAAGAGGAGGAAGTAAATCGAGTTAGTCAGGTACAATGCTAAGTTGCCCTTTGTTCTGAATTATAAAAGGTATTTTTGTATCTCCTGCTACATGTGGCACAGCATGTTTTTCATAGTACACAGTCAGGAAGCGTTCGTCGAACTGATTTGTAAAATGACCTGTTGTTAGTAATATTTACAACTCCTGAGATGATATGCCCTCTTAAAATTGTAATTTCGTGGGGTTTTTTAACTTGGCTTTTTTTTTTTTTTAAATCAGTCAGAACTAGAGTTAAAGAATGACTCAACTTTGTGATTCAGATTTTAATTGCTATTTAAATGATTTGCTAGATGATAATGATTATGATCATTGTTATAATAAATAGTGACAGACCAAGGTCTTACATTCATTTTAATATTGTCTATATATATATTATTAATGTCATTAATTCTCAGCACAGCCCTTTAAGATACATATTATCATTATCCCCATTTCCCCCATAAATAAATTAAGGTATAGATAGATTATAATTTGCTCAGTCACACAACTAGTAAGTAGCTAGAGCTGGGATTTGAACCTATGTCTGCCTCAGTATAAGATACATGTATTTGGATTATATATTGCCTCCTGGTCTTTGACCCTACCAGTGCTTCCATTAGGCCTGTAAGTATCATTTTCCTGAATATCACTTTTATCACAGTATACATTGTGAACACCTATGGTGCCTTGCCATTATTTAGAGCAGTGAATCTGTTAAATATACTCCAAGAAAATCATCCTCAAGGGTTTGTACTCCCAAAGATTCTGGTATGTCTTCCCACGGATGATGAAGAAATTATGGAAATTTATTTAGAGAATCAAATTGGGGAGGGATGGGAAGGATGGAAGGAAGGGGAGGGAAGACTGCCTTTGATACAGCAGTTTGGTACATTATAATAATAGTGGAGGGTTGAAATGCAGAGTTTTTAAAAAGTGGACAATTCCTGTTCTTACATCTGTTTGTAAAGACAACCATAATGCCTTTAAACCACTCTTCTGTAAATAGATTACCTTTTTGCAGTGTTTAAAAAGAAAGAAAGAAGATTAGTGAACACGGAGACCTAAAGGATTAGGTTCAAAATTTTATCATAGTAATTAAAATTCTGTAACTTAGCACTGCCTTATTTGCTTAGAAATAGTTACCTATTTCTAACCAACAGTAATGACAGCATTGATTTAAAAGCACATTATTTTTACCCTTGTTTTTAATTCTTTATCCATATACTTCCCTCATCACTTTAGATCCTCTCCCCTTTCTCTCTGCCCCTCCACTGCTCATGCTCACACACACCTCTCTCTCTCAAAGATAAATAAACATCAAAAAAAAAATTTAAAAAAGAGAAATGTTCTGGTCATAATTTTTGTCTTGCTGTCTTCAGTGTCCTTGAGTGATATGTCTGATACCATGGATTCAGCTACCACCTGTATGCTAATAATTCTGAACTCTAGGAACACAGCCCAATATTATTTCTGGGCTATTATCCCACATTCTTGATTTTTTCTCTAGGAAACATCTCTACTTCAGGTGTCAAAGTTAAATACATCTTTATATGAAAACCTCCTTTCTTTAGGCCTGTTCAGTATCATTAATCACTCTGGCACCCCAGTATGTCTGAAGTTATCTTCTTTAGATGTCAGAGCACTAGTTTTACATTATTCATGATTCAAATTTGTGCCTTATTAAAATGAAAGATATACTTCATGTCATGATCCTGTGGATATATTTGTAAATGGACAAAACCACAAATGTCAGATCTGGAAGTTGCCAGGAGTCCCTTTCACTGATGTTTTCTGAAGATGTCAAGTTTCCTTACATACCGATGCCTTCCCCACAATACCCCCACTCCTGTTTCTCCTTTTGTCTGGAGTGTCTTCTCTGTCATTTGACTCCACTAGATTTAGCTCCACTATAAATAAATATTTATTTTATGTAATCTCTAAAATGGCCATGTGATATAGATATTATTCCTATTTAAGCGAAGAAATCAGTACTCAGAAAGGCTAGGTCACTGTGCAAGACCAATGTAATTAAGAGGTAGTAAAATCAGAGTTTTGGTCTTAGGTTTCTATAGCCATTTAAGTCTCTAATACGATTCAAGTGCTCAGAAGCTGCCTCCTCCCAGCCGAAGCCATCTAAAAGGCTGGTGGGAAATTGCATTGGTGGCACAGCATTCTGGGGTGGAAGGCAGCTCAGTGCAGCTGGCCCCCTGCTGTTGCCTAACTCCCACAGGGTCCTGGACAGCAGGCTGAGCAGCCTTGGAGACAGAGCCAGGGTAGGAGAAAGGAGTTCTTCTATCATTCTTTTTGTCAAATTAAATTTCTAGTCTGAAGTAAGTTTTGTTCAGTAAGTTTAGGATTGACTTTACTAGGAAATTAGTTTGAATTTTTTCTATTTGTAACAACAGTATGTGTTACATGTTTAAAGCATATCTTCTGCTGCTGCTGCTTACTATTATTGTACAAAGTAAAACAAACAAAATGTTTAATTTACACGGAATATCGTGAACTTGATAAAAGCAATTTGTGTTTGCTACAAGGTTGAAATGCAAAAGGAGAACCGCAGATAGTGTTGTCTTGCCCTTTATGTTTGCTCTCAAACCTGAAAAACACTTCACACAGTGGAAAGACTAAATTCGTTCCTTTTTGCCAAGAAAATTGCAAACCATAGTCCATTATCAAATGAATAGTATAGGCCTAGTATTGTGTCATCATATTTCTCTCATCTGACTCTGTGCTGTGTGATAAAATTATCAAATGTTTGTTTCTGACCCTCAAATCTGTATCTTTTAGTTGGCTTATTCTTCTTTTCACCAGCTGCCTACTGGCCATCTCTCTCTATTTGAATATCTTACTAGTAACCCAAGCCCTAGCCAAGGCTTAGTTCATTATCTTTGTTTTCCAGACTTCTCCCTGTTCTGTGACTTCTTTTTCCACTCCCTGGTATCAGTATCCTCTAAAGAAAAATTTTAGATTCCGGTGTTTTTCTTACTTTTTTCTCTGCAAAACCAGTTTGTTGTAGTATTCTACCAATTTTTCATCCATAACATATCTTAAATCTATTTTTCCTTTTAATTTTTTTTGCTACTACCCTCATTCAGGCCTTCATTTCTAGCCTGGGCTGCTGCCTTAGTCTATAGACTGGTCTCCCAAGTTCTTACTCTTTATTTTCTTTCACTCAGAACAGTCTTGCTGAAACCCTGAAACCTCTTTAAGATGTCACAGTTACACTCTGTTAACTATAGAAGTAAGGCCATGATCCCCCTTTACCAATTCTGCCCTTTGGTCTAATACTTCTTCTTCTTCTTCTTCTTTTTTTTTTTAATGTTTATTTATTTACTTTGAGGGAGAGAGAGAGATCGCAAGCAGCGGAGGGGCAGAGAGACAGAGAGAGAGAGAGAATCTTAAGCAGGCTCTGCACTGCCCAGAGCTCGATCCAGGACTCAATCTCACGAACACTGAGATCATGACCTGAGCTGAAATCAAGAGTCAGACGCTTAACTGACTGAACCACCCAGGCGCCCTTGTCTAATACTTCCTAAACCATTTAAAACCACTGGAAAATAGGTCCAATACTTCCTTAAAAATTAAAAATTACATTCCTACACCCCATTTTAGACCTACTGAATCAGAATCTCCAAGGAAGGGGCCTGAGAAGCTGTACTTTTAATGAATTCCCTGGAATTCTTATCAGGGAAATGTAGGAAACACAGTTAGCAGACCTGAACTATTTGCTGTTCTACATAAATGTTTTGTATTTTCTTTTCTGTGTGTCTTTGTTCACGTTTTTCACCTGCCTGAAGTCCTATCCCATTCTGGATGTCAAAGTCACACTTATTTTCAACACCTAAAATACCATCTTTCTAAATGTCTTTTCTTAATTATTTCTTTTTCTGATCTAACCTTTGCTTCTCTTGTGACAGTTAACATTTTCCTTTTAATAACATCCATTTTGTTTTATTACACAAGAAATATGTGACTATGTTCTCACTGTATACTACTCAAACATTATACCCTTTTCTTTCTTCCATATTAAGTGTGTAGAGTCCTGGGCTGTGGGCTCTTTGATGGTAAACTGTGTCATCTTTGAGTGACAGTAGGTTGGAGTAGAGATAGCATGGATTTGGGATCATACACACTCATATTGGCACTTTGCTTTCCACTGATACTTTGTGACCTTTACTTAGTCTCTCCGAGCCTTACATTTCCTCCTTGTAACATGAAAATACTCTGAACCATTTAGATTGTGAAATAAGGACGTGGGTAGTCATTACTTCAATACAATATGCAGTCTTGGAAAATGTTTTTGAAAGTCAAATGTCTTAAACAGTATACTCTATGTTATAATCTGTATTATATTCTCAGAGAGCTAAAGAATATCAAACAGTCTCTAATATGATTGTGATTATTATTCAGACGCTGCTGCCCTCATGTTAAAGCAGTCTAGAGGGTTGGGTTGGCAAAAAACTTCACCAACAATTTGGGGTTGGAAGCCTTAACTCCACACAACTGCCCTAGTGCTCTTACTGAGCACTCCCTGGGGCTCCTGGATCATAGATTGAGCAGCCTTGAAGGGCATCCTGTACATCATGACCCACCAACAACCCATTCTCCACATGTGAATGGGTCTCGGCACACTGTGCAGAATCTTTGGCTTACCGAATTTAGCTATTTGGTCTGTTTATATAATGGAGACATGAATAAGTTTAGTTTGAGAAAATACAACAACAATAAAAAATCATTGCAGGTTGTTGAGTTAGAGGAAAGGAAATTCTCTAGAGGGCATGAGACAAACTCTAGAGCAAAAAAAAAAAAAAAAAAATGGAAGTATATTTTATATATTTTCCTTTTGTACTATTCTTCAGACTTTGAGAACTGTTCCAATACAGTTTACCTTTGGGGTTAAATGAGACCTTGCTAAGAAAAATGAATGCTAGCCTGAATATTGGAAAAGTATGACCAATAGATAAAAGTAAGACTTACTGTTTTTAAATGTATGTAATAATTAGAACCAAAGTCAAGTGTCTTTTACAATGACCAAGAACAATTTTCAGTTTCACTGGATGGATGAAGTTAAATATTTCTAGAAGTCTTGAAAATAATTGTTTCATTATTCATTTGCTTATCAAGTTCATTGACTCCACAGTGTGTTAAGCTTTATTCCAGAACCTAACATCACAAGTTAATAATGCTGAAGTCTGAACTGGGGCTTTGGGGTTTTACTTTATGTGAAAGTAGAAATAAGATAGAACCCCTCTGGTTTATGGATTATCAGTGTGGGATTACAGAGACAACTTCACCCCACTCATTTATTCCTGACAAAGTACCTCTCCCACATGGGTTAGCTTTCCTTCATTATTTATTTCAGTATCTTTGTACTACCTGATAAAATCTCTTTTAGAATAATAGAATTTTACAGCTCAAAGGGATCTAGTCCAACTTCCTTCCTTTATAGATGAGGAAACTGAGACTCTAGTTAAGTGACTTGCCAGACTGACTTCATTTCCTTTTTGATAGGATTGCATGATAGGAGGATGCCATAATAACGTATCTTGAGTTCTGGAAAGCATACTGTCAGAGTCTTGTGGACAACACGAGGAAATGTGATCTGGGAGATATTATAGTCAGATGGGTTTATAGGTGATTGAATACTTCTGCCCAAAGAGTGCTTTGTTGTCAACCTGTGCATGATTATTTGAACTAGGAAGTTAAAGTGGAATAGGAGTACATGTAAATTCTGTACTTGAACTTAATGCAATCAGCTGAATAGGTATAAGACTTTATAGGCCATAAGTCCTAGTTGAATTATGAAGAGTAAGGTCTCTGAATAAGGAATTTAACATTCTTTGCATTTGGGGGGATCACATTTGCAGCATTTTGTTCAGTTCAGAACACATTTAAGAAGGATACTGACAAACCAGATGCATTCAGAGGAAGGGAGGATCTTGCGGAGGATGGGGATGAAGCCAAAAACCATTGCACATGGAGAATGCTTGACGAGCTGGATATACTTTGAAGATGTAAAAACTAAGTGAAAACGTGGTCCTAGGCTTCAAACATTTGGAGAGTTTTTATCGGGAGGATCCCTGCCTTCGTTTTGCTTTCTTAAATAATAGTTTTATTCAACTGTCCGTACTGGTTTAAAGTTTACTCCCAAATCTTTGGGTCTAATTTAAAAACAGATGTCAGAAAATATTTTTCATGTGAAAGTCTACAATCAAACAAGCAGTTTTCAATGAGGCAAGTTAAGTGGTAGTTTCATTATAAAGGTATCTCAATAGCTAGATTTAAAAAATAGTAAACTGTGCCACATTCACAGTGATACACATAGCATTTCTCTCACTGCAAGATATGCTAACATTTTTACCTCAAATCCCAAGTTATAAAAAGACTCTTTTTCTCACCCATAAAAAGTGATATGGATGGACAAATATACCACTTTTGAGAATAAAATAAGAATGCTTTGTCCTATTCTTATTTATTGCAAGAAATTAAAAGTCTCCCAAAAGCTTGGATCTGGGGGTGCACACAGCATGAAGACTGCTGCGAGGCCTTTTGCACAGAAGTTGTCAGAAATGTTGAACAGTCTAATTTACAAACTGTTCTGGCCTGATTAAATTGTATTAAACTTTACTTATCGTCCTAGTTGTTTATACTTAACTAGTTTTAAAAAGATGTTAATATATTTGTATTCATCTCATATTTCTGCTGTAACTAATGACTATCAATTTAGTGGTTTGAAGCAAAACAGATTTTATATGGTACATTTCTGGGGTCACAGGTCCAAAACAGGTTTCCCTGGGCTACGTACTGGGGTATTGGCCAGGCTTCCTTCCTTCTGGAGGTTCTGGGAAGAATCTCTTCCCTTCACTTTTCCACCTTTAGAGCTCATTTGCATTCCTTGGCTTGTGGCCGCTTCCTCTAGCTTCAAAGCCAACAATAGCCCGTAGAGTCTTTCTCATGCTTTATCATTATGGGATGGACTCTCCTGCCTCCCTCTTTCACTTGTAAGGACTCTTGTGATTACATTGGACGTACCCTGATAAACCAGGATAATCTCCCCATCTCAGAATCCTTAATTTATCCACAAAGTCCCTTTTGCCATGTCAGGTAACATATTCACAGTCTTTGAGGACTAGGATGTGGACATCTGTAGGGGGTCATTATTATACCTACCAATCTCTTTGTATTTAAACTGTACTCTATTCACTATACCTAATAGCAGACATTGCTTGTAGTTTGTTTTAGTTCTAGAAGGTAAAACTAGGACTGGTTGGATGGTTAGAAATTGCACGTGGATTTTTTCCCCTCCAATTAGAAAGAGAACTGTCCAAGAAGAGAAGACTAGAAGAATTTAAAAAGGGTGGTGTGTGTGTGTGTGTGTGTGTGTGTGTGTGTGTGTGTGTGGGTGTGGGTGTGTGGTGTGGTTGTAAGCTCCTTTCAGGTGTTGAGATACTGGTTAACTAGTCAGCAGTGATGTCAAGGAGATTCCTGCTTTGGGTGAGAGACTAGATTAAGTGGCCTATGAGATCTTTATTTTTCAACTATTAACTCTGGCTCTGTGCTAAAGGTCAGAGAATGTGATCGGGTTCTTCAGAAAAACAATACATGTATATGTGCAGTTCTGTGGTAACTTATTTTGAAGGATGTATCATTTTTTGGAGGAAAAGGTGTTTTTAAAATAATATTTTCTGTCAATGCAAGAGTTAGCTTCTTACTTATAAAGCTTTAATTTATGCTGAAAATTTCAGGAACATATATCTTTTGCTAGCCACATTACAGCAGTACTAGATTTTATGTAAATTTGTTAACTTGCCCTTTTGGAAGACTATTTTATTTCTTCCTCGCTTATGATTATATCATATATTTCTTCCTAGAGCATGAAGGGAAAAAGCAAAAGTAGTCATGACTTGCTTAAGGATGATCCCCATCTCAGTTCTGTGCCAGCTGTTGGAAGGTTAGTATGCTACCAATGTGATCCCAAATCCTTATTTTCTGGCTCAGATATTTTCTCGCTGCTTTTGTGACAAAATGGTCTGTTCTCTTAAATCCAGTTTTTTCCACTCAGACAAAAAACAAAAGCATTTTGGTGATGGAGATAGTAGAGGTTCTAGCATAATGGAGGGAAGCACACTGGCCTCTTACACTCATCTTACTATCTATCTCTGTTGAACTAATTAAATTTAAAATTAAGTGCTAAACTTTTTTTTTCTTTTAATTTTTTTAACCTTTATTTATTTTTGAGACAGAGAGAGACAGAGCATGAATGGGGGAGGGTCAGAGAGAGGGAGACACAGAATCTGAAACAGGCTCCGGGCTCTGAGCTGGCAGCACAGAGCCCAATGCGGGGCTCGAACTCACGGACTGTGAGATCATGACCTGAGCTGAAGTCAGACGCTTAACTGACTGAGCCACCCAGGCGCCCCAAGTGCTAAACTTTTAAATCTTGGGATAGTTTGAATAGGAAACTGTTTGCTTTTTTTTTTTTTTTTTAAGTTTAATGTTTAATTCAAAGTTGCTTTGAAGCATTTTGTACCAGTTGGTATGATGAGTAGACAAATCAGAGTTGAAAAGTTTTGTGAAGTCACTGTATTTTAGACCAAGTCATTGAGTATTTTTTTCTGACATATTTTAGGAGTTAACAGAAAACTCTCTATCTTTGTTGCTTCTCTCTGAGAAGGGAGGATGTATTACTGTTAAATACAACTGCACATGATATTGGGACAATGTCTCAAATGGGGATTAAAACACTATTGTACTGAATTTAGCTTGTGTTAAAAAATTCTATTTCAAAAAAATCTTTTCTTAATATCCTGGTAGTTTAAGGATTTGGCCTTTCCAGCCAGAATATGTCAAGCCAATGGAAGAAATTGTTTTCTCAACTCCTCTGTTCATAAAAATATCACTATTGCGGGGCGCCTGGGTGGCACAGTCGGTTAAGCGTCCGACTTCAGCCAGGTCACGATCTCGCGGTCTGTGAGTTCGAGCCCCGCGTCAGGCTCTGGGCTGATGGCTCGGAGCCTGGAGCCTGTTTCCGATTCTGTGTCTCCCTCTCTCTCTGCCCCTCCCCCGTTCATGCTCTGTCTCTCTCTGTCCCAAAAATAAATAAAAAACGTTGAAAAAAAAAATCACTATTGGTTGTTATTTGCTTTTTTCTGTTAATTCTAGTGAATTTGTATATGTGCTAATGGGGCATACTTATTATTCTATTTGTAAAAATGAATCTCTTTTAGAATGTTTCTGTTTGCTCTACAATACCATTCTGAAATTCCTATGTTTTGAACTGTTAATCCCAGCAAAATATTCTAAATTTTGATTAGTGAATAATTTTATTAGTTTCATTTTGAAGGTAAACTTTACTTGCTTTCATTTTTTTTGTAGCGAAAAAGGTGATGCAGCAGGAGATTCAGCTAATGTGAGTATTAATCTTACTATAAATATAGTTTGAACAATTAACAAAATTTTAAAGATCTGAAAAGTAAATCATTTATTTTGATTGAATTATTTCCTTCCAAGTGTGCATGTAGATGTGTATTTCCCTACAAACTGAAATCATACGTATATGAATTTCTAGCCCATTTTTCTCCCTCTCACTACTAGAATACTCAAAATTCAGATGTCATTGATTTTATTTCATTGTGTTAAAAGTTTAAATGTTGGGGTGCCTGGGTGGCTCAGTCGGTTAAGTGTCGACTAAGTCGGTTAAGCCGACTTCGGCTTAGGTCATGATCTCACGGTTCGTGAGTTTGGGCCCCGCGTCGGGCTCTGTTCTGACAGCTCAGAACTTGGATCCTGCTTCAGATTCTGTGTCTCCCTCTCTGCCCCTTCTCTGCTCACAGTCTGTCTCTCACTCTCTCAAAAATATGTAAACATAAAAAAAAATTTTTTTAAACAAAAGTTTAAATGTTGATGCGTGGACATCCTACACAGTTTATGGGAAAATGCTTAGATCAGTCATTTATAGCAGTATTCCTTAATGTACACAATTCAGAAGATTCTCGTTCAAGACTATAGCGATCTTTATTAATTGTATTGGCTATTAAAGCTGATTATAAAAAAGACCTAAAGGAAGTGTAAGAGCAAGCAGTGCAGGTGCATAGAGTTTGGGTGTTTCTGAATGGAGAGAACGCCAGCGCTAAAGCTGACTGGTGTTGCCTGCCTGGAGTTGTAGGAGATTGTATCAGGGAGTACAGACTGTACAGGGTCCTGAGTGAGTTGAGGGTCCCCTGGAGGATTCTGAGAAGGGGAGTAATTGCTGTGACTTTAGTTATAGTAAGAAATCTAAGCTTCTCCACCTTCTCCTCATCTACTTGAATTAATCTCTGGTTGAGGTCGGTATGCTGGCCAACTGCCTGCAGAAGTTACATTTCCCCTGGGAAAGAACAGGAATGTGGACCACACAATATCCTGGGTGATCCAGAGGGAGCACGGCCTGTGCTGCACGGAGGGGCTGTGTGTGAAGGGAGCAAACACTCCTTACTCAGGTATCCCATACTGATGTAGTTGGCCTACAGCAGACCATACGGGTATTCCCGCCTGTAGCAAATGCTTCGAGTCCTTACTAATTTAAAATAAAAAAACAAAACTGGCTTAGAATGCAATGTGGAGAGTCGGAGATGGATCTCTGGTGGTGTGAGGGGATGTGGGATGCCTAGCAAATACTGCATTTCAATTTCTACAGGATGGAGAATATGAAGGTGCAGAGCATGATGAATATATTGATGGTGATGGGAAGAACCTGATGAGAGAAAGGATTGCAAAAAAATTAAAAAAGGACACCGGTGCAAATGTGAAGTCCACTGGAGAGGGAGAAGTGAAGAAGTTGGTTACCCGCAGGTGAGTCGGTTATGGTGCTTCCTGGTGTCAGTTGTCTTTCTCTCCTTCACTCTAAATTAGTATTGAGTCCTCTCTTCCACTTCTTTTTCAGAACACTATTTTCATAATGTTTGATAGATATGCCAGTTGTGTGTTAGCCTGTTTGGGGGCCAAAAATACAGTTTTAAAGTACTTACAGCAATGGTCCCTGGAGTCAAATTCCTCTTCATTTTCTCTCTAATCTCTTCTTTAAAAGCCCCTACAAATTTCTATATGTGGGGCAAGCAATATATTAGTTAGATGCGGAAGGCCGTGTTTGTCTAATACCAATGCAAGCAGTAGAGTAACATATAGAATGAAAAGCCAAATCCTTAGATTTAGGTGAGTAAAATATGTCACAACTGGTTATGAAAGTGTGCGGGCCTGAAAAAATTCTTAAGTATCTTTTCAACTCTGATTTATACCATATACCCCTCCTAATCTCTGTCAGAAAAGAAATTTCAGCAAATGTCTGATAGTGAAGAGTTGTTAAATTTTGTGACTCAACACTATATTCTGAAATTCAACTTAACTGAAAAACTCTCCTTTGTGATTTTATTATTCAACTTTATGGTATACATTTTAAATAATACTGCCTTAAAAATGTTTTCTTGGGATCGCCTACATTTGGGGATAAGATGGATGTAACTACATATAAACAACATTCTTATTTTTTTTTTAAGTGTATTTATTTTGAGAGAGAGAGACAGAGGGAGTGAGCAGGGGAGGGGCAGAGAGAGAGAGAGAGAAAGAGAGAATCCCAAGCAGGCTCCACACTGTCAGCACAGAGCCCAACGTGGGGCTGGAACTCATAGCACTGTGAGATCATGACCTGAGCCAAAACCAAGAGTTGGATGCTAAGCTGACTGAGCCTCCCAGGAACCCCAGCAACATTCTTATTTTTCTGCTATGTTTCTCCACTTCATATAGAAAAACTTAAAAATAAAAGGCATTTCCCTATTGGCACTGCTTCGGTTCCTCAATTTTTTCCTTCATGTAACCTGAAAAGTAATTGTCAGCAATCTCCACTGATGGTAATAAACCCTTATATTCAGAAATTGTACTTAAATATAGTAGATTAATATTGGGCAACTACTGACAATGTTTTAATGATCATATATGAGCTTATATATCATATCAAGTCTGTAACCTTAAGTCAGATTATACATACAATCAAGGATGCTTTTTCTCTCTCATTTTCATTCAAAACATGCATTTGCTAATTTTTAAGAACTATGAATATGGTACAGGTTAGGTTTATAATGTGACAAAAAATGCATTTTGAATTTTTAACAGATGAAACAAATAGTTGTTATGCTTAAGTGCTTAAGTCCTCAATTCTCCTGTCTCACTGGCTTTAATACAAGTTGCAATATTTATACACCCTGTAATTAATATAACTTATAATTTAGCAGAGCTGACTTTTCTTTAAGTACTAAATAAAGCTTATTTGGCAAAATTTGCCTTAATAAATAGTGAAAACACCAAAACATCTATTTTTAACTGTTCCCCTCTTCCCCCAGATTTTCAATATTGACATCCTCCTCTCTCCCTCCTTCATCTTACCTCTCCTGCCCTCAAAGAGAAATAAAAGAAAAATAAGGAGGTCGGGATAGAGAAGACAGTACAGGATTTCAAAGGGAAAATACAGTTTTTCACTCTTACTTAGAAATTTCCACATTTGTCTCATGAACACTTATTTTGCGTACAAAAATATGTCCAAAATTATTAGTTAGTTATAGCAGCTTCACTATAGTTTAACTCTCAAGTTAGTGTTATGTTAAAAAAATAAAATAAAAGGGTCAATATACTGGGACTGAAATAATTTTATAAGGAATAAAATATGATATTTAAGTATTTCTGATGTTTTAAAAAGATATGTGCTGGTAAAGATTTAAATCAGTGTCTTTCAACCTTTTCAGTACATTGAGGTCACCTAAGAATAGGCCCCACCCCTGACTAAGTCTGTCAAAAATTTTGGTACGGCATCCTAAGGTTAAAAAAAGCACTCTAGAAAAAAATAAAATAAAATAAAATAAATAATAAAAAAAAAAGCACTCCAGGTTATTCTACTGAGCACCTAAGGTTAATTTTAAGTTTGGACTTAATTGGCGCTGGTCTTTTGGAACGCCCTATTTTAAAGTTGATTGTAAAGAATTATTTTTTTGCCTGTAGGTGGAGCTCAACTGCTGCAAGTTAATCCTATAAACCAAATTCAGCTGTCTGCCCTATTTTTTAGCATCCGTGTAGGGATTCATAATAAAAGACCAAAGGATAAAATCAGACGTAACAAGCAGACCAAATAGTTAGAAATCATTGGTTTGTTGTGATGATTATAATCATTATAGAAATTCTGTCTTTGTGTAATTTCTATCAAATGTAATTATATTGTGATTACTCTTCTAAATTATTTTCATTACATTGAAATATGAATCAAAAAAATACTGACACATACCCTCAAATTACAATCATTAAACATTTGATAGAAATATTTCAAGGTTAACCAGAGTGGTATTAGTTTTGATGTTTGAACAGGTTCTGGTTTGATCAGCTGTGTTCTGTTGACCCATGATATTTAGTTGACCTTTGTCTTAAAACAACTCTCTTATTGGTAAAGTTAAGTCGTATTTGTGTTTTAGTTATGACTTATGTTAGGTTGACTGAATATGAAATATCATTATTATGATAGTACCAGGAATTTAGATATGGATATTGAAGTTGGGATGGAAGACCTAATGAGTTGGATTGAACTTTAAGTTACGAGGCAAGGGGTAATATAGTCGTAAATACCTCCTGAGTATACTCCCCGAGGCCTGGGTGAACACCCAAATTAGATGGTGCCAATTGTAGCCTCTCCAGTCTCTCTTTGTTGGGTTTGACATATGTTACTAGGATTTCTTAACTTCCCATTGTTTCTAGCTTCTCAAAAACATTTGTGAGCTTTCTCTCAGCCTTGGGGATCTGAGTCTCAATATGATCAGTCACAGGAAGTCCAGATTCAAAAAGATAATACCAAATTTAAATTTCAAACATTTAGAAGATAGTATGCATTTTTAAATTATAGTACAAATTTTAAAAGATAATACAATAACAGATTGAAATCCGCAGACCTTTTAACAACCCTTTTTTAACCATTAGAATCATCATCTCTGAGAAGTCCCCCTCTTCTGTTCAACAGAACATTTACAAGCAAGGACTGCATTAACCATTTAGAGCATTTCTGCTTCTGTTTACCTTCATTTGCTCTGAGATGTCTTCTGAAGCAGACATTTAAAAAGAGGAAGAGAAAGAAATGCGAGATACATACTGTGGGTAACTTGGTCTCTGAATAAAGAAAATCTGCAGGTATTATCTCTTTGGTATGGAATAGCAGATGACTAAGCTATGGAGCAGTCCCAGTTTTAGTGACGTTTGCATGCTAACTTGTACTAGAACTTGCTTTTTATTTTGTATATGTTCTTTCCTAAGCAGTCATTCTACTCTCAGACATATGTTACTGTTGTAGCCAGATGCTGCAAGAACTGCTATGTGCCAGACAGTGCTAGACTCCAGGAACATGAAAATAAAGGCACATGTTCAAAATATAGTATATGAGTGCAATTATAAACAATTAATTACAATTTAGTATGTCGAGTGCCCTAATAGATGTGTCTACAAATTATTATGGATGTTAGGTAGGCAATATATGTTTCTGGGAAAGTTCAAAATACCAGGTCAAAAAAGAGTTGAATGTGGGGCACTAGGGTGGCTCAGTCGGTTAAGCGTCCGACTTCTGCTCAGGTCATGATCTCATGGCTTGTGGGTTTGAGCCCTGCATCAGGCTCTGTGCTGATGGGATTCTGTCTCTCTTTCTCACTCTCTCTCTCTCTCTCTCTCTCTCTCTCTGCCCCTCTCCCCACTCACACTCTGTCTCTCTCTCTCTCTCTCAAAAATAAATTAACATTGAAAAAAAGAGTTGAATGTCCAATTGCCATTTTTGTAGATCAAGAATGGACAAATATCATCAATTTCATAAATTATACCCTAATGCTAGGAAGATAAACCATTTTTTGGAGCCACTATTGGAAAGAAATAACATTTTAGCATTAAGTCCAATCCTTGAAATTAGTGTTGTATAATACCCCAATGTAGACTAGATGGTTTATTTTACTGCCTTTATCTGTTACATTTAAAATTTTGGAATAGTAAAAATTATAATGTAAACCATACCATCATTTGGCATTTCTGGCAAGCTTCTACTTTTCTTCTGTTTGGGTCTTTATAGCAAGGATTTTTGGATATTTTGAACAAAACTGTTTCTTGGGCTGTTTGAACTAAAAAAAAACACTTTTAAAATGCCCAGTTAGTTCATTGAGAACCTTAATCCATATCCAAGGAATCACCTTCAAAATAAAACAAACAAACAAACAAAATCCTTGAACTTCAATTATATACTTCAGAAATTTGACAACCCTACTGTTTTTACAATTAGATTTCAAATGGAAGACAGGAAGCAGTGAAATGCCCACGTGGGGGAGATTCTCCTGTCAAAATGGAGAAAAAGCATTTGCATCTCTTTAGAATGTATTGATTTGTATTATGCTTGAGAGTTACATTCTATTGATCTGGTAGTATCACTTGTTTTTGGAGAACGGAGTTGTACATTTGAAATGTAGTTTTGAGATTATGTGCAGAAAAACATTTCTTAAGTTACTCAAGCATTTGAGGAAGTATTCTGTACCCTGGAACAAATCTAGTCACATTGAAGAGTTTTGAAATTCATTGCTCTCCTACTTTCTTTGTCTATACATTGTGAATTCACCTATCAATTAAATTGGCAAAATACAGAAGAAAGAGGCCACTCAAGATGCAAAGATCTTTGTTTAGCACAAAGTTGAAAACACATGAAGTTGCACAAGGGCCTGAGGGAAACTTATAGTTAGTGATTTTATTTTTTCCTCCCGTCTTTTTTTTCTCTAGTTTTACCCTTTGTATCCTTTCCCCCCAAAGTGTTCAGAGATTTTACCACCTTTCAGGTATGGCTTCACTTTTGCACATTATTTTGAGTTTCTCCTTTGTACTAAGCACTGTGCTAGGTCCCAGGATGCTCAGATTAGTAAGTCCGAGTTTCTTCACAAGTTGCTTAGTGTCTAGTAGAGACAGCTATATGAACAGATAAGGGCTGTGAAGTGTTCATAGGTGCTGGAGCCAGAGAATCGTTTTGTTATTCCACAAATATTTCTTGTTCTACAGTGTGACCAGACCACTGATTTGCCAAATCAATTTATTTCTCGAATTTAACCTCTACAACAAAGCTGCAAGATATAGTCTGTATTATGATTCCTGTTTTACAAAAACAAACAAACAAACAAAAACCACTGCACTTAAAGAGGTTAAGTGATTTGTGTGTAGAAAGTGGCAAAGCTGGTGCTTGAACCTGTTAATGGTCTGACAGCCCCTCCAGAGCCCAGAGAACAGTTGGCCGGGGCCAGCTTACTTGTGTCCAGCTGAAGTGAAACTCTCACATCGAATGTTTCTAGCAAAGGTATGACATCATGTTAGAAATATTATTCTACATAAGTGTAGGGGATGGGCTGGAAGAAGGAGATCAAAACACAAAGACACATTAGTAGATTATTAGTCCAAGCAAGAGGTAATAAGGGTTAATCCACTAAAGTAGTATCTATGGGGATGGATTTAGATGATAAGGAAGCAAAAGATTTGGATATAGGAGACCCAAAGGAGAAAGATATATTCCAGATGACTCCTAGGCTTGTGGCTTAGATAACTGGCTGAGTGGTGGTGATAGGTATTGAGACAGGAATCCTGGATGTCCCTAGTGGTCCCCTCAGACATTTTTGTCCTTTTGTCCTTTCTGATCTACTTCAGTGTCCTGCCCATAAACACACTGAATTGCTTCTTTTATTAGTCAGCTTAAGTTAGGTTATGCTATGATGACAAACAATCCCAAAATCTCAGTGGGTTAAAACTAATGTTTGTTCTTTTGTTCTGGCTACATCCTGGCATGATCTGTGGATCTGCTGCGTATCACTTACATTGAAGGGTCCAGGATGAAGGAAAAGCCTCTGGCCGAGAGGCACGGCAGAGGAAAAAGAGGGATGATGCAATCATATGCTAACTCTTACAGCTTCTACTTAGATGTGGCATCTATGACCTCACCATTTTGTTGGTGAGAGCAAGTGATGTGGCCAAGCCTGGTGGCTCTGTGGTGAAATAGAAATGTTTTACAAGGTAGAGCAGTAAATGCTTAGAAACAATAATGAAATCTCCTCCAGGCTTTGTCCTCTAACCAGGAATTGCTATAAATACTTGTAATTGTGTAATAAATCTAGTCATTGTCTTCCTGGTAGGACAGAAAAAGACAAACATTACTTAATTGCCATTATCTGAATTTAAAAAGAAGGATATCAATTTCTAATTATTATATACTTTTTAAAAAGTACAAAATTCTAAAGGAAATTCTATCTTACCCATCTGTCCAAAAGGGGTGCAGAAGAACATGATGAGTATCTTCCACAAGTTTCACCAAAGATACAGAAATACTTCATGTGCACATAATATTAAATCATAATTTTTTTATTAGCTATCTTAAAGATCCTTTGGTTGTGGGGAATAGAAACCTACTCAAAAACTCATATTTTTCTATAAAGTGATTTTACATATAAATAAACTAAAGGGATTTCTGCATAAAAGAATAGAAGAGTTGCACAGAATCCAAATAAAAGAATTGCATACAGGCCTGACAGGAATGGCTGTTGTCACAAACTTATGTTTCTCTCCGTCTGTGTTCTCAACTCTCCTTTTGTCTGTTCATTTGTTCTCTTCTACAATCTTGTGTTTTCTCGGTAGGGCTCTTGCCTGTTGTCTCCTGCAGTTCAGCTCTTCAGAAGTAATTGCTTAGATTTCTGTGTCCCAAAGCCTGACTTTCCAGAGAGAGAATCTTACTGCCTTGGCTTGGGTTAGCCATCCATTGAGTTATGTCATTGGTGAGGACAGTGATGGTGGAGGGGCTCTTAGAAAGCCATGAGATATGCAGGTGTGACAGAGATGCTATGTCCCTCCATCTTCCACTACCCTACTTATTTAGTAATGAGAACCGAAATATTTAGATGGACTCTTGACCGCCTCATCAGACGACATTCACCATACTTCTTTGTAGCCGGGCAAGGCCTTGTGACCGAATTCTTGCTGATGAAATGAAACAGAAGTGTATCTGATTCTCAGGCAGTCTTTTCTAAAGGAAAGAGGGAGGGGGCTAGCCTTAGTAAAACAGAGAGATTGAAAGAGCCTGGGGCCTTAAAATCCTCATGGAACCACAATTCCAACTTGGATTGCCTATCTCTGGAGTTTTTCTGTGTGGGATAAAAGAACCTTCAAGTTATCTAAGTCACGTTATTGGAGTTTCTATTAAGTGTAGCAGAACCTGAACCTAACTGATAGAATAAGGCTATTTCTTCCAGGGCTAGGAGTAGGGTAGATTCCCTAATATGGGGATGTAGGCAGAGAGGAAATGAATAGCTGCTTCATTGCTTTTAATAGGTTTCTTAGTTGGTTTTCTTGTTGTTCCTAGAGGAGAATCATATTAATTATTGACACCCAACAGCTTCACTACTCTTCTCACTTTTGGCTGATCACCTTGCTTCTTATTTCATTATGGAAACTGAACCAGTGAGAGAAAGTCCTCATTTGCCGCCACCAATCTACCCATCTGCATCGGAATTTCTATGCTTCTTTCTGATAAAGGCAACCCCTGTACTCTGTGCTCTGGTCCTCACACCCTCGGCTTTCTTACACACTTTGGCCAAGCTATTTACCTTACTCTAGTGGCTCACTTCAAAGGCAACATACTGTCCTTCTTGCTGTTTCACAGACATGCCAAGCTCATTCCTTTTTCAGGCCTGTGCACTCTGAGTTACCTCAGCTTGAAAGTTTCCTCTCTAAGATAGTCTTAGTAACCATTCCTTCTCTTCATGCAGTTCTTTGCTCAAAAAAACATCTTTACAGACCACACTATTTAAAACAACTCCCTCCAGGGGTGCCTTGGTGGCTCAGTAGGTCGAGACTTTGACTTTTGGTTTTGGCTTAGGTCATGATACCATGGTTCATGAGGTCGAACCCCACATTGGGCTCTGCGCTGCCAGTGCAAACCTGCTTGGGATTCTTACTCTCTCTCTCTCCTCCCCGACTGATGCTCTCTCTCTCTCTCTTTCTTTAAGTAAATAAACTTAATTAATAATTAATTAAATTAAATAACTCCCTCCATGCCTACCAAGAGTGCGTATTCGAATAACCTAAAGACAAATTTTTAAACTTTGTTTGGCTTTTACAAAATGCATGTGGTAGGACCCACCCCCCTCAAAAAACAAAAACACAAAACAAAGAAAAATTCATTCAGTAAGTCTAGCATGTGATTTTCTCATAGTTTTTGTAGCCAAATAATTAGTGATGAAAATATACATGTTACTTAACCTTTTCCTAAATGTTGGGAGCATAGGTGAATAAAGGTAAATAAGGTTAAAAATTAAGTTTGGATCCAGATTATTTGTCTTTTTTCATTGCTAGGCTCAGATGTTTGTAGAAGACAAGGACACTCTATTCTAGGAAGATAAAGTAAGAGGGTCCATTCTGCCAGCCAAAATCAGTTTTCTACAAGTTCTATAACTTTTTTTAAGAACCATTGCCTTAGTGTTTCATCAACATTAATCTAAATGAGTGGATTTTATTCTCTTTTGTTCACCTTATTGAATCTTTGCCTTTATTTAAGCTTGTCTTTTTAAAAGTAGACACAATATAAATTATTTGGTAATGACCTACTTTGGAGAGGAATCTCACAGAATTCATTACAGTTCTTTCCTACCTTTTTGCCAACTTTGATATGTTAGTAATATTTGATCCCTCTTCTCTCCTTAGTCTTATTGTTTAGATATTGCTACACTCTGTGTATTATTAGTTCATTCAATATATATGTGTATTCATGTTGATTTCAATGTGTTTACTATTTAAATGCACCTACATGGGGGCACCAGGATGGCTCAGTTAGTTGAGCATCCGACTTCGGCTCAGGTCATATTCTTGTGGTTTGTGAGTTCGAGCCCCGCATCGGGCTTGCTGCTGTCAGTGCAGAGCCCACTTTATATCCTTTCTCCCTCTCTCTCTGCCCCTTCCCATGCTTGCGTTCTCTATCAAATAAAAAAATAAATAAATAAACATTAAAAAAATAAGTAAAAACTAAATGCACCTATGTGAATGTTATAAATAGGATTTCCATTATTATTTTGAAGTATACAAGTAGCTTACTAGATTTTTAGTATTATTTTATATTTGATTTGTTACTTTCACTCACTTAAATTTTTCCTTTATTTTAAAGATCCTTAATGCATTTTCCTGCTATTGCTAACTGCTAATTTTGTCATGTCAACTAGTCTCCTTTCTGTTTTCAAATTTATGGTATTGACTTAGCTGCTTCTTTAAAGAATTATCTTATTTAAACAGTCTCAAATTTATTACATGATCATGGGTAGGTCTCTCTTCCTACTGAAAAGTACTTTTCTTGTGGTTAAAGGTAGATTAATTGGCATATGAGCTTAAGTACCAAATCCTTTCTCTTTAATTTGTATTTTCACTTATACACACACACACACACACACACATACACTCTCTCTTAACAGATAGGAAATTAGACTTGTTCTTTGCTGCATATTTGATTTTCTTGGTCCTGTGAAAAAGGATGTTTTCTTAACTTCAAAAATTATATAATGACTTCCTGTTAATTTTTCTTCCTTTTAGATAAGCGCTTACTTTTTTAGTCTTATTAATCATTACAAATTAATAGAAAATTTCCAGATATGCTTATTTGTTCACAAGACTGACCGTAACGTGAAATATCTTAAAGACAGTCTTTGTTAAAGGGAGTTAAAAAGAAAACCCCTTGGCTTGGCTTCCAAGAGTTTAGAAAGATATCATGTAGGCCTCATACAAAGGCTAGAGTGTCGTAGTCCTTTTATTTTATATCCTGCTGCTGTGTGGTAAGACTTGGTTTTAGATGTACTAGGTATGTACTTGCCCAGTCACCTAGAAAAAAGGATATGTAGCTGACCTGTGAAAGTACATTTAGTGTGATAGAAGGTAAGAATGTCTGATCCTGATGCTTCTAGAGAGTGGCCCAGAAATTGAAGACCAGGATAACATTGCAAAGTTATTAGCCAGCCTTAATTATTTGGCGTTATGTTCATTATTATATTCTCAGGTATTCCAGTGGAGTTTTAAAAATTACGCTTTATGCATTTTATTGTTTTAACCTCTGCTGGGTAGTATGGAAAGAATTTTGGAACAAAATGTGTTTACATTTTAGCCAATATTTAAAAGGTTTTGCTCGTAGTTTTTGTAGCAAATGAATCAGTTATGAAAATACACATATCACTTAACCTTTTCCTGTATGTTGGGAGCATACGTGAATACAAGTAAATAAGGTTAAAAAGCAAGTCTGGATCTAGATTATCTGTCTCTTACAATGTTAGGCTTGGATGTCTGCAGAAGACAAGGTTATGCTCTTCTAGAGAGACAAAATGAGAGTCCTTTCTTCTAACCTAGCTAGCTTTGCTTCTAAGCTGTGCCAGTGAATAGCAACAATTTTAAGTAGGAATAAGGCGACATAACACCTGTTACAGTACGTAAGCCCAGCCTGCAACAAAAATGAAGCGCCTAACAGCCTGGCCTCCAGAGGGGGTTGCAACCTAAGGATGGTAGGATTGCAGCACCACTGCTTTGGGTCTTTTGTGCTGTGGCTCTAGGATGCATCACTTTGATTCATGGAGTCTTGAAGTCTTAAGATAATAGAGAGCCTTTCATAATGTGGAAAGGCTCCTATTAACATAATTTTCACAAAATACTGATAAAATACTCTTTATTCCAACAAAAAAGCATAAAAGGAATGTTTCTGTATGAGAAAATTAATTTTGCTTTGTTTTGGCTAAAAGTTTCTAGAGTAACATTTGAAGAATGTCTGTAAGTTCATACTGTATGTACCTGTGAATGGTTCTTTTTTAGAACACTGTGGCTGCTGAATTTTTGATTAATATCTGGCACCTAAGCCAGGTTAAAACAAAATACAAACAATTGAACCCCCTACAAAGCTATGAATCTGACATGGAAATAGGTTATGCCAAAGGATTCACCTCATCTGGGTTGTTTAAGGTTGAAAACTCTGTTTCCAGGCAGAGCAGTTGCCTAGCCTTGGGGTATTATTGCCTGTTACAACATTCTTGTTCCGCTTCACATCAGCCAGGTTCTGTTCAGTTTGCTTTTTGATGTTGCTGTTACCTTTCTGTTTCAGATTCTTAGAACAGAAAGCAATTCTTATTTGGAACTATGATACCTTGAACTAGGGATACTTAAATATATGCTGGTTATAACCCTCTAGAACATTACATACCTATTAAATCTGACAGAGGAAAAAAATAGATGGCTAATGGATACAGAGAGGTATCAATGGAACGGAATACAGAGCCCAGAAAGAGACTCACATATATAGTCAACTGATAATTTGACAAAAGTACAAAGACAGTTTGATTGAGAAATGATAATCTTTTTAACAAATGGTGTTAGAGCAACTGAAAGTCTATGTGCAAAAAAAATGAACATTGATACCTACCTCACACTGTATACAAAAATTAACTCAAAATGGATCATTGACACTGGGGCTCCTGGGTGGCTCAGTTAAGTATCTAACTCTTGATCTTAGGGTCATGAGTTCAAGCCCCACATTGAGCTCCACAATGGGTGTGAAGCTTACTTTAAAAAGAAAAAAAAAAAGGATCATGGACTTAAAAGTAAAACTATTAAGCTTCTAAAAGAAAACATAGGAGAATATCTTTATGGACTTGGTTATGTTAATGAGTTTTAGATACAAAAAGACATGAAGTGCACTAATAAATTGGACTATATCAAAATTAAAAATTTTGGCTTTGAAAAAGATGCTTTTTAAGGGATGAAAAGACAAGCCACAGACTGGGGAGCAATAGTTGCAAATTATATATCTAAGAAAAGACTTATATCCAGAATATATAAAGAATTCTGAAAACTCAACAATAAGAAAACAAACCAATTTAAGAAATGGACAAAAGATCTGAGCAGATATTTCACCGAAGATATATGAGGCAAGCAATATATGAAAATATGTTAAATGTGCATCCTTGCTGACATGGACCACCATTGCAGACAAGGATTTAAAATTTCTATGTATTATTACATCACATTTTAATATATAGTGAATAAGGAGCTAGGAAAACAAGGTTAAAGCTTATCTGTTTTTCAATCTGGAACTTGACTAATTACATCTACCTACAAGGAACCCTAGGGCTTAGAGTCTAATACTGGCTCTTAGTTTTGTATTTTACACAAAATGCCAGAGTTGCCCACCAAAGCATATGAATAGAGTGGTTTTGCAAAAAGACTAAGGGGAGAATGGTGAGGCCAGACACCTTTCTAATCTTCCTTCAGCTGTATTTGCAAAGTTTAACTCATCCAAGATTACTCTCCAAGCAATGGACAATCTAGGATTTAAACACAGATATAGTTCACTTAACTGCCATTTTATACTTCCCCTGAGATGAGGCATAAAGAATGGTGGGCCAGGATACAGACAGTACATGCAAAGGGATTGGTGAGAGTTTGATATCCTGATAGTTGTGGGAAGTTAGGTATATAGGGACAGACATCTGCAGGAATTATGGTAGAAAGTTTTAGAGGAGTAAACTGGGGCCAGATCAAGATGGGCCTTGTATGGCATATTTAGAAACTGGACTTTGTCCTTTAGATGGTGGGAAACAATATAAAAGTTTTAAAATTGTAAAGTGACATGATTAGCTTTTTGTCTTAGAGAGATTATTGTGGTAGTAGCATGGAAAATAAACTGGAAGGAGACAAGACTACAGGTTGAGGAGATTAACCAAAGACTGCCTTAATAGTCCAAGTGCAGATAAGTTACAGTGAAAACCCAGACCAAAACAGTCGTTCTGTGTGCAAGATAATTTGCATTCAGCAAACATTCTTCCAAACATCTACAATATGCACGTGGTGGATAGAAAGATAAAGAAAGATACTCCCCCTGCCTACAAAAAAAGCTCTCAGCTGAGCCAAACAGATAGTCATCTGTACACAATGAACTCTATATAAAGCAGAAGTTCAGAGAAAGTACAGTAGCTTCATGGAGAAGGGAGAGATTAATTTTGACATTACGGATCAGGAAGTCTGCATGTATGCAAAGTAGATAGCATTAATACTAGGCCTTGAAGAAGGGGTAAAGTTTGAATAAGAGGAAATGGGTGGGGAAGGGAATTTCCAGTAGAGGAAACTGAGAAAAGTGAGGAACAATTTATGTGAATAGAGGAGAGGATATCGTTGGAAATAAAGCTGGAAAGATAGGTTGGGACCAGATCATAAGATACCTTCCAGGATAGTAAAGTGCAAATATAACTCATTTTGCTTGATTTCTGTGTTTATTCAAGTGTACAGAAACACATAGATCATCTTTTTTCACCTAGAGTAAACCAATTTGAAAGATTCAAGGTTGGGTGAATAATGGATTTCTACATTTTTGGACAGGAGATATATGAGTAGGAGGGTTTGGTGGGGTTACTGTATTAGACAATTATGTTTTACTTTCTATGATTTGCAAGTGAACACTAAATCCCTATAGTAAATGAGGTGGTAGTGTAGGGAGAGGAATGAATCTACCTAGTGACAAAATGAGAAATTTTAGGGGTGCCTGGGTGGCTCAGTCGGTGAAGCCTTCAACTTCAGCTCTGGTCATATCTCTAGGTTCGTGAGTTCAGTCCCTACGTCGGGCTCTCTGCTGTCAGGGTGGAGCTGACTCAGGATCCTCTGTCTCCTTTTCTCTGCCCCTTCTCACCCACCCCCCCTTAAAATTAGAGAAACATTAAAAAAAAATTTTTTAAAGAAAAATTTTTATTTCTAGCACTATAATAAAAATTTTTATATAATTAACATTATTTAAATTCAATAACAGTTGCGGTTTATGAAATCTTAGATTCTGATTCCACAATCATTTATTCTAAATGAGATATGAACAAGTCAGCATTTCTAAATGTTTCCTCACCTATAAAATGTGGTTAATACCTGCCCTTCCTGTCTTAATAGGGTTGTGGTCAGTCATGTCAGATGAAATAATGCACATGAGACTGCTTCTAAAACATGATGCCATTGATGGCCTATGATTATAGAGTTTAAAGTGCCTTTGAGGAGCCCTTGGGTGGCTCAGTCGGTTAAGCGTCTGACTTCGGTTCAGGTTATGATCTCACGGTTTGTGGGTTCAAGCCCTGCGATGGGCTCTGTGCTGACAGCTCAGAGCCTGGAGCCTGCTTTGGATTCTGTGTGTCTCTCTCTCTGCCCCTCCCCTGTTCGCTCGCTCTCTCTCTCTCTCTCTCTCAAAAATGAATAAACATTAAAAAAAAATTTTTTAAGTGCCTTTGGTGCCACACAATCCAGCCTTCTGATTTAAAGCCTTAGAACAGCTCACTTTCTGGTAGCTCCTTCCAATCAGGCCATATTCCAAAATAAAATGAAAAATTAATGCCAGGTAATTGACAGTGGTTACTGAACAAATATAACAACCACAGTATCTAAGGGGATGTATGTTTTTAAGAGGTATGACACCACTGAAGTAGAAGAGATGAACCCAGTCCATGGTGACAGTTTGGGGACACAAGCCAAGTATACCTAGAAAGAAAATTAGACACTACTGCCCTTCATAAACATGCTGGCTCTCCCACCTCCCACATCCTCTCTCTTGACTTCAGAGAATGTACTTTACATCAGATGTGATTATTGCCTAAATCATGCTGTGTAAAACATTGGACACATAAAATTACTTAAGAAAATAATACAATAAAAAGTACAAAATGGTGCAGACAGACTAGGTGCTCTAAATGCATAGGAAATCCAAGTAAAATGGTGTTGAGTCAGATGAGGTTAATTAGTTTTCCTGAAGGTTTGTTTTCAGGCACGTTTCTAATGCCAACCGCAGGACCGTAAAATGGAGTAAGTAGATTATGGGAGTAATTTTGTAAGTAAAAGAAATAGTCTCTTCTAAGATAATGAGTTTGCTAATTTATTACATTTTACTTAAATTGTTAATTACTATCTTATTTCATTTGTTTCACTTTGAATGTTCATTAAAAAAATGGAAGTATTATTTTTGAGAACATCCTGTTTATACTAAAAACTTAATGACAACTGCATAAAACAAAAATAGCATGTGTCTACAAATGTGATTACGGACATGTTCACTTAAGAAAACAAATTTAAAAGATAAAATTCTAACTTTAGTTAGTGTATCCAACAGTTTTATTTTAGAAAGATAAATGTCCTTGCTGAAAATTCAGTGATGACATTTATTGCTTAGGAAAACATGTTGCTATAATTTTCCTTCTATGTGATTTTTAATATAGCACTTAGAGAAACACTTCAAATCTTACTAAACAAAACAAACATAAAATATCACTTTTTAATATGAAGTACTGGCAAAAAATAAAATAAAATAAAATAAAATAAAATAAAATAGTACTGGCAATAAAGTTTTCCTGTCTACTTTTAACACTATAGTTCTGCTTGAATTATTTCCAATACTAGAACCTTGGTATGCCAAGATTTAAGATATAGCTTAAGAGTTTTAAGATATGATTCTTTTTAAGTTTTTTAATATTTGACTCGATGAATGGAGTATTTTTATGGAATGACATTACTTGATTTTCTGCATTTGCTAAGTTGGTGAATGATAAGCTAGGCTACTGCAGATAGTTGTGCAGAGGACTTCACCATGGAATGTGAACTTGGGTTGGAATCTAGGTGGAGTGCCACTTCCAGGCCATCTGCACTGGAGAGGGCCACATCAGCCTCAGGGAATGGGTGCCCTTTGCTAATCTTTCAGCCAAGAAAAGATGTTTATTTCCTAGGAGGTTCCCCAAGAGGGTGTGCCCTTTTCTAATTAACATAAAATTGCTTCTTGTGCAAGCCTGTGGATAAACTTAAGAAGTAAAAGAAAATGAGCAGACAGGTAGGTGGTAGCTTTTCCCAATGGTTACTACAGCACAGTAGTGCTGCCACACTAGGTGTGGCAGAGTTTTAGTGACCTGTAAGACAACTTGGAGACCGTATATTGTAATGGGAAGAGCTCTGGGAAGGGGTTTTAGAAACCAGGGTTCTAGTCCTTGAGCACAAGTATTTGGCCTTGGGTGTTCTTTTCTGGAAAATGAAAGGATGGAACTACCTTCTACCTTCAAGGGGGCATCCAGTTCTTGACTTCCAGAAAGTTATATCTAGAGCATGATAAGCAGGGAGAAGTTGGAGCTGGGGATTTTCTAAATTGGCACATCTGAAATGTCATTAAAAGTTTTGGAGATATGTATTTACCAGTTCTATAATAGTAAGTCTTAAAATCAAGTAGTCCTCCAACTTCCTTCTTAATAGTTATTTGCTTCTTCTCCTCTTCTCCTTTTTCTTCTTCTTATCTGTTTTTTTGTTGTGGTGGTAGTGGAGGCTGTCATTGTTTTGGTTTTTTTAGCTTCTTATGCTGGAAGTTTACATAGTTAATTTTGGACTTTCTTCTTCTCTAATGGAAGCATTTAAAGCTCTAAGCATGACTCTCTCTGCATCTCACCAATTTTGTTGTTGTTATGATAGTCAATTTTATGCATCAACTTGGCTAAGCTGTAGACCCTAGTTGTTTAATCAAACCTAAATATAGGTGTTGCTGTGAAGGTTGTCTATAGATGTGATTCAAGTCCATAATTAGTGGCTTTTAAGTAAAGCAGATTATCCAACTTAATCTGGGGGCCTGATTGAATCAGTTGAAAGACCAAAGAACAGAGCTGAGAATTCTCTGAAGAAGAAATTCCATCTGTGGATAGCAGTTTTAGCTTGTGCTGTGTAGAGTTCCAGCTTGTCCTTCTTGATGGCCTGTTTGCTCAGATGTTTGATCCACATTTTTGGATTTTAGACCAGCTAGCCCCTACAACTGCACAAGCCAGCTCTTTACTGGATATATATACACAGTATATTCTACTGCTTCTGTTTCTCTGGTTAAACCTGTACCGATAGGATTTTGCTTTGAATTTCATTCAGTTCAACATTTTTCCTATTTTCCTTGTGGCTTCTGTGACCTATAGGTCATTTAGAAGTGTGCTGTTTATTTTCCAAATATTCAGGAATTTTCCAGATATTTTTCTGTTACTGATGTCCTAATTAATTTTATTGTAGTCAGAGGACATATTCTGTACAATTTCAGTTATTTTACATTTATTGAGACTTGTTTTTTGGACCATAATATGGTGTATCTTGGTGCATGTTACATGTGCACTTGAAAAGAATGTGTATTCTACTAGGGTTGTTTGGAATGTTCTGTTATTGACCCCGATATTTTTTATGGTGCTTTAGTCTTGCATTTTAATGTTTAAATTATACCTGGTAACTTACAAATTTCCTTAATTGATGAGATTTTTTTAAGTTATCCTATTTTTGAAAACCTAAAAGACCAGTACTAAGTTCTGACTTTATACTTCATGAATTATTTTAATTAATAAGTTAATAGTTATTTCTAATGTTGTTTCTTGCTACTTATTTGCAATAGGCTATAATATAACTGTTTCATGTCTTTTACTTTCAGTTTTATCTTGTATAATACTTAGAATTCTTTCTCAGTTTCCTCTTGAATATCCAAGAATAAATTTTTAGTTGGTAAATTTTCTTGGGCTTGTCCTACTTAATATTCTTCAGATCATTTTTAATGTGTGTGTGTGTGTGTGTGTGTGTGTGTGTGTGTGTGGCAGTTTTGTTGTCTCAACCTAAGAACAGAAAAAGTACATGGAAATGAAAAATCAGTACATTCTTCTCTGGAGCCAATTTTTCTCATCTTTAAGAAAGCATTTTTAGCCAGGGTGAAAATGGCTTTTTGAATTTTCAGTGCATTTTTCTTTTAAACAAACTCAATGAGACAAAATAGAAAGTTAAAAAAAAAACAAAAAAACAAAAAACAAGTCTTTAAATCCTTTCCTTAGAAGATTCCCTATATTATTACTTTAAATTATATGCCTACTCTTTGTGATTACTCTATCATTCATGTAGCATGAATTGTAAGTTTCTATAATGAGTGGGAAAATGGATTAGATAACCTGTTAAAGCTTCAGTGAGTTGAGAATATGACTTAAATTTGAGACACTGTTAGGATGCCTGAGAAGCCATCTGATGGAGAATCTCACCCAGCCCAGAATTTATTTTACTGGAATTTATCCATGGCATAATCTGTTATCCCATGTTTATATGGGATTTCTTCTTCCATGTTGTTCCTACTCTCATTACCATTAGTAATTGGAGCTTGACTATATAAAAAAGAGACTCATTTGTAGGAATCAAAATGCATTACATTATTGTAGTGGGAGGAGTACTGCTTTGGAGTCAGAAACCCAGGTTGTAAACCCAGCTGGGCCATTCTTTAAGTGTCCTTTGGTGAATTGTTTATCTGGCCTCAGTTTTTTCCTATAAAATAGGAATAAAAAATACCTATTTCACCAGATGATTGTATGATGATGAGTTGGAAGGCATTCAGTAAATAATAGTGATTAAAATTACATCAGCTATAATATTTGTTTCTGTTTTCAAGATACTTCATACTTAGAATGATATTCTCTAATATATTTTCAGAATCTTTCAAGTGATTCTTGCTGAATACTGTTCATTTAACTATTTGAGTTTATTTAAGAAAAAATGATTAATGTATAATACATTGTTAAAATAGCTAGGATGAGTCATTTACACTTTGATTTTCCCATTAGGTAACCTTTAATCTCCTGTCCCACTTGGTCTTCCTACACCAAATGTTCACAGTATCTAAATAGAATGAATTAAAGTTTAAAGTTGGAAGATCCCTATCAACTGCCTCTCAATTTCCTCATTTTGCAGATAACGCTTTTAGAGGATAAGTGACAAATCGTTTGCTTCTGTCAACTTAGGTAGTGTCAATGAGTCTAAATGAGAATCTGGCATGCTTTTCCCTTTACTTCCCTCTGAAAGCTTCCAAACCACTCACCAGTCTACAACAACATTTTAAATCATGGAAGCAGCTATTAAATTCACATTATTTTTCTTCCACTCACTGAACAGTTAATAAAAAGGATACAAGGCAAGAAAAAGGCCAGGAAACCACCTAGAGACTTGGTCAGAGCTTCTGCCAATGGTCATCTGGTATATGGTAACCATTCAACCATTGTTAAAGGAGTAAGTGAATGTCAAATCTATGATCATGCAAATGATAATGACAGTGATTATGCAAAATGTAAGTGTGGTTTTTATTATTTTTATATTGATTTAAGACAGATTTGATTACAAAAGTGTAATTAGGCTTTTAATGTCATTTCTTATAAAATTGATTTTCTTGATTTGAGTTTTTTAAAAACAGGCCTCATCTATACCTTTATGACTCATGTTTTAGTCTTTTTTTTTTTTTGGTTAGATTATTTGTTAGATCCAGGAAATTCAATCATCTTCCAATTTTAGAATTATTGGCTGAATGTCAGGGTACTTACTGACTCATAAAGGGATCATGTTTGCAATTTTATTTGTGTGTTATTTAGAATTTAAGAAAATTTTCCTATAGAAACAGGCTGTAACTAATAATTGGTTTTCCCCAATTTGGGAAATTACATTGGGAAATACTGGAATGCCACTAGGGGGCAAAAAAGTTATCAAGAAATAAATATGTAGCCTATGTTTGTTTACACATACAAAATGTGTATTGTGTAAAATCTACAAAATGCCATTAGAATTGCACATAAAGCCACATATATGTGATTGCTAATGGTATCCTGACACTAATTTCAAAGACAGGTCTGAGGAAGGAGAATGATTTTAATAAGTTTATTCACTTATTTTTTAATGTTTTATTTTTGAGAGAGAGAGAAAGCATGAATGGGAGTGGGGGAGGGACAGAGAGAGAGGGGAACAGAAGATCCAAAGCAAGCTCTGCTCTGAAAACAGCAAGCTCAATACGGGGCTTAAACTCAGACTGCAAGGTCATGACCTGAGCCAAAGTTGGATGCTCAACGACTGAGCCCCCCAGGCACCGCTGATTAAGGCATATTTTAAGAAGCTTATATTTCAGCTAGATCTTTAAGAATGGATGGGATTTGAATAAGTGATACTACATTATGTTGTGTTTATATCAGCATTTGCCTTACATTATAAATATGGTCTGTGAATCACACGTTTAATTTTATGTTCTTGTAACTTTCAGGAGTACTCAAATAGATTTGCTGGCCATTTGACCCTCAGAGCTTTCTAATTTATTACAACTATTTTCTGCTTAATCAAAATACTACTTTTTTTTAAATGCTAAATAACACTTTGCTGAATTATAGAATTATAACTTCCAAGATTATTTTTGTTTGTGGTCAGTACATTCTCTTCCCAGTAGGGAAGCAGGGAATCCTGCTTCAGAAGGAAAACAAAGCTCCAGAAGATTAGTGAATATGGAAGCATCCAAGGGCTACTGTTCCTCCCATCCCCCCTGCCTCTACCACATGTACATGTACACACACACACACACACACACACGTGCAGAAGAGAGACGGTGTAGCTCTGTGCAGTAGTTCTCAAACTTTTTGAACTCAGGACCCTTTACACTCTTTTTTTTTTTTTAATTTTTTTTAATGTTTAAATGTTTTGAGAGAGAGACAGAGAGAGAGACAGAGAGAGAGACAGTGTGCGCAGGGGAGAGGCAGAGAGAGAGGGAAACACAGAATCTGAAGCAGGCTCCAGGCTCTGAACTGTTAGCACAAAGCCTAACATGGGCTTGAACTCACGAACCATGACATCATGACCTAAGCTGAAGTTGGATGCTCAACCCACTGAGCCACCCAGGTGTCTCAGGACCCTTTACACTCTTAAAAATCACTGAGGACCCCAAAGAGCTTGTTTTGGGGGAGGTTATATATATCAATATTTATTTTACTAGAAATTAATATTGAGAAAAATTGTAAAATACTTATTAATATCCATTATATTTTAACATAACACATATTTTAGAAAAAATATTCTTATTCAAATAACAAATTTTTAATGAGAAGAGTGGTATTGTTTTACATTTTTGCCAATCTCTTTAATGACTGGCCTAAAAGAAGGCAGCTGGATTCCCATATCTTCTTTCTCATTCATTCTTTTCTTATGAACTTTGTTGCTAGATTATATGAGGAAAATATGGCCTCACACAGATATGTACTTTAAGGAGACAGAGTATTTAATAGCCTTTTCAGACAATTATGGTTATTCTTCTTTGATACTGTACCAAAACTCAACAAATATTTAATGTCTTACTGGAAAATGCAATGTGAAATCAAGTAACTCTTCATGATCTTTTATACATTAAAAGATTATACATTATCCATTGGTTTATTGTGCACTTTGAATGGGTGTTTTACCATGCATGATTTTGTAACATTATGCATTGGTCATGTGGAAAGTATTGGTCCATGGAGTTATGCAGATCTTCCAAATGTTGATACACTTTGCCATACAATATAAAAAAAAATCATATTTATTAATATCATCACTCATCTCCAGAGTCTTCCAATCTTTGGTCAGTCTCATGGTAGTGTTTTGAATTTTCCAAAATTCTGTTCTTTTCTGTGAATTTCAAGTTTTTATCATTTGTCAACAAGAATTTTGTCTTTTTCCTTGATGAGAGGATCACTGTGTCCCCAGATCACAATAACCAAAGTTTGTCAGTTGTTCTTTCAAATAAAAGTGGTGGACTATTAAAACAAAACAACAACAATAAAAACAAAAAACCTGTTTTAGTTCACAGTTCAAATAATTGCATGTTTTTCCTCAAAATAACTACCATACTTGTGTATGCAGTGAAAGTGTTTTATGCATACTTCATTTTCAACACACAAAATATTGTGCTTAAGGTTGAAATGTCATAAAATTAATAATTTTTATTACTTCATCAAGGATATTCTTAAGTGAAGCTGGCTTAAATGTGTTTGTTCTTTACTATACCTGGCAATGATGAATACAATGACTTCTGTCTACACAGTGTGCTGCTGAATCACTGTCTTGATTCATGCTACAGTTTCAACAGTCTTACCCGCTGTTGCTTTTGCACCATGAGTACAAATGTCAAAACCGTGAAAAGGGCAAATCACATCCTAGTATTATTATTAAAACAGTTTCACTTTATGGACTCTCTTGAAGTGGTTTCAGGGTTTTCCAGGGTCCACAAACCACACTTTGAGAATGCTTGTGTAGTGATTTAAGAGCACAGAGTACAGACTCTAGAACTAATCAAATCTGGCTCTGCCTAGCTGTGAGCTCTAGAGATCTAAAGTAAGTAATTTCCTCAGCTTTACTTGTAAAATAAACTAATAATAGTATTTGTGTGAGGATGTGAGTTAATATATATAAAGCTTTTAGAAGAGTACCTGGCATAGAGTAAGCCTGTATGTTTGCAAATTATTATTTTGTATTATACAGATTTATGTATGTATTCCATTAATTCTGGGTATTTGAAAACTCCATTCAAGATCATCTCACTGCTTTTAAATCAGTTCATACTTAAGCCAGACCAAACAGATGACCCATATTTTAGTTTGAAGACCCTCAGAGACAGTTCTTTGGATATCTTGTTTATACCACTTCAGTTTGCAAAGTATACTTTGAATTGCTTTCATAGCAATAATAGAAGAGAGCTTCCATCTATATATTCTGTAACTGGATTCTCTTACTGATCACTCTGTGCTATTGTGATGATTCCTTCTGCAGTTTAAATGGCCTTGAGGAGTATCTTCAGTGTGATATAAAAGGGTTGCCAGATTGTTTTGGTCTTCAGCGTTAAATGATAGTACAACTTGGCTTGTCTTAACGTTAAGCAACCGTTTGCATCGCTTTCTGTTACCTTTTGCTTTCAGTTCACATATTTTTTGGAATTTGGATCTGTTTGAAGGATACTAACTCTGTGACAGAATCATAATTTTTATTCTCTTTTTCTTACGTTCTTCACCCAGGGCTTTGTGCTAAGAATAAGAAGCTAGGGGGCACCTGGGTGGCTCGGTCGGTTAAGTGTCTGACTTCGGCTCAGGTCATGATCTCGCGGTCCATGAGTTCGAGCCCCGCGTCGGGCTCTGTGCTGACAGCTCAGAGCCTGGAGCCTGTTTCAGATTCTGTGTCTCCCTCTCTCTCTCTGACCCTCCCCTGTTCATGCTCTGTCTCTCTCTGTCTCAAAAATAAACGTTAAAAAAAAAAAAAAAAAAAAAAGAAGCTAGTCACCATCTTTGCCTCACGGTGTAGGAAGGAAATACTGAGTCTCTGAATATAGTAAAAATTAGTCTTTACTAAAGTTAAATCCATCATTTAGCCAGAACACACAAACTATTGAATGCTTCTATCTTTTCTGAGCTTATTTGCCAGAACTTCTGTTGAATATAAAAGTAGCTTTAACCATACTTTGGGTACCAACAGGAGCATTTATGCTTTTAATCAATCACACTCAATGTCATTATTCTGTTAGAATAGGAATAACATTACCTGGATTTGTATACTATCACTAAAAAGGAGATGGGGGGGAAATCAACTGTGAATTTTTTTTTGGAAGTAATCTCAAAATTTGCCCCTCCCCTTTTTTTTTTAAAGAAATCATGTTCTATCATTAATATTCAAATTGTACATTCTAAACAAAAAAAGTAACACCAAATTAACTCTTAGGAAAATTTCAAAATTTGATGATTTACATCTGTTTGCATAAAAGGGTAATAAGTTCAGTTTCTTTGGTCATCTTTGTAACCAGCAACATAACTCTGTTCTTTTCTGATATGAACTTTAAATGAACCCTTCTATAAAGCTCTGACATTTCGTCTCCTTGTACTATCTCAGTGTTCTTCTACATGTCATAAACACAAAAGGAAATTTTCTCTTTTTTAACCAAGAGAACTTTGATGTAATTTGCTAGGACCCTACAAAAGATCTGGAATAATTTCATATTTTGTTTTAACCTCATGTTTATAATTTGGTTTTTGGAGTTCTATGAAACGCCTTTCACTGTAAGTTAGACTAGATGATAATCACCCTTCTCAGTTTGGCCAAAAGGTAATGCTCATTGCAGTTACACATTCAAAAGGAAAGTGGAGAGATTTCCAAGCATTTATCTTAACTTTATTTTTACTGATGTATGTCCTTTCTTGTATTTTCTCTTACTTGTTTTGATTGAAACTAATGTGTGTCTTTGTAAACTCCAAGGACACATATGTATTCTATACATAGGATCCAAAATTTCCCATTCATATGCTTATACTATGCTGTTTTTCAGACTTGCGTACACCTAAGCTCTTAATCCTTTCCCCTGAGCCATCTCCAAAAGCAAGTTTCATATTTGGTGAAGCAAGAATAGTTTCTAAAGATTGTCCTTGGATTCGCTTGTAGAACAGGAAAAGAGTTCGTAATTCTGGGAGTGCCCTGGCTCCCACCACCCAAACAACTGACGGTTTCTGGAGGCTGCATGGGTTTCCTTCTCAACAGTACAGAGACATATCTTTTGAAATTTGAATTAACAAAACAGAAATGAAGAGCATTATAATAAATATATATTCTTAATATTTTTAGATTTATAAGTATATATTTGTTTTGAAAAATATAAAGGTATCCTTTCAGGTGTATAGTAATAGACTGAAGACACTTTTCTAACAATAGGATATTTCCACTCAACCTCTTCAGTATGTATTGAGTGTCTTTAAATAGTAAACATCTTCCAAAATTATAATTGGAAATTTTACTTTTCAAAAAGTTACTAAATAAATGAGTGATTATTTTCTATGTAAAGTAAAAGTCTAAATAACATTTTTAGAGGATTATAGGCTAAATCTCTATTCCTCCTTCCCATTACAGACATGTCCATAAAACAGATGTAATCCTGGCTGTGGATATCTTATACATTCAAACTCTGTAGATTGCTGAATGTTTGGCAAAGATAATTATATAGTTGGCTTGGGATGTGGAAACAGCAAACTTTTCCACTTTCCATTATGTAAATTAGCAGTGGAAATAGCTATATATTTCTCTATGATGTTATTTTGCTAAATATAAGTAATGTGGATTCATTTCTATTAGAAGGAATCATTTGCCACAAAGTGATGGTCAAGTTTTTGGTATAACTTAAATTTTAATTTAATATTCTTTCATTATATGGAAGATCCAGTCTCAATAATTTATTTTTCCCTCTAAACTTCTATGGAATTATAGCCTCCACCAAAATTAATCATACTTCTCAGGTGACTTATTTTATAGGATATCTTTATATTTTATGTGGGGGGTTTTTTGTTGTTTGTCTTTTTAGTTTTTTCATTGTTTATTTTTTATGAGATAAACCACTGTATTCTTGCCTGTGGTTTCTTGCCTAACGAAAAAAGACTTGGTTCTTGTCATGATATAAATTGCTTCTGTATCTCGTTTCTTTGTAAGCCTATCTTAATTCTTGGGACTGTTGAAATGTGGGCAGTCAAACCCAAAGATTTAAATTTTGCTAATTTTTAATTTTTTTTTAAATCTTTATTTATTTTTGAGATTGGGAGGGGGAGGAGGGGTAGAGAAGGAGGAAGACACAGGATCCAAAGCAGGCTCCAGGCTCTGAGCTGTCAGCACAGAGCCCGATGTGGGGCTGGAACTCACAGACCCTGAGATCTTGACCTGAGCTGAAGTCAGACACTTAACCGACTGAACCACCCAGGTACCGCTAAAATTTGCTGATTTAATTTTGATGATAAAACAGATATTAAATTTCTTAACTCAAGAACAAGGTATTTAATGAAGAAGTAAACTAGTTTATAAATTATATCCTATATCCAGTTTAACAAATATTTGGATACTGTTTAATTATCACATACAAGGCACTCAGCTGAGATATTATTCATATCACCTTTATAAATAATAATGGTATCTAATGAACCCTCAGCAAATGACTTACATTTAATATTGCTGTGGTTTGACTTTTTTCCCTGTGTTTACAAGTCCTACACTTTTGAGGTGACCTAATGTTCACTGGTGGCTTTAGAGGACAATGGACAGGAAAGAGAAAAGGAGTGAATCTCCAGCAGTCAGACACAAATAGCACTGATTGTTTGCTGTGTTTCTGCAGAGGATTTTGTGAAATATTCTGTTTTTAGATTTCACTTTAACTGTTAACTTTTTTACTTAAATTCAATTGCTAATCAAGAGTTTCCTGTGTGAAGATGTTTTTGCCATTCTTGGAACCACATGGAGTTTTCCCTTTAATAATACTACTGTTTGCTGAGGTCCCAGGCTTGTGACCTTTAAAAAAAAAAAGGGCAAATCATTTTCCTACTTTTATTATGTGGTTGGGAGTGAGTTGGCCCATTCACATCAAGCTTAATTTGATCTAAGTTAGAAGTAACCTTTGACAAAATCCACATTTAAAATTTAGGCTAGAAGGAGACAATAAATCTTACTGTTTAAATCACCCAACAGGGTAACAGTACTGTTTGTAACATTTCTCCAGTCTTCATTCCTAAATCTGTTATTCTGTGATGTAAAGCCTTGGTTGCTTTTCAATACTTTTAAATTTGTTTGCAGAAGGTGGAGCCCAGAAAATGTGCCCATCATTGAATGCTCTAAGTTTAGCTAAGGAAAAGCAAGGCTGCTGTAATGTTTCTATTCTAAAAAAGTTGTATTTATCTGAGTTACAGGACTGGTTTACATAAATGAGAAACTAAGATTTTCCATACACCAGGAAAAGTTTCAAAAGGATGGCTTTTGTGCTTGGCATTTCATACCCACCAAATGTTACAAACAAATACTCAATGTCTGCAGTAGGTCATTTGTGGGTGTGCGTAATTGCGGTTCACAAGTCATTCAAGCTCAAGACTCTTCCAGGTACAAATGAGAAACCCTCAGAAAATTAGCCCTCCTTCTCCATTTATGGAATGAGGTTTAGCTTTTAAGGTTTATAAATTTATTTTTTGCATACAAGTAGACATATCAGAGGCTCACTTTATTTCCAGAAGGAATTCTAACACCTTTGGTACAATTGTAATCTTTATCACATGTAACTACTTTTTTGGTGTTGGGGACTGGGATTTAAAGATGTTAAAATTTTCTATAGCTTACTTTATGTTAGCTAACTTTTAAAAAGAACTTTTGTACCCTGATAAATTTTTAATGTGACTCCAGTGCTTACATTGGCTACTGAAGTGCCAAATTTGGTTTCAGAATTCATAAAAATATTTTAATTAGTTTCTTTTTCATAAGGAAATGAGAAAAGGTTTCAGTGAACTTGTGTTTAATATCTAGCATTAGTTTTATGTCTTATTATATAGCAAACTGGCTTGTCCTTAACCCAACAAGAAAGAAGTCCAGGCTTAGTGAAATCCATTTTACTACTCTTTTTTTCCATTTTGGACATTAAAAACAAACAAATCAAAAACTGCTTATGGGCCTCTTTCTTATTTAGAGTTTTACAAATTTACAACTTATTAATTTAGTGTATAATTTTGATGAACCTGTTCCAAAATATGAAATCTGAAGTAGTTATTCCTGGTCCTAGAAACCCATTTCCTTTTGAAGTGTTTTTGAAGCTGAAAACGTTTAATGGTATTTCCTTTGGAAGGCATTTGCAACTTTTTCTCTCTCTTGAGGTATCATTTCTAAGACACTGAAGTATCTCTTAAAAAGCACCTTACTAACACTACATTTTCCCTAGAGATTCTTGAATTATCTACATTTTGCGTCCTTATCAAGAGTTCAAATGAGCATCCTCACAATCAGTATTGATTATATAACCGATTTACTCCCAAGTAATTAGCATTACTTGACATGATTAGATTGCCTTTGCCATGTTAGTTCTCTCAGTCAAGTACAGTGTTTTAGGCTGGTTATGGATTGACAGGAGGAAAACATGCACACGATCGTACATACACATGTGTACTTTTTAACTGTAGTTCCCAATTTAATTAACCACAGATCCAGTATTGTATCAGAAGTAAAGTCAGGGCAGAAGCAGATACAGCACATCTTAGCATAGCTGCTCTTTACTGCCATGACCTCTATGAACAATCAGTACCTGCTCACAACAGTATACATGCAAGATAGGGACCGTGAATCAGGAAAGTTCATTTCTTGTGTCACTACCCTTTTATATTTACTATTCTAAGAGAACTAGTAATCTGTGGACTATTCCGTTTTCATCACTATTCGAGAACTTGAACCAACAATCTCTGGGCTTCCTTTTAAGGGAATGTTTATAATTAACAGACTTCCCTGGTTCTTGTACCAAACTCGGTGTCAGCAAGGACACTTTCTCATCCAGTGGGAGAGAGCAGAGTTAATACCCAGGTGTCCTCTGCCTCTTTACTTACACATGTTCTGGAAAGCCCATCTCCCCATAAGTATCAAAGCTGAAATTTATAACTTTGAATCTTAGAGTAACCTAGTAAGCTCTTCACTTTTTTGCATCAAAGAAAAGGAACACAAGTATCGTAATCTAAATTGACCAAATGTGTAAAATCATCTGTGTTTGGATTTAGAATGATTTTTATGTTCAGGTTTGATTATGGCTTTATGTACTTAGGGTATTTCTGAAAAATAATGAATCATACTATGAAAACTTGACTCAAGACAAACTGGAAAACTGCCTGGTCTTTCTCTTCTTTGATAGCAAAATAATCTTTCAAAACAATGCAAGGTTAGACCATGAAAGAAAAAACTATTTCTCTATTCATAAAATTTCTGATAACAAATGTGAGGGTTTTCTACACCAAGCTCTGTGGATGAGTTAGAGATGTGAGGACAATCAGTCCTTAAAATATATGTTGAGAAGAAACATTCATACAGTATTCACCCCTGTACACTGAATTATGGTGGCCTCTGTGAAGATTCCAAGAGTGAAGAAGGTGAGGGTTAAAAAGCTACAGTATAAGAAAGGGGTGGGATGGGGTGGGGACAGAAATTGGGGAATAAGTATGTATAATAAAGGCAGTATTAAAGGAATTCAACTTGACTTTTATGAACAAGGAAAGTATAACAGAGTAGGTAGCATTTAAGCCTTAAAACTTAGTAGGATAAAAACAGGGAGAAGGATGCTATTGCTTTTTGGAGGTGATTTGAGAAAGTACCAGGCAACAGGAACGCATGGGATCTCGTGAGGGATCTGGGAGAGGCCCAACTATCTCTATCTCTATAGGCAAGTAATGGGAAAAGAAGTGTTGCACTCAAGTATGGAGATCCGAGGCAGACTGTTTCAGCCTTCTTCACAGGTCTACTCATGTTTCTCCAGAGGTCTATTCAAGAGGTCATTAATAAGATGGATTACAGTGGTGGAAGACTGGAGGCAAAAAGATCAGTTAGGAATCTGGGCAGTTAATACAAGGGAGAGATTAAAGCACTTGACAAGAACATAGAAAAGAGAAGATGGGAAAGTTGGCTGTAAAAGAAATGACAGCTAGACATGGCAGCTGATTAAGTGCCCAAAGAGGATGGAATCAAAGAGACTTCCTGACACTTCTTTTTTTTTTTTAATGTTTTAAACATTTTATTTATTTTTGCGAGACTGAGAGGACAGAACATGCACAGGGGAGGGGCAGAGAGAGAGGGAGGCACAGAATCCAAAGCAGGCTCCAGGCTCTGAGCTGTCAGCACAGAGCCCGACGCGGGGCTCAAACTCACAAACCGTGAGATCATGACCTGAGCTGAAGTCAGATGCTTAACTGACTGAGCCACCCAGGCGCCCCTTCCTAACACTTCTTATAAGGGCCATGGTACCTGCCTGTGCAAGATCATCTGTGGCCGGAAGTACAAATTATAAACTCTCTTAAACCTAATCTCTAAGGGCTGTCTTGGGAGGAAACTGCTACAGATGAGCTCCTTGCCTGGGGCATAGCTCTTCCAGCTTGCCCTCTCCAGAGCCAAATCTCCTAATCTGTTTGAGAGTCACTGAGGTAGGAACAAGTGTGCTGAGTTCTGCAGAATGCTCAGGAGGACCAGCAGCAGAAACCAGATAGGGGAAGGATAACTGCTGCACTTGGGTGAGCGGTGTCCTCAAGGGATAATAAATGTGAAGACGAAGGCTTCTTAAGGACTGATCAGAAAGAGTTGGCAGGAAAGGGAGTCTGTTGTTCCTGTGTGTGTTTTGAACTTTCCTTCCCTTTTCATTAAAAAGAAAAAAAAAAAAAAAAAAAATATATATATATATATATATATATATATATATATATATATATTCATTCAGTACATTTTAGAAAACAAAAGGTAAAAAAGAAAAAAATAGTTTTCACCAGCTATATATAGAGCTGTTAATATTTGGACATAATTTCCACAAGTCTTTCTATAAAGCAGGTTTGTTTAGCTGAAGGTAACAGTATGCACCAAATAACAGCAAAAGAGACCTACTATGATTACTTGTCATTGCCTGTGAACAGCAAATGGATAGAGAAGTTAGATCATTAAAGGGCTTATGCATTGTCAGGAAGCTTTTGAAAGTTTTACACATGGGCTCGACAATGATTAGATTCATATTTTAGAACGGTTCCTTTGGCCATAGTATAGACAGTATATTAGAGGGCCCAAGGCTTGATGTCTGGAAACCCATTCTGAAACGATTTCAATAGCCCAGGTCATAAAGGACTAACCAAGGCATTGGAAATGGGGAATAAAAAAGGAATTTGAGAATTTTATAAGGAAGAATTGACAGGATGTGATGATTGATACAGTGTGGAGGTGGAAAAGCAAACTATGCTTTACTGTCTCTATTACAGTCCTTCACTTTAAAATTGTCTAAATTAGATGTCCCACAGGAACTTCTAATTCAATATGTCCAAAACAGAAATTATCACCGTTCTTACCAAAATTACTCCCCATTTTAGATTCCTTCTGTCAGTGACTATGTTCTTAGCCACCTAGTTGCTTAAGCTAGAAATTTGGAAGTCATCCTAGCCTCTTATTTCTGTAATGTCTAGATGTAGTCACTCACCAAAACCTACCAGATCTTGCACTTAAATCTTTAAAATCTATTTCTTCACATCTTCATTGCTACTGTATTTGCCAAGTTCTACTTTTTGTTTTTGACTTAGAATTGGGATTGACAGACAAAAGCCTATAAACCAGATACATCCTGCCACCTGTTTTTTAATCACCTGCTTTTGAAAGTTTCAGTAGAACAGAGACATGCTTGTTTTGCTTACATTTTGTCTATTGCTGCTTTTATACCACAGTGGCACAGTTAAGTAGTTGCCATCATGACCATGTGGTCAACAAAACCTAAAATATTTACTCTCTGGTCCTCTACAGAAATACTGCTGATCCCTGCCTTGTAGTGTTCTAATATAACTGGTCTCCCTTCTTTTAGTCCTCAATCTGGCCTTTATTTTGCTGATGGAGTGATTTTCCTGAAACATCGTTCTATTCATGTCAACCTGCCCCCCAACTTGTTTGCATTTTTTTGATGGCTCCCAACAGCCAACAAAATCAAATCTACAACTCTTTAGCACATCAGGTGATAAGTTCTAGTACAGTTTTCAAATTCCGGATTTTTCCTCACAGTGCCTTTGCCATTAAAGCCTAGGTGTCAATCTTTAAGTCCTTTGTAAAGGTTTACTTTAAAGGGATCATTAACATGAGAACATTACCATTAATGTTAATGTGAGGAAGTTTAATCTTTTAAGGTCTTGAATTGGGATTCTTTCATGAATCTGTATTTTTTATGAGATGATGTTTCTTGGAAAATCCTGGTCAACTGATTGTCAGTTGTATATGTCATTAAAAAGGAAGCAAGTAACTATTACTGCCAGACATTAGCTTTACTTGTTCAGCAAGAATTCTGAGGCTTGCTAAGGTTTTAACACCTCTGTTTTCATTTATTTTGTGATTCTGAGTAGACCACTACTATATATCAGGAAACTCAGAGATAAGGGATTCCAAATTCACGATGGAAAAATTAGAGATGGTTTCTATGCAAGAAGGAATAGAATCAAAGTTTTGCTACATATATGAGAAAATATTCATTTTAGCATCTCAATTCTAATTACTTCAGGTGGGTTTGTTTTTTTTTAAGGCATTTCATTTGGAATTTTAGTCTCAAACAGACTCTGCTAATGACAGAATTCCCAGGAGATTGGCAGTATCCAAAAATAAGTCTTCTTTTCACCCTCCAGCCCAGTAAAACTTAATACTATGTAAATATTTTGGCAAATGTGCATACAGTAGAAAGAATTCTAAGGGGAAAAAAGCTTGTTTTCTAGGTTGAAAATGAAAGGAACTGATATATTTTGATTTGGGGGAAGTCATAGATGTTTCAAGAAGGAAATTATTTGCTTCTCTCTTTCTGAACATTAACAGAATTTTCTATAGTACTGGAAAGTCAAAATGGAAGTGTAGTTGTACCCAGTCAGGTACCTATATAGATTTTTCTTTTTTAAATAAAATGTATTGGAAAATTTTTGAGAAATATCAAACTTATTTATGTGATTTCATCTAAACAGTAAACAAAATATACAGAGCAAAAAGGTAGGCTCATTTCAATTCAAGATTTTTTGAACACTTACTAAGTCCAAGGCACTGCATGGTCATTTATTCTATACTTTGTTGAAAATTCAATCACATTTATCTTATTTTCTTTTCCCTTTTCAGGTGAATTCCAGCCCTTTTATAGCTAATAATAAATTTCAATCAATTACTTAAAACCAAACTCTTCAAAAAAGTTTACCAACAATTATTTCAGTGCATGCCATAGCCTATCATTGTAATTTAGAGAGCATAACCTATTGGTGTGGTTTTAAAACCATAATACTTTACCTAAATTACTTTTATTATTTCCTGAAATAAATTTTCACTAGTACTAAAACACAAGAGATTTCCTTAGATGTGAAAACATAACTAATTGATTATTGCTTCAGTAATTTTGTAGCTGCTGCTAACTGATGCCTAGTATTAGTTCATGTTTATGTGTATGTAAATGAACTGAATGATCACAGTGACTAAAAATGTAGCAATCACTTTAGATTGTGTAAGTACTGAAGAGCTAAAATCTCCAACATAAGTGAAAATTAAATGGCTATTAATAAGATATTATACTTCTGGGGCGCCTGGGTGGCTTGGTCAGTTAGGCGTCCGACTTCGGCTCAGGTCATGATCTTGCAGTCCGTGAGTTCGAGCCCCGCGTCGGGCTCTGTGCTGACAGCTCAGAGCCTGGAGCCTGTTTCAGATTCTGTGCCTCCCTCTCTCTGTGACCCTCCCCTGTTCATGCTCTGTCTCTCTCTGTCTCAAAAATAAATAAAAACGTTTAAAAAAAAATTTTTTTTTAAATAAAAAAAAAAAAAGATATTATACTTCTGTCATAACCTTCAGCCCAAAGGACTTTGCTAACAGCATTTGTTAGATGTCTGAGAGCTACCTGGGAGAAGGACAGAAGAGCCAAACGGAGTTTCATTGTCTGACTGCACATGATTTAAGAAGTAAATCGCTTTTAGTTATGAAATGAAAGGCTTGCACTTTTTAATAGAAAGAAGACTTAAAATTATAAATGATTTCAAATGAATTCACATTCCTTTGAAAGCTTTTAATCAGCTCTTTTTGAAGTCTACTTTAAGAGAAGATAACATAGAATTATATGGGTTCTATTGCCCGTGCTTCAGGGAAATGGGCTAATGGACCCGCAACAAGAAAGTAGCGACTATGCTATTATGGAATTGTGTCTAAGCCCTTTATATTGAAGGGGGCAATATGAAAGAACTAGATTGTTTCTGTCCTCTCTAGGGCTCCTAAAGACAGAACCAGAATAAATGAATGAAAGTTACTAGGAGGCAGATTTGGGTTCAACAATAATGAAAAACTTTCTAACCAAAAGACCAGGCCTGAAATGGGAGAATATACTTGCAAATGATATATCTGCCAAGGGGTTAATATCCCAAAATATATAAAGAACTCATACAACTCAACACCAAACAAACAAACAAAACAACAACAACAAAAAAATGCCATTAAAAAATGGGCAGAGGACCTGAATAGACATTTTTGCAAAGAAGCCACACTAATGGCCAACAGACACATGAAATGATGCTCAGTATCACTAATCCTGATAGAAATAGAAATCAAAAACACAAGGAGATACCACCTCACACCTGTCAGAATGACTAGAATCAAAAAGTCAAGAAATAACAAGTATTGGTGAAGACATGGAAAAAAGAAATCCTCCTGCACTGTTGACAGGAATATATTGGAGCAGCCACTATAGAAATAGTACGGTGGTTCCTCAAAAAATTAAAAATAGAATTAACATATGATCCAGTAATTCCACTATTGGGTATTTATCTCAAGAAAACAAAAACAGTAATTCAGAAAGACCTATACACTCCTATGTTTACTGCAGCATTATTTACAATAGCTGCTATTTACAATAGCCTGAGTGTCCATCAATTAGATGAAAGGATAAAGAAGAGTAGTGTGTGTGTGTGTGTGTGTGTGTGTGTGTGTGTGTGTAGTGGAATATTACTTTACTTCAGCTTGGGTCATGATCTCATGGTTCGTGAGTTCAAGCCCTGCATCCAGCTTTGCACTGACAGCATGGAACCTGCTTGGGATTCTCTCTCTCACTCTCTACCCCCCTTTGCCCCTCCCACACTCCTGCATTCTCTCTCACTCAAAATAAACTTGAAAACAAAGAAACAATGAGATCTTGCCATTTGCAACAACATGGATGGACCTAGAGGGTATTTTGCTAAGTGAAATATGTCAGACAGAGAAAGACAAATACCATATGATTTGGCTTATGTGTGGAATCTAAAAAACAAGTAAGAGGTGCCTGGGTGGCTCAGTCAGGTAAGTGTCTGACTCTTGATTTTGGCTCAGGTCATGAACTCACGTTCATAAGTTTGAGCCCTGCATTAGGCTCTGCAGTGAAAGCGCAGAGCCTGCTTGAGATTCTCTGTCTCCCTCTCTCTGCCCCTCCCCTCCTAGTGGGCTCTCTCTCTCAAAATAAATAAGAAAGAAAGAAAGAAAGAAAGAAAGAAAGAAAGAAAGGGCAAACAAAAAGCAGAAATAGACCCATAAATACAGAGAACAAACTGATGGCTTGGGGGAGGGAGGGCGAGGTGGGGAGAGATAGGCAAATAGGTGAAGGAGAGTGGAAGAGATCCAGTTATGGAATGCATAAGTCATGGGGATGAAAAGTGCAGTGTGGGGAATACAGTCAGTGGTATTAGGTTAGCATTATATGGTGAGAGATGGTAACTACACTTGTGGCGAGCATAGCATAACATAGAGATTTGTTGAATCATTATGTTGTATACCTAAAACTAATATAACATTGTATGTCAACTATAATTCAATTTTAAAAAATTTAATTTACTTAGCATGTATTGAGCACTATCATATGCAAAGTACTGACACAATTTCTGTTTCCTACCCCCCCCCCCCCCGCCGGAAATCTATTTACAAAAATTTTTTTTAAATTTGTGGTAAAATACAGATAACATAAAATTTACCATCCTATACATTTTAAATGTATGGTTCAGTAGCGTTAAGTATATTCATGTTGTACAGCCAATCTCTGCAACTTTTCTTCTTGCAAAACTAAAATTCTTTATCCACTAATAGCTCCCATTTTCCTTTCCATATAAGTTCCAGACAGCCATGATTATACTTTGTTTCTATGAATTTGACTATTGTAGATATCTCAGATAAGTAGTCATACAGTATGTGTCTTTTTGTGATGGGCTTATTTCACTTTGCATCAAGTCCTCAGGGTTCATCCATGTTATATAGCATGTGTCAGTTTTGTTCTTTTTAAAGACTGAATAATATTCCACCATATTTATGTACCACATTTTGTTCATCAGTTCATCACTGATGGACACTTGGGTTGCTTCCACATTTTAGCTATTGTGAATAATGTTGTTAACACAAGTGTGCAAATATCTCTTTGAGATCCTACTTTCAGTCTTTTGGACATACACCCACAAGTGGAATTGCTGATTAATGAGGTAATTCTACTTTTAATTTTTTGAAGAATCACCATACTGATAGTTTTCCATAGTGCTGCACCATTTTACATTGCCACCAATAGTACATAAGGGTGATGATTTCTCTACATCCTTGCCAACACTTGTTATTTTCGGTTTGTTTGTATGTTTTGACAGCAGCTACCTGAATGGGTGTGAGAAGTACTGACACAATTTTGATTTCAGTGCCTTGTGCAATAAACACCTTACACATAGCAGCTGTTTTATAAAAGCTCATGGTTGAGATGTACTAAAACTAGGTTTTCATAAAATGTTTGCTTTATAATGTTGATCTTGGATAGAGATTAATAGACTCAGTGTTCTGTGCTTTAGGATAAAATAAGACACATCTTAGAAATAGCTCTTCTTATGGCTGTAACACTATTAATATTCCAATTTTCAGCACTGATGTTGACTTTTATGTGTTATTCTCATAAACACCCATCACTGTTCTAGCATAGGGTCATAAACTATCCATGGCTTTGGTAGTCTCCTTTCTTTGAGCCCAGTGATTTTTTTTATAATACCTGTGAAAGACAAACATGCTGATTCTTCTGTAAGAAAACCATTCATTGTACCTAGGAATTGAAGTTTTGGAGATTTGTTTGTTTGTTTTTAAGAGGCTTGTCAAGAAAAAAGAATCTAGTTTACTACATTTAGAATTGTGGTGTTTAGTTTTTCTATTCTTTCCTCCCCTGCAGTGCCTACAGGCTGATATGAGATCACTGGTGCTCTGAGCCAAGTTTATAGTTAGTGTGGTCATGTTTAAACTTTTGCTATCTTGAATAAATGCTTGGTAACTTCAATATTAATGGTATAATAATTAGCAATTCTTGGCCTTTTGAAAAAGAGATTTATTGTTGTTGTCATATTTGAAAAAACTGATTTGAGCACAAGAGAGCAGAACATTTTAACTCCTTAGTAATTATTGCAAGAGAATGTTTTAAGTAGTATTCTGTTAGCAATGAGTGAAAGCAACATTCTCAGAGACTTCTGTGTTTGCATCTAGAAGATAAATATCTTTCTCTGAACATGTTGGCATAATAGTCAGGTGGTCTATAAGTGTTTCACCTTATACAGATAATGCTGATATAGAGCAGGGTTCCATTAGTTCTGTGTTTAAAATGAGGAGGTTTCAATTAATTTACTCCCTTCTTTGAAAATAATATAAGAAATGTGTAAGATATAGTTGTACTCTATTTGTGAATCAAAACCAAGCGCTATTAGGCTCAAACAAGTAGAATATCTTCTTTTGACCTTACAGAGATAAATGTTTATTGAATAATGACCAAAGCAAGCCTACACAGTGAGCATTAAGGATAATATGGTAACACTGTACCTACTTAAGTAATGTATCCATCATGACCATTTCATAAATAATATTTGGTTGAATACAAAAGGATTCTTCAGAAAGCTTTTTTAGGTTTTCCTGTTTACTTAATAGGACAAGAAAGATAGGCGTATGGAAGCATGAATAACTAGGAGTAACCTTTATTATTCAGACGTTTTCCCTCTCCCTTGCTTTTATAGGAGAAAATTCTTTCCCAATTTAATGCAATATCGTTTTAGGCTTCCAACAGATAAGCAAAGAAAAAAAAGATGGCTATTTGTAAGAAATCCATAATATGAACAGGTCAAATGTAAATTCAACTAGCAGGAGGAAGCTTGGATTAGGGAGAATTATTAACATCAACATCCTTCTTTTTGGATGCAGATTTTGTGTTTTTTTCTTTTTAGATGATTGCAGTCTCCAACATTAATGATTTTTTCTTAGCAGGTATCTCACAATCTCTTAAAAAAGCAAAAAAGGGTCGTTTGATGGGCCACTTACATCATTAGCACTCACCACCTACTATTTATATTTATAGGGACATAATTGGTTTGTTCAATGGTTTTAGTTTTTTAAAATGTTAATATAATTATGCTTTAATTAAAGCTTTTGTAGAGTATACTTTGAAAAGTAAATGCAAATAATTGTCCTTATTAGAGGAAATATTATAAAGCATTTACTGTAAAACCGAGAATTGGTTTTTCATTTTTCTCAAAACTATTTACAGTATTTATATTTTGAGAGTTGTTATGCTACTTTCATATTTGTCTTAAAGAAATTTAGTATGTGTAAAAGAGGTACCTAGATTTCAGTCTGTACTTCTAATAAAATTTAGTTTTTCAGCAAGTTTCCATCTTTGTTTTTAGTGGTGACATTTGGGGTAAGAAATTTGGAAGTTCTCTTATTGCTCTATTTGCAAAAGTAATTCCTGGAGGAATTTAGGGACTTGGATCACTCAGGGATATCACGTTCATCAGAAGAAAAGAAATCATCTTAAGTCATTAGTAGTCTTACGGAGTAGAAATTGTTTGAATTAAAGATTAAGGATTTGAAGGAATCTTTGGAAGCAGTAGCAACTGACTTATTCTTAGTTGTCTTTTCACAGCCTTTCTGTATAATAAATACTATTTTTTATAATTCTGAAAATCATATGTGCATTAAATTTTATTTCTGTAAATGGTCTCATGCAGTAACACTTTGTGATGGACCAGATGTTGTGACCTAATGCAACTAGCTTAGGCTGAAAATATAAGTATGTTGAAAAAAAACTATGAATGTGTAAAAGCCTATAAAGAATAGTAATATTTTCATAGCAAAGAGAAAAGTGTCAGTTGACAATGCATTTTCCATTCCATTCTCTCTGAGAAGGTACCAGATTAGAGATGTTGTGAGTTCTTGGTTGATTTAAGGTTTGAGTAAGTTAACATCTGGGCAATATATTGTTTTAAAGAATAAAGTCTAGGCAGCACCATTTATTACCAGTTTAAATTTCAGTATTCAATTCATTCATCACTGCCTAATAAAGACTGTACTTCCTTTTTCACCAGAGTTACTCACTGACTAGTGTTCTACCAGTATTCACAAAAAGACAAAGACAAATGCCTATGTGTGGGCAAGATAAGCTCAGTCAGGAATTCACCCGACAGCTCTCAGGTTTAACAGATCCAGCAATACAAAGCCTATAAAAGTGGAACTGCTGACAGGGTCCCACTGTTGGGTAATCTAAGAATCATATCCACAGAGGACCTGTTAGCAGTTTTTGGCAACCTGGCTATATTAGTGCCTGTTCCACGTTAATACCCAGTTTGTTGACTTTGAAAAAAAAAAAACAGATTCAAGATAATAATACATTTGCGTAAATAAGGTGACATTGCTAAAATACTGGAAGTCAGGGACTCATTCAAAGTGGCCTTAACAAGTCATTTAAAAAAACTCAAAAATGGAAAAACCATTTAGTGAGGTCAGATATATCAGAGTCATGGAAGAAACCCTGGATCAGAAGTCAGTGACAGATCTTGGTTTCCTACTAAAAACTCATCTTGGGCCTCATTCTGGGTTTCTTTTTTGGATATAATAAACTGTTATTAGAATTGTGATTGGACTTTACATCATTTCTGTGTCACTTGCCCTTTAAAGGGAAAGCAAGGAATTCCACAAAATTAAAAATTTCTGCGTATCAAAAGATAACACACACACACAAAATGAGTAGGTGGCCAAAGACTGGGAGAAAACATGTACATCATGTAAATTTGGTAAAAACTTATATTTAGAAACTTACCATTCAAAAACAAGAAGACGGTTTTTAAGATGTGGTAAAGATTCAAACAGACATTTTATAGGAAGACAAATGGGTGGCCAATAAGCTCATGAAAAAAATGTTCAATATCATACACAGGAAAACACAAATTAAACTGCCAAAACACCCATTAGACTAGCTGGAAAAAAAAAAATCCTTTAGCAAGGATGTAGTATACCGGAACTGTTAAATACCAATCTCTGGTGAAAGTATGAAATATGACAAGCAATTGGACAGTTTTTTTATAGAGTTAAGCATACAAGTACCCGTGTCCCATCACACTTAAGTATTTGTCATGCCCAGGTATTTATCGAAGAGAAATGAAAGGATTTATTCACAAAAAGACTTATCTATGTGGGTTCATAATAGTTGTATTCATAATGGCCCAAAACTAGAGGAAGCAACCTAGATTTACATAAACAAGAAAATGATAAACCATGTATAGTCATATGATAGAATATTAGTCAGCAATAAAAAGAAACTGCTGATACATACTGTAGTCATTTCTGTGAACCTTAGAAAACACTTTGTGCTGAGTGAAAGAAGTCTGGCACAAAGAACATACTGTATGATTCCATTTACATGAATTGTTAGAATATGCTACTAGTAGATGGTGATAGAGAAGAGAACAGTGGTTGTGAGCAAGGGGTGAGGAGGTAGCAGGAGTAGCAGAGATTATGTGCTAAAGATACAAGGCAACTTTCTGAGATGACGAAAACATTCCAGGAATTGGGGTTACACAGTGTATATATCTGCTAAAACTTAACTGCACTAAATATACTTAAGATACAGTTTGTATCTCAAAGAAAAGAACATTTTAAAATTGAGAGCAAGACCTGATTAGAATTCAGAGTAGAATTGCACATATCACTAACATAATAGGAAGTAGACCTATCAGGAATGGTAAGGTTACTATGAGTGTTTTGAGCTTATTTATTTATTTTTTATCTATCTATTTATTTTTAAGTTTATTCATTTATTTTTGAGAGAGAGAGTATGCAAGCGAGGGAGGGGCAGAGAGAGGAGACAGAATCCCAAGCAGGCTCTGCACTGTCAGCGCAGAGCCTGATGAAGGGGCTCGAACCCACAAACTGTGAGATCATAACATGAGCTGAAATCAAGAGTCAGATGCTTAACTGGCTGAGCCACCCAGGCGCCCCTTCAGTTTATTTTTAAAAAGAAAGCAGACTATTCATATAAAAGTCTGTGTAAGGAAGGTGCTGTGTATACAACCAATAAGAGGGCAACATTCTAGAAGCAGAACCAGAGATTTAAGATTTTTCCCATTAGGATTCTATTATTATTATTGTGAGTACTTATTATGCCTCATGGACTATACAGAGCTCTTCATGTGGCTTTTCTTATTCTTATCAAGACCTTGTACAGAAGTTTAAAATGTGATTATTTACTTAATTTTGACTGTGGTATCAACATTTTATTGTTGATAAAGTTAAAATATAACAATAACAAGTACTTATTTGCACATCTTATGTACACACTCATCTGTGTTAATTTATTAAATACTCTGAACAACCCTATCAGTAGTTAGTATTATTAGATCCATTTTGAGTTGAGGAGCCATGGTTGAAAGCTAAAAAATAACAGCAAACTTCAACTCAGGTAGTCTCTCTTAAGATAACAATGTACTTAACTGCTTTGCCATACTTAAGCGTTGTACTTAAGCTACCGTTATATTGTTGACCTCAATAGATGATCACAATTTAACAGTTTTATTCATTTGTTGATATTTAAATGAATTCAAATGTTATTAATGTTGTTAATATAACAGCGTCAAATTTCCTGGCTTAAAATTTCCCATAGATTTTCTGAGTGTGTACTTTACATATATAACAGAATACTGTAAGCTCTAGTAACGTAACACTTCTAGTGCCTCTTAACTCAAAATACTTTGACCCAACTCTTTGTGGGCACCATTTGACATGACTAATAATCATGAATTTCTTCAAAAGATATCATTAGTTTCTTACTTATGAGTGCTCTCGGTAGATTATTAATATATAAATGACTACATATCGTAGTGTTATCCTGTTCCAGTTATCCCTTGCTGTGTAAAACCATCCCAAATCTTAGTGACTAAAACAAGAAACATAATTGTGTGGATCAGGAATTTGGACAGGGTACAAAGAGGGTGGTTCATTTTGTTCTACTATATCTTGGGCCTTAGCTGGAGTTGCTCAGTTGGCTAGGGACTAAATGAGATAGTACGTATGGATGTGCTTATTTTATTAGCACAGTACTTGGAATATTTTTGGACTAGAGAAAATAATAAAAGTAACCATGTGAGATTCTAGTCATATTACTTTAGTGATTATAACTTTTTACTCCATAAAAGAAAATTCTAGCTTATTGACAAAATTAAGGACAAATATTGAATCTTGCCACATACCTCATATTGGTTTAACGAAAAGCAAAGGGATGCATAGCCAAATGTGCCCCTTATTCTATAAAATTTTATTCATGAAGCATGAATCAAGACTAAATTAAGAACTCACATAAATACAAATAAAGCATCTTTTCCATTTGGACTGAACTGGTTTGGATTTCACATTAGCTAAATTAAAAATATGTTTTTATTAGGTGCAAGTAGTTTCCAAAGTGCTTTTCCTGGCTCACATCTTGTCCTTATTTTCTTGAAGGCTGATCTAGCACAGTTCAGGCAAATTTTTTGGTCCTATTTGTCTGCCAGGTGGTAAGAGAGTAGGAAACCCACAGAGAGGTTAAATCGTACATAGACTCACAGGAAGAAAAACTGGCTTTTTCTGCAGCAATACCCTGGGAATAAATCAGCTCTTAGAACTAGTTGCTAATGCCTCTAAGGATGCAACTTGTTTTCAGCTAAATGCCAGACAGTTCTAGAAGCAGAAAATCTGTAGCTTAATTTAGAACAAGTCGTTAGCCACAATGTAGGTGAAAGTTTTTACAAAAGTCAGGAAGCACAAATTGATGGCTCCGGCTGTGGCTTAGAGCCTTTCATATCCATAATACTCTTATACTGAACTGTGTGATTTATGTAGCTAGAAAGGAAAGAAACTATTTTTTTTCCCTCTCCCTCAATTGAAAGGTTTATTGTTTACTGCTGAAAAAATGGTAAAAGCTTTTCTCTTCTACCTTAACTGTCTTATTTCCTTACTTCTTCCCCCATCCCCTGCCCCCATGACCCTTAGAATAGAAAAGAAGCTTTAAAAAAAAAAAAAAGTAAAAGTTTATATTCTTTCTCCAAAACATCCTGAGTGGCTTAGTCATGAAACAGAAGCATATATCAGGTAGGCTCCAAATGTTTAGTTGTGAGAGGTGAGATCAAGACTGAGCAAAATGTTTTTGAGTGTCCTGGGCTTGTAGTTTCATCAAATTCATAAAGCGAGTTTATTTATCCATAGGGGTGGATAATTAAATTGCAATGGAAATTTTAAGAAACCTTTGCTTAAAGACTCAATACCATCATTGTAGTAATAGACCTATTAGTACAAATTGGAGTATACCTTACGTTAAATTTCATTTGTCTTGCAAATAGAAAAATCTAAATGTTGTGTAAGGAAATATGCCATAACCTTTCTCCTGTTCTTGACTTAATATATGTTACTAAAAATACTCTCAGATTTTTAAGACTATGTAGTAAGACCATTGTGGAAATCAAAAATTAGTAAAAATCATGCAATAAATGTCTTGGATGTCACAATATTTTTTATTTAACTTCTTGGTTATAATTTTTTTTTTTGAATTTTAAAGAAGATCATGGAAGGAACAATGGATTATAATATCTACCAAGGATATTCAGAGGAAGTCATTTGACATATCCCCCCTAACAACAGAAACTTTTCTTTTTCTAAACAGAAATAGGTTTATCTTCATAATCAGAATGAAGAGTTCTTAAAATCATTATCGCATGGTATTGCACTCTACAGAGCTAATCATCGTATTCATTTTGGCAAACCTCATTTCAAATCTTTTCTTTAACAACAACAACAAAAAAAGTCTGTTTGTTTATGTCTACACCCAACGTGGGGCTCGAACTCATTACCCTGAGATCAAGAGTTGCATGACTCTTTCAACTGAGCCAGCCAGGTGCCCCTATTTTTGTTTTTGTGTGTAGGTATGCACACATTCACAAACACATGATTCTTTATAAATCAAAAAATACTTTGTCTTTGGTATATAATCTGTATTATGTATTCTAATGATTTTAAATCAACATTTCCCATTATAACAGTGATGTAGTGAAGAGTCAGCACATTATCTTGCACCTATCCAGGTGCTTGAACACTTTTGGCACCTAACAATGCAGCCTAAAATTACTGAGTTAAAGTGTTCACACACTTAGCATTGATACATTTTGCCAATTCTTAAAAGAAATGAATTATTTTTTTTAGTGTTAGGTGTATTATTTGACATATTTACTGAGTGTTGAATTACTGCTTATGTGTCAGATTCTGTGCTAGTTATTTGGGTTATAAAAGTAAAATGACTTGATTTTATTGGACTAATGGAGATTACAAAGAAGTAACAGGCAGTTAAAAATATGATATGGTAAGTGTGACAGTGAAGATAAATATAGGGAGCTTGTGTACCAGTTTTGGAGTCAGAAGTCTCTGCAGAGAAAGGGCATGGAAGCTGAGATCTTAGGGATAAATGTGAGCTATGAGTAGAAGGGAAGTGGAAGAGAGGAGTGTTATAAGCCACGAGGAGTAGGTGTCAAGGATTATGATACATTCTAAGAACTAACAGGATTTTAGAATGTGTGGAATGTATGCAAGGGGTAAGGCATCAGAGCTAGAGCTAAAGAATAAAGCATAGTTGAGACCATGAAGAACCTTGGAATAAAGTTAATGGGTATGGACTTGAAGAATTAAGGGGTGCTGTAGCAAGAAATCAATGGGATCAAATTTGAGCTTTAAAAAATTACCCTGCCTCTAGTTTGGAAACTGACTTGAGGGCAAGCAAATCAGTCCTCAGGTCAAAAGGCTGCAGTGAACTTGATTTTGGAAACCATCTGTACCAAAAGAGTCTAAGCTTGCCAATTAGACAAGGCAGTTACGAAGGGTAGTCTTCAAAGTCAGGTAAACAAGAGCACCATTTATCTAATGGCTCATCTATCTTGAAAAATCAAGCAAAGTACTTTTGGGGGAACTTGGGAACTCCCACCCAGCGAGTGAGAAGAGAGTCTGAAATCAGAAAAATAAGGTATAATAATAATACCATCATCATCATCATCATCACCATCTTGTAGTTACTCTCAGAAAGACTACACTTGGATTAGACTTGATTATAGACCTAAAACGGAGTGACTCGTGCTCAAGTGGAATAGAAGCTCATGATTTACTTTTTGTCTTCATCACAGATGGTTCAGGAGCCATTTGAAAGGGGTTTGCAGGTGAAGGAGGGACCTCAATGTCTTTACATGTATTAGATAAGAAAGGCAGGGTCAACAGTCCCTAAACTTAAAATGTACGAAGTCTCAGTGATTTAAGAGGACCATCCATGTGCAACTCCATTTGTGAAACACTGTTATAAAACCTTATGATTCTCTGGAAGCCAATTTGTACAATTCTAATCCATGCTGATGAAAGTCTAGCTGAATGCCAGAAAAACTTCCTGCCTCACTTAATCCATACTAGGTACTATATTTAAAGTCATTTGTTCACATCTTCATACTTATACATAATACCGAAGTCATTTTGAGGTAAGTGAAACAAGTTTAGCAAAGCAAGAATACTGTGGGAAGTGGGAAGTCTTTAATAAATAATTTACATAATGCTTATTGGTCATTTAGTAAGTATGACCTTCACAAAAATGACCTCATCATCTTTAGGTATATATTATTTCATCTGTTGCAGTTTACTTAGTGCTTTTTATTCTGTGTGTTACATATGACATGTCTCATAAAATTCCTCCTCGTATCTAGCTTGTACACATCTCTCTGATGGTTCTCATGATTAGTATTCTGATACCATTTCTCCCTTAGTTTATGCCTATATTTATTTAGCCTGTACTACATAATGAATCACAGTGTTAGATACTGTGTATCTAACTAATGAGCTAAGTGTAGCTCATTAAATTTTTTTTCTAAATGACTTTAGTTTTTTGTAAAAATGATGCCTACTCATAAAAAATTAAGGCAGTATATCCCCAAGCAAGAATAGGAAACCCAAAACAATAACACACCTACATCCAGAGAAAACTATCATTGACAGTAAGTGAACATTATTCCAGATATCTCTTAAACTCAGGACTGTGGCAAAAGAGATGGTGGTGAACAATAAATCCATTTAAATATAAAACTGAGGCTATACAACCGTGAAAATTGTGCATATAAATGCTATGAACACTGACAATGTGAAAACAATAATATAACTAACCCAAATTGGAAAATGGAGGAAGGAAAAAGTGGAAAAAATGTTAAGTACACTAATTTCCTCAACCTTTAGGAAAGGAAGTTAATCTGTACGCCTAAAATTGAATCATGTCATTTTAAAAAAAAAAAAAAAAAAAGGAACTCCACTCTCTTACTGTTTTTATGACATTTTTTCATAAAATGGAAGGATTTCTTAGGAAATCTTTTGACACAAAGAAGCATTTGTATAAAATTTAGAAACTCTTTTAGTCTTCCATTTAGTATTTTTATGTTAAATTCAAGGAAAGTAAAAATATATTCTCTTCTAAGAAAATTACTTCTTTAACCTTGCTTTTTTCCTCTCCTTGGATCACCACCAGAGGGGAGGAAACAGGGCAAACTGCTGCCTTCAAGACTGGAAAGACAGGTGAACAGAGGGATTTGCAGCTCACCTGAGCACCAGAACAAACTGCCATGGGAACAGGGCTGGGATGAGAAACCTGAACCATCATTGATGAATTACTGGAGGCTCAGTGTGGACAAACCTAAGAGTTAAAAACTCCAGGGGGACACAGTCATAGGGAGGCCTCCCCACAATATTGTGAGATTTACCTCTGAGAGTTCAACTAGGTTTTTACAGTAAACATAACAGAAAAATCCCTTAGTGCTTCCTCCAGGGAGGGAGTAAAAGGAACTTTTTTTTTTTGAAATATACCAGAATACCGTGTTCCTCTTCCTTGCCTTTAAGGGAAAGTAGTTAACTAGAGCCTAACCTTCTGGGGAATTATCAGAGCCTAACTACCTGGGGGAAAGGAAATAGCTAACTTCCTCTAGCTCTAGTCCTCCTTGTGGGAGAAGGGAAATAGCAACTCTAGCCCACTCAAGCCATCCTGCCCCACCTAATGGGGGGAAAGAAACAAAAACAAAAGCAAATCAGAAAAACAAACCTGAGAAACAATTGTGAAGTCATAGTCCAGAGGCATAGGATCACTAAAGACTAATACCTAACCATAGGACTATAGGGCATCCCCTTCTCCCACACCTCCCCACCACTTTACTAAAGGCCTATTTACAGCAGTTCCTTTCACCTAGTACATCATGAATGGCGACCAGGAAAAAATTACAAGGCATAACAAAAAGCAAAAGACACAGTTTGAAGAGACGAAGCAAGCATCAGAGTAGATATAGCAAGGATGTTAGAATTATCAGACTGGGAATTTCAAACAGCCATCATTAATATGCTAAGAGCTCTACTGGATAAGGGAGACCACATGAAAGAACACATAGGCAACATAAGCAGAGAGATGAAGACGAAAAAGATGAGAAGGAACGAAAAGGAAACACTATAGATTAAAAACACTGTAAGAGAAGTGAAGAATGCCTTTGAATGGGCTTATTAGTAGACTGGACACAGAGGAAAGAATCTCTGAGCTAGAAGATATTTATTAGTAGAATCTCTGTAAACCAAAAAGCTGGGAGAATAAAGACTGAACGAAACAAAACAATACCAAGGGCTGTGGAACAACTGCAAAAAGTGTAACATGAATATTGGGAATAGTGTACTTCTTTTAATCAGACCTATGATCATGCACACTTTTTTGGCAGTCACATCATGGTGTTGACTCATGTTGTGCTGTCAGCTAAATGTCCCTCTGTCTTTATATTCTTGCTGCTGCTAGTACTCCTGCTACCCCCTGGATCCATCCCTATATCCTACACCTATAATTGTTTTGTCCTCTGCTTTATACCCAAGACAGCATTATAGGCCAGAAAATGGGTAAGAACCTGGTTGTGTGTTGGTAGAAATATATCCCAACCTTAACTTTGACCTGTTTTTTCACATTCTTGAAAGAGTTAAGCTAGTTAGGACTAATCCATAATCATTTTTGCTTAAGCACCCAGCCATTATTTGTTCTTTGCTTTAATGACAACAATGAAAGATATCATTCTTGCCTTATGCTGCATGAGTGTATAACTGCTTTATTCTCACAATATGTCAGGCTACTTTCTCTGTCAAAGAAAAAGGTGTATTTAATTTTAAATGATTTATCCTTAATTATGCTAGTTGTTTTAGATTAATTTGTGGTGTTCCGCATTTTGACTATGATATGTCAGCATTTGGATTTGCTTTTTATTTATCTTGCTTGAATTCATTGAGCTTCCTGAACGTAAAGACTAACATTTTTCATCAGTTTTGGAAAATTGTCAGACATTATCTCAATTTCAGTTTCTATTTTCTCTTTCTGCAATTCCACCTGTAATGGACCTTCTCACTTTGTCTCCCATTTCTTCTAACCGCCCACAGTTGTTGATTTTTTTTTCCTCTGTGTTTTCCATCTTGTGTTATGTGCGTTTTCAGATATATCTAATTCACTCAATCTCTTTTATTCAGCTATTCAATAGTTCATTGAGTTTAATTTTAGCTATTCATCCCTTCTGAAAGTTGTTTTGATTCTTTTTCCAGTCATGGATGTGGATTTTGTATTCAATTTTTTATTCTCTCCATATAATAAACATACTTGTTTTATTTTTGCAGTCTGAAATTTTGAGAGTCAGGTTCTGTTATTTGTTGTTCCTCTGATTCTCACTCACAATGCCGTTTTTTTTTTTAATATATATATATATTAATGATATTGTGAAGTCTTTTTATTGGGAGGTTGTTTGTTTTTTTTAAGAACTCTTGAGTGTTCTTTGAAATATGATTGAGGATTTCTTCCTTCGGAGAAGATTTGCCTTTTGTTCCAACAGGCCCATTAAAGTACTATAGATCACTGGTAATTTTAATTAAAAATACTCCTGAGATGTTTTGAGAATATTCATTAGTTTGAGAGCCTGCTTACCTGCATGGACCTGAGACAGACAACCTGTTTTATAGTCTTCTTGTGCTTTTTTAGTAGATGTGTTTATTTCCACCTTTCCAATGAGTAGAGAATCCTTAGATTTATGTGTAGGAGTACTACTTCAGTCCTCATGATTAAAGCCCCAAGTTAAAACCCAATCCTAGATTACTGAGACCACTTAACTCAGTGGCCCAGTAACAAGTGCAATGCCTCTTGCTCTAGTTCTCAGTCCTCTCCTTGTTTTTCAACCCCTTGGTTTTTAGTGAGCTAAGCTATATATTTAAAGAGCTAAGTTATGCATTTATTACATTTTTTAAATGTACTTTATTCAGCTCTTCTTGGTATTTGATTGCAAGAGAATTTTCAGATTACCTTGTATGAAGCCTTACTGGAAATGGAAATCTCATGTTTTTCATATTCAGTTAATATCATTCGTAAAGTTGGAGTGGGGAATAGACATATGGCTAAAGATCGAATTTCTGCCACAACAAATTTACTCCACTTCTATGAAATATTGGCTAAGCCAAGGTCTCGCTATAAAATAACATGTTTGATTCTGAACTTCTTACATGGTGTTTAGACAGAATAACAATATCACCTACCAGTGCGGACATTTTATCATTTTGTGCAGGATTCATTGTTTAGTCTGATTTGGAAAAGAACAAAATTTTCTAAAATTTGAGAGAGATCTTACAAAGATTAATGGCAACCTACATCAGATGTCTAAACTTTTTATGTAGAAATAAATGTGATCCTTCATATGAAATGAGTAAAATTTTAAGTCTTAAGGCTATGTGCAGGTGCATTTAGACTCCTCCTTTTTTCCAAATTGGAGTCTTTCTATTCCTACGTATTGGTCCAACAGATTATGAAGGACATGTAGAACATTATCTCTCAGATTAAACCTTATCTTTTTTTAAATATTTATTTATTTATTTATTTATTATGAGAAAGAGAGAGAGTGTGTGAGTAGGGGAGGGGCAGAGAGAGAGGGAGAGAGAGAGAGAATCCCAAGCAAGCTCCACACTGCCAGCAAAGAGCCTGATGCAGGGCTTGGACCCACAGAGTACAAGATCATGACCTGAGCCGAAATCAAAAGTCAGATGCATAACTGACTGAGCCAGTTAGGCACCCCAAACCTGTCTTTTGATAGATATCTTCTAAGATCATTTAGGCTGAAATACGGCAGGTTCTCCATTAGCCTCCCTCATAGAACTTGTAAGTGTATATCCGTTTCTAAGTTGACTTGTTTATTCTTTACCTTCTCAACTAGATTACAATGAAAGAAAATAAGCAATTCAGTTCCAAGTGTTCAGTGACCAGAATTAAGATATGTGAGTTTTGTAATTTTTAGTGTTTTGAAACTGCTACATTTTTCATTTTTGTAGCATATGGTATTTAATCCAAACAGTGCATCAGACATAAAAACTTATCAGTAAGTTTTTGAAATCTGTGCATTCTTGAGAAAAGGATATGCCGTTTTAATCTCTTTAGTTAGCCTGAGGTCTCATTTTGTCAGTAATTGATTCTGTAAATAGTAAAAGTAGAAATAGTGTCGGTGGCGGGGGTGAGATAAATAATAATAGAAGCAAACCAATGTTGAGTACACACTCTAGGCCCAGCGTCATGTTAAGTATGGTAAGCAATTTCCATGGAATTGTATTCATTTCTTACAACCTTACTGCTTTTCACCTTTTGAGATGCAGAAACTGAGACTTAGATTGCTTAACTTAGTTGTCTAAGGCCATCCTGCTAGTAATAGGTAAAGCAGAGCTTTAAAGATACAACAAGTTTCCCTTATTTAATTTGGTTAGATATTTCCTGGATATATCTATATATTTTCAAAATTCATGTATAAACTACAACATAGTATACATTCCGATACATGGTAAACCTCCATCCCTGTTCCTGCTGATGATACCATAAATGTAAAACTCACGCCATACACTTATAGTTTTAATACCTGTGACAGGCTTCTATTATGGCTATTTTATGATTTCATCAACAGCCAAGCTGTTGTTTCATTACAAACAGATTCAGTATCTTTGTGATTAAAGCAGCAGGCTAAAAACCATGAAGGGTGTACTGTTTGCTTTGCAATCATTTCCATGTGTTATGAATTCTTATCAGATGTTGGGAAATAGCAGGCTTAAGCTAACTGCAAGTACTACATGTCTGGTCCAAGAAACAGTCATCTGTAGTGGACATATGTTTAGCTGTCAGCTTGCTTAATAAGGTCTCTAAACAAATTCATTTACTGTCCACTTCATTTTTGTAGACTAAAGTTCTTTTCAAAAGCATGTCAAACAGGTCTTAATAACCTTACCTTTTTTTTTTTTTTTTGAAGGTGAATGTTAGAAAAGGTCAGTGTTTGAGTTCATCACCCTAATATTAAGATAATATTTCTCATGCCATAAGAAAAAAGAACAGATATAATTCAAAATTTTCCTAAGGCACCTTCCTGGAAACTGGAGAAAATGAGAAAAGCATCTGGGAAAAAATAAAAACTGACTGAAAATTATGCAAGATAATTGTTCTTTGCCATTTTAAATCTTCAATCTCAAGTTTAAAAGCTGCACAATTTTAAAAAAGCAAGATTTTCGGGGCCCCTGGGAGGCTCAGTCAGTTAAGCGTCTGACTTTGACTCAGGTCATGATCTTGCGGTTTGTGAGTTCGAGCCCCACATTGGGCTCCGTGCTGACAGCTCAGAGCCTGGAGCCTGCTACAGATTCTGTGTCTCCCTCTCTCTGCTTCTGTCTGTCTCTCTCTGTCTCTCTGTCTTTCTCTCTCTCTCAAAAATAAATAAACATTAAAAAAATAAATAAAATAAAAATGAAAGATTTTTAACTACTTATATAAAGTAATATAAGCAGTCTGATAAAAATTTAAGCATACTATAGTTATAAAAACTTTCCTGTGTAGTTACTTATTCATAGTGTCTTCTGTTGTATAAAAAAAAATGTTTGGCCAAAAAATAAGGTATTCAATCTAAATGTACTTTTCACCCAGTGAATAGTTAGCAAACTAAGTGAGATCCCACATAAGGAATCAGAAGCCTGTGTCATGTTTACAGTTCCATTACTGACTTGGGCAATATTGAAAAAAATCTCTTAGTGTCTCTATACTTCAACTTTTTGTATCTATGACAAAGATGACTGTTTGGCATCTCACTATTTCCTTAAATAATGGGTGTCAAGATCCTTAATACAAAGAAGTTGAAACAAGACTATCTGTATAATATTATCATTTTTTACACTTATACTATAATTACGACTATGCACTTCAGAAATATGAATTTACACCTTTCTCAGAATGTACTGGGTGATGATAAAAGTGAGGCAAAGAAGGATGCTTTCTTGTGGCCATATAATGATGTTGGGTCTAGGTCTTCTGATAAACATGTCTCTGTTTTTACTGAAGTGTTTTTTTGTTTACTCTTTGGAATGGACATTAGTTTTAAAAAGAACAAACCTGGGCACCTGGGGTAAGTGTCTGACTCTTGGTTTTGGCTCAGGTCGTGATCTCACAGTTCATGGGTTCAAGCCCTACGTCTGGCTCTGCATTGCCAGTGTGGAGCCTGCTTGGGCTTCTCTCTCTGCCCCTCCCCTGCTTGCTTGTGTGTGCGTTCTCTCTCTCTCTCTCTCTCTCTCTCTCTCTCTCTGTCCCTCCCCTGCTTGCTTGTGTGTGCGTTCTCTCTCTCTCTCTCTCTCTCTCTCTCTCTCAAAATATAAATAAACTTTAAAAAAATAAAAAGAAAAAAACCCATCAATCACATTAGAGTAGATACCTTTAATAGCATAGCACTTAGTATCATTTTACCATCAAATTTTACTTAAAATTATTGATTATTTAATTATTTAAATTGCTTATGTAATTTGATAGTTATGAGTTTTTTGGATTATTTTGTCATTAAAAAACCCTGCCTTCTAAGCAGCTGATAGTGCTTTTACTCGTGCTCATCCTTAATCTTTGCACTAGTCTTGTTATAATACATATGCTGAATATAGCCACAATTTATAGATGAGAGAAAACCAAGGCTCAGTGAGGTTGACAACCTTGCCCCAATGCTGTGATCAAGTCCACTTTTTCTATGAAGTGTTGAAAGCTGAGGAAGATTTGAGTAGACAGAGATAGGGAAGAAAGACCATTTTAGGTCACGGAAAGAGCAGGAACAAAGGGGTACATGTGCTGAATCTTAAAGTTTGCCAACGTAATTTTGACTAGTATGTTTCTGGCTAAAATTTAGAGTAACTGTAGAGGATATGTGAGAGATAAGGTTGAAATAGTAGTTTGAAGGTAGCTTTTGGGAGGATTCACATGCTTGAGAAAGAAACTTAGTGCACAATTCAGTAGGATTTAGGGAATTATGAAGATCAGGGGAGTAGAATTGTAGGTTTGGCATAAGTGTGCTAAATGAATGGAAGAATGGCCAAACCAGAGGCACAGAGACCAGGTAGGAGGACTGTTGTGAGTGCAGTTGTGAAAATCCAAACACCTGTCCCTGACCACAGAAAAGAAGAGACTTTGTAAAAGAAGGATGTGACTACTAATCAGCTTAGAAGATACAGGAGAAATACTAGCAGGTAGGCCTGACAACCAGCATTTTGGTGGCTCAAAAACAGGAAAGACAGAAATAAGGTGGTGTTTTTTGAGAAACCAAAATGATCAGTCTGACTTTTAAAATGGTAAATCTGATGTATTTGTGGAATATCAAATGCAAGTATCCATCTGGCAGTTAGAAATACGATTTAAGCTTGAAAGTGGAAATATGTAAAAAGCATCAGGCTAACAATCTTGATTTTATGCACTGAATGCATTAAGATAGATGGTATTGAAGTCCTGAATGTGGATGAGATTTCTAAAGAAAAGAGAAAAAGAAAGAGGGTTGAGACTAAGCTACTGAGAAGCCCCTACATTTGAGAAGCAGGACGTGGAAGAGTAAAAGCCAGTGGAAATAGAGACAGAATATTAGTAAGGTAGGAGGAGATCTGGCATGACACTATGTCTGAGATTCCAAAAGGTCAGAGGTAAGGTGGTCAACAAAGTGAGATTCTACTGAAGGTCTAAGTTAGCATCCAATGGGAAGCTGTGGAAATTTTTTATTAGGAGGTCATAAGTTACTTTTTCTAAGACAGCAGTTTAGTAGTGCATGGTTACTAGTAAAGTATTAAAATAGGTGGAAAGCAGGTAAAGTGAAGCAACAAGAACAGTTGAGAAATTGGTTATAAAAAAAAAAAAAAAAGAAAAAAAAGGAAGCTCAAAGCTGTAGAGAAACTCAAGGAAAATATTCCCATCTGGTCACTCATGAATGCTTGGCATTTAGACTGTCGCAGATTCTCTTCCTAGCCCTATCTTTTGTTACTAGCCCCCAGCCCCTTAAATCATTTATTCTATAGCCTAATGTTTTAGCATACACCCTGTGTTTCACCACCTCCCTGTTTTCATTTAAACACACTACTTAAGTACCTGCCTCTTCACTGTACCTCCACATGGGTAACTCCTATTCATCTCTCTGGGCCCAAATCAGATGCCTCCTCTGTAAAGCCATCCCTTATTTAGCCTGCTGTAATGTTTCCCTCTCTGAGTTGAAAAATGCTTCAGTCATTTCTTTGTCATGGCAATTAACCATGTTAACTGGGTGAGCCTGGGTGGCTCAGTTGGTTAAGCATCCGACTTCAGCTCAGGTCATGATCTCACGATTTGTGAGTTCGAGCCCTGCGTCGGGCTCTGTGCTGACAGTTCAGAGCCTGGAGCCTGCTTCGGATTCTGTGTCTCCCTTTCTCTCTCTCTCTCTGCCCCTCCCCCGCTCATGCTCTGTCTCTCTCTGTCTCAGAAATAAATATTAAAAGAAAAAACAAACAACTATGTACTGTTATTATTTATTCATGTACGAGATTTATGTCCCTCATTGGAATTTAGGCTCCTTGGAGATTTTCTCAAGGTATTAGTGTACCATAATGTAAAGAATATGGCCAATCCCATTTTTAGTTTTTACCTCTATCAGTGACTGATAGACTGTGTGACTTCAGGCTAAGTATTTAATCTCCACAAGCCTCAGACTTCTTTCTGTAAAATGCCTATATCACAGGTTCTTGAGGAGATTAAGTGGTAACTAGGGAGGTGACTGGTTTAAAGAATCTGGCTAACTAGGTTCCTTTCCCTCCTTATTCACTTTGATTTCTGTGCCATCACTCAGAATGGTACCGTACAAATATTAGATGCTCCAGAAATTGTTGAAGAAATTAGTACTTTCTTTGCTATTACTAAATATACAAAGGCTACTATAATTTCTAGGCTGCTATATTTTATTGGGATGATTTGTTTTAAAGACATTCTCTTTTCCAGGGCACCTGGGTGGCTCAGTCAGTTGAGCATCTGACTTCACTTCAGGTCATGGTCTCACAGTTCATGAGTTCAAGCCCCACATTGGACTCCCTGCTGTCGGTGCAGAGCCTGTTTTGGATCCTCTGTCCCTCTCTCTCTCTGTCCTCCCCCCAGTCACACTCTTTCCCTATCAAAAATAAAATATAATATAAACCATAAAATATAAACCATATTAAAATTCAAATGAATTCAGATTAGAAACATACCTATTAGAGAAAAAAGTCAATTAGCTCAGAGTTAATAGTAGCTTACAGAAGCCATTTGTTTTACCATACAAGCAGAAACTAGGCTCTGAAGGCATAAAGATACTGCCTGGACTCTAAAGCAAGCCCATAGTTTAGCAGTGTTCAGGTGACATAAACTCCAGGCTTACAACTTTTGTTCTCATTTTAACAGTTTAAAGATATTCTAGCACCAATGGATAAGATTATATTCTAGACAATATACAGACTGTGACCTAAAGACTAGTTTAAAAACTTGCACTTCATTCTAAGAGTTATGGATTCCTCAAGTACCAACAGATAGTGTTATTTGAATAGTCTGAAAGATTTTAACAATGTTGTAAATTCTGAATCACTTGAAAAATTTAGTATAATGAACCAATTTTTAATAATCTTATAGAACTTCCCTTCTCTATCTTACTTTGTCTTTTTTTAGTTTTTATTCATTATTCACTTTATATGTTATTGAAGTTTTTAAAAAAATTTTTAAATGTTTATTTTTGAGAGACAGAGAGAGAGACAGAGCACGATCAAGGGAGGGGCAGAGAAACAGGGAGACACAGAATCCAAAGCAGGTTCCAGGCTCTGAGCTGTCAGCATAGAACCTGACGTAGGGCTCGAACTCACAAACTGTGAGATCATGACCTGAGCCGAAGTTGGACACTTAACTAACTGAGCCACCGTGGTGCCACTAGCTGTTATTATGGCTACTTAAACAGTGCATCTAAGTCTTTGACTATTTAAGGATAGATTTTTAGAAGCTGGCATTATGCATTCATTGCCCTTTATAAAAATTATGAAGAGTTGATCTCCATATGTAGTAGAGGTAGCATTTATTTGTAGTAAATAACATAGTAAAGAAATATTCCTACATCGCAAACAACCCTTAACTGTAATGCTATTTTAACATGATCTAAATAATAATAGCTACCATTTGTTGAACATGTATTGTCTGTCCAATATTTTAAATATCTTACCCCCATTTCATAGTTGAGGAAACTGAGTCTCACAGAAGTTAAATAATTGTTCTGAGGCCACTCAGATAATAAGTGTTAGAGTTAGCTTTTAAATCAAGACTTTCTGAATTCAAAGTTAATCCTTTCAATAACTGTGCATTACTACCTCTGCAACAGTATATACTGTCATTGCCTCATTCTTCGCATACTTCAAATGACTCTCATAACTAGTTTGTTTAGCCATCATGCAGCATTTCCTCTTCAACTTTCAAAATAATCTTCCCCTCAAAGACCTTAGTATTCAGAAAACATCATCTAAATTTCTGTATTACTTACCAAATTAAAAATTTTTTTAATTAGTATAATAAAAGATGGTATTTAGTGGATGGAGTAAAGATGTGGTTGCTATTCCCTGTGCTCATATAACTTCAAGAAATAGGAAGTAATTTATCTGAGAAATACATAATGAGAGCCTAAACTGGGCATTGATGTTGAGAGTCAAGAGGAGTATTATACGTGAGAGAGATTGGAAAATGACATACTCCGACAGTGATTCAGTGAAAGGGCGGGGGAACAGTCCCAGAGGAAGTTTAAAGTCTGGTCATTAGGAGGAAAATAGTTCCACATTCAAACAGGGATTTCATGAAAAGGAACAGATTTGCGCAGGGAGGAGATGACTTCAAGTCTGAACATTGCAGCATCTCGCCTCCACTATCCATCTAGATCTGGGCCCTTGAAATGTGGCTAGTTTAAACTGAGGTGTGCTGTAAGTATAAAATACACACCAGATTTAGAACATTTAGTACCAAAAAAAAAAAAAGTAAATACAGTATTAATATTTTTATATTGGTTGCATGTTGACATAATAATATTGTGGACATACTAAGTTAATGAGTTAAAACAAGTTGTTAATTTAACCTGTTTCCTTTTGCTATTTCTTTAATGTGGCAGCTAGGATACTTAATTGCATATGTGTCTTACCTTATATTTCTGTTGGACAGTACTAATGTACAGGAAGGTTTATAACAGTTAAAAATGCAGGACCAAACATTCAGAGCAAAACATCTAGATTTGGAAATAACCTATATGAAAGTGATATCTGATGTTATGAGATTAGACAAATGTTATGAGATTAGACAAAATGCCATTGTACAAGGTACAGAAATGGGAAAAATACCAAGAATTATAGATTGAGAAAAGAAAGAGTAATTAGAATAAGGATTGGAGAATCAATACTCTAAAATAGTACATAGTCTGATTAGGATAGAATTTCAAGAAGGAAGGAGTGGTTAATATTGAATGATAGAGAAGCCAAATAGGAAAAGGAAGACTGAGAAAAGACCATTGAATTTGGTTGATACAGAAGCAGTTTCAATAGAGTATAAGAAGGATAGATTGCAAGAGATTAAGAAGTTTGAGGCTGAGAAAGTAGACTCTATATATAAACTGTTCTTTCAGGCCAAGAGTCCAGTGGTAAAGATAATCATCACTTGATTGGAGCAGAGTCCAGGGAAATTTGAGTATGTTTGTTGGCTGAATGAAAGGATTAGTAAAGTAGGAGTGCTTGGAGTTGTAAAGAAGAGAAGATAATTGCTATATGGCAGTCCTAACGCACTGGGTCCCAAACCTGAATGCGTATTGGAATCAACCAGAACTTGTTACAAGGACAAATTCCCAGGCAACATCTCACATCTAACAAAATAACATTCTCTGGAGGTTTGTCTCTAGGAACATGTTGTGAACAAGGTCTTCTAGGTAATTATCACATATTCATAAGGACAAACAAGTCAAGAAAATTAAAGGTGCTGGTGAGGACATTAGTGAAATAGCTGACCGTATCATCTAGAATGGATAGAGAGCCAGTTGGGTTAGAATAGGGCTGACAGATCATGAACTATGAAGAAGCTGGCTTTCATTATTATATTGAGTGAGAACAGGTTCAATAGCAATGAAAAACTGAGGAAGTAGGTAGTAGATTTAAAAAAATTTTTTTTAATGTTTGTTTGTTTGTTTTGAGAGAGAGAGCAGGGAAGGGGCAGACAGAGAGAGGGAGACATAGAATCCAAAGCAGGCTCCAGGCTCTGAGCTGTCAGCACAGAGCCTGACACGGGGCTCGAACTCAGGAAATTTGAGATCATGACCTGAGCTGAATTTGGACGTTTAACCGACCAAGCCACCTAAGCACCCCAAGTAGGTAGTAGATTTTAATTAGAAGGAATTTTCAGAATTCAGGATCTTGGAGGCCAAGCAGATACAAATTATAGCCATTTGTGTTTGATGTAGAAAAGAGGTAGTAAGAATTGAGTTGTGCACATTGTACGACCTATTACTTTGGTAACTAATATATGACATGCTTTAAAAGAAAAATAAAGTATGAGATTTGGGGACCAGGAAGAAGCACAAAGTTTGAATCAGTATGGAAGTATTTAGATTTAAGATCCTGGTAAACTGTGGCTTGGGTGTCTTTGGAGACCTTTTCTAGACTTGTTGCCTACTTGGGTTTACAGTGGTTCTTTGAGTGTCTGTTATCCACTCTAGCTTTTACTGAAATAGAGTAGATGCCTGACATTCAAAGTTTGACTGGCCACTAGTGACCCTAAGTGTTCATGTCATGGGTAATTAATTTTTTATAAGCACATGAATTTGAATATGTCCTAAAACTGGCTTTGTAGAAGCTAGCCACCTAGTGACTTGTAGTGAAGTCAATATTTATATCCCAGTTTACCTTTAATACATGATTGTACTAATCATCAGAATACCTCAGCCTTGTAGGTTTCACAGAAGAGGAAATTTTTTGCCAAATTATGGTATTAAGTGGGTTAAAAATTAATTGAGTTTAAAAAACTGAGTTTAAAAACATTTTAGCACCGCACCTAGCATGTAATTGCTTAATAAATGGTAGCTACTGGTGCCAGTTGAGGAATTCACCAAGTTTTAAAGCCACATCTTTTTGTGTATGTGCAAGTTTAGTAAGTAGAATTTATATTAAAATTTTGTTTTGATTCAGGATCTTCATGAATTATTAAACTGGAACTAGAATGCTAAACTGGCAAGTGAATTAGAATAGTGGGATATTTATCATTTATCTATTTCTGTTTAACATACTTGATAGGGAGTATATTTTATAGGTAATTCATATTATATTGCTATTCTAAAAAATGACAGCTTCTAAAATACTCGATAGCTCTGTTTCCATAGCACAATACACAGGTAAGAAACAAAATGAATTAGATTATTTTTTTGTGTTTTTTTAGGGATTTAGTGTATGTAAAAAACAATATGCCTGTTTTTGCTAAACAATTTTTTATTTCCGTGTATTATGTACTTTATATAACTGTTTTTGCTTTACAGTGACGAGCTCCGAAAAGAAGCAAGACAGTTAAAGCGGGAACTGTTAGCAGCAAAACAAAAAAAAGTAGAAAATGCAACAAAACAAGCAGAAAAAAAAAGTGAAGGTAAGGATATTTATCAGGTTTTTATTTTCACTTGTACAACATTACCCTCTTCCCTCCATCTCCCCTTCCTTCCTTTTCTCCTCTTTCCCTCCTCCCTCCTTTCTAAGTTTTGCTTTTTTTTTTTTTTTTTTTTTTTAATACTTAGACAGTTAGCCAATAAAATAAATTTCCATTTAGGATTTTGTCTACGAAGTAAATTCAGTCAAACATGATCATAACTGGTATTCTAAGAAGCTTAATGAAAACTAAGAGACTTGTCCTCAGGCAAAACTTAAATGTTGCCATAACACATGTCTAGGAGTGCACAAGAATGGAATGTTCATTTCTTATATTGCATACCCTTTAAAACATTTTTAAAAAGCATTTAGGCCCTATATTTGGGACTTGTGTAAATATTTGTGCATTGGTTTGAATAGTATGAAATATAAACTCTTGTTTTTTGTTTGTTTTTGTTAAGATACTGAAAATCTAAACTATCAATAAAGCTGATAAAAAATTAATCAAAATAATACCCTTCTATTTATATAGGTTAAATATATTCTTAATTTTACTATGATTTTTATGAAGCTATTAGGGCTTTATTTTAAGTTTATTTACTTTGAGAGAGAGAGCACAAGTGGGGTAGGTGCAAGGGGTGAGAGGGAGAGGGAGAGGCAGGGAGAGAGAGAGAGAGAGAGAGAGAGAGGGAGGGAGGGAGAGAGGGAGAATCCCAAGCAGGCTCCATGATGTCAGCATAGAGCCCAACACAGGGCTCAATCTCATGAACTGTGAGATCATGATTTGAGCCAAAATCAAGAATTGGATGCTTGACCAACTGAGCCACCCAGGCACTTCAGCATTAGTATTTATTTTAAGTAGCACAGGTAATAACCACATAACTATCTAAAGGACATAGTTCTTAGATTATTTGCACCATATCCCCCAATGACTGTTATAGTAAAGGCAGGTACTTAATGAAGAATTCAAAGTCACCAAAATATATTTGAATGAAACTATTAAAAAATTAACTCCCCATGATGACACAAATTATAAGCTCTATTTAAAAGAAAGGAAAGGGGCACCTGGGTGGCTCAGTAGGTTAAGCATCCGACTTCAGCTCAGGTCATGAGCTCGCAGTTTATGAGTTTGAACCCCACATCAGGCTCTGTGCTGACAGCTCAGAGCCTAGAGCCTGCTTGGAAATCTTCATCTACCTCTCTCTCTGCCCCTCCCCTGCTCACACTCTGTCTCTCTCTCAAAAAAATAAACATTAAAAAAAATTAAAAAGAAAAGAAAAGAAAAGATAAACTTATGTGTGACCAGGTCATGTAGATAAAGTATAACCCTGAACAGAAACAAGGTATATTGGCAATACTGCGACTTGAAAGAAATACAGTGAAGGTTATTTTATTTTTAAGCTTAATTTTTTTTTTTTAATGTTTATTCATTTTTTTTTTGAGAGACAGAGAGAGACAGAGCATGAGTGGGGAAGGAGCAGAGAGAGAAGGAGACGCAGAATCCGAAGCAGGCTCCAGGCTCTGAGCTGTCAGCACAGAGCCCGACGCAAGGCTCGAACTCACGAACTGTGAGATCATGACCTGAGCTGAAGTCGGGCGCTCAACTGACTGAGCCACCCAGGCACCCCTATTTTTTAAGTTTAGACATAATTTTCTCAGAGTATTGTTCCTTATAATTAAAAGCATTTTAAATATATGAGAGTAATTCCTTTCAACTAGAAAGATCTTTTACTTAAATTTTAATTCATTTTTGAGCAAATAATTATTAGTACTCCCATTCCTCAAGAACCATGCAGGACTAGGGGTATGAAGTTGGCAATGGATGGAGGTTCTTACCTTTATAGTTCATGATCTAGTCAGAGTGAGAGAATTGGAAATAGATAATTACTGCAATAGTGCTTTATAGTTAAGGCTTATATTAAATATAAGTAGTGCTGTTTTAAATTATTTATCTGCCTTTAAAATATTAAATACAATTAAAGAAACGTTTGAGTCTTAGAATGATTTCTTAACACAAAAGAGAAGATTTCTTCTAGAGCTTATTTCAGTCTGTTGATGAGAAAGCCATATAAAACCATTTTGTTATGCCATAATTAGAGAATTATATTAGGAATTACTTTTCTCAATTTAATTTTCCTTATATCTTCTAGAAATATCCTGGAGTTTCCTTAAATCTGAATATCATTTAAAATTAGCTTCTACAAAAAATGGGTCATTTTATTTATTTTTGATTGCTTTGTTTTGAAATAATTTTAGACTTCCAGATAAGTTGCAAATACAGAATTCCCATATACCTTTAACATGAAGGTCTTATATAACCATAGTACAATGGTGAAAACCAAGCAATTGATGTTAATACATGACTGTTAACTAACTACAGACCTGATAAGAATTTCACCCATTTTCCCACTACCATTGTTTTTCTCTTCTGTTTTTCCATCCAGAAATTCCATACTGTATTGAGTCATCATGTTCCTCCTTAGTATCCTCTGATCTATGACAGTTCCTCAATTTTTTCTTATCTTTCATGTCTTTGACACTTTGAGGAGTCCTAGTTAGATATTTTGGGGAATGTCTCATTTGAGTTTGTCTGATGTTGTCTTGTGATTAGATTAAGGTTATGCTTTTTTTTTTTTTTTTTTTTTTTTTGGCAAGATTGCCACAGAAATGATATGTCCTTCCCAGTGCATTATAAAGTTGTCTGTTGTCTTTTTACTGGTAATACTGCCTCGATGACTAATTTAAAGTGGTGTCTGTTGAGTTGCTACACTCTAAAGTTACTCTTTCCCTTTGAGATTTTAAGTATTTGGGGGGAGATACTGTGAGACTATTCTGTTTCTTTTCAAGCTTACCTCCGCTAATTTTAGTATCCATTGGTGGATCTTGCCTATAGGCAACAGTTATTTACTGTGGTGTTCTAATGGTAACTTTTTATTTTCCTTTTTCTTACTACTTTTATTACTTGGAATTCTTTAAGAAAGAGTCTCTCTCGCTCTCTTTCTCTATTACTTATTTATATCATTATTCACTTATTTATATCAATATGAACTTGTGAACATTTATTTTATTCTATGTGTTATAATCCCAAACTATCATGATTTATTTTGTTGTTCAGATAGTACCAGAATTGGTCATTAGTAGTTCTTTCAGGTTGGCTCCTGTGTCTTTTCAACTGGCTCCCACTTTGAGAACATTTTTACTTTCTAGCACTAGAAGCCCAAATTGATCTTGTGGTTTCCCTTCTCCAGGCCTGGAATCAACCACTTCAGGGAATTCTTGTTTTCCATTGTATTTAGAAACCAAGATCTAGGCACTAAGTCAGTCTTTTTATTTTGATTCTAATAATTTTAGAATGCTATTAGGAGCAATTTTGTATTATCATCATCTTGTTAAAATGCTGAACAAAATTTGCTTTTAGCCCCTATCTGTGATGCGTTATAAATTACCTTTTTCTTGGAATTGTATTTCCTCTAAACTTACTTGATCTTTTTAAATTGACTAGTATGTATAATGTTAGAAAAATGTTTATTACAGAGGCGCCTGGTGGCTCAGTCAGTTAAGCGTCCAATTTTGTCTCAGGTCATGACCTCACGGTTCGTGGGTTCGGGCCCCACATCAGGCTCTGTGCTGACAGCTCAGAGCTTGGAGCCTGCTTCATATTCTGTGTCTCTTCCCTGCCCTTCCTCGCTCGTGCTCTCTCTTTCTCAAAAGTAAATTAAACATTAAAAAAAATTCTTTTAATTTATTATGGAAGATTTGTGAATTTTAAGCCTCCCTGAATATATGTCAGAACTTAGCCTATCTTCCCAGGTGAAAGATATTCCATGGTTAGAACTATATAAACTCTGGGAACAGATCCAAAAGTTCTCATAAGCATTTTCATAGTAAGATCATCACATGAAAAGAAGTTGAAAGTGATATTTAACCTTGGCTCTATAACTTCATACATCGTCTGAACCAATTCAAGAAAGATTTCTTGATTGGGCTATATGGCTGCATATCTGGCTTTTTTTTTTTTTTTTAAGTTTATTTTATTTTGAGAGAAAGAGAGAGAATGAGCAGGGGAGAGGCCGAGAGAGGAAGAGACAGAATCCTAAGCAGACTCCTCACTATCAGCACAGAGCCTGACATGGGGCTTGACCTCATGAACCGTGAGATCATGACCTGAACCAAGATTAAGAGTCAGACGCTTAACTGAGCCACCCACACATCCGTGCGTATAATGCCCCTGAATTATAAAAGCCCCTGCGTATCTGGCTTTTATAAGACACTTTATTTTAATCCAAGACTAAATTATCTGAGTATTATGGCAACTCTGGATGGTTTGGTCTTTTGAATATTATATGCTATATCTAGAAATTTAATTTGCCAACAAACTTAGAAGTAGATAATCCATTATTAAAAAGTATTTTGAATATTTTGATGTATAAACTATTGTGTAATATAGACCTATCTTCCAAACAAATTTACATCTGGATGCATGTACCACATCTGCTAATTTAGAGAGTCTAAAAATACATTAATTTTGGTGTTTTTTTTAAGTTTTTTATTTATTTTCTGAGAGAGACACAGAGAGAGAGAGAGAGAGAGAGCTCATGCACGCACAAGTGAGGGAGGGGCAGAGAGAGAGAGAGAAAGAGAAAGAATCCCAGGCAGCCTTCACACCAGCAGCACAGAGACTGGTGCACTGGGCTCAAACTCAGGAGCCATCAGATCATGACCTGAGCCAAAAGCAACAGTCAGATGCTGAACTGACTGAGCCAGCCAGGAGCTCCAATTTTGTTATTTTTAATAGTAATTTTTGATAGTAATATTAAGTGCTTGTTATATGTAACACTAAAGGTTAGAAGAATACTTTAGAATATTATATCTTATCAAAAAATAAACAGGAAAGTATTAAAACTTTTAAGTCTAGTTACTAACAGTGAAGTTATTTAAGCCTGTGTGACTCTATTCTCTTGTCGTAAATCCATGTAGAAAATGTTTTGTGTACCCCTCAAGATTCTTGTAAGAAGTAAATTAAATAATGAGAAGACCTTTAATAAATGTACAGTGGTGTATAAAAATAATTTTAAATTTTAAGAAGAAAAATATAGCTATTTCTGGTTTCATTTTGTCCTATCAAAATCCTACAAATGGAAATTTTGAATTTTTTTTTTTTTTTTTTTTTTTAGCGTTTATTTATTTTTGAGACAGAGACAAAGCATGAACAGGGGAGGGTCAGAGAGAGGGAGACACAGAATCTGAAACAGGCTCCAGGCTCTGAGCTGTCAGCACAGAGCCCGACGCGGGGCTCAAACTCACGGACCGCGAGATCATGACCTGGGCCGAAGTCAGCCGCTTAACCGACTGAGCCACCCAGGCGCCCCTGGAAATTTTGAATTTTAATACTGTGTTAGTTGCAGTTAAAGCCTGTAATCAATATAGCTATATATAAATACAACATAAATCAAAATTTCAAAATAAATATTTCTTTCATATGCTTTCTAAGTTACATTTCTATAATCCTATTCTTTGTTAAAAAGGTTTTAAGTGTGAGCTTGACTATATTCTTTTTTTTTTTAACGTTTATTTATTTTTGAGACAGAGAGAGAGCATGAACGGGGGAGGGTCAGAGAGAGAGGGAGACACAGAATCTGAAACAGGCTCCAGGCTCTGAGCTGTCAGCACAGAGCCTGACATGGGGCTCAAACTCATGGATCACGAGATCATGACCTGAGCCGAAGTTGGACGCTTAACCGACTGAGCCACCCAGGCGCCCCAGCTTGACTACATTCTTAAGTAAAACATCCAGTAGTATTATTTCCTGATTTTCTGAATTTATCTGGCGAGTCTAACACTTGTTTACTATTGCCACTTCATTTTAGAATTTAGTGTATTATCCTCAGATTAAAAGCACTTGGTGAAAAAAAACATCAGAACAAAAAAGCTTTGTGTTCTAATGCTTGTGCATTAATCTACCCCGTTCTGGCCTTCTTGTGTGAATGGAGGCATCCTATTTAGCATTTAGCCAGGTGTTCTAATAGATGTGATACTTTATTGGGCTTTTGTCATCTTAGGAAATCTTTAATCAGAGAGTAATATTCCTTTGGTTTGATAATCTTTACCCAATTTCTTGGACTGGATCCTTAGCCAGATTGGTATAAGACAAACAGGAATTTATATTCTAACTATGGTTGTACTTCTAAGTCTCTTCTGTCACCTTCGGCAAGTTACTGTAAAATCAAGACCCATCTATTTCTCTTTATATAAGTTAAAGATAAAATCTGCTATTCGTGTTTTTATAATGTTTTACTATTAAGTATTTACTTCTTATTAACTCCTTCAATTACATTATGGCAGAAGATAAAATACTTTTGTTGCCTTTACATCAGTAAATACTTTAGGCCCCATACAATTGAACAATCCTGAATGTATTGCTGTTTGATGTTACCTAATTGTGGTGATAGTGCCATGGGTATAGGCACATGTCCAAAACCATCAAAGTGTGTATGTCCAACAAGTGCAGCTCTTTTATACGCCAATTATGCCCCAACAAAGCTGTCCCCCCAAGAATATTGATCTATAGCCCCCAAATCTCTTAACATCTCTGCTCTAGTAAGAAAATATACACTTACAATTGAGCCAACCTATTAATCTGTTTTAAACCAATGTAAAACAAAGCTTCTCTATGTATTAAAAATGTATATAGGACCATCCATTGTCTCTTCAGTCTTCCCAGAAAAAAAGCTCAAAGCCTGCTATTCCTTATGTCACAAGGATATTGTCAGAGAACGTATAATTATACCTCAATATTATAAGAACAGCATTACATAAATATAACTCATAATTTTTACCATTAACTTGCCATCTATATATATTTAAAGGCTTCAGATAATGTATAAAGGGTTTCACTAAATGAAAGAAACAGAACATCGAGGAATAAAACCATTATTTTAGTGTATAATTCGAATTGTTTTGATAGTGTGAAATTTGACTCTAAAATTCAAAATAGTTAAATCATATTCTCAGTTGAATACGGAATTTGCAGTAGGTTCTAACACCCCAAGTTAGGTAAACAAGGAATGTAGTATTTGACTTTAGACATCAGCAATGTCAGAAGAGATGTACTGCAGGACAATCCTGTTTACAGCCTGGGAGTTTCTCTAAAGTCCCACTGTGAGTCATCCAAGCCTATGCATAGGGGTTTTGTATCAATTTTGAATAAGATTGATAGTTAATTGGAGATAGGGTCGCTTTCCTCTGTTGGCTCCGTCAGGTTCTTTAATAAACTGTATAATCCTTTTCATGAAATTATGTCTCTAAGTCTTTTCCAGGTTTCTTTAAGTTTTATCATATCAAAACTAGTACCAAACTGAAAACAATCACATAGAGATACAGGTTAGGACATATTCTCAAATCACTTTTTGAGAGATAAGGTATCAGATCCTCTTTTCAAAGTTCTAAGCACACAATACCTGTTTTCTGACTGGTGCCAGAAATTAGAGGAAGAAGGGCAATCTGAGCTTGTAAATCAAGAAAGAATTTTAAAGCCTCTTCATGAACACATCCCTGGGGTGTTTTGTACCTCTCAAATTGCACTGAGCCATTTTAAGTTTTGTCAGACTCTCTTTTTAACACTGCATTAAGTCCGACTAGGGCCCCTCAGGCTTGATAGGTTGTAAAAGTATATAGTTTTTGACTACTTTTCATCTATCTAACACAGAATGTTAAACTAGCTTAACCTTGGTTTTTATAAAAATCAGAAGTGCTTTTGGAATGTTAGCTCTGTGTTGTGCCTAATGCCATGCAGAATCCATTCCTCTCCCTAAGCAAACTGGTACTTTTTTCCAAAGCAGTTAACTTACTTCAGGTACTTGAATCATCATTCTTTTCTTGGAGGCTAGAAGTATCAGACCTATTTTTCCCACAGTCTACTCTTAATCTGTGTGCTTCTGTTTTTTTTTAAGTTTATTTATTTACTTAAAGAGAGAGAACAAGCAGGGGAGGGGCAGAGAGAAAGAGAGAGAGAGAGAGAGAAAGAGAGAGAGAGAGAGAGAGAGAGAGAGAGAGAGAGAGAATCCCAAGCAGGCTCTGCAATGTCAGCATGGAGCCTGATGTGGGGCTCAAACTCACAAACATGAGATCATGACCTGAGCCGAAATTAGGAGTCTAACGCTGAAACCTACTGAGCCACCCAGGCATCCCCTGTGTGCAACTTTTAATGTTACTTACACAGAAGAGTAAAAGTATATTTGCAGTTGACCCATAGAAAGCCTCTCAGGCCAGCCATCAGTAATATTCTACTTATTCTTACTTTGTACATGGCACTAACAGAAGTGGAAATTTTATGGTATATGAAGTATAACCTCAAGAATTAAATGAATGAATGAATGAATGAATGAATGAATGAGTAAGCAAGCAAGCAAACAAGCAAAAGAAAAGCCAGGGTAGGGGCTGGCCTATGTCTTGCTAGCCCACTATTTTATTGGACTTAAACAAAATTAAAAAAAAAAAAAAAGTGAGAGAGAAAGGCACAGCTAGGAACATTCTTTCTGGCAGTTGCAAGAGGTGATAGCTGACCACTTGACAGCAAGTAAGAAAGCACAAGAACTAATAGTAATGGAATATTATGGATTTGCTATTAATAGTATTTCATTATACTTTGAGAGCATGTCAGTATTAAAATTATTGATGGTCATTCAATTAAGAAAAGTTTAGATGGTACTTATTGTTTAGTAAGACAGAAATTGGGTAATGATTCCAACCTAATTGGTAAAAAAATAGAATTATCATTTTAATCAATTAGAGATAAGATTCTCTTTTCTGAAATATTTAGTTATGTCGAATACTTCATTTCTTAGAAGTCCTAAAAAAATAAAACTCCCTCTGTAGCAAGGATAGTCAGTCTCTCAAATAAAATTGTATTAAATACATGCCACTACCTTCATGGGCCAGAAAGCATGCTATATTTTTAATAATATGTCTTTCATTAATATAATTTCTAAAAAAAATAGTAAAGATTTTTAAAGGTATATAGTAAATGTAAAGATGTACATACCCTCACATTTAGACCAAGAATTTAATCTTTTGGTAGAGTGAATAAGAGATGATCATCTCTAATTTGAGAGTCCATAAAGTACTTTGTTCTTTTTTGGACAGTCCATCTCAGACTTTCTCACTACGTGTCATTAGCAAATCTTGTTGAGCCTTACTTTGAGAATCATACATTATGGGCACATTTAATGTTTATGTGCAATGAAAAATAGACTTTAACCAGTCTTCCTAATGGTTATTTAGGACTCATTGGCTGCTGTTTTTATAAACCACTGTGTCAGGCCTATCTCTTTGCAGTCCTTCACTGTCTTAAAATAGTTTTTGTTCTTGTTTTTTTTGTTAAAAATTTTTAAAATTATTTTATTTTGTTTTTTATTTGAGAGAGAGAGAGAGACAGCCCATGAGCGGGGGTTTTAATGATTTTGTTTTTAAGTAATCTCTACACCCAACATAAGGCTCAAACTTACAACCCTCAGATGGAGACTCACATGCCTACTGACTGAACCAGCCAGGTGCCCCTTAAAATAGTTTTTAAATGAGAGGAGCACCTGGCTGTCTCATCTGTAGAGCATATGACTCTTGATCCTCGGGGTCATGAGTTCAAGCCCCACATTGGGCATAGTGCTCACTGGGGAAAAAAATTGGGTTGTCCTATTGGGGCACCTGGGTGGCTCAGTCAGTTAAGCGTCCAACTGTTGGTTTTGGCTCAGGTCATAACATCACGGTTCATGCGTTCGAGCCCCGTATCGGGTTCTGTGCTGACTGCACAGAGCCTGCTTACAATTCTCTCTCTCTCTCTCCCCCCCTCTCTTTCTGCCCCTCATCTGCTCACACACTCTCTCTCTCTCAAAATAAATAAATCAACTTAAAAAAATAGTTTTTAAATGAACATTACTTCTGCCTGCTGGTAGATGTAATTCCAATATAGGAAGTTTGACAAGAGCCTTTAACTATATTTTTAGTAACTGCACTTTATCTTCCTGTTACTAATATTGATGCCATTCCTAATCCAATAAAAATAGGTTAATTGATAGTAAGTATTAATCTTTGGCCATAACTGTCAATTTTTTAAAAAGCTATATTATTTCTTCCGTTTATATAAGTAACATATCCTTTGCAAAAATATCAGAAATGTAGAAAAGCATAAAGGATAAAAAAGATCACCCATGATACTTCTGCCAAAGACAACCATGGTTAACTGTGTAATATTTGTTTTTCTGGACTTTTTTTATTTTCATGCCAGAAACACGTGTACATGTGGCATCATGTTTTCCATAGTTGTTTTTAATATAATCTTGTTTGTAATATGCTTTTTAAAAAACTTTCCAAGTGAAATTGACTGATAACTCTTAAATGGAAAACTTGATTTTAGGGGTGTTCTTCCTTTTAATTTTCTCATATCAGAGAGTAGGATATAGAGGACGATAGATGTAAAGACTATAAATGTAGTTGAAAGGTAAAAAGTTCCCACCATTTTCAGCTCTAGGGTTTAGAAGATGTGAGGGCACTGACACCCAGGGACTCCACTTCCATTGCTGATGGGCATTATTTATACCTCTCATGAATTAATACTGAACAACAAAAACATACTGATTGACATTGCCTCGTAGCGGAAACCTCATAATGTGCAAGGAAACATTATACTCAATATTGAGATCATGAACTAAAATAATTACAAATTTTCCCCCTTTAAAAAGGAAGACGTGAGGGGTGTGTGGATGCATGCACGTTATTTTTTGTTTTGTTTTGTTTTGATATTTAGATTGTCTCAAGGGGAGAACTAATATCGTCATTAAAATTTTGATTATAACCAGCATTCTCATTTGGGAGTGGAGTTGTTAACTATTCCAGACTGCTGTCAAGACCTTATTTTAAGTAAGATGTTTTTCTTTTATGTGACACTTTATGAGGTTTTGCCAAAAATGACATCAAACATATAATTCATTTGAGTGCTGAGTTTCTTCCACATCTTGCAGCACTTAATCAAATTTGAAAAAGATAATCTCTTCACAACTTTAGAGTGTAAACCTGTGAATGTGTTGCATTAAAACTTACTTTAGACAGTTTAATCTGTGTGGTATTGGGTTGATTTTTTTTTTTAACGATTAATGCAATATGCTGACAGTTTTGAGCGGCTATATTTTCAAAATTCTTCATATAAACTCCTGGCAGATGGTACAGATACAGGTTTTAAGTATTTATAATTTTTCATGCAAAAAACAGATAATCCCTAAATTATATTAAAAACTACATGAAAGAATTTGAAGTGCCAGAAAGGACAAAGAGAATAAAGAAGTTCTCAGAATGTAAAAAGATGTGAAAATGTTAAGAATCCTTAAGACTCTATTTTGATGTACAAAAGTAGTTTATATTGATTTTTTTAATGGTCTCACAGTATGCTTATTTAAAGCATGCTGCAGTATTTTTAAAATGTGAAAGTGGGCTAGCCTTAAGAAATGTCATGAGCATCAGAAACTTTGATCTTGAGTGAGGTCTGTTTACAGTGAATACTTCTGTGCAGTCATCAGAGTTTTGGTCCTGAAAGGCACATCCAGCCCTACCTTTCCATCATATACATAGAGAGCCAAAGGCCAGCCAATAAAAGGGCTTACCCAAATCACACAGCAAACTCCTAAGTCCTCTGGCTGCCAGTCCAGTGCTGTTTCCACAACTCTGTTCTTCAATTTGATCCAACCTTGAGTAGATACAGTCTGTAAAATTTTAATTGGTATCTATTAAAATCTACTTTGGTTTTGGTGAGAATAATTGTTTCTAAAAGTCTTTCTTCAAACCTAGAGTCTTTTAAAGAACATATTATTGTCATACTAGTGTCTTTTGAAAGACTAAACATGAAATTTTGCAATGACTGGCAAAAAATTTAAATATTATAGAAAATGTTAATTTCTGGTAACATGGCAGACTGAGTCCAAACTGATCCTCCCACTGAAAACAACTAAAAATGTTGTATATAGCATAAAAACATTTTCTCATATTATCCTGTGAACTTGCAAAACAAACAAACAAGAAACTAGCCAAATAAAATGAGAAATATCCAAACCAGGGGGGCACCTGTGGTGGGTCAGTCAGTTAAGCATCTGACTCTTGATTTTGGCTCAGGCCATGATCTCATGGTTCGTGAGATCCAGCCCTGCATCGGCCTCTGTGCTGACAGCTTAGAGCCTAGTTAGGATTCTCTCTCCCTCTCTCTCTTTCCCTTTGCTCTCAATAAACAAATAAATAAACAAACAAAAAAATAAATACATAAATAAACTGAAAGAAAGAAAAGAAAAGAAAAAGGAAGGAAAGAGAGAGAAAGAAAGAAAGAAAGAAAGAAAGAAAGAAAGAAAGAAAGAAAGAAAGAACGAGCCACACCAGGGAATAAGTAAAGATGTGAATTAAGAGAATAAGTGGAGCACTAGATCTAGATCAAAGATCTAAAGATATTTGCTAAACTGACTGAACTAGAGAATTGTTTTTTGAGGTCTTACAAAGAGACAGTATAGAACCTAAGATCTTCTCAAGGTCTCTCAACTATCCCATATAGTTGGGAGCCCAAAGGTTCTCATCCTTAGTGGAAGGGAGAAATAAAAATAAGCAGAAGCATCTTATCCCCATCAAAGAAAGAACTACAAGGAAAACTGCCTATCTTGAATCATGGTGCTGAGCATTTGGGGACAAGAGCATTTCCTACGAACCATAAACACATGGCAGCTTTCTCATCAGTTTAGAGCCCCAATTCACCCTGCCTGGGTGGCGTTAAAATCCCCCAGCCAAGAATTTAGCTGGACACAGTCCTGGATCCTTAGTACTCCCAGAAGCCTGTTACAAACAAACATAAGTCCTTTCAGGAGAAACCTGCTTTCATTCACTGTGCTCAAAGAAAATTCAAAATAAAATGAGTGGCTCTGAACGAAAACACACAGATTCAGAATACAAGTACCTGACAAAAAGCTAATAGAAAGAAGAGACAACAGAATCAGACTCACAAACTCTTCAGTTTTTATTTAGACCCTAAATGTTAAATAAGTGTATGTCATACAGGGGGCACCTGGCTGGCTCAGTCAGTGGCACATGCAGCTCTTGATTTCAGGGTTGTGAGTTTGAGCCCCTTGTTGGGTGTAGAGATTACTTAAAATCTTTAAAAAATAATAAGTATATATAATACATTTCAAGAAAAGTTTAAAAGTACTATATAGAACAAGCAGATTTTATTTTATTTTTTTAAGCTTTATTTAAGTAATCTTTCCACCCCATGTGGAGCTTGAACTCATGACCCCAAGATCAAGAGTTGCACACTTTCCAGCTGAGCCAGCCAGGCACCCTGGAACAAGCAGATTTTAAAACTAACTGAGGGGGTACCTGGGTGGCTCAGTCAGTTAAGCATCCGATCTCAGCTCAGGTCATGATCTCCCAGTTCCCGAGTTCAAGCCCCGTGTCGGGCTGTGTTCTGACAGCTCAGAGCCTGGAGCCTGCTTCGGATTCTGTGTCTCCCTCTTTGTCTCTGCCTCTCCCCCACTCATGCTCTCTCTCCCTCTCTCTCTCTCTCTCTCAAAAATAAACATTAAAAAAATTTTTTTTAAATAAATAAATAAATCTAACTTAGGAAATCTCCTAGAAATCAAAAGTATATAATAGTTGATATTTAGGTTTTGGGGCATCTAGGTGGCTCGGTTGCTTAAGCATTCGACTTGATTTCAGGTTAGGTCCTGATCTCACGGTTCATGAGATTGAGCCCCACATTGGGCTCTGCACTGACAGCATGGAGTCTGCTTGGGATTCTCTCTCTCTCTGCCCCTCTCCCACTCATTCACACATGTGTGCACTCTCTCTCTCTCTCTTCTGTCTCTCAAAATAAACATTTTAAATCCAATAGGTTTAATAGCAAATTAGACATAGCTAAAAAGAGTATTAGTAAACAGAAAGGTAAAATTGGAAAATTATATAGATTTCAGCCCAAAAAGAGACAGGAAACCTGGAAGAATAGAAAAAAAGATCTAATAAATCTAATCAAATTCTAGGAGGAATTCAAAGGACAAGTAGAGGCAATATTTGGAAGAGCTGATAGCTGAAATCTTCTGTAACTAATGAAAGAAATCAGTTTACAGGGTAAGGAAGTAAAATGAAGAAATCTACAAGAGGATAAATAAGAATAAATCCAGATCTACACACACCATGATAACATTCAGAGTAGTCAACACAAAAAGACCTCAAAAGCAGCCAGAGAGAAAAACATTACCTTGAAAAAAGCAAGAGCTGATTTCTCAACAGCAACAAGCACGGACATAACACAGAATATTATCTGTAGTGTATTGAAGGAGAATTTTCTTCAAAGAAACTGAGAGACTTAGCTACCTGCATACCTTCACTAAAGGAAACTCTAAAGGGCATACTTCAGGCCAAAGATAGGCGAGCTTATATGGAAGATCTGTACTGCAAACAGAAAGGAACATAGAAAGTAGTAAATATATATCTAAAGAAATACTGAATGAGTAAAATAATAATGCCTTATTGAGTTAAAAATAAAGATAATAATTAAAATACATAACAGTGGGGCACCTCGTTGGCTCAGTCAGCTAAGCGTGTGACTTCAGCTCAGGTTATGATCTCAGGGCTCATGGGTTCAAGCCCTGCATCGGCCTCTGCTGACAGCTCAGAGCCTGGAGCCTGCTTCGGATTCTGTGTCTCCCTCTCTCTCTGTCCCTCCCCCGCTCATGCTCTGTCTCTCTGTATCTCTCTCTCTCTGTCTCTCTCTCTCTCTCTCAAAAATAATTTTAAAAAATACATTAAAAAAATAGCACATAAGCTTGGGAAACAGGTAAAAGGAGTTTCGAAAAGTATTCTTGTCTGGATTCTTGTTCTGGAAGAAAGTAGAGATACAAATTAAATTTAGACTGTAACACATTAAATATCCACATTGATAATTTAGGAAAACTACTAAGAGGACAGGAAAAGGTCATAACTTCCAAAATAGTAGAGAAAAATATGGAATTAGAGGGAAGCATATAACCTGAAAGGCAACAAGAAAGAAAAGAAAAAGATATGTAAACTGAACAGAATATTAAAAGCATCAGTGCAAAATAAGATAGATGAAATAAAATATAGATATATCAGTAATTATATTGAAATAACTGGAAAGTCCAACTCTTCACCTAAAAGACCAACACTATCAAACTGGATTAAAAAACACAAATTCAGTCATATCCTGCTTACATGAGAAATATCTTAAATATATTGGACAATCTCATCTTTAGGGCAAAATGTATTATTATGGTTAAAGAGGATCTCTACTTAATAACAACATCTTCACTCTTCCAGGAAGATGTAACAGTCCTAAATATGAATGGACCTTGTAACACAGACTCAAAATGTATGAACCAAATTGAAAGACTTATAAGAAGAAGTAAACAAGTCCTTCATAGTGGGAGATTTTAACACATTTTTCTCAGTAAATAAGCGTATAAAAAAATAGATAGAGGGGTGCCTGGCTAGCTCAGTCAGTGGAGTATGTGACTCTTGATCTTGTGGTCATGAGTTCAAGCCCACATGGGGGGTAGAGATTACTTAAAAAACTAAAATATTTTAGGGGTGCCTGGGTGGCTCAGTTGGTTGAGTGTCTGACTTCTGCCCAGGTTATGATCTCATGCTTGTGAGTTCGAGCCCCCTGTCGGGCTCTGTGCTGACAGCTCAGAGCCTTGAGCCTGCTTTGGATTCTGTGTCTCCGGCTCTCTCTTGCCCCTCTCCCCCCACCAAATAAATAAACATAACAAAAAAAATGTTTTTTAACTAAAATCTTTTTTAAAAATAATAAATTTTTAAGTAATAAATTAATAAAATATAGACAGTTTTGTGCTATATAATTAACATGCTTGATATCATGCACATAAACAGAGCATTACCCTCAGTAGCTTCAGAATACACTTTTTTCTAGCACTCTTGAAATTTTTATGGAAAGTGGCCACATGGTGGGCCATAAAGAAAGTTAGAAAAATTTCAAAGGATTGTTTTCAAATTGACTACCTGCTTCAACAAAATGCAGTTGTTAACAATAACAATTGATTTTAAAATTACTGATATTTGAATATACTGATGTGGCTATTACAATACAAGAAAATTACTGGAAACATTTCCCATGTAAAGAAGCTAAAAAAAAAAAAAAAAAAAAAAACAAGCAAAATTAACCCAATGAAGTTTAAAGAAGGTAATAATAAAGACAGAAATCAGTAAAATAGAAAACACTTGTTAGACTGAGGTTAGATTTAATTTTTGAGAACAAAAATTAAAATAACCAGTAATATAACTTTTTAGTCCCTTACACATAGTAGATACCCAGAAAATTGATTTGATTTTGTTGTATTGGACATTTGTCACTTGTTCTTTCCCAGATGTCCTTCCAATCCAGAGAAAGTAACTACTTGTTATGTACAAGAAGTGCCATAGGGAAGTTAATATTAATAGTGCTAGTTTTATTAGTCACAAAAAGTTGCTATTAAAAAGAGAGCAGTAGAGAGAAGCAGACAGACACGCAAAAATACAGTGTCTAAATAATATTTGGTATTATTTCTCTTCTGCAAAACAGCCCAGGGGTGAACCCTTAATGGTTGGCAGCACATTGAAAGACCCAGGTTTCTTTCATCTTATTTTTCTGCCATCTCCTAGGCTGTTTTCATTGTTCACATGATTGAATCTGGCCTTTCAGGAGGGAAGGGGAAGGAATAAGTACCAGACAAGTGGCTTCATCTTGAAGATGAAGATGACTCAAAAGTTGCACAGAGAAAAAAAAAAAAGTTGCACAGGCAGTTTTAGTCATATCGTAGCATCCTGAAATCATATGCCCATACCTAGCTGTAAGAAAGGCTAAACCACATTTGAGTGGCCGACTGCCCAGCTAAAACTTAGTGTCAAGGGTGGGAAAGGTGGGGTTTGGTTCTACCACTAAAACGTAAAAGGGGAAAATGAATTTAGGGAGGAAATTAGCAGGTGTTGTTACATAATATAAACAAAGGCTTAGGAAGAACCAAAAAGGCAGTAGTCCATTTGGTCAGGAAAAGCTTGACCAAGTATCTGAGCCAGGTTTTAAGAGATGAGTAAGATTTCACTGCAAAATAAATGAAGGGCAATAAGTAGAGCAATAGTTGGAAGACTGCCCTGCAAAGCAGGAATCATAACTGATTCATCTCCATATGCCTGGTACTTGCCACAGTGACTGGCAAAATAGAGGCATTCAACAAATAATTGCTGAAGGAATTAATGAAAGTAACTTTTGTTTAAATGGATGATATATAATGTATAAGGGGAAAAAGAAAATAAGAATGCAGACTCAAGATTATCTATTTTTCTGAGCATGAATTTATGGTCAAATGAAGAGCACATAGGAACATATAATGAACAAAGTAATTTCAGATAATAAGGGCTATGAAAATAATATGTAACAGGACAATCTGATACAGCGACTAGAGGACTACTTTAAATTGGGTAGATGTCAGAAAGGACCCAGTCAAAAGACAGACTTCACAAACAGTAATTAGAACACACACACAAAATATTTTTTAACAGCTTTATTGAACACTAACTTAAAGTGAACAATTTGATGTGTTTTGGCATTTGTATACATCTGTGAAACCTTCACCACAATCAAGACAGTGAACATATTCTTCAAGGTCCAACATGTTCTCATGTCCCTGAGTAATCCCATTTTCAATCCCCAGGCAATTACTGAAGTTCTTTCTATCACTATAAAGCAGTTTGTATTTTCTACAATTGTATTTAAATAGAATCATGTACAGTATGTTCCCTTTTTTTGTCTGGCTTCTTTCACTCAGCATAAGTATTCTGAGATTTATCCATGTGGCTGTGTTTATCAGTAACATTCCTTTTATTACTAAATAGTATTCCATGATATAGATACTCCTCAAGTTTTTGTATAGCCATATACTTTTCTCTTCGACAAAGATGTAGAACTGAAATGGCTAGGTCATATGATAGGTGTATGTTTAACTTTTTGAAAACTGCCATACTGTTCTCCAAACAGCTCATCCCATTTTACATTCCCACAAATAGTATATGAGATATCCTATCGCTCCATCCCCATTAACACTGGTGTAGTCACCCTTTAATTTTAGCCATTCTAATAGCTTGTAGTGTTATCTTGTGGTTTAATTTGCACTAATTAATAATGATGTTGAGCATCTTTTCATGTGCTTATTTGCCATCTGTATATATATTTTTGCTGAAGTATCTATTCAAATTTTTTGCCCATTTTTATTATGTGTTTTCTGCTATTGGACTTTGAGTTCTTTACATACACTGGATACAAGTCTTTTCAGATAGATGCTTTTGCAGATATTTTCTTCCAAATAGTCGCTTCTTTCTCGTCCTCATACCAGTGTCTTTTGAAAAACAAAATTTTTCCATTTGGATGAGGTCTAATTTGTTCACTTTTTTCATTTTTGGATTGAATTTTTGATGTTGTATCTAAAAAATCTTTGCCTAGCCCTAGGTCACAAAGATCTTACCCTATGTGTTCTTCTAGAAATTTTATGGTGTAAGATTTTACATTGATGTATATGATCCACTTTGAGTTACTTTTTGTATATAGTATGAAGTATGAAACAAAATATGGTTTAGTCATGAGTGCCTGAGGCAGTGAAGCAGTGTTAGGAGTCTTCTGATTTGGGTAAAGGTAGGGCAGGTAATTTGAACTAAAACAACTAGAAAAGCTAGACAAATATTTAAAATCTTTAAAAAAAATTTTTTTAACACATTGGAAAACTAATAAGAAAGTGAAGGAAGAATGTCAGGGCTAACAGCCAGTGAAGAATGGGGGAAATGGCAGAAACAACCAATAGAAATAATTTATGAAGGGACTCTAGAAATTGAAATTATCAGAAATACTCTTTAAAATAAATATACTTACTTTGTTCAAAAAGTCAAAGATAAAACTGAGTGACTACCCCTCTTAAGAAATTAGAAAAGAGAAAAGCAAATTAAACCCAAAGAAAGAAGAAAGAAATAATAAAAAATAAAAGCAGAAATTAGTGCAGTAGAAAACATGCATGTAAGTATAGCGATGACAGAGACAAATACATTCTTTTAAAAGATTAATCACATTGCCAAACTCTTCATTAACTTGGATAGGGAAAAAAAGGTGTAAATAATCAATAACAATTTAAAAAAAAAAACATAATTATAGATCCCATGAACACTAAAATGCTTTCAAGACAATACAAACAAACTTATGCTACTAATAAATATTGCACCTTACTAAGACTAACCTAAGAAGAGGTAGGATTCTTAGAAGTAGAATGTTACTTCTAACTTAGAGAAATCAAATCCATAGTTTAAGACTCACAAATAACACCAATCTCACAGAAACTCTACCAGACAATAAAAACAGAATGCTTTACTGTTCTATTTATGAAGACTGTATAAGAAAACCTGGTAAAGACATTTCAAGAAAAGATAATTATAGGCCAAACTCCGTAAATTCTAAGCAAAATACTAGTTTATCAAGTGAAGCAATATTTTCAGTGCATAATACATTCTTATAAAATTGGATATATTCCAGGCATGTAAATTTGGCTTAAGATTAAAAATCAACCGATGTAACTTACCACGTTAATAGAATCAAGGGAAAAACATTTTATCATTTTGATAGAAGGAGAAAGAGCATTTAATAAAATTCAACAAGTGTTCATGATTTTAGCAAAAAGTTCTAGCACACTAGAAATAGGACTGCTGTTAAAAGTGTACCTAAAACAACCTATAGCAAATATGCAGAATGGTATGATGATAAAATGCACATTGTAATTTCTTTTATTCAACATCATTATAGTCATGAAGATTTACTGGAAAACTTAGCTGGTATAATAATAAAGAATCAGAGGTAAAAACATTTAGAAAAAAAGGAAGTGTAAAGATACTGACTTTCTCCAGACGGTTCTATAGTTTCAGTGCAGTTTTAATCAAAATCCAACAGGTTCTGTAGAACCTGATAAGCTGATTCTAAAATGTATAGGGAAGTCCAAGTGGCTAAGAGAGTCATAAGGGAGATCAAAATGGTGACAAGCATATGTTATCTGATGTACATTTACATAATTAAGATGGTGTAGGGTTGGTACAATGAGTGACAGATATGTGAAGCCTGGAAAGTTGGTCCTGCAAAGCAATGAGGAAAGGAGAGTCTTTTTAGTGATGGTGCTTGAACTACTAGATTATTAATTTAAGGACAGACAAATACTTGAACCCTTACACCATACATAAAATCAATTCCAGATAGACTATAAATCTAAATGGGAAAAGCAAAAAATAAAACTAGAATATAATTTAGGAGAATGTCCTTATGACCTTTCTGTAGATATTTAAGGATTGGGACACAAAAAGAACTAATTGTAAAGCAAATGTTTGCTAAATGTTACTATGTTAAAATTAAAAATGTTCTGTTCATTAAAGACACCCTGAAGTAAGTGAAAAGGCAAGCCATGGAATGGGAAAAGATATTTACAAGATAGCCAGAAGATCTAAGGAACTGTTATTAATCAAGGAGAAAGATAAATAACTCAAAGAAAAATGAGCAAAAGACTTCAATAGCCACTTAACAAAGGAAAATATCCAATGCCCAATAATCCTAAGAAAAATGTGCTCAACCTCATGTATGTTCAGGAAAATGTAAATTGAAGCCAATATTACACGCACTCTCCAGAAGAATGACAATATCTATTGTTACTAAGAATGTGGAACATTGGGACTCTGATCCTTTGGTGTTGAGAGTATAAGTTGATATAACCACTTTAGAAAACTATAGGTGTTTTTTGCTAAAGTTAAAAATACATATACTCTGAGACCCACTGATTCTACTCATTCTTTGGTACCTAGTCATCAGAAATGTATGCAATGTACAAGAATGTTCATGGTAGCATTATCTCTAACAGCCAAAACAAACAAACACAGCACAAATACCCATCAACAGTGGAATGATTAAAAAATGTAAACATATTCATATAACACTATATACCAATGAAAATTAATTACCGATAACTACACACAAAAGAAATATATATTAATTCATTTACATAAAATGAAAAAAAACATGCAGACTTAAGTAGTATTTGGTAAAGAAAAGAAAGGATGTGATTATCACAAAGGACATTTTGGTGGTTGCTTTTGTCCCAGAAGGAAGGGTTAGACAGTAGCTGGGATGGGCAGCAGGGGTACTTCTACAGGGCCAGCAGGGTTTGATTTCCTGACTTGGCTGTTTACTTTGTGATACATCATTGAGCTCTACATTTGAAATCTGTGCACTTTTTAGTATTTGCATTACATTTTACAATAAATGCAATATTAAAAACACACACACGGGGCGCCTGGGTGGCTCAGTAGGTTGAGCGTCCAATTTCAGCTCAGGTCATGATCTCACAGCCGGTGAGTTCGAGCCCCGCGTCAGGCTCTGTGCTGACAGCTCGGAGCCTGGAGCCTGGAGCCTGCTTTGGATTCTGTGTGTGTCTCTCTCTCTGCCCCTAACCCACTCGCATTCTGTCTCTATCTCTCTCAAAAATAAATAAACATTATAAAACACACACACACACAAAGGCAAGAGGTCCTAATAAAGAATTAAAAACTCCTGTCCACTAGATACTTTTATCCTTTTGGTTTCCAACTATGTGTTATTTCCAAACTCTTCTTTTTTTTTTTTTAAATTTTTTTTTTTAACGTTTTATTTATTTTTGAGACAGAGAGAGACACAGCATGAACGGGGGAGGGACAGAGAGAGAGGGAGACACAGAATCGGAAGCAGGCTCCAGGTTCTGAGCCATCAGCCCAGAGCCCGACGCGGGGCTCGAACTCACGGACCGCAAGATCGTGACCGGAGCCGAAGTCGGACGTTTAACCGACTGAGCCACCCAGGCGCCCCTCCAAACTCTTCTTAACAGCCTTCTCCTGTCAGCCTACTAACCATCATCACCTGACTCAGTTTAATGACTGCGACAACAATAATAGCAACTACCATTTCAAAAATACATGTGCCAGCCTCTACACTACAAGATTTAATTATATTATTTAACTTCAGGGGGCATCTGGCTGGCTCAGTTGGTAGACCATGCAACTCTCAATCTCAGAGTAATAAGTTCAAGCCCCTTGTTGGGCATAGACTTTGACAGATGATAGATAGGTAGACAGATAATATAACTTCACACAGTGATTCTACATAGATAGGCATTACTGTCCCCATTTTATAGATGAGAAAACTGAGGCTCTGAGAGATTAGTTTTGTCCATTTCACACAATTTTGGAGTTAGAAGACTTTGAACATTTGGGTCTTTCCATTTTATCAACCTCCAGCAGAAAGTCTATGCACTTTTTACTTTTTGCCTGCTTTTCTGGAATGTTCTTGTAGGTTTTATTCTCACTTCTTCTCACTGATTGAGAAAACGCACAGCTCAAGGACCATTTTCTTTTTTTTTTTTTTTGAAAAGTTAAAAATTCCTTAATTTTTTATTCCTGGTACCACTACCACAATTTACAGGGCAATATACCTAATGTAATGAAAAGAAAAAGAAAAAGACAAAGCTACAACAGATAAAAGACCTCAGGAATGTACATCTAATTGACACTACATTGCATTAATCAATAGCTGCACTTTTTGCAAACTGTGGCTATGACAGTCCTGAACAAGAAGGGTTTCCTGTTTAAGCTGCAGTAACTTTTCTGACTATGGATCATCGTTCCTTCTGTGGCAGATTTTTACAGTTCCTCTAATGCACTTGGGACGACTGTCTCAAAGTAACCTGCAGCTTTCCTGACAACTCCTCACTCTCTCTCCTGCTAAGAACTGTAGCCCTTTTCTTCTGAAAATTTTTAGAACCTTCTGCTACCATATCCACCACTTCCACCACCAGATCCATAACCACCACCATAGGGACTGCCCGAGCTTCTTCCACCAAAACTGCCCCCCTTCATGGGTCCATAATTTGATTGCTGTTGTCCACTATAATTTCCAAAATCATTATAGTTCCCACCACCACCATAGTTACCACCTCCAAAATTTCCTCCTTCATTGTAACCATCATATCCTCCACCACCGCCACCATATCCACCTCCTTGGTTTCCATATCCTGGTCCACCTCCACCATAGCCTCCTCTGCTACTATAACCAGGACCACCACCATAGTTGCCACCATCACCTCCAAATCCATTATATCCACCATCACCTCCTCCATAACTACCTCTGCTGCCACCACCTCCACCACCATAGCCTCCTCTTCCACCAAAGTTTCCACCGCAGCCAAAGTTACCACCACCTCCAAAGTTTCCTCCACGACCCATAAAGTTGCCAGATCCACCTCCACGACCTCTTTGCGATCCAGCAGACTGCATTTCTTGTTTAGAAAGGGCCTTTTTCACTTCACAATTATGCCCATTAATAGTGTGGTATTTCTGAACAACAATTTTATCAACTGTATCATGATCATCAAAAGTTACAAAAGCAAATCCTCTCTTTTTTCCACTCTGCCTGTCCTCCATAACTTCTATGGTTTCAATCTTGCCATACTTTTCAAAGTAGTCTCTCAAATTATATTCTTCTGTATCTTCTTTAATACCACCGACAAAAATTTTCTTCACAGTTAGATGGGCACCAGGCTTTACAGAATCCTCTCTAGAAACAGCTCTCTTTGGTTCCACTACACTCCCATCAACCTTGTGTGGTCGAGCACACATTGCTGCATCTACCTCCTCCACACAAGAGTAAGTCACAAAACCAAAACCCCTGGAACGTTTTGTTTGGGGGTCTCTCATCACCACACAATCTGTAAGTGTGCCCCATTTTTCAAAATGTTCTCTTAAACTATCATCTGTAGTTTCAAAGCTCAAACCACCAATAAACAGTTTTCTCAACTGCTCTGGTTCCTTTGGATCATGGCCCTCCATTTTGAGACCGGACTCGCCTCTTCCAACTCGAGTTCAATATCAAGAACCATTTTCTTATACCTTTGGTTGCCCCTTCTATACAATATTCTAACAACCCAACTCAGATATGCCTGCTAAAGATTTTCCCTTTCAGCAATGAAATTGTATTTTATAGAGTAATTTTACAAGATTTTCCATGTTAGCTTAACTCTTTTCAAAAAATTTACTAAAGAAGCCAAGATATAAAATCAGAAGACTGCTATAATTCCTTTTGGTGGCAGATAACATTAGAGGATCCCAATTTTTGAAAACCAGTGAGGCGTCATGGTTAAAAGTATATATAGCCTTTGAAGTCAGACAAATCTAGGTTTGAGTCTTATCTCTTCCACTGATACCTATCTGCTCTTGGATAAACTATATAACATAGCTGTGTATTTCTGAAGGGTCTTGATCACAACCAACTAAAATTTAAGCCAAAGGATGGGATATTGAGATAGCACACAAAATGGAACATAGCTGAATGGCCAAGCTTCAAGATGAGTGAGAAGACCAGGGACCTTGGATGCAGGAGCTCCTGGACTCTTTCCAGGATCGATCATCAAACAACTCACCCTACGTTCTTTCTAGAGCACCCAGCTCCTAGGAGACAGACACTGACTGATTGATAATGTGTTACTGTGTCAACAGGGGCATGATCTATTAGAAGAAGGGACCAAAAACACACTAGAGGCAAACAAAAACATATCTACAGTACTTGGCCTCTCCTAGCCTCAGTTTCCTTGGGTATATTCATTTGTTTATTGTAAGGTTTAAATATGTAAAATGTATATTATCTAAAATATATGGTAACTTTGGTGGCAACAGCATCACTTTGTACTGACCCAAAGCTCTGTGTTGAAAGATGATCTTCAGGTCTAGGATCTCAAGGGGTATTTTTGGAGAGTTAATAAGGATGTTCTCCCCATATTACCATGAGCTGGCTAAAGTTATAGTCAAAGCCTCAGTGTAGTTCTGAGGCTTATTGTTCTCATTCCTCTGGAAAGCTGGCTCTATTCCCTCAACCATATGGCTTGGTGCTGAGAGGTTGGTTTTGCAGTATTTTGTGATGTCCAGCTCTTTCCCTGAATTCCCTCTTCTTCCACCCATTTGCCCAATCAAAGTGCTACTCATCTTCTATAGTCTCCTTGATGTATAATGTGACTAAAGGAAACAACACTGGGGTACTACAATAACCTTTAGTCATTAGTTGGCATATTTCCTTGTCCAAGTAGGGTGTCTGGCAATAAGTTCTTTAAATGATTTATCACATTGACCTCAAATGCTTCAGAAAACTGAATTCTGTTAGTTTTGTCATGGAAGAACAGAAGCCCTTAATTTGAACTGATGGTTAATTTTTTGTGTCAGTTTTACTGGGCCACAGGGTGCCCAGATATTTGGTCAAACATTATTTTGGGTGTGTCTGTGAAGGTGTTTCTGGATGAGACTCACAGTTGAATCAGTAGACTGAGTAAAGTAGATTGCCCTCCCTAGTATAGATGGTTCTCATCCAAATAGTTCAAGGTTTAAATAGGATAAAAAGGCTGACCTTCTTGAGAAGGTAATAGAGAACTCCTCCTGCCTGATTGCCTTGAGCCAGTCTTTTCCTGCCTCCAGAATCAAACTGAAACATCAGCTCATCTTGGGTTTCAAACCTCTGGCTTTCAGACTAAAATTTAAACCCTCACTTCTGCTGTTTCTTAGACCTTCAGACTCAAATTGGATCTCGAGCTTACCAACTGCAGATCCAGGACTTCTTAGAATTCATAATCTTGTGAGCCAATTCCCTACAATAAATCTCTTTCTACATATATATATATGCATCCTGTTGGCCCTCTTCTTCTGGAGAATCCTAATACGCCTGATAAATTCAAAACAAAACAAAACAAAAAACCATTTTTATGCTTTTCCAGTTGAGTGTTTGTTTTCTAGCATCCTAGTCTCAGTTCAAAAAGGAAAGGAAAGAGGGGAGGAGAAATCTTCTTTTAAAAAATACTGCTCCCTCAAAACATTTTAAATCACTAACAATTTAGTATCCTGGCCTGGATGTGCTTGACAGTTGGAAAACAGACCACTACCCACACAAAAAAGCCCTATAGAAAATGGAGTTCTTGGGGCTGCCTGGCTGGCTCAGTCGGTGAAGCATATGACTCTTGATCTCAGGGTTGTAAGGTCAAGTGCCATGTTGGGTGTAGAGATTACTTAAAAATAAATAAGTAAATAAAATCTGTTAAGAAAAAAGAAATGGAGTTCTTGACTTAGCAGATGATACTCCATTTTTTTTTTTTTACCTTGAAGATATCTATATATCACTCTCATAAGATACAAAAATGAAAGAGAGACCACTTGGTATTAATACTGCTCTCAAATTTAACACGTGTAATGCAGTGTCTTACCTTGGATCTTTTCTGCTTGTCTCTTTATGGTTTCGGTTGTATCATGTTACTGCGATGTTCCACAGAATGTCTACCACAGTCCTGTGCACTTCTCTACCCACCCATCCCACCTCCATCCCTCAGTGGTTGCATGGTGAACATGAGCAGAGTCATTCTTCCAGGGTTTGTAAAGTCCTTTGGGATTATTGAGTATGAATGGTGTTATATAAATGTCAGATTGTTTCATAACAGTTCTTAAAACAATGAGATAATGTCTGTTAAAGGATTTTAAGTTCCATGGAGAAATGCAAGGCATAAAAACAAGTCATTTTTTATGTTATATCTATATATTTTTGCTGTACAATTTAAAACATTATATCCTTTAAAGATATAAATGCTTGAGTATGTCTGTGTCTGTGTGCATGTGCATATATATGTGTTTTTGTGTGTGTGTGTGTATGTGTACATGCACATTGCTGACTCTATAGCATTAAATAACCAGATTCTGTTGCCTCATTTTGTTATTTGGGTCCAATAAATTTGTCACCATAAATACTGCCAGAGTAAATTAGAAATCTAAAGTGATCTCTTTGAGGATTAAATACAGTCTTTATCTTTTAAGTTTTGTACTTGTACAATACTGAATTTTTTTCTTGAATACATTATGATTTACTGAGTTTTATAAAGACTTGAATGAAGTCACTTATTTAAAATAATTCCTGAATCCCTCTTTTTGAGCTCCAGGCCCACATTTTCAATTCCCTTTTAAAACATGTTTACTTAAAACTAATAGTGACCAAAATTAAGTGTATTTTCTTCCCCACAAAAATAAGCCCCGGACCTAATTTCCCTACTAGTACTGTTAATGGCACCTCTGTTTTTCCAATAAGCCAAGATAAAAAGATTCGTATCACCTTTGGTTTCTACTTCTTTACTTACCCCTCAGCCCTACCTCCATAAAACATCCCTCTATTTATAGGTGCAAATCATTTCCATTACTTCATCCATTGCTCTAGGTGTGTCTCTTACTACCTCTTCCTAAAATACTGAAGTTAATTCCTTTTGTTTTTCCTTGTCTCCGGTGTTTCCTAATGCCAGTTAGCCCTACACTTGTGAAGTTAAAACACAAAGACCTGGGTTTTAATCTTACCTTTGTTTTATACTGGTTGTTTCCCTCAGGAAATTTACTTGAACTCTCTGAATCTCAGCTTCTTTATCTTGAAAATAATTACCTGCTGGGTTAATTCACTGTGATAATTCACTACGATGATGTATTGTTCCAGTTTGTACTTTACTGGTTTCACTATGCAAGAATTATTCAAGCTGCTTTAAGGGGGATTCTTATAAACACAGTGGAGTCTCATGAATACTCAAAGGCAACAACCAGTGAGTAGCAATACAGCATGTGATCAGAAACTAAGGCTGTTCTCCTTCCAAAGCTATGTAATCTGCTTTTCCCTTTGTTTCTCTTCTTCTTTTTCTAAGTCTGTCCTGTACTCTTCTTTCTGTGCACAGTCTTCTATTTTTATTCTCCATTAGAAGTCTGTGTTGCACATGGTCTCAAATGACCACCCCAACTCTGAACATGCATATCCCTTTGCCTATCACCAACTGGTTCAGTCTCACCATATTTGCAAAAACGGAATCTGACTGGCCCATCTCATATTTTGATTCGCTACACAAGTCATAGTATATCTCCTTATATGCGCCCCCTAACCCCAGCTTCTCAGGCTAAGAGAGGGAACCGCAGTTGTGAAAAAGAAAGATTCCAGTAGAAGCGGGTATAGACAAGCTAGTAATGATTGACATCTATAGAAATTTTATGTAAAGTACTTAGCCTAGTGCTCAGTGAGTAGTAATTATTATTTTCATAGACCAAAATAAACCAACCAAAGTCAAGCTCTCCCTCTCTGTCATTCTTAGATACATATACACATATATGTATGAAAACATAAAAAATAAAGAACCTGTAGTTAAGAGCATGGGCCTGGAGCCATCAGATATGAGTTAGAGCTATAAATCTGTTATTTTTTGTTTGTTTATTCATTTCTGAGAATGAAAGAGAGAGAGCATGAGCAAGCCGGGGAGTGGCAGGGAGAGAGGGAGACACAGAATCCAAAGCAGGCTCCAGGCTTTGAGCTGTCAGCATAGAGCCCGACGTGGGGCTCGAATGCACAAACCTTGAGATTATGACTTGAGCTGAAGTTGGGTGCTTAACCAACTGAGCCACCCAGATGCCCCTATAAATCTGTTGTTTAAAACCTATGTGATCTTAGACAAATTACTTACTTTCTCTATCCTATAGTTTCTTCATTTGTAAAATGAGAATGACATTTCCAGTTACGAATCTTATGGTTTCAAATAGTTAATCAGGTTTATACTGAAAAATTTCCTTCGGGGCTATAGGTAGAACTGATTCCAGGCACAGCATTATCAGAGGCTAAAATGATGTCAAGTGGACCTAGATTTTCTCTTTATATCTCCATTTCTTGATTCTGCCTTTACCCCCATGCCCATACACACATCTCTGTGCCATTCAGGCTTTCCCCATGGGGTTGAATAGTCATAATAGCTACTCCTCACATCTTTCCACATTCTAATCCAGTGGACAAGGATACTTCCATCTGACAAAAAATCTATTTCATTGTCACTGATGCTGTCATGTACCCATCCCTGCAACAATTACTGTAGCTATGGAATTAAAGGCTCTAACTGGCCAGTCCTGAGTAGTCACATGCTATTTCTCAAGCCAGAGATAGAGTTGGCACCACTAGAGTCACATGGACGCAGGAGTGCAGGGAGAAATGTGTCCACCACAATGGTAATACCAACCTCATATGATTGTCCAGAGGATCATCTTAAAGTAAGCAGAAACCCTTGACCTGTGCCCATCCTGTTCTCCAGCAAACTATATGCAGAATCCTCAAGATCTGCCGTAATACAGATGTTAAGTCCTTTCTTCCATTATTTCCTCAGATAGAGTCTTTATTCTCCCCACACTGCCTTCATGATACACCCCCACTCTTTCTGGTCTGTGTCATGTTATTTATGCAATGCCATTGACCTGAACACCTTCTACCATTTTAGTCTATGGTATTTTTATCTTTTTTGTCCTATATCAAACACTGTACCTCCTATAGGGGCACCTGGGTGGCTCAGTCAGTTAAGCATCCTACTTCGGCTCAGGTCATGAATTCGAGCTTGTGAGTTCGAGCCCAGCGTCAGGCTCTGTGCAAACAGCTCAGAGCCTGGAGCCTGCTTCTGATTCTGTCTCCCTATCTCTCTGCTCCTCCCCTGTTCACGCTCTGTCTCTCCCTCTCTCTCAAAAATAAGTAAACATTAAAAAAAATAAAAAATAAAAAAACCCCACTACCTCCTATAAACCTTTTCCAAACTTCCTTAGGCTATGTTTAAAATAGGTCATTGGGTTATTGATTCCTTTGACAGATGATTCCCCAATCTACATTTCTAGATACAAGCCTCAGATACATTTGAAAATGCATTTCCCTGGATATCTTGGTGAATTTCTCATGCTACTCACCATCTTCTTCCTTATATTAATCCTCTATGTCAGTCTGTATCATAAATTCTTAAGGCTCACAATAAATATGTATCTCCTTGAATTAAATACAATTTTACTTAAGACAAAATTTTAACCTTACCTTAACAAGGAATTTTATACTCTTGATTCTAGTATATTTTAGACATTTAACAATGTAAAACCAATGTATAATCAGTAATCCACAATGCTGATTCTACTATGACATAAAAACCTATTTTTCCCAGGCTTGCTTTTTCCTTATAAGCATTAGGATTCTATATTTGTTTTCCTGTTCACTAATCCATGTTTATTTATTGACTGCCACTACATTCTAAGCATTATTCAAGATAGTGAGGATAAAACAGAACGAACTGATGAAGTGTCTGTTCTCATGGGCCTTACACTCCTGTTGAGAGTTGGGAATGGGGTGGGTAGAGACTGGCAGTAAAGAAGTAAATATACAATATTATGTGAGGTAATGCCAATTCTACCAGTTTTAAGTTGACAGAAAGGTTGTTTGCTTTTAATAGCGCAGTGTTTTAAGATTGGTGTTGCAAAGGAAATTACTTGAGGGCAGACTTTAAGCAAAGGAAGGGAAAGAATATATTATACTGCTTCCTTCCCATTGCTATCCCAGAGAATGCTTTTTCAGCTTCTTCAAAATTGTTACTTTTTAATCTCTCTCTGAGCTTGCATTAGCCATTTTATGTTATGAACAGTCAGCTTCCTTTGACTTCCTCTAAATATCAAGAGACATTCCTAAGAACTGTTCTCAAAACATGGTGAGTTTTACTATGTAATAGCAATCTTTGTTGAACATTAAACTTTAAGTTAGCTCATTTGGTTACGTATTTATAAAGGCGAATAGAATTCTTTAGATATTTAATATTATTACTAGTTTAAAATAACATGCACATAAACTATGTGCATATAATCACAAATATGCCTATTTCTAATTCAGATTTAGCAAGTGCTGTATTTTTAAAAATTCATCTCTTAGTTGAACTGATATATTGTTTGTGATTTTATGGGATAGCTTAAAATTTTTAGTTCAATAATAGAAGGATGGCAAGAGTTTCCGAACAGTTACATCATTTCTCAAAGCTGAAGAAATTCCAATACAGAGATTGTCGTGTTTATATTGTTCATTCTGTACTGCGTTCTCCACATGGCCTCTCTGTGCCAAGCATTTTCCACACTCTTCACATCTCCAGTGCCAACCCTGCTTCTCTCCCCAACCTTGCACAGATTACCTCATCTTTACTCTTTTGAAAAGACCATCTAATATGAGCTTCTCTCCACCTCAGAATTTCTGTTTCCCCACACATTTCTCTGGCCTGCCTTTTCTCGCAGCACAAAGCAACCCCAGTTCTTTTCAAGGCTGTCCATCTCCCTGCCCCTCCCGACAATCTTCAGAAGCCTTTTCTTCTCCTTAGCCTTTCACAGAAGTCTCCATATCCACTGATTTTTTTTCCCTTCTCTTTCAATTTTTCATTTCTTCCCTGACCTTAAAGATAATGTTTTAACCTTGTTTCTTCTGTGTGCTTCTTTCCAAACGCTGCCTTTCACTGTTAACCTGTTTCTGAAGAGAGTAGTCTGAAACCCCCACCTGTCCTTGTTGACAACTATTATTTCTTGGGATCTAGATACCCAACTTCACAAGTGTACGAATCCTGTTCTTTCAAAAATCAGCAGTCACCCATACTCACTGCCCTTTCTCAGTCCTCACACTCCCCTAAGGAACTTCATTCTACTTAACCACCATTGCCTCTTCAGGCTTACAACATAGGGATCCCAGTTGTGTTTCTAAAATACACCTTTTACTCTTCAATAGCAAAAATAAACATTTAAAAGTCCAGATATACAAAATAATATTAGGTAATGATAATATTGCTTTTTTATCCACTGTCAGAAAGTTGGAGTTTTTTCCCTATTAGCAATCTCCAGGGAGGCTAGCACTGGAAAGGAAATTATTAGCAGATTTTTTCAAATAAAGGCAGAGAAAAGTCATAATTTACCACTTCCTTCCTAGTGATACCCTGAAAAATGCCTTTTTAGGATCTTAATTTATTTTTATTCTTTGAAAAGTATGTAAAAAAACTAAGTGCAATGCTATGTAAATGCTATTTATGATATATATAGACTTCTGTGTGAGAAAAATTAAGATACAATATACACACACATGCACAGATACACTCTTACAAAAATAAATATATGAACAGTAAGCCAAAAAAAAAAAAAAACCAAAACAATGAGAATTCTTTATTTATAAGAGTGAGAATTGTTAGAAGAGAGGGGAAGGCAGAGACACCTGGGAGTTTATCTTTTGATGCACTTTTGACTTTAGGAAATGTATTTGTGTTCTATACATGTTAAATCAGTCAACATGGGGCAGAAAAAGAAACTAAAACTGAGTATAAACAGAAACAAACAATTATATTTCTAATGAGTACCATTACACTGATGAGGAGCAGAGAAAATTAATTCAAACTTTGAACATGATATTTTGACTGTATTATATTTGTCTTGAGTAGGAGGGAAGAACAGTAAACAAAATTGATGCTCTCTCTCGCTCTATTTAAAAACTAAAAAGCAGGGAGGCACTGAGTGGCTCAGTTGGTTAAGTGTCCCACGCTTGATTTCAGCTCAGGTCATAATCTCATGGTTGTGAGATCAAGCCCTGCATCAGGCTCTACATTGGGCATGGAGTCTGCTTAAGGTTCTCTCTCTCTCTCTCTCTCTCTCTCTCTCTCTGTCTCTCTCCCCCCTTCTGCCCATTCCCCACTCACACACATGCACTCTCTGTCTCTCTAAAAAAAAAAAAAAAAAAAAAAAAACCTTAAACTCTTCTTAGTAAGTTTTCTTTTTGTAGGGCTATAAACATACTAATAAAAATACTCTTTGATGTATATGACAAAATTTAGTAAATGAATACATATGCTGATGTTGTAGGAGCAATACATATGTTATTATTAGTATAGAAGAAAGGACATGAAAATAGGGAATGAGGGAAGACAACTATTTTCAGGGGATAGATGTGATTTGTATGGGCTGATATACGTGTGTGTGTGTGTGTGTGTGTACGTACTTCCTACGTCTGGCTGTTAAAAAGGCCTTAAAAAAAAAAAAAAGAATCAGTAACAAAGAGCACACCTAGCATATTGATTTCTGATACCATTTCCCACTGAAAGGAACCAGGGCTCTTTGGAGAAATGGCTATTCCCAAGACTGGAACACCTGTTATGCAAGAAACTAGAAAGTGCTCTAAAAAATGATGGTAGCATGTCAACAGGTCATAGTAGGCATCTTGAAAGGTCTTTCCCCTGACTTCCAGGTCAAATCTGGGATAATTTGTACTTCAAAATAATTGAGGACATATAACTTAAAAATACAAAGATAAAGAACCCAATTTAAAAATAGGCAAAGCATTTGAATAGACAGTTACCCAAAGAAAAATTACAAATGGCCAACAAGCATATAAAAAATGCTCAACATCCTTAGCTATAGTAAAATGCAAATCAAAGCCACAGTGAGAGCGGTACCTGGGTGGCTTAGTCACTTGGGTGTTCGACTCTTGATTTTGGCTCAGGTCATGATCCCAGGGTTGTGGGATTGATCCCCGCATCGGGCTTCATGCTGAGCATTGATTCTGCTTGAAATTCTCTCTCTTTCCCTCTGCCCTACTCTACCACTCATGCTCTCTCTCTCTCCAAAATAAAATTTTAAAAAATAGTAAAAACAATAAAACCACAATGGCATACTACTTCACACCCATTATAACAGCTATAATATAAAAGAAACAAAACAAATTAACAAATGTTGGCAAAGATGTGGAGAAATTGGAATCCTCATACATTGCTGATGGGATTATAAAAGGGTACCACTTTGGAAAAAATTCTCAAAAAGTTAAACATTGAATTACCATATGACCCAGAAATTCCTAGGTATATACCTAACAGAATTTTTAAAAAGGTGTTCAAACAAAAACTTGTACACAAAGATTCACAGCAGCATTATTAATAATGGCCAAAAGGTAGAAACAATGCAAAGCAACAACCTAACAAAATGTGGTATATCCATATAATGAAATATAATCCAGCCATATTATGCTTAAGTGAAAAAAGCCAGACACAGAAAGCCACACGTTGTATAATTCCATTTACATGGGATGTCCAGAATAGGCAAATCCATAGAAACAGATTGGTGGTTGGCAGGGGCTGCTGGGAGGTGAGAGTTCTGACTGCTAACAGTGTTTCTGCTAACAGGATACAGGGTTTCCTTTAGGAGCATTGAAAATGTTATGAATTATATCATGGTGATGGTTATACAACACTGTGATAATACTAAAAACCACCAAAAATACAACTTAACGTGGTGAATTATCTTATATGAATTTTATCTCAATAAAAAGGTCTAAAATAACTGAGGAAAATAATGGACTTTAAACCAATGAGAAAAAGAATAGGAATCTGTGAATTCATAATGCTATAAATGAAATGAATGAATACTTAGAAGAAAAGGGAAGTCTCCTCTTTATAGAAGACGCTAACTAGTAAATGTGAAAGGTGTGGTAGAGTTGGAAAGTTACGATTCTCATAATAAAGATTGATTTGGCCAAAATCATCAATGGATACTAAATCTGGGGGGATTGTTGGATGAAGAGCAGTATTATTTGCATGATCTTAAATCTGCCTGCTTGCTTGTTAGGTGCAATGTAAAATATATATATACGACAAACCAGGTAACACTTTGACTGCCTGATCAGAATTAACATCAGCAGTGAAGGCACCACATATCTCCTAACGATACCCTGAGAAGAACACAAAATCAAGCAATGTTCTCTGGTGTTCTAGCTAGGAATGCATAACCTGAATCTAATCGTAAGGGATCATCAGACAAACCCAAAGTGTTTTTTTCGAAAAACAACAGCCCGGTGTTCTTGAAAAATGTCCATGTTATAAAATTCAAAGAAAGGCTAAGGAGACTAAAAAGACATCAAAACTAAATGCAGTACATAATCTTGTATTGAATCCTGGAACAAAGGGAAAAATAATGCTAAAATGGACATTATTGGGCACTTGACCAAACTGGAATATGGGTGGTACATTAAAGTATTGCATCAATATTATATTTTTGGATTTGGTAATCATGCTATAGTTAAGAGACTATCCTTGTTCTTATGAATTACAAACTGAAATATTAAGGAGTAAAGGGCCATGATATATGGCAAACTATTTTCAAGTTGAAAAATATATATATTTATATGTGCAAAGGGAGAAAAACCTGTGGCAAAATGTTACAAATTGGTGATCTTGCAGAAAAAAATATGAGTTTTCATATTACTCCTTAACTTCTATAAATTTCAAATAATTTCAGAGTAAAAAATAAAAATATTAAAATGTGATTTTTAAAAACATACAAATTGACCTTTTTTTCTTTTTCTTTTTCCTTTACCGTATGTAGTATTTTAAACACACATAAAAGTAGAGGGATTTAGCCAGGTTTTTACCCAACTAATCATATTTTTTTTTGTATTTGCTTTAGATTTTTTAAAACTATAAACCATAGATCTTGTTAAGTCCACTTTATATACTCTCCGGTTTCATTTCTGTCCCCCACAGAAGTACCACTACCCAGAAGTAAATGTGTTTCCTTCCTATGCATGTTTTTAACCTTTTACTGTGTTTGTATGGACCTGTTATAGGTAATAATATTGTTAAGTATGCCACCTCATATATGTAAGTGGTATCAAATGGTATGTGTCCAGCCACACCTTGTTTTTTTACTTAACATTATGCTTTCCACACGTATCTATGTTTTTAAATGTAGTATATGTTTATTCATTTTAAATGATATATTCACTAAATGCTTATGCCAGGTTATTTTTCTCCTGCTCATGGACTTTGAGGTTTTCTCCATATATTTTCTACTTTAAACATTTTGGAGAAAGCACCCCTGTACATTTCTCCTGTGCACATAAACAAGAGTTTCTTCTAGGATATGTCTTGAAATGGAATTGCTGGTCTGAGTTGTCATCATCTTCATAACTGTCATAGCAGGTAACATTTGTCAATGCTGTGCACCAAGAAGTGTACTACATGTCTCATATGTATTTATTTAATTCTCAAAACAATAGACAGACACTATTATTACCCACATTTTACAGATAAAGAAACTAAGTTATAGTAACTTAGTGGTTAAGTAAATTATCCAAAGTCCTGGTGTCAGAGCCCTGTTTCAACTGATGTATGTTCTTAGCAAATACACTATACACAAACCATATTCTGTGGAGTATGCACACCTTTGGCTCATAGATCTTGCCATTTATTCCAGAGTGGTTTTACCAAGTTGTACTCTCAAAAGCTAATAGAAGTGTTTTTTAAGGTTCCCAATTTGTAAAACCAAAAAGCAACTCATCTATTAAAGTTTGTTTGGAATGTTTACAGATCTTTAAAATCTGCAAGTCTGAAAACCACTTCCTTACATGACACTGTTTACAGGAACATGCTTTATAGAATCGTAAGGCTCGAATCACGGCTTCCTTACTTGACACTGTTTAGAAGAACATGCTTTTATAGGATTATAAGGCTGGGATCCTTGGCCTTTAAAAGGCCCAGCTATAGGAAGTTTCCTTGAATTCATCTGGATCCAGACTGTTCTATCAGCTATTCAGGCTTGAAATCTCATTAACCTTTAATTGCTCTTGTCTTTTCCTCACTCCTTCCCTTGTACTCATCCTTGGTTCCTTACCCTGTGCCTGTGTCACATTCAGCCAAGTGGCGATTCTTTTTTTGTTCTGTTTTGGTTTTTTAGAGAGCAGGAGCGAGCGAGCGAGCGAGAGAGAGAGAGAGCACATAGGGGAGGGGCAGAAGGAGAGAGAGAGAATCCTAAGCAGACTCCAAGCCCAGTGCGTAGACCAACATGGGGTCAATCCCATGACCCTGAGATCATGGCCTGAGCCGAAATCAAGAGTCAGATGCTCAAACAACTGAGCCACCCAGGTGCCTGCAACCAAGTAACAACTCTTAGGCACTCACCCACTAGGGAATCTCTCTCTGCCTTCTTCTAGTCACATAGGCTAGTTCAGGTTTTTAATATATCTTTCTTGGCACTATTATAAGAAACTTAAACTGGTCTTTTCCTCTAGAATCTCCTAGAAGTGATCCATTGTATACACTGGTACTAAAGTGATCTTAATTACTGTATTATTCGTTTGCTCACAAACTTTCTATAGTGTCTTACTTATTGCATACCAAATTAAGTTTAAAAAATCATCTACCTTTGTTCTCCATAGTCTTGCTTTCAAATGGTTAATCATTTTTATCCCCTATTACAGCCCTATATCTATCAGAACATAAACAGGCCTGGAGTAGAAGTGAAGAATTTGCATTTCTGTCAAGTTGTCAAATAAAGCTGATAGTAAACTACTGCTCTAGCTAATCTGTAGGACTTGACTTGGGGTCTTATATATGAGCTGTTCATTGGATATATGTTGACCTTTGAACAACAGGGGTCTGAACTGACCAGGTACATGGATTTTTTTACAGTATTGTAAAGGGTTTTTTTTTTTCTTATTTTTTTTCATTTTTATTTATTTTTGAGTGAGAGAGAGAGAGAGAGAGACAGAGGATGAACAGGGGAGGGGCAGACAGAGATGGAGACACAGAATCCAGAGCAGCCTCCAGGCTCCAAGCTGTCAGCACAGAGCCTGATGTGGGGCTCAAACTCAGGAACCACGAGCTCATGACCTGAGCTGAAGTCTAACACATAACCGACTGAGCCACCCAGGTACCCTCACTGATGATTTTCTAACTCCATCATTCTTTTTCTATTTATGGTTTGCATTCCATTATAAAAACAGCTTCCCTTTCTTCTCCATTTATTTAAATATAGCAGTATAAATTCATGGAATCTTGTTTCATGGGTTGTAATCTGTTTTTATCATTATTTATCCTGGTGCTCAACATAAATATTTTTATTTTACTTTTATTTGGTGAGTAGGAGCCTATTCAGACTGGTCCCTGTGTTCTTTTGATATTTTTCCATTATTATTTGAGTACTCCCTTATTTTCTGTTTTAACGAGACGTTCTATACTTATACTTCCCTTGCCCCTGCCCTGGAATCACCCTTTTTTTCTAATGAGCTCTGTTTTTTTTAGTGGAGAATAGTATTTAAAAATCAAGATGTGGGTGCTCACGTGTGCTCATTACTATTGCTTCTAGGCTTTCGCAGTCAACAGAGCAGGAAGAAATACTGATAGACTAATTTCAGTCCCACACCACAGGGTACATTCTACTCTTTCCCTCCTTCCATATTTGTAGCTGTGTTCTCTAATAACAAGAATCCTTGTTCCTTTGCTGCTTCTTTTTCTTCAGGCAAATACATTATTTAAAAATTAACAGATATTTATTGCAGAAAATTTTTATCAATTAAATTGCTAAGTGCAAAAATCCTACATTTGTGAGACATTTTAGCCCCTCTGCTATACTATCAGGAGTATGATTTTACAGAATCCTACCTCAAATAGATGAGGCCTTCCTCATTATTTCACTCTGATTTGGGGGATAAGTGATCTTGGGCAAGTCACCTCTGAGCCTCAGTTTCCTTATCTGTAAGATGGGAATAACAATAAATAAATAAGTACATGTGTTATAAGATATTAAATAATATGTATGTCACCAATCACAAACTTCTTAGCATAGTGAGCATTCAGTAAATTATAACTGTTTGCCAATTACCGAAGCCGTTATTTACATGTGTAGACAAATAGTTCATTGATAGTATGGTGAGTATATCTTACTAAATTAAAGCATTTGTTGTTGTTTTAGTTCCAGTATAGTTAACATACAGTGTTATATTAGTTTCAGGTGTACAACATAGTGCTTCAATAACTCTATACATCACTCAGTGCTCATCATAAGTGCACTCTAAATCCCCTTCACCTATTTCACCCAACACCCCACCCACCTCATGTCTGGTAATCATCAGTTTGTTCTCTATAGTTAAGAGTCTTTTTTGGTTTGTCTCTTTTTCATTCATTTGTTTTGTTTCTTAAACCACAAATGAGTGAAATCATATGAAATCAGTCTTTCTCTGACTGACTTATTTCACTTAGCACTATACTCTATAAATCCATCCATGTTGTCACAAATGGCAAGGTTTCATCGTTTTTATGGTTGAGTAATATTCCTTTGTGCAAATATACAACATGTTTTTTTAGCCATCCATCTATCAATAGATACTTGGGTTGCTTCCATATCTGACTATTGAAAATAGTACTTCCATAAACATAGGGGTGCTTGTATCTTTTCAAAATAATGTTTTCATATTCTTTGGATAAATACCCAGTAGTGGAATTACTGGATTATAGGGTAGTTCTATTTTAATTTTTTGAGGAACCTCATACTATTTTCCACAGTGGCTGCACCAGTTTGCATTCCCACCAACAGTGTACAAGGGCTCCTTTTTCTCCACATCTTCACCAACACTTGTTGTTTCTTGTGTTTCTGATTGTAGCCATCCTGACAGGTGTGAGGTGATATCTCATTGTGGTTTTGATGTGCATTTCCCTGATGATGAGTGATGTTGAACATCTTTTCATGTAAGCAAAAGAAGACTTTGTAATCTATCTTGAAATCTGGGACTGTGATACATCCAGGTTCTGTTCTTTTTTTTTACATGTATGTCTTCTCTGAAGAAATGTCTGTTCACATCTCCTGCCCGTTTTTTAATTGGGTTGTGTGTGTGTGTGTGTGTGTGTGTTGAGTTGTACATGTTCTTTATATATTTTGGATTCAAACCCTTTATTGGATACATCATTTGCAAATATCTCCTCCCACTCAGTAGATTGCCTTTTAGTTTTGTTGACTGTTTCCTTTGCTGTGTAGAAGAGGCTTTTTATTTTGATAGTTTATTTTTGTTTTTGTTTCCTTTGCTTCAGGAGATGTATCTAGAAAAATGTTGCTATGGCCAATGTCACAGACATTACTGCCTGTGTTCTCTTCTAGGATGTTTATGGTTTCAGGTTTCACATTTAAGTCTTCAATCCATTGTAGCTGATTTTGTGTGTGGTGTAAGGAAGTGGTCCAGTTTTATTCTTTTGCATGGAGCTGTCAAGTTTTCCCAACACCATTTGGTGAAAAGATTGTCTTTTTCCCGTTGCATATTCTTGCTTCCTTTGTCAAGTTAATTGGCTGTATAATCATGGATTTATTCCTGGGCTGTCTATTCTGTTCTATTGATCAATGTGTCTATTTTTGTGCTAATACCATACTGTTTTGATTACTACAGTTTTGTAATCTATCTTGAAATCTGGGATTGTGATATCTCCAGTTTTTGTTCTTCTTTTTCAAGATTGCTTTAGCTATTCAGGGTCTTTTGGGGGTCCATACAAATTGCAGAATTTGTCCTAGGGGTGCCTGGGTAGCTCAGTCAGTTAGGCATCTGAGTCTTGATTCAGCTCAGGTCATCATCCTGGATCAGGTCATGATCTCACACTTCATGAGATCAAGCTCTATGTAGGGTTCAGCACTGACAGCACAAATCCTGCTTGGGATTCTCTCTCCTTCTCTCTCTGCCCCTTCCCTGCTTACAGTCTCTCTTTCTTAACAAGTAAATAAATAAACTTAAAAAAAATAAAGAATTATTTGCCCTAGTTCAGTTAGATTAAAGCATTTTTAAGGGCAAGAGGTATTATACTAGTAAAGAAAAAATTTTGCACCAGATTTTTTTTCCCATTTTTTAAAAATTTTTTTATTTTTATTTATTTATTTATTTTTTTGAGAGAGATGGTGTGCATGAGCAGGGGAGGAGCAGAGAAAGAGAGAAAGAGAATCCTAAGCAGACTCCACACTCAGCACAGAACCCAATGCGGGACTGGATATTGCAACCATGAGATCATGACCTGAGCCGAAATCAAGAGTCATATGCTTAACTGACTGAGCCACCCAGGCACCCCTGAAGCAGACCTTTTTAAAATAAAGAAACAATATGAATATATATTGTGTACATGCATGCATAAAAGCATATTACATATTTTTATATATAAATACATATGTGTACGTAATATATATGGAAGGCATAGGTGGTTATACCTTTATTACATGTAAATTCATATTAGGAGTCACAGTTTTATATACACCAAAAGACTGATGAATACATGTGTTATTTGCTGTCAGAATGTGCTTGGTCAGACTGTTTTTAGCTTTTATGCTTATAACAAGTAATGAAAACATTGGCTTTCCAGTCAACCAAATATTTGTTTTGCTTCTACTTACTTGTTAGTGTAGACTAAATAATTTTTCTTGCCTTCAGCAGCAGAAATATGGTTTTAGTCCAGGCTATGGACACTTCAGCTTTAATTTTATTCTTTTACATATAATGCCACATGTGTGCTCCTATAATAAAATTGTAAATACTTTATCCTCTGCCATATGGTGAAGGAGCTCATTGTACTCAGGTATACAAAATGATTCCAGAAGAAAAAGATAATGGTATCTGCTAAAATGAAAGAGGGAAAGAGAATGCTGGCATGGAGCATAGAAATATAACTCTTCTAAAGAAAAAAGCAGACATTGAAACTCTTAAATGTTTAAAACAGGGCATCCTGTATGCTTTTCAATAAAAACTGGTGATAGCTGTGGTAAAATATTTCATCAGTATGATTGTACTCCTAGGTCGAAAAAAGATGGAGACAAGAGCAGGGGGAAAGGAGTTAATGAATAAAACAAATGTTGCCCTCAATCATGGCCCTATTTGTGTCTCACCAAGGAGAAGTATAAGGATTATATGAAATATATTTATTTTTATAAAGGAATTCAAGAAATTATCAGAAAATACTGATACAAGACAAAACATTTTATAATGAGCATTCAAACAGTAGCAAGCTGATATTTACAATCTGGGAAGTCCATTGCATCTCAGAGTCAGGGTCAGTTAAACCTGCTTCAACTTCTAAGCACCCTGTACTTACCCCCATCTTACCACTTAGAGCATGGGAGTTTAATTATCTCTTTATCTGCAGGTGTACGTCAGCACACTGTGAGTTTCTGAAAAACATGGTCCATCTTGACCATACTTCATTTATTCAACAAATACTTAGTTGAGTGTGTACTCAAGTTGGAAAAAAAAAAAAAAGACTTCTGCCTTAATGGACCTTACATTCTACCCATATTTGTGAAGTTATTGGCATATACATTAGAGATTTCCCCTCACTGTCATAAGATGTCTATAGCAGCTCTAAGCATTATGTCTTCACTGAATAGCATCCAAGCAGAAGGAAAGGTAGAGACAAAAGACTTTTCTCTTTTTGGACCTTTCTCTTTATGGGAAAGAAAATCTTTCCCAGAACCCCCACCAGACTTCCCTTTGCATATCACTGGCCAAAAGTGGGTCTCCTGAGAGTGAACATATGACCTGGACCAATCACTGGCAAAGCGGAGCGGGATATTTTAACTATAAGCAACCAGAAGAAAACTTCTTTCACCCACAGCTACCAACTCACCTGCATCTGGGCCATTTATTTGCTTGCCTGCTCTCCTGTAACTATGGATGAGCTGTTCATACTCTGAGGCCAACTCCTCCACTTGTGCAGACTTTGCTACCTTTCACCTACTGCAGACAACACTCCAGCAGTTCTTTCTTTCCTGCATCATTAAGTTTCCCTCTTTACTGGATCATTTACCATCAGCATGAAAACATGCAACATTTTCTATATTAAAAGAAGAAAGTTTCTGTCCCCTCCAGCCACTGCCCTGTAACTCTGTCCCTTTGCGGAAAAAAAGGTCCTTGAAAGAATGTACATGCTTGCCATCTCCAATTCCTCGCCTCTCGTTCCCTCTCTATACTTCCATTCTCACAAGTCAACTGCTTAACCCTCTTCCTAAGTGATTTATTACCAGGACCGTGTGCTGTTGATCACTCCCTTCCCTTTGAATCACCTTTTTACTTGGCCTCTGATTCCTTCTTATACTACACTTCCTTCTTTACTGGTGTCTTTTAACCTTATGGATTTAAATATCATCTATATGCTTACAAATTCTAAAGTGGTTAATAGGCATCTTAAACTTAACATGTCCCAAACTGAACTATTGATCATGTCTTCCAGACTTGCTCCTCCTGAAATCTTCCCTATCTCAATTAATGTTTGAGTCACCCTTGACTAATCTCTTTCTTTTATACCCCTCATCCAACTAATCAACAAATCGAGGATATATAATCTAGCCACTTCTGTTAGCACTCTGGTGGGAGCCACAACCATTTCCCATCCATATTAGTCTAGTTGTCTAATAATTGGTTTTTGTTTCTTCCAGTGTCCTCTGAAAGTCTATTCTCAACATAGTAGCCAGGATGGTCCTTCTGAAATCTAAGTCATGTCTTGTCACACTTTTTCTTTAAGACACCAGTGGGTTTCTTAAAAGCTAAAGCCCCTATGTTTGTCTGCAAGGGTCTGCATAATCTGTGCCCCATCTCCTTTTTACCCCTGGTTTCATCTCCTTTTACTTCTCTCTCATTCACTCTGTTCTAGGCAGAGCAGCCTCTTTGCTCTGAATACATGTTTGGCATGCTCCGTGCCTCAGGGCCATTGCACATTCTGTTACCCTGTCTGGACTGCATTTCCTCCAGAATATCCACATAACTCATTCCCTTACCTCTCAGGTCTTTTTCTAAGTGAAGCCTTCTCTGACCACTTCTACCTGGCACTCCCTAAATTGCCCTTATTTACTTTTTTTTTTTCTGTATATTATCACCTTCTGATATACTACATGTTTTACTTATTTGTTGTTTTCTGTCTTCCCCACTAGACTTTTGTTGGTTTTATTAATAAAAAAAAATACCTAGAACAATATTTGACATATAGTAAGCATTCAAAAAAATATTTGGAGAAGGAATGAGTGAAATCAAAGATGAAAGATGAACTAAATGGCTTCAAACAGTCATGATTTGTCCCCTGATACTGAGCATTCTGTTGCCTAAACCAAATCTGGATTTTGTTAGCAAAAAAAGAAGGTAGAAGAATTATTACTTGGGCAGTCAACTGTGTCTTTAATAACAGCTCATACTTGTGAGTAACTTTATACCTTTTTCTTCTTCTCCTGCTGTCTTCATTTCTGTCTTAGAAGAACCCATGAGGAAAGTAGGACAGGTACTGTATTGCACAAAAAAAAATTTGCCTCAGATAATTAATTTTTCCCCAAGAGCACCAACATAGCTAGTTGGACCCAAATTGCCTGATAGCAACTGCAATGCTCTTTCAATAGTGGTGACAATCTACATCTAGGCACAACATTTTGTGGAATACTGTACAATCTTTTAGGTAAGCCAAAAGAGCCTTTACCTCCAGAAAAGTGATTATGAATCTGCCTTTTTTTTTTTTTTTTTGGCCTGTCATGTCAAAATGAAAAATTTTTTAAAAGCCCCAAAACACTCCATATTTAATATAAGATTTTATTCTTTCCTGTATCTTGGATTAAAGTGGTTTGTAATAATTGATAAATTAGTTACTGATATATTATTTACTGCCATTATGTAGTTTATAACATAATGAATTACCAGAACATGTTGCTTTTCTATCAGATTCCTCCATATTTTGCCCACATCATTTCTCTTTCCTCTCTACCAGAAATTATCTCTTCTAGCATCCATTCAAGCCAGAACCACAGTCCACATATTCCAAATGCTAAATAAAATTTTTAGTTTTAATCAGTCAAGTAAGGTGAGCAGGCATGAGTGTCATTGGTTTTGTTAGGTGGTAGAGAAAAAGATACTTGTAAACTCTGTTGCCTAGAAGGAATTATTTAAAGTTCTTAAATATGCTGAGATACTAATATACTAGCTATGTTTATATGCATAGACATATACCATAAATGTGTACACGTTACGTAATGCATATAATATCTAACACTAAGACTATCCTGAATGTGATTTATTCCCTCTCTGACTTTTTTTTTTAAATAAGGCATTTTTCTTTCAAGTTTATTTATTTATTTTGATAGAGCACAAGCAGGGAAGGAACAGAGAGAGGTGGGGGAAGAGAGAATCTCAAGTAGGCTCCACATTGTCAGTGCAGAGCCTGATGTGGGCTTGAACTCATGAACCATGAAATCATGACCTGAACCAAAATCAAGAGTCGTACGTTTACCCAACTGAGCCACCGAGGTGCCCCCCCTCTCTGACATTTCAAAATAGACTTCTGGATTCTGTGGCTTCTTTTGGTGAATATCAAGGTTATTATTTGTTATTGCATTGTGGATAAACAAACGTTCAGGTTCACAAAACTTGTGGAGAATGGAATGATGGACATTCAGGTTCCCTATTCAGTGAGGAAGATGCAGTGGCTGCCCTTATGCTCTAACACGAGGTTAGAAGATGGAGCAGATACAAGACCTTGGATTATATTGGTCTGGGACTTTACGATGAATGCATCTATGCTGAGTTTAGGAAAGATATTTACTAATGAAACTAGTATTTCCATTTATCCTTATTAGCTTTTTCAGTTATAAAAGTTACCTGTCTCAAGTTTGACTTCTTTCCTGCACTCAGACAAGCAATTTCTTTTCCATCTGATTTTTATATGGACATCATAAATTGTCTGTGGGTTTTGGTTGACATGGTGAGAAGTCAGGCCTCTCAGATGACTAGGACTTAACCATTCTTGTCTTTACTGTTCTCCTCATGCTTAATCTGCTGATGTAAAGGACCAAGCATAAGCTTGCATCAACTAGAACTCAGTTTAGTTGTTAGTATGCATATCTATGCGGCCACTTGGTATTTCCTTTAGATTTATATTTTACATCTTGTTTGAGTACCTTTTTTTATACATCAGTCACTTATTTTACTTTCTTTTGATCCTTTGTTTTCTAAAAATTAAAAACATTTCTTTTATCAACAACTTGTGATAGTTCCATTCCAGCCATGTTTCTATATATCATCTTACTGCTACTTCCTAAAAAGGAAACATTCCCTCCAGCCAGCAACTGTTCCACCTTGTTCCTCATCACTAGGGCTGGCACCAGTTCAAGTTCTGTCAACACTGTTCCATCAGATAAAGCTGCTGGTAACACAGAGGATGAGAGGGGGCAGTGTGCATGCACACGATTCAAGTACCAATGAGCAAACTAATAGCATTCTTACTGCTTCCATGTTAGCCTGTGTGCCCACTTGCTTGAAGTCTAGTCTAATTTAGCTGTACCTCAGTGCTGATAGTAACAACTGCCCATGTGTGTATCAGCATCTGTCTGATAATAATTGAATCATGTGGCTAAGAACTCATGTTTTCTGGTTTTCATTGACAAAATGGGTAATAATTAACCATAAGTACAAGATCTTTATATCAACATCATTTTTAATATGCTAAAAGCCTCATCAGAATATAAGCAGTCTGCCTGCAATCTGTTATCATCTGTATTATTTCACTAGTTATTAACAGAACTGGATAAGCTTCACTTTTTAGAAAATGTTACACAGCATGGGAAGTTTCAGTTCATGTAGCATGATAACGATCTTCTAGAAAGCAAGAAAAGAAGTGTCAGACAGAAATATTCCCTATGGACTTAACCTCTCTGTGGAAAGAAAACTGGCATTACATGCAAAGTTTCTTGGATAGAGCATTATATCATTGTGACTGATAGGCCTCAACCCCAGAGTTTCAGAATTGGTAGGTGTGGGGTAGGGTCCAATAATCTGCATTTCTCATAAGCTCCCAGGTGATGCTGATGCTTCAGGTCCAGGCTCACACCTTAAGAACCACTCCTCTACCCAACATTAGGAGAGTGGTTCTCAAACATCAGAATCACCTATAAACAACAAAAATATCACTGTGTCCCAAGGGGTAACCCTCATTCTGAACACTACCAGCCAACCATGTTGAATCAAATTCTTTGTTATGTGATCACTTTAGTTGTGCCAAGTCAGAAAACATTTAGTCAAAATCTTCAATCTCTGAATTCTCCCCAGTTAGTATGATCCTTGCCAATTCTGCTAAGTGCAGTTTCCAGGCAGTCGCCCCATCTTTATTACTTGTTTCATCTTTACCTTGTGGTCTCCTGTGAGCCTCTCAGAATCCCTTTACCTGTTAGTCTAGGTTATAGGGTCAAGGTTAGAGCAGAGTTTTTCCAATTGTAGCCATTAATTCACTGGTGGATAAAAATCAGTAGTGTATCTTAATCAACATTTTTTATTTAATGAAATGGCAGAGACCAGAAAACAGAAGAGTGAATCATGTAGTTAGGATAAGTATTGTTTTAATGAGATTTTGAATTTTTTCATTATATTTTGTTGAACAATATAAAATTGCCCATCTTTGTAGTTAAACAAAATAGAATGTCAGTAGTCCCTCTCTGTAACTTTTTCCCCTTTCCCCTCCCCCATAGTCTTCTGTTAAGTTTTTTTTTTTTAATATGAAATTTATTGTCAAATTGGTTTCCATACAACACCCAGTGCTCATCCCAACAGGTGCCCTCCTCAATACCCATCACCCACCCCCCATCAACCCTCAGTTTGTTCTCAGTTTTTAAGAGTCTCTTATGCTTTGGCTCTCTCCCACTCTAACCTCTTTTTTTTTTTTTTTTTTTTTTTCCTTCCCCTCTCCCATGGGTTCCTGTTAAGTTTCTCAGGATCCACATAAGAGTGAAACCATATGGTATCTGTCTTTCTCTGTATGGCTTATTTCACTTAGCATCACACTTTCCATTTCCATCCACGGTGCTACAAAAGGCCATATTTCATTCTTTCTCATTGCCACGTAGTATTCCATTGTGTATATAAACCACAATTTCTTTATCCATTCATCAGTTGATGGACATTTAGGCTCTTTCCATAATTTGGCTATTGTTGAGAGTGCTGCTATAAACATTGGGGTACAAGTGCCCCTATGCATCAGTACTCCTGTATCCCTTGGATAAATTCCTAGCAGTGCTATTGCTGGGTCATAGGGTAGGTCTATTTTTAATTTTCTGAGGAACCGCCACACTGCTTTCCAGAGCAGCTGCACCAATTTGCATTCCCACCAACAGTGCAAGAGGGTTCCCGTTTCTCCACATCCTCTCCAGCATCTATAGTCTCCCGATTTGTTCATTTTGGCCACTCTGACTGGCGTGAGGTGATATCTGAGTGTGGTTTTGATTTGTATTTCCCTGATAAGGAGCGACGTTGAACATCTTTTCATGTGCCTGTTGGCCATCCGGATGTCTTCTTTAGAGAAGTGTCTATTCATGTTTTCTGCCCATTTCTTCACTGGATTATTTGTTTTTCAGGTGTGGAGTTTAGTGAGTTCTTTATAGATTTTGGATACTAACCCTTTGTGCGATATGTCATTTGCAGATATCTTTTCCCATTCCGTTGGTTGCCTTTTAGTTTTGTTGGTTGTTTCCTTTGCTGTGCAGAAGCTTTTTATCTTCATAAGGTCCCAGTAATTCACTTTTGCTTTTAATTCCCTTGCTTTTGGGGATGTGTCGAGTAAGAGATTGCTACGGCTGAGGTCAGAGAGGTCTTTTCCTGCTTTCTCCTCTAAGGTTTTGATGGTTTCCTGTCTCACGTTCAGGTCCTTTATCCATTTTGAGTTTATTTTTGTGAATGGTGTGAGAAAGTGGTCTAGTTTCAACCTTCTGCATGTTGCTGTCCAGTTCTCCCAGCACCATTTGTTAAAGAGACTGTCTTTTTTCCATTGGATGTTCTTTCCTGCTTTGTCAAAGATGAGTTGGCCATACATTTGTGGGTCTATTTCTGGGGTTTCTATTCTATTCCATTGGTCTATGTGTCTGTTTTTGTGCCAATACCATGCTGTCTTGATGATGACAGCTTTGTAGTAGAGGCTAAAGTCTGGGATTGTGATGCCTCCTGCTTTGGTCTTCTTCTTCAAAATTACTTTGGCTATTCGGGGCCTTTTGTGGTTCCATATGAATTTTAGGATTGCTTGTTCTAGTTTTGAGAAGAATGCTGGTGCAATTTTGATTGGGATTGCATTGAATGTGTAGATAGCTTTGGGTAGTATTGACATTTTGACAATATTTATTCTTCCAATCCATGAGCAGGGAATGTCTTTCCATTTCTTTAAATCTTCTTCAATTACCTTCATAAGCTTTCTATAGTTTTCAGCATACAGATCTTTTACATCTTTGGTTAGATTTATTCCTAGGTATTTTATGCTTCTTGTTGCAATTGTGAATGGGATCAGTTTCTTTATTTGTCTTTCTGTTGCTTCATTGTTAGTGTATAAGAATGCAACTGATTTCTGTACATTGATTTTGTATCCTGCAACTTTGCTGAATTCATGTATCAGTTCTAGCAGACTTTTGGTGGAGTCTATCGGATTTTCCATGTATAATATCATGTCATCTGCAAAAAGCGAAAGCTTGACTTCATCTTTGCCAATTTTGATGCCTTTGATTTCCTTTTGTTGTCTGATTGCTGATGCTAGAACTTCCAGCACTATGTTAAACAACAGCGGTGAGAGTGGGCATCCCTGTCGTGTTCCTGATCTCAGGGAAAAAGCTCTCAGTTTTTCCCCGAGTAACTAATTGTCATTTAAACAGTATTCATGATTAATAGACAGTATTTCAAGTGCTTACTTGAATTTTGGTGTGCAGATGAACTGTAAGATTTAGAGATGTTCAGAGCAATGAGAACTGCTATAGTCAGAGTCTGATTACAGGGAAGGGGCACACTCCTGTAACATCTTAATTTCTCTACCAAGAGTTCAATAGATTATAGAACCTTGATTCCACAGAGGAAATAATCTATATGTCAGAAAGCATGAATAGTACACACTTCTGAAGAAACAGGATCAGGAAACAGTTCCACCTGGAAAACCACTAGCTTTAATGTGGTCAAGGACCTTTCTGATTGGGAAGACTTATCAAATCTTCAGAGCTCATAGTACCTTACAAAAGAGCTTTAATTTTATTTAGTTGGTGTTTTTTAGTTTTTCTTTCAAATGTAATTTTTCTTTTAAGAACCTTGGGAAATGTAGAAATTACAACCTCAAGAAAATTTATTATCTTACTTAGAAAATAAAAAATTTCCTAAGACTTCCTAAAATGAATGTGAAATCCAAGACCTTGGAAAATTATTTTGGATACTGTTTTATTGTGTAGATACCTAGATGTATTTTTAGAAAAAACATCATTCATCATGTGTCAATGAGGGATTAGTGTTTGCATATTTTTCTGAGTGAAAGGAATTAGATTTAGATGTGAAAAGACTACAGTATCCTCAAAACAAATCTGTTCTCTGTACATTTTTCTTACAAACTCCACCCCCTTTCCTACAGGTTTCTAGCCTGTGTCTCATGACCTACTGTGACCATTTTAGCCACAATTTTTCTGTTGGGCTATTTTAACAACCTGCTAACAGGCTGCCAACAGATCTCTGTCGCTAATCTCAGATCCTGCCAATACATTCTGTGTGTGGCTTTTCTTAAACACAAACTTGATCATGTGTCAATCCCCTTCATAAAATTATTTAATGGCATCTCATTTCCTACAGGATGAAATCCTTTGCATGCCATACAAGGCCCAACGTGGCTAAACTTTGCCTGCCACACCAGTCTCATCTCTCATGGATTGTATGCTCCACATAGGCTAAACCTTTCCATACACCAAGCTCACCTCAGCTATTTCCCACCTCAGCTCTCGCTGTCACAACTTCCTGGAATGCCTTCTGTATGTGATGAATATTGCCTCAGTATTCAAGTTGCCGTTTAAGGTCCTTTCTCTAAAATGGCTTTTCTGATCTCTCCTTCATCACTAGACCAGTGGTTCCCAAGCTTTTCTGTGCATTAGAATCATCTGGAAATTCCAAAGCTCAGGAAGTGAAACCCAGGTGTCAGTACTTTCTGAAGCTCCCCGGATATCAGGTCAAGATGTTTTCAAAATTCACCTATATCTTCCTGGATTTATTTTATTTTTTTACTTTTATTTTTAATTGCTTAAGCCACCTGAAAATTATTTAGTCCATGATGTGGCGTGAGGATACAAGGTTTCTAATTTAGCAGGTGAAAGAGACAACCTACCAATCATTAATACAACATGGTTGGGCGCCTGGGTGGCTCAGTCGGTTAAGCGTCCGACTTCAGCTCAGGTCATGATCTCGCAGACTGTGAATTCGAGCCCTGCGTTGGGCTCTATGCTGACAGCTCAGAGCCTGGAGCCTGCTTCAGATTCTGCGTCTCCCTCTCTCTCTGCCCCTCCCCTGCTCATGCTCTCTTTCTGTCTCAAAAATAAATAAAAACATAAAAAAAAAAAAAAATACAACATGGTATATATTCTCCTGAAGGTTTGAGGGAGCAAAAGCAAGGCAATTAAATCTAGATGGCAGCATTACCTCTCTAGATACACAAACCCAAGTAGACTCATCAGTTATTTAGACCATTGGTCTCCAAAAATGTTTTATTGCACTGACACCATAAAGTTTTTTCTTTATTTTATTTTATTTTTAAGAGTTTTATTTAGATAGAGTTCACATACTGTACAATTCACCCATTTAAAGTATGTGATTCAATGACTTTTGCTATATTCATTAGGTATCTTCAACTATCAGCACAGTCAATTTTAGAACATTTTCATTATCTCAGAAGGAGACACTGTACCCTTTACTGTCTCCTGCTATAGACTCTGCCTTCCCTCCCCCAGCCCTGGGTAACCACTAATCTCCTTTATGCCTCTATAGATTTCTATGTTATAGACATTTCATATGAATGTGATTGGCTTCTTTCACTTAGCATATTTTCAGTGTTCTTCTGTGTTGTAGGATGTATCAAATACTTCATTCCCCATTATGGATAAATGATACTCCCTTTTATAGCTATACCACATGTTGTTTATCTCTTTGTCAACTGATGGACATTTGGGTTATAAAATAAATTTTAAGTGTATTTATGACTCATTTGTGGAGATTACTGAACATTATACTTACTATATATAACATACACAAAAAATAACTGTTTAATACAAAGAGCATTCTTGGGGTGCCTGTTGGTAGAGCCTCTTGATCTCAGGGTCATGAGTTCAAGCCCCATGCTGGGTGTAAAGCTTACTTTAAAAATAAATAGATAAAGAAATAAATGTATTACCATTAGATAGATAGATAGATAGATAGATAAAATAGCATTCTAACATTTTCTTGTCACCTCTTGAGTGGGTCATTTTGTACACTAGAAACCTCTCACTTTTACAAATTTTGAAGCTACTGGTTCAGGTGAGTAAGTTAGTTGAATGAATGCATTCCAGACAGAGGATACAGTGCATGCAAATGCATGGAGATAAAAGAAAGCATGGCACCTTTTCTTATCTTGCAAGTTTTAAGTGTGGAACAGAGAGTGGGAAGGATATGGAATTTTTCATGCAGCCATTTTTACCCTCTCCCTTTACTATAACCATTTAGGCTTACCAACAAAACATCTATTTACTCTTGGAACACCTAAGAAAGAATAAAAGTTTTATTATACTATGTAAGTCTATATTTTTATTGTTATTATTTGGCAGTGTATATTAGACACTGTATTACTATATTTTCCCTCTAGAATCAACCTTACACTTTGGTCTCCTTTCAGATAAAGCCAACTAAGAATTAGCATCAGTTTCCTTTTCACCACTTTTTTCTGTGTCTTTGTTTGTTTGTTTGTTTGTTTGTTTTAATATCTTAGTTGCAGTATTACTGTGACGTGAGGAGACTGGCTTGAGTCAGTGATACAAAAACAACATCAAAAATAAATCCTCTGTACTCTCCCTTCCTTAAAACCCACGGAGAAGTCCCTTACACTTTATTCCACACCATGATAAGTTGCCATATGAGGCATATATAGAAGAATAATTATGTTTTTTCTTACTGATTTGATTGTAGTTGAAGAGAAAATGGTTGCAGTATTTACTCTACCACAGCCAAGGACTTTGCTGGTCTGTGGTATCTTGTGAAGATGCTAGGCAGACTACTGGGATAGAATCCAGTCAACTCAGTTTCTCAGAAATATTTCTCAAGGTTGGCTTGCTTATTTTTCTATTATTCATACTTTTACTGTTTTGGATAGTTTAACAGTGTATCATACTAATTAATTCACTACCTTAAATGCCTTTAAGGAAATAGTAATTAACACTGAATTTACCATCTAAGAAAATAAAGACAAAGCATTTGTGAAGCCAACTCAAGCCTTCACTCCAGTGAGTGACGAAGCTGAGAATAGAATGTGAAGTTGCTAACTCAAAATATTGAACCCAGTCCATTCAATGTGTTGGCTTTGTTTTGTGACTAAGCCAAAGGTTTTTTTAAAAAATTAATCAGTGAGAATGTGTCTCTAATTATGTTCTAATCCAAAATAAGAGGGTGAGAAATTTTTCACTTCACCAAGAAAAAAAATATAAGATTGCCTTAGTGTAACGATTTTAGCTTATGAAATTAATAAGACAAATAAGCCAAATAATCCTTCTTTATTAAAAGATCAATTAATGCCATTTCAAAGCTCAGGAACTTTAAAAAATAATTTTTCTTTTCCCTAGCACATGTGTTTTTGTAATACAGAGTTCAGAGACTAACTTTAGTTAATATATCATCTTAATGTATTTCTATTGTTTCCTGATCATGTTTTGGCTGCCAGTACCACATAAGAAATGTTTAGGCGTGCCTGGGTGGCTCAGTTAGTTAAGTGTCTGACTCTTGACTTCAGCTTAGGTCATGATCTCACAGTCGTGAGATCTGTGTAGGGCTCTGTGCTGGGCGTGGAGCCTGCTTAAAATTCTCTCCCTTTCTTTCTGCCCCTCTCCTCCCCACCCCACTCGTGCACTCTTTCTCTCTCTCAATGAATAAATAAATAAATAAATAAATAAATAAATATTTAATATTACTTAGAAAAAGCAATGTTGGGAGACATTAAGGCTAAGGTGGCACTTGATGACTGCAGCTTTTTAAGGTTCGGGACAAGGAAGGCCAGTTATTCAGACTACCCTGCTTTGTCCCTACTTTCTCCCCACTCTCTCTTCCAATTACTTTCTCTAGAAATCCACTTCACTCTCAAAAATCGTCTTCCTGGGGCGCCTGGGTGGCGCAGTCGGTTAAGCGTCCGACTTCAGCCAGGTCACGATCTCGCGGTCCGTGAGTTCGAGCCCCGCGTCAGGCTCTGGGCTGATGGCTCGGAGCCTGGAGCCTGTTTCCGATTCTGTGTCTCCCTCTCTCTCTGCCCCTCCCCCGTTCATGCTCTGTCTCTCTCTGTCCCAAAAATAAATAAAAAACGTTGAAAAAAAAAATTTTAATAAAAAAAAAAAAAAATCGTCTTCCTTTTTAAAAAATATCTTAACTCATTTAAATAATCTCTTTCAAGACTCTGAAAATTTACGGACGCTGTTCAAATTCTCTAGACATAAAATGGTGAAAACAAAAAAGTTCCTGCCCTCTAGGAACTCACATTCTTGGGTCTGCTTTTGGTACTCATGTCAGCCGGAGCTCACAGGTATTCATTCATCATATACTTTTCCAAACTTCAGCTTTTTTCAGAAGGTTAGGACTTTCCAGGGGCAGTTCCTTCCCTGTTGTATTTAAATGAGTTATTCTGCATAAAGAACTTAAAATACTGACTGGCACATGGAGAGCCCTATATGTACAAGTGTTCCATGTTTCATCCTACCAGTATGCCAGCAGATGGTGCTTCTTTTTTTTTTTTTAAGATTTTATTTTTTTTAAGTAATCGCTACACCCAACGTGGGGCTCAGACTCACAACCCCGAGGTCAAGAATCGCATGCTCCACCAACTGAGCCAGACAGACACCCCAGATAGTGCTTATTCTTCAGCAAATTCAAAATTATAGGTAAGCCTCATGATAAGAATGTTACATTTGAACATCTAAATTTATGGAAATATAACTCAATTGTTTTGATAATTTGCTTCACAAAAGGATTTTCCACATTTCTTCCAACTGTAAATATTACTGGTGCTTTGAAAATATGATTTAATATACAGAAATATTTGTTATTCAAACAAATATGTTAATGAGGCGCCTGGGTGGCTCAGTTGGTTAAGCATCCGACTTCGGCTCAGGTCATGATCTCACAGTTCGTGGGTTTGAGCCCCGTGTCGGGCTGTGTGCTGACAGCTCATAGCCTGGAGCCTGCTTCGGATTCTGTGTCTCCCTCTCTTTCTGCCCCTCTCCTGCTCGCACTCTGTCTTTCTGTCTCTCTCTCTCTTAAAATAAATAAACGTTAAAAAACAAAAACAAATAGGCTAATAAAGTGAAAACTATTATATCTACTCCTTGCTTCTTCAAATGAGATTTAATCTTTTGAAGGGAGCCATAGCTATAAAGTAGCTTACAGACATAAAATATGGTGCCCTATTTTCTTTTTTTTTTTTTTATGGTGCCCTATTTTCAGTGCCAAATAATAATACCTCATATTTGTAGAACATGACCAGTTTACAAAGTCTTGTCACATGCCTCATTACATTTAGTTCTGTAACAGTCCTTAGAAGTAGATTGAACAAGTATTATAGTTCTCATTTTGCAAATGAAGAAGCCTAAGCATTAAAAACATTTAATACTCATCCTAAATGAAACAATTTGAGTCAGAACTTCTGTCCAATATTCTTTCCACTCTACAACTGCAAAGCATTGTTTCCTTAAAAAATAAAATAAAATAAGCCACAAGCAAAATGACCTGTTAGCTGGAAGCCAGAATCAACTGGCTCAGCTGAGAGCTGGCCTGCAGTTCACAGCATTACCAGTAAGACTGAGAAAGGTGACCCCCCATCCAACTCACACTCCAGCCTCAAGTTCCAGAAAGCATATCTGAACACAGGTCTACTTCAGATGAAGCATAACGTGATGACCTTTGTCCTTCCCTTACCTCATCTCAAAATTTAGCTTGTTAGAGGTATCATTTAAGATGAGGATTGAGGAAGAGGGGTGAAATCTGAGCCAGAATTAGTGTGCCAATAGTAGAGAATATGGTGTAGGCAGGTTCAAAAAGGCTGAGACAGGGGCACTTAGAATACTGACTGGCACATTTTCGGAAAAACTTTTTTGTACAAGTGTTCTACAGATAGGTGATAAGAGTGGCAGAACATTTACCATCCTACCAGTATGCCAGCAGGTAGTGCTTCTTTTTCTTTTTTTTTTTTTTAAGATTTTATTTTTTTTTAAGTAGTCTCTACACCCAACATGGAGCTCAAACTCACAACCCTGAGATCAAGAGGCATGTGATCCACCAACTGAGCCAGACAGGTATCCTAGATAGTGCTTATTCTTTAGCAAATTCAGAATTACAGGTAAAAAGTGCAGCCAGAAACAACTGGGCATGGTGCTTTTAAGTAATTGCACATTTTTCACATTTAAATTAGAATATTCTGATAGATATAGAAAAGTAATTTTATCAGGGTATTTTTCAGAGTTCCTTCCTAAACTAATTAGGGGAAAATCCCAACGAGATTTTGGGAGTCAGTCTCTCTCTGTCTCTCTCTTACTTACTTGCCTTTGTCCTCTTGTTCACTGAACTACTGAGGCAGGCATTGTTTTCATTAACAGAAGTGTAGGCATGAGGAAACTTGGAACTCTATCCTCTGTTTTATCAACTAACTCAAACTAGTATCATAATAAGAAAATACCCTTTAATTTTTTTTTTTTTTTTTTTTTTTTTTTTAGAAATGAGCTCAAACAACATACCAATCTAGGGTGTTCAACGCAGTTCATTTAGTTTTACAAAAGGCTCATAAATACTTGTAAATGATTTCCTTTCAGTATAGACCTGCAAGATATGTATTATGGCTGCTCTATTGCTTACCAAAAAAAAGTATGTGCATGATCAGATTTTTATCTTATTTTCCTTATTCTCATCTTATTCCCCCGTTCTTCACTTTCAGAGAACATTTTTCCTCATCCTCTTGTGCATCCTGCACTACGTTGCCTTCCTGCTTTGGTAGTGATGTCTCTTCTCCCTGCTGTGGCTAAATCTTATTTCTCCTACAAGGCCCAGTTATGCTGCCACTTCCTCCTCTCAACTTTCCCTCTGTCATCCCTGCATGAATTTCATAAGTACTTTATCAGGACCTCTCTTATGTCATTTGTACCACCACACGGTTAAAGATATATCTTATCCCTTTTCCAGCCTATGAGCTCCTTAATGTCAGGAACCGTCTATGATTCACTCACTCCCATAGGCACTAGTGCCCCCCTCCTTTCCCATAACTGCTCGCCGTGTAATAGAATAAAAACAGCAATGGGCTTTGAAGTCTGACAGCTCTGATTTCAAATCCTTGGTCTATCATTTATTAGCCATATAACCTTGGGCAAGATACTTAACCTCTCTGAACCTCTGTTTCCTCAAGCATAAAATAGAGATGATAATACCCCTTCTGTTGTTCCAGAATTAAGTGAGAAAGCAGGCTCAGATTTTTTAGCCTTATATCTCAGACATACTAGGGCCTCAAAAGTGGTAGGAGTGCTAGTAGCAGTGGTCCTAACTTGTATTTTAGAGGTCATTTTATTGCTTCAGTTTCCTTAGTCACATAGGGGATAAAAAAAATCCCATGCCGAACCACACATGCAAGTATTTAAGGATTATTTTGAACTGGTCTGTAAACTCTTGTAACTACTCTGGGAAAAGTACCTCCTGAATTTACTACAAAACAATAGAACCCTCCTTTAAGTGCTATTAGAAATGTAGATATTCTGCAGTGTTTAATTTGCTAGGGGTAATCACAGCCTTGGGCAATTGTAGATAGCAGTGCTTTCTTTAGTATCCTCCCTGACTGGTTTCATGAAATCTTTTTATCTTGAAGAATTTTGTATTTTTTTTTCTTCTTGCTACAACAAAGAGTATAAAATTTGTAGTTTCCATATCCAGAATGACAGTGCAACGTAGGGATATTATCAAAATGGCCATCAAAATGCAAGAATTGTGGGTCACACCATCTGGAGATGTACAAAGTGTGCTCTGTTGAGAGACCTGGGGACAAAAATCAATCAATCTTTGTGCTAGTACTGGGGTCCAGCTGAGGAAGAATGAGGTAAATTTTAACAGAAACAACAGACTAGAGTTGACGGGTGGAAAGCTGGAACCCCCAGAAGAAAAGCCTTTCGTGTCCCTCAATAATTCTCAGTAATCATTTTATAATTGTTTTTTGTGATCATTATTAAGAAAAATGGAGAAACATCAGATAAAAAGCTTATCAGATAGAGTCTGTGTAATAAAAAAAGAAGTATTAGTAGAAGATAAGACAATTAAGCTCACAATTTCATGTTTTAGTGTTCAGAAGCTGTCTTTACTGGTAAGAGCTCTCTTCATCTCTTAATTTGTTAGATAAGTTCATTTAATTCATTTGAATTGATTTTTAGTTTAATATTTTGTGGTAACTAATTTATGTGTTATTATGTAAGTTATTACCAACATGACTGCTATTTGAATTATAAACTCAACAAAGCAAGGCCACCTGGATGGATGAGTCGGTTAAGCGTCCAACTTCTGCTCAGGTCATGATCTCTCCTTTCATAAGTTCGAGCCCCACATTGTGCTCTGTGCTGACAGTTCAGAGCCTGGACCCTGACTGCTTTGGATTCTTTGTCTCCCTCTCTCTGCCCCTCCCCCATTCATGCTGTGTCTCTCTGTATCTCAAAAATAAATAAACATTAAAAAAAAAATTAAAAAAAAACTCAACAAAGCAATACACTTAGGGAAATAAAAGGTAAAATTTTGTATTTGGATAGCACTGGGGCATTAAAACAAGTTTTCAAAATTTTCTAATATCTTCGGTACCTGGGTGGCCCAGTCAGTTACGTTACCAACTCTTGATTTCAGTTCAGGTCATGATCTCATGGTCTCATGATCTCTCAGCCCATGTGGGGCTCAGTGCAGAGCGTCGAGCCAGCTTGATAGTCTCCCTCTCTTCCTCTCTGCCCCTTTCCCACTCACACTCTCTCTTTCTCTCTCAAAATAAATAAATAAACTTTTAAAAACTTAATTTAATTTTAAAGATTCGAATTTCTTGGGGCACTGGGTGGCTCAGTGAGTTAAGCTTCCGACTTCGGCTCAGGGTCATGATCTCACAGATCGTGGGTTCAAGCCCCACACTGGGGTCTGTGCTGACAGCTCAGAGCCTGGAGCCTGCTTCGGATTCTGTGTCTCCCTCTCTCTCTCTGCCCTTCCCCAGCTCGTGCTCTGTCTCTCTCTCTCAAAAACAAATAAACATAAAAAAAAATTCTAATATCTTTTTTTTTTTTATTTTTTTAAAGTTTATTTCTTTTTGAGAGATGGAGAGAGATAGAGTGTGAGCAGGAGAGGGGCAGAGAGAAAGGGAGACACAGAACTCAAAGCAGGCTCCAGGCTCTGAGCTGTCAGCAGAGCCTGATGCGGGGCTCAAACTCAGGAACCGTGAGATCATGACCTGAGCCAAAGTTGGAGGCTCAACCAACTGAGCCACCCAGGTGCCCCTAAAGATTCTAATATCTTTAGGTAAAATAACAAAAATTAAAATTAAGAAAACTCCTAATTAGAGGGGTGCCTGAGTGGCTTAGTCAGTTGAGCATCTGACTCTTGATTTCAGCTCTGGTCATGAGTCCCAAGGTTGTGGGATCAAGCCCCATGTTGGGGTCTGTGCTGAGCATGGAGCCTGCTTGGGATTCTCCCTCTCCTCCTCTCCCCTGCTCACACTCTCTCTCTCTAAAAAACTAAACCAAAACCAAAAGACTCCTAATTAGAGAATTAAATCTATATTGGAGATTCATGCCATTTTATAAATGGTCACACTGTAGTATAAAGGTATATAATTTCAAAGTGACTATTAGATTATAATGAAATACATCTGTGGTGATTACACATTCCAAAAAGAAAGTACACATAGTAGTATATAGAGAGAGGAAACAACATTGAGTGATCAGAAAATCTGGTTTCTGATATTCCAAGCTTAACACAATCATTTGACCTCTCTGAACCTCAGTTTTTTCATCTGTAAAGGAGCGGTTATTGCTGCCTAAAAACTTCATAGTACTAATATTTTGTGTTGTGATACTGGACATACTCCTTTTGTACTGAATTTAAAAATTAAGATTTAGTAGGGGTGCTTGGGTCACTCATTCGGTTAAGCATCTGAGTCTTGATTTCGGTCAGGTCATGATCTCACAGTTGTGAGACTGAGCCCCAAGTCGTGCTCTGTGCTGGGAGTGGAGTCTGCTCAAGATTTCTCTCTCCCTCCGCTCCTTCCCTGCTTGCACTCTCACTCTCTTTCAAAAAAAATCAAGATTAAGTAGCGAGTAGACTATAAGTATACAGAACCGCTAGATATGAACTTCCATTTATTCATAGGCTACCCCTGTTAAAAATGTTTAATGGAGTGGGGGTGCTTGGGTGGCTCAGTTGAGCCTCTGACTCTTGCTTTCAGCTCAGGTCAGGATCTCACCATTTGTGAGATCGAGCCCCACATCAAACTTTGCACTGACAGCAGGGAGCCTATGTGGGATTCTCTCTCTCCCTTTCTCTCCGCTCCTCCCCCATACATGCTTGTCCTCTCTCTCAAAATAAATAAATAAACATTAAAAAAAGAAATGTTTAATGGAAAATGCAGGCTGAAAATCAGAATTTTTGTATTTATATTCCAGAATGGAATACAGTTTGAAAATCTGGATTAATTTAATTGGATTATAACTTGTTACCTTCACATTTCTCGAATCAGCTAATAGAAAAACACAGCTACTAGAAAATATTGTGTATTACTCTGAGGATTATTTTAAGCCTAAAATAACATGAAGCATTGAAATTAGGATGAACAGGGAAAGAAAAATAAAAACTTCGTCTAAATGGAGACTGAATTCCATTTAATCACTGTTCGGTGTTGAAGCATATGTCAGTGTTCGGTGTTCAAGGATACTTCAGGTGATGTCCCTGAATTATTCAACCACTTTGACTTATCTTTATGAAACTATAGGCTTATTTTGACCACCAGATGGAGCCAGTATTGTTCAATTTGTAACACAAAAAATATGCTGAAAATAAAAAGTAGTTAAATAAAATGAATAAATCATAGATTTTTTATTTTAGCTCACAGTACAGAAAGAAACTAGACTTTTAGCTAGTCTTCCCCTAAATTCTGTCTAATCTTTGTAAATGTGCACCCTCCCTCTATTAAATAATTTCTTAATTCTGAATAATTTTCATTTGGGTAGTTTCATTGGAAGAGAGACCACTTTTCTTCTTATTCACTTTTCAAAGACATCATCTAAGTAACCTTTAATTATCTTTAAAACATAATTAGTACAAATCTAACCTCTTGTCATTCAATAAGTACTATGGATTATAATTATGAAAAGTGATAATAAAAAATATACTATATGTAGGCCCTCACCTTAATGTCACAGAATACCCCCATTATTGTCCTTTTCATAATGGATTTTCCTAATGAAACAAACCAAAAAATAGGCATTCTGGCTGGGGGCAGGATATACAGTTCATCCCCAGTAGCTCCTCAAGCAGAGGTAAAGCTTCAGTGAATGGGTACAACTCTTAACACAGATTCTACACAGAAAGCTCAGTGTTCAGGGACCTTAGTCAGAGGTAACTACCTTAAAGTTGACTTGTACTCCTCTTACGTCTGTTTAATACATGTGAGAAATTATTTATCTGTAACTCAACGTAGTTCAACAACTATCTATTGAAAAAGTATTTGTATGCTAGGGGTCCTAACACACTACAAACCCCTCAGGGAGCCATTCCGTCATGCAAGAGCAATAAGGCAAGTACGGACACTGGGAACTTAAGACCTAAAGAGGATCAAATTGTTCATTTGTCCATTCAGCTACTATTTATTGAGTCCACGCTTTATGCAAGACATATGCTAGACTCCAAAAAGGGGACAATTCCTGCCATGTGTGTTTGTAGCCAAGGGGCAATACAGAAAAAGAAGCGGTTATGATATAGTGTTTAAATTGTTTGAAGGCCGAAATGAGGGGAAAATATGATTAATTAAGGATTATCAAGAAAAAGCCATAAAGGATTCTTCTTAGGTAGAAATTATTTACATAAACCCACTGTTTGGCAGACTGTACTTCCCATTTATTATGGTCTGAGAGGAATTTAGAACCTTTTTTTGGCAGGATTTTATTTCATCGGACACATCCAACTGGTGACCTGATGCCTTTTTGTGTCAAATTGGAGTATTTTCTATGTTTTCTTGTACGTCAAACATGAAGAAGAAATAACCAAGCTGGTTAAGAACTTGTCATTTAGAGCCAGACTACATGGGTTTATATTCTCATGTTTATAGTCCCTTACATAAGTTATTTAACCTCTTACTACCTTAGTTTCCTTATCAGCAAAATAAGGCTAACAGTATGCCTCCTTCATTGGGTCGGTTATTAGGATTAACCAAGTAATTCAGGTACTGGTATCTGACACATAGCCAGTACTTAAAATGTTAGCTATATTCAAGTCTGTTACATTTCCTAGAATTAATTTAAGAATGGGTGTATATAAAATTTGATTAAAAAACATATTTTTTAGCTTCCAGGAACTACGATGAGATACAACTAGGTATCACCAGCATTGATATATTCTATATCCATTAAAGTCTACCCCTTTTGTTTCCAAATGCTGTTTACTATTAGCAGTAATATATTACCTTTATTTGTATAAAAGTTTTCATTTATTATGGGAATTTTTCAAAAATTTCCTTGAAGTACTAGATCCAGATATATTTAAAATAATTTATAAGCAGCCTTACTAACAGTTTCTGACACTGTTTCTGATCATTTGATAAGCTTTTTTTAAAATGAATCAATGTACAGCTACTTGGAGCTGTTAGCTCCTTGAGCTCTAGTCCTGAGACAGGGGACGGAATGAGCTCTTTATCTATCTATAAAATGCGATTTGTAGATGGATACCACTGGTTCTTCAGCTAAGTAACCGCAGTTGACTAGTCACCATCCCTTTATGTTCAGAACAAAAAGGTTTCACAAAAGAGATTCAAGTGGAGCAAGGATTAGTTTCTGACTAGCCCTTAGGGGAAGGCTTAGAGGCATTCTTTATAACATGCAGGAACTGAAGTACAGTACTTAACTTGGATGTCACCTTCACTAAGAGTCAGAACACAAGTTTTAGCCCAGGCTCTGCTGCTGATCTCCCTGGGAGACTGGCTGCGTAACTTCACTTACATTAACATTGGTTACCTCACCTATAAAGGGAGAAGTTAGATGAGAAGATCCTCAAAGCAACTTCCAGCTCTGGTGCTCTAGTAAACTGATGCTCCAGTACTAAACTGATGGTTACCGTGACATTGGACACTCTCCTCACCAAAACGTTTCATGTATATTACCTAGTTGTATCTCAGAGACAGCAAAGATATTTTATTCTAACACTACAACATAGGTAAGCTTTAAGCCCTCTAAGGAATCAGCAATTTGATACTAAAAATCAGTAACTTGATTTCTTAACTATTTCACATATCTTATGTGAATTTTTTATGTTTTATCTTACGTTCATTTTACCTTTTCCATTACATTATAGAATGAAAAGCTTGTTATCATTTATGTTTTAAATATCTTTTATAGCATTTCTCAGAATGCCCACCATGTTAGAGACACTTAGTAAAATTTTGTTTTCCGGATTAAAGTTTTAATTGAACTCAGTAGGGCACAGCGTTGGCCTTTCGTATCATACCTGGGCTCAAATCCCAGCTTTACCATATTCTAATTCCTGTTTCCTCATATGGTTTATAGACACTTCATAATCAAAGCATCTTAGCATGGTGCCTAACTATAGCCTTTGGTAAATGTTCTTTTTCCCCACTATTCTTTATTCCTATTTTTCAACATGTTTTGTAGAAATTTCAGTTAATGACAAATAGTCATCATACTGTGTCATTATTATTTATGACTTATCATCCACTGTATATTGAGATTTATAAGAAAAGTAAAAGAACAGTCTGTACTTAGAGAAACTAAATTTTTCAAACTCCTCATGTATTTTATTAGCCAGTTTTATGTCACTAAAATCATCCAGTCACTTATTCAATTTTTGTTTATTCAGGGGGATTCAAGCACATGAGAAATGAATGTGCTACTTCCTGTTCTGGCAACATGGACTGAGCACAGAACTTCCTTCTTCTTCAAATATATAGAAACACTGGATAAAATATGATCAAGCCCAATTTAAATACTTAGCTAAGCTTGAAAGAGAAAGAGAGAAGATAAGAAAAAAAGAAAAGCCCTGGGTACTAGAAACAAAGGGGAGGCGTAACCAGAGCATTAAGTGGGCAAGCTGATACTGTAGTTGCTCAGGGGCATATTGGAACCAGATGTAGGCTCTACTAGCTAGAAAGTGGGGTTTTTATCTAAGACATGGACGGCAATGTGGCCTTGGATCAAGAGAAATGGGAACTAGAAAAACTGTCCACCTGGTCAGGAAGGCCACCATGAAGCTTTTCATTTTTCAGAGCTACCTGTGGGAGGAGTCTCACAAAAAAATCAAAACTCTAAACCTCTACCAGGCATGGCTACAAAGTTTGAGTACACACTAGCTATATGGTACAGGAATCCTAAGCCAAGAAATTAATTTAAAAAAGAATGACTCCAGACCAATGGAACCCCTAAATTGCCTGGTAGAAACAAATGTGAAAGTTCTCTGTAGAAATTCTTACACAATCCTGCGGTGCCTAGGATTCCTATGGAGCATGATGGAGATGAAGCTCTAGCTCAAGATAAACTCACAATCAAAAATTAGAAAACACAGAGAGAAATGATAAGCCTAAGAAGAGAGAAAGAAGACATAACAAAAAGATACCCAAGAAGAATCTGAAAGATACAATATAACAAGTGTATTTTAAATAATTAAAAGAGATTTTTAAATCCTGAAATATCATAATAAAAGACTAAGGCTATCACTGGGGCTCTTGGGTTACTTAGTCGGTTAAGTGTCTGACTCTGGATTTCGGCTCAGGTCATGATCTCATGGTTCATGAAATCGAGCCCCACGTTGGGCTCCATGCTGACAGCACAAAACCTGCTTGGGATTCTCTCTCTCCTTCTCTCTCTCTGTCCCTCCCCTGCTCACGTGCTCACTCTCTCTCTCTCTCAAAATACATAAATAAACTTAAAAAAAGAAAATACTAAGGCTATTAAAAGAGCAGGTGAATTTAAAGAACAAAATAGAATATCTAAAAAATACATATATAATTATTAAAATCAGTGGCTCAGTTTATGTCTTAAAACTAAAAACTTAAAACAGTTTATGTCTTAGATACAACTAAACAAAGAATTAGTGAACTGAAATATAAAACTAAGGAAATTATTCAGAGTATACCACTGGCAAATCAAAATGAAAAATTAACGTTCTGTGATTATTCATAGTTGATCATATTATAAAGAGAAGTACTTTATAGTAATGTGATATAGTCAGTTAGGAAATATAAGAGTTGACCAGATTTTTCACACAGTTGGGTTTGTGCAGCAAATGTTACTGTGTTAGAAAATCTCTTATCAGTTGCATTTCTATACACCAATAATGAAGCAACAGAAAGAGATATCAAGGAATAGATCCCATTTAAAACTGTACCAAGAATCATAAAATACCTAGGAATAAACCTAACCAAATAGGTAGAAAATCTGTACACTGAAAACTAGAGAAAGCTTATGAAAGAAATTAAAGAAGACACAAACGAATGCAAGAACATTTCATGCTCAGGGAAGAGAAGAACAAATATTGTTAAAATGTTGATACTACCCAAAGCAATCTATACACCCAATGCAATCCCAATAAAAATAGTACCAGCATTCTTCACAGAGCTAGAACAAATGATCCTAAAATTTGTATGGAACCACAAAAGACCCTGAATAGCCAAAGTAATATTGAAAATGAAAACCAAACCTGGAGGCATCACAGTCCTGGACTTCACACTCTATTACAAAGCTGTAATCATCAAGACAGTATGGTATTGGCACAAAAAGAGACACATAGACCAATGGAATAGAATAGAGAAACCAGAAATGGACCTACAAATGTATGGCCAACTGATCTTCGACAAAGCAGGAAAAAGTATCCAATGGAAAAAAGACAGTCTCTTTATCAAATGGATAGGAAAACTGGACAGTGACATGCAGAAAAATGAAACTGGACCACTTTCTTACACCATACACAAAAATAAATTCAAAATAGATAAAGACCTAAATGTAACACAGAAACCATCAAAATCCTAGAAAACAGGCAACAACTTCTTTGATCTTGCCCACAGCATCTTCTTACATGTCTTCGAAGACAAGGGAAATAAAAGCAAAAATGAACTATTGGGACTTCATCAAGGTAAAAAGCTTCTGCACAGATAAGGAAACAATCAACAAAACTAAAAGGCAACCAACAGAATGGGAGAAGATGTTTGCAAATGACATATCAGATAAAGGGTTAGTACCAAAAATCTACAAAGAACTTAACGAACTCAACACCTGGAAAACAAATTATCCAGTGAAGAAATGGGCAGAAGATATGAGTAGACACTTTTCCAAAGGCATCCAGATGACCAACAGACACATGAAAAGATGCTCAATAGTGTAATCATAAGGGAAGTACAAATCAAAACCACTTTGAGATACCACCTCATACCAGTCAGAGTGGGTAAAATTAACAACTCAGGAAACAACAGATGTTGGTGAGGATGTGGAGAAAGGGGAACCCTCTTGCACTGTTGGTGGAAATGCAAACTGGTGGAGCCAAAACAGTGTGGAAGTTCCTCAAAAAATTAAAAATAGAATTACTCTACAACCCAGCAATAGCACTACTAGTAATTTATCCAAAGGACACAAGAGTACTGATTCATAGGGGCACATGTACCCCAATGTTTATAGCAGTGGTATGAACAATAGCCAAATTATGGAAAGAATCCAAATGTCCATCAACGGATGAATGGATAAAGAAGATGTGGTGTATACATATATATATATATATATATATATATATATATATACACACACACACACACGCACACACACACACACACACACACACACACACAATGGAATACCACTCGGTGGTAAAGAAAGAATGAAATCTTGCTGTTTGCAACAACATGGATGGAACTGGAGTGTATTATCCTAAGTGAAATAAGTCAGTCAGAAAAAGACAGTTATCCTGTTATCACTCACATGTGGAATTTGAGAAACTTAACAGAATACCATAGGAGAAGGGAAGGAAAAATAAGTTACAGAGAGGGAAGCAAACTATAAGAGACTCTTAAATTTGTTCTCTGTAAAACAAACTGAGAGCTGATGGGGGTGGAGGGTTGGGGAGGGACGGGGAAAATGGGTGATGAGTAAGTGATGAACCATGGGTATCTATTCCTGAAGCCAAGACTATACTGTATATACACTGTATGTTCGCTAACTTGACAATAAATTATTTTAAAAAATGGGGCGCCTGGGTGGCTCAGTCAGTTGGGCGTCTGACTTCGGCTCAGGTCATGATCTTGCTCGGTTTGTGAGTTCAAGTCCCGCATCAGGCTCTGTGCTGACAGCTCGGAGCCTGGAGCCTCCTTCAGATTCTGTGTCTCCTCTCTCTGCCCCTCCCATGCTCATGCTCTGTCTCTCTGTCTCTCAATAATAAATAAATGTTAAAAAAATAAATAAAAATAAATAAGTAAAATAAAATAAATTATTTTTAAAAAAGATGTGAAATAAAAGTATGTTGATATAGTCAAAAAAAAAAGAAAAAATCTCTTGAACAAAATAGCTAATTGTTAATACACTACATGTTAATAACATTCTTAAAACTCTATAACAAAAAAGCAAGCAGCAAACCAAGATTTGAGTAGAAAGATTACTTGCATTCTTGATTACATCAGCTCCTCTTGGTTTACCAGCCAAAAATAATAAGAGATAGGTTGTTGAGTGTTTAAGTCACAAATTTTCATTAATTTGTGTGCATGTAAGTTAATGTAAAAAAAAAATTTTTTTTTTTAGGCAAAACTCTGTTCTGTCAACCCAGATGTTAACTAATCTTCATAAGGAATTATTGCAGGATCAAATCTATAAATTGGTTTTCTAATTTCTAACTTAGTAACAATTATTTTTATCTGCTTCTGATTACTGTCCTGAGTTATTTGCTGGATATATTAATTTTTTATGATGACATCAAATTGAACTTGTGTATTTGTTGTTGTTATTGTTGTTTTAACTGGGGAACAAAAGTGGTAGGTAATTGGAAAATCAACCAATACTGGAAGATTATATAAGGCAGGAGAATAATGTAAAATGGCATTGTTGAATTTTAGGAAAATCTTAATTATTTTAAAAGTGAGATAGCTAATTTTATAGTCAAACAAGTGAGACCTACAATAGTACAATATATAATGAAGATGTTTATAAAATTGGTTGATAAATTAACATCAGTCACTTTCTAGTGTAGGTAATAGTTGTGGAGCTGGTGGCATTTATTGGTTTGATTTTTAAATGGGTGAGAACCAATCCCAGGTTTTGACCTCATCTTCTGTAATAAGCATAAATGTTAATATGAAACCACCCAGCGTTTTTACTATTTATTCTAAGAACATTCTATTATTCTTCAGAAGAAGAAACTGCTCCTGACAGTGCTGTTGCAGAATACAGAAGAGAAAAGCAAAAGTATGAAGCTCTGAGGAAGCAACAGGCAAAGAAGGGAACTTCCCGGGAAGACCAGGTAATGTCACAAACCAAAATCCATACGTAATTCATTGCCTTTTAATTGTCTTTAAGTGCTGCTAATGGAGCCTAATTTGATTGTACACTGGGAAAGCACTACCTCTTAAAAATGAAAAAGGATATATTCGTATAGGTGGGATGACAAGGACCTTGGCCATTCATGTTCTTTCCAGACATTACAGGAAAAAACCTAAAACTTTCAGGTTTCAACCTTGTGCTCCCATATCAAGCATAGGAATCTTGTAAAGCCACATATTAAATGATGAAGAGATCTCTTCTAGCACAGTATCTTACACGCTGACTAGCCAACTCTGCTTGAAGTTGTACACTGCCTGTAAATAAGGCAATATTGTAAATAATATTGCAGAACTCTGCTTATTCTAAGTAATTTCTGAATCTTTAAGATTGTTAGAAATAAGAAAGAACTATTTCAACAATTTGAAAATCAATTGTACACACCATATAACACTTAGCAATCGAAATAAATCTCCAGCAACCCTTCATATTGAAAAGCTAGGGTGAAGGCAAAAACCATTTATTTTTGGTGCTGCCATATATACATATATATGTGTGTGTGTGTGTGTGTGTGTATGTACATATATATACATATACACATATACATGTATATATATATGGCTATATATGGCAGCATCAAAAATAAATGGTTTTTGGTGTATATATGTGTATATATTTGAGAACAAGCTATTTTAGGTGTATAAATAAAATAGGCAAAATAAAAGTAAATTAAAAAGCCCAAGTGTAGGGGCGCCTGGGTGGCGCAGTCGGTTAAGCGTCCGACTTCAGCCAGGTCACGATCTCGCGGTCCGTGAGTTTGAGCCCCGCGTCGGGCTCTGGGCTGATGGCCCAGAGCCTGGAGCCTGTTTCCGATTCTGTGTCTCCCTCTCTCTGCCCCTCCCCCGTTCATGCTCTGTCTGTCTCTCTCTGTCCCAAAAATAAATAAAAAACGTTGAAAAAAAATTAAAAAAAAAAAAAAAAAAAAGCCCAAGTGTATTTGAATAATTTGAATAACTTAATATAATCAGGGACTATATTATAAATTGCACCTAATTACTGGTAAAAAAGGATCATACATCAGTACTTACCATGAAAATAACCATAGGGAAAGTTCAGTAAGAAATCAGGTATAGGAAATTGTAATTATAGAGAACTAATTTGAGCAATTTTCAAAAGAAATGACACATCAAATGAAATTAAGAAAAAGTACATTATTAACTTGATTTCATGGAGTCCAAAGCCCTTTGAATAGCAACTACAGTCAATTTACTACCAGAGATACCCTAGGGATCATTTTTTCATTCTTATTCATTCTTCATTTTTGCCTCCTAGCAAATAATTATTTAGAACCTACCATGTACTAATCACTGTATTTGGTGTTAAACAAGGTGGACACACCCCTGTCCTCTCAGAGCTGTTAGGGAAAAGAGCCAGTTAAACAAGTAATGCCAATAAAAGCAGGTGAGCATTCTGACAGGTTGAGTATAGAGAACTATGTAAATGTGTAACAGTAGGACTAAACATCGACTAAGAATCTAGGAAGGCCTCCCTGAGAAAATGATTGGTCAGTTGAACTTTGAAAGTTGAATAGGAGACAGGTGGCCAGACAAAGGAAGAGTATATAAGAAATGTTGGATCGCTTTGCAAAGAACTATAAAAGATGTTAAGTATGGACTATACCAAACTAAAAGAAAGATGATGCTGGAGAGGGAAGCAGAAACCAACTCATGCAAGGCACTTTTGAGCTATACTAAGAAATTTATATTTACCCTAAGGGCAGAGGGGAGCCATTGAAAGAAGGAGATAACATAATCTCATTTGCACTTTGGGAAGATTCCTCCAATCTGGCTGTGGTATAGAGACTATACTGGACCCAGAGCAGGACTAGAGGTGTAGAGGCCAGTTGAAGAGACTCTTCTGTGTAGGTATGCATGCATGAAGTTTGCCAAGGCAGGACCTCTTCAAAACAGTTTCCTCCTACTAGGAAGACTCTCACTGTGTTGAAGAGCCATGCTGTAAGTAGTTAGCCATTCACTCCTTCAGAAGACCCACTCCCCTAGAGATGCTAAACAGAAATGCCCCTATGCAAATCCTATCTTCTTTACCATATGTTGTGCCCCATTATTTTTGTGACGTTTGCTTTACTGCCTAGTGTCTTCTGCCTTTAGAACGCAGCTAGAAAAAGTTCAATCACAAATATAGGAGAAGCTAAGAAAGGCCAAGAGGATGTTTTGTTACAGTCCTCTTTCTTTGAGCAAATGCCAGTAGCACATTAATTGGCCCTAAAAACAGACTGCCTTGCCACTTTCAAAACTCAAGGAAAAAGATCTAGGTCTAGCATAATTTTCTAGGAAGCTTTTAAATTTCATTCCACTAAGAAGTCTCCTTTGTTTTCATTTTTCTTTATGTTTTTGGAAAAGACATTTCCAAGTGTACAAAGGTCCACCATTAAAAAAATTAATGGGGTTTACTTTTAAGCTATAGACACAGAAATACACTTTTAGAGATATATTTTATATAACATATATATAGATATATAAGCTCATACACATACACAAAAATAAAAAACACCTAAAAAGCCTTGAAGGATATATACCAAAATGTCAAAAATAGTTATTCTTAGTGATGGAATAATAGATAATTTTGTTCTGCTTCTCCTTATTTTCTAATATTTCTAAATTAAACTTTTCCTTATTATAAAGCAAATATAAGAAAAGTTTGTAAGCAAAAGGGTTTTTTTTTAACAAATAAGTTTTAAAAACAAGGGATGCCTTCTTTTTTTGTTAACACTGTTTGAAGAGCTTAATCTTTTAATTACTACTCTGGAAACAGACAAAATACCTAACCCCAATGCACTAGGAGCCCTCTGAATGCCCATGAGGATATTCTGTAGGAATTTAGTGTTTCCCCCAAAACTTGTCTCATTTCCAAGTGGACGCTATGGTAATGTGTATATTTTCATCTGTTGCCCATGTGGGCATTAAAATTTCCAGAACTTATAAAGCATATAAGGCACTTTCACTATCATTTCTAGCAGTAACTGCCTTTGTTTCTTGTACCATCTGTCTTTATTGAGCTTCAGTTCTAGACCACCAAAACCTTCTTAATTTTTCCATGAACTGTGGTCTCAGTGGTATTTCTTAGATAAATTACAGAGCCTAGCAATTTATTGTGATGCCTTATTGTACTTGTTATTCACATACTGAACTATCATACCTCTGTTTCCTTGTGAAATATGAGTATTTTAATACTGAATTCAATGTGCTAGTCTCTTAATTAGTCATTTGATTTTTTTGGACAGGTAGTACTTCACCCCGTTTCACAAGTATGTACTTTTTTAAACTGTAGAATAAAAATATTTTTTCCAGCTTTTGTTCTCTACTCATATTCTGGAGGTAAGCTAAGTATTAATTACAAAACTATAGACACTTGTTGTTTGTTACCCGCAAAGGACATGGGAGACAAACAAGAACCACAGAAATCGTGCCCTTTTCTTCAAAATCTACTGAACATGGTATTTACGTCCCACTTCTTTTACTTAACAACAGAATGTAATGCTCTTGTATATAATTTTTAATAATGTAATAGTATATTCATTACTTTTTACAAAATATATCTAGTTCATTACTGATAGATATTAACATGTTTTCATTTTTCCATTTGTAGGAATATGGCTGCAGTGTACATCTTTTCCATAAGCCATTTTCTGTTTCATACTATTTTTCTTCATGTATTCCCAGGATTGAAGTGATTGAGTCAAAGGGAATGATCACCTTAAAGTTTTGACATATTTAAATAGCTTTTTAAAATATCACTCCAATTTACCCATCTTCCACCAGTTAATGTGTTTATTCATTTTACCTTCCTTGCCATTGATATTTTTACATTTTTGGAAATTTGTTCAATGACAAATACTATTTGTTATTGGTGTTTTATTTTGTGATTTCTCATATTTTAGTGAAGTAGCTCCTAGTCTTGTGGACCTTAAAAATTAGTCACTAACAAGCATGCATTTTAAAGTTTAAGTGTCTTCTATATAAGCAAACTATGTTCCCCAAATCAGAAACTATCACATATGCCTGAGGGAAAATGTCAGTGCAAATGTAAACAGGGCATTGTCGAGGTTTATAGAACAATCACTGCTTGAGTTTTGTTATTTTCCTTCAAAATTAAAAATTCATCTAAGTCTTAGTGTTTCAAATTTTTTCTACCAAATTTCAGTGTCTCTTCTAAAATTATATTTATCCTTATCAGAAAACTTAGCCATGTAATCATTATTTCAGACCCTGGCGCTGCTGAACCAGTTTAAATCTAAACTCACTCAAGCAATTGCTGAAACTCCTGAAAATGACATTTCTGAAGCAGAAGTAGAAGATGATGAAGGATGGTAAGGGCTTTGATTTCTCTGTATTAACCATGAACAAATAGGCTCAGAGCAGAGGTACTATTAGGATATTAGGACATTTCCACTATGTCGTCTTCTCCCCTCACCCCCAGACTTCACCTTTAATCACACCTTCATCATTATAGAGTCTCGGCATCTTTTGACTTCATTTCACTTCCATAAGCATTTATTGAGTGCTTGGTGTGTTCCCAGTATTGTGCTAGCCAGTGGAAAATATACAAGACATATATGACACTCTCCCTGTCCTAAATAACTTTCTAATATTGTAGAAAAGATAAGATTCACATTAAACAGCTAGAAAGCAGCCTCAAAAGATTCTAAATCATTTATTTTTTACACTTTCCCACAAACATTTTAGGACTCAGTAATACATTTCATAATCCTACTAAGTTCCTCTTAAAATTTATGACCTACAGGATCCTAGCAATCATACACAGTCAACTTATTTTTTCTTTGGCTGTTTTTCAGCTTTTTAAGACACTGATAAGAAATAAAGGAATTAATGACTTGTACATGTCCTGTGCTTAACACTTTATCCTATACTGGCAAAAAGGAAAAAAAAAAAAAAGGAATAAGAATTGTGCTTTCCCTTATCACACTCCTCTGTCCTCCAGTTGACTTCACATGTAGTATATTAGGACTCCCCACACCTAACTGCCCTCACCTCCCACTACACCCTGGCTCAAGCACATTACTGCAAGCAAGCCAAAGGGTCACCCCCCACATATGACTCACCCTCTGGAGCCTCTGAACTGTCACATGTGCCATTACCCCAACCCAGAATCATAGCCTCACTCCTCTCTGCCAGACGGCATCTCTCTCCTATTTCAAAACTGCTCAACACTCCCATCCTCCAGGAAACCAGTCAGCAAGATTTGTTGAGCACTCACAAATCTAGAGGGTGGAGGAAAGAGGGCTGGGACACACATTTAAAAAGACATAAAAACACTTATTAAGAAAACATTTAAGCAAGTAGGATTCTGCAACTATATACAACTTTAATCAAAAGGACTGAGGGGATGATGATTTGAATGGAATGAATCCTACCTCCCCTAGGACCCTGAAATGCTTATATATTTCTCAAAATATAATTTCTGTACGATCTAGGTTATGTACTTTTTTTTAACCCTGAGACTCTTTTAATTGGTTTCTATTACTTATATGTACTTATTTATACTTAAATTCAAAGTTGCTTGAAGGCAGAAGCTGGCTCCTCCCACAGTTGTGTGCCAAAGGTGAAGGCTCAATGAGTGTTGACTGACCCTTAGAGATAAATGCACATTACATAGAAGAATTTTCTGTTTTTTTATATGACTGGACAGGTTTAGTTTTATTTTGGATTCCCTGAATGTCTCAAAATATCTTTCAAATGTTTTGGGTTCAGCCACCACACAAAAAAAATGTTTTGCCAAGTCCTCTTCCCCTTATTTTTGAATCCATATGCATTTTTTAAGGAAACATGATCCATGTGTTTCTGATTCATTTACACTTAACTCATCAAGATGATGTTTTGTAAGAGCAGTTTGATGCCCAATAAGTTTTTTTAACCTTTTTATAAGCCATTTAAGTCCTTTTTTATTGAACAGGAAAGTCACCAACAAATTTAGACCCAGAAATTTCATTTGAAACTCATAACACACAGGATTCAAATTTACTTTTAACTTGGCAAGACCATTTAACTTCCCAGGGTTCTTCCGAGCCACTTGGTTCCGAATTCTCTCACTGTGAATTCCTCATTAGCTGCAGATGTCAATCAGTGTTTTTAAAATTGTCATTCTTGCTTTTGATGTGATTTCACAGTACAATCTATGTTCTAACATCCTCATTAGAAAGTAAACAAATGGGAAAACTTTACCAGATGGTAAAATCGCTGGTCAGTGATGTTGACCAGTTCTCCATTTGGGGAACAAAACTAAGTGGAAGAGGAAGGGTAAGTATGTTAAAGACTTACCAGGTCTTCGAGGGGTTCATTTCTACTTTCAATTACAGTCTCCTAAACAGAAAGTCAGAACTATACACTATGTACCTACACATTTTTTGTATTTGTTTTATCTAACATCTAGTAAAAAATACCTTTAGTGTTTCAAGGCACTACACAGAATCATACAGAATACATGGGACTATTTTATTGCAATATAGACTATTGAAATTTTGTAACGTGATAAGCAACAACATCCTGTCTGTTCATAAATACACCCGTTCAAGTTTATCAGGTCTCTAGTGATTTAGACCATCACTCATAAAGTATATTCCACTCAGAAAAGAAGCCTTATATTAAAAGTGATTTATGGCAAATATTATGAGTGCATGGCATGTGCATGTGTGTTATGCATAAATTACATGGTTACCAGACTATTTTGTAGGTCACGGTTACCGCTTTTCTAAGAAGTGAAAGTCAGCCAGTACTGTACTACACTGTCAAGGTCTGTTATCTGAGGTAAAATGATTGCTTCTCAGACATTTTTATGTGTCCGCATGAGTGACCACACATTGAGGGATCATTTTCATTTTCTGTCAAGATAGAAACCATTACCAATTTGTTATGTTTTCTTTTACTTGGCAAACTTTCGGTTCGCATTTTTGGCTAAGCTGCTGTATTGGCATGGTATACAACGGACATTTGGGTACCATTCAGCAGCATTCTACTTTTTTATGAAAAAAAAAAAAAAAAAAAAAAAAAAAAAAAAAAAAAAAAAAAAACAGTGGGAGGGGGAAAAGAAATATGATTCTATTGTAAACACTGTATATGGTGTTTGATAATTACTCCCAGATTTCACTGTCTAACAAGGCATTTAAAGAAGTGTTATTAGTAGATCTAAGCTGAAATGCATGATAGAAATTTTTCACTCAAAATTATTAAGATTCTTCCTTTGTTGGGATATATACTGCCAGTATTTGGTGGCAGTGATGGCTCCCAGACTCCAGTGTAGCAGCTAAAGTAGCCTCTTTGCCTCTACATTCCTTCTTCCCACAGCATCACACTCTTATAGCTATAGAATCTTTCTTCAAGCATGGGTTTTATAAAACCATTAGATACATGGCAGGAATCATCAGCGACCAGATTCATATGAACATGTGGATGAGGTCCATGTGCCATTTTGGGTTTGGTTAGATAAAGCTTGGTTAGCTCCCAAAAAAGTTTTGTGAGAGCTGTTTCTGACAAGATAGAAGAGAGACATAAAAAAGAAAGCCACCTGCTCCTACAGAACAAAATCAGCATTCCAAGGAGAGGAGAAAAGTTAAATCTATGAGAGTAGAATGTGATCTTGTGAACATTTAACTATTTACTACTATGTTCCATTCAAATGTTTTTCCAGGTTAATCTAAGATTAACCTAATACTTTGAAACAAATATATATGATAAAATAATAAACCATATAAAGGTCTATCTGCCTTCCTCCCTCCTCTTCTCATCTCTCTCCCCTCCACCACTTTCTCATAGTACGTACAGTATTCAGTATTCTAAGAATTAGAGAATAATTATTTTTACTATATAAAGAAAAGATGTTCACTATACCAAAACCAGATTATGGACACCTCAAAAAAAGTAAATAATAGTCACCTGTGATCCTCAACTCAACAATAAATATCATTAATTTATACACTTCCAGATATTTTTATGCCCATGCACATTTTAGGCAGAAATGAAATCATATAATGCTATATAATTTTATAACTTGCTTTCAGCTTTTAGCAATATATAGCAAATATACAAAAGTAAATACTTTTCCTTGCCATACATAATTTTATGATTAATTTTTATATTTTTGTATTAGGCCACATAGTATGCCATTATAAGATAAACCACAGTTTCCTTGATCAGCCCCATGTTTTTGGATATTTAGGCTCTTTCCAGTTTGGTTTTTAGTGTTTATTTTTTTTTTGTTTATTTAATGTTTTGTTTATTTGTTTTAATGTTTATTTATTTTTGAGACAGAGAGAGACAGAGCATGAGTGAGGGAGGGGCAGAGAGAGAGAGGGAGACACAGAATCCGGAGCAGGCTCCAGGCTCTGAACTGTCAGCAGAGAGCCCGATGCAGGGCTCGAACTCACGGACTGTGAGATCATGACCTGAGCCAAAATCAGACACTTAACCAACTAAGCCACCCAGGCGCCCCTCCAGTTTACATGTATTATACACAACACTGTAATGAACATCCATGTATCTTCATCATTGCCAGTTTTCTCCAGATCAATTTCCAAAACTGGAATTCCTTAGTCAGTGGGTATGCATATTACGCTTCTGCTAAATATTTTCATGGCCCTCCCAAAATGTCATTCCAGTCTACACTCCCAAATAAATATCATTTTTATGACTTGCTTTTTAGGGCTGTTAGAATCTCAAGAATTAATTAAGGTACTTTGCAGTACTTACTGAAAGAGAATAACGTTTCCAAAAACATGTTTTGCCTTTGTAAAGTTTTTAAAAATACGCAGTCTGGTTTGCTTCTGTTTTTAATAAAACTAGTACACATTTCATCATAACTCTTCAAGATCCTCAGGTTTAAATGGTTTTGTTCTTGGTTCTGAAAAAATTATCCTTCTAAGATAATCTTATTGGTTAGGACTTTTGGATCTGGATTCTTTTTTTGTTTTTGTTTTTCAGTTTTATTACTGCACCTTGGCTTGCATTAAAAATCAGTTTGTCCATCAGTCATTGTTTGTGCTAGAGATTAGAGTTTGAGAACCAGATTTAGCATGAGGTAGTTTTCAAGTGTTCTTCAGGAGTTAGCATAGCATAGAAGCAATAAAAACCAGTTGTCTGAGTATTCAAAACTGTGAAAATTTAATAATGCAGATGTAAAAGAAAGTATTGACTGTTAGGTCCATTCAGACCTCATTATAAGATACCATTAAAGGACATAGCTTCACTTCATTGGCAAAGCTTTAAATACTTTTTATATATAATAAATGCTGTAATTTGTATGAGGTTTAGTCATGTATTGAGTGAAGGGTACAATGACTACAAAGGAACATTGTAATTATAGTCTCCACTTCATTCAATCAGGACTTTGCCAAGCATGGATAACAAGTCAGTGTAGACAAACCCAAATACAGGTATAAGGACAGATGCTGTGAGAATAATGAAAACTCACATTAGTCAAGCAAGAGATCTTCTTTACCCATTTAGCATTAGCCAAGACAGCAGGTCTCACATTTTTTTCTCTGGACCCCTTTATACTCTTAAAAATTGGGGCACCTGGGTGGCTCAGTTGGTTGAGCATCCAACTTCAGCTCAGGTCATGATCACAGTCCATGAGTTCAAGCCCCACGTCGGGCTCTATGCTGACAGCTCAGAGCCTGGAGCCTGCTTCGGATTCTGTGTCTCCCTCTCCCTCTGCCCCTCCTCTGCTCATGCTCTCTCTCTCTCTCAAAAAGTAAATAAAAATTTAAAAAAAATTTTTTTTTAATTATAAAATTTAGTGAGGACTCCAAAGAGCTTTGATTTGTATGGAATATATCTATTGATATTCACCTTACTAGAAATTAAAACTAAAGAATGAAATCACTTAAAAATAATAATAAACCCATTTCATGTTAACATAAATAAAAATTGTATGAAGAACCATTATATTTTCATAGGAGAAAATCTAGTGAGAAAAGTGCCATTGATTTACCTTTTTTTTTTTAATTTACCTTTTTTTTGCGTATCTCCCCAATGTCTGACATAACAGAACCTGCCAGATTCTCATATCTTCTTCACTGTCTTTTTTTAAAATTTTTTTTATGTTTGTTTATTTCTGAGACAGAGACAGAGCATGAGTGGGGGAGGGGCAGAGAGAGAGGGAGACAGAGAATCAGAAGCAGGCTCCAAGCTCTGAGCTGTCAGCACAGAGCCCGATGCGGGGCTCGAACTCACAAACCATGAGATCATGACCTGAGCTGAAGTCGGTTGCTCAACCGACTGAGCCACCCAGGCGCCCCTTCTTCACTCTGTTTTGACACACATCATGTACTCTCTCAGAAATTCCACCGTGAATTCATAAGGATAAGAATGAAAATGAAAAAAGACAATGTTTTAATATTCATACTAAAATAATTTTGACAATAGAGACACAGTGATCCTCAAGTCACAGTTTGAGAACTGATGGACTAAAGCATCTTTAGTCATTGGGTGTGTCATGATGATTCTTTTTGTTAGATATAATAACTCACTTTATAAGTCCTGGGAAGCTTTATTCAACTTCGCAGTTTGTGATCCTTGTTCTCAAGGAGTACCAAAGTAGTGCTTTCCGAATTAAATGTGGCCAGCCTATTGGCCGAGACCTGCTTACAACATAATTCTTACCATGCCCATAGCAACTCCAAACTGGCATTTAACTGCTCTTTTTTCTTTTTCAGAAATGTTTCGTAATAGGCTTTTTAGAGTAGCTTTAGACTCACAGCAAAATTGAGCAGAAACTATAAAAAGTTCCCGTAATCCTTCCCTTCCCTCCCCTGCAACACACAGCCCTCTCAACTATCAATATCCCACACCGGAATGGTACATTTGTTACAAATGAAAAGCCTATATTCACACATCATTATCTCTTAAAGGCCACAGTTTACATTAGGGTTCACTGTCAGTGATGTATATTCTATGGGTTTGGACAAATGTATAATGACATGTAGCCACCATTATAGTACCATACAGAATAGTTTCATTGCCCTAAAAATTCTCTATGTTCTGCTTATTCATCTCTCATTTTCCCACTAAGGCTGGCAACCGTAGATGATTTTACTGTGTGCACAGTTTCGCCTTTTCCAGAATGTCATATAGTTGGGATCAGAGAGTATACAGCTTTTTTGGGTTGGCTCCTTTCACTTAGTAATATGCATTTAAGATTCCTCCATGAACTTCATGCCATGGATCTTTTTTTAGTGCTGAATGATATTCCTTGTCTGTACGTAGCACAGTTTACCTATGCATTCACCTACTAAAGGACATCTCAGCTACTTTCAAGTTTTGGCAAGCATGAATAAAGTTGCTATAAACATCCATGTGTAAGTTTTTGTATGGACATAAGTTTTAGGGTAAATACCAAGGAGTATAATTGCTATATCATATGGTAAGAGCATGTTTAGTTTTGTAAGAAACTGCCAAACAATCACCCACAGTGGCTTGACCATTTTGCTTTCCCACTGCAATGAATGAGAGTCCCCGTAGCTCTACTTCCTTACTGGAATTTGGTGTTCTCGGTGTTTTAGATTTTGACCCCTCTGACAGGTGTGGAGTGGTATTTCATTGTTCTTTTAATTTGCAGTTCCTCAATGACCTATGATGTTGATCATCTTTCCACATGCTATTTGCCATCTCTGTACCTGCTTTTGTGAGGTGTCTGCTAAGGTTTTTTGCTCGCTTTTTAATCGAGTTGTTCATTTTCTTCTTATTGAGTTTTCAGAGTTCTTTGTATCTTCAGGTGTGTCTTTAGTAAATATTTTCTCCCAGTCTGTGGCTTGTCTTCTCATTCTCTTGGTACTGTTTTCTACAGAGCAGAAGTTTTTAATTTCCATGAAATCCAGGTAATCCACTGTTTGTTTCATGGATCATGCCTTTGGTGTTGCATCTAATAGCCAAGGTCATCTAGGTTTTCTCCTATGTTATCTTCTAGGAGTTTTACACTTTTGCATATTGCATTTAGGTCTATGATGCATTTTTTAATTGAAATAAAATTAACATACAGTGTTATATTAGTTTCAGGTGTATGACATTTATCCAACAATTCTCTACATTACTCAGCACTCACCAGGACAAGTGTAATTCCCATCTGTCACCATACAACGTTATTACAGTATTATTGACTATATTCTCTATGCTGTACTTTTCATCTCTGTGCCTTATTTATTTTGGCCTATGATCCATTGTGAATTATTTTGTGAAGGCTGTGGGATCTGTGTCTAGATTTTTTTTTTTTTTTTTTTTTTTTTTTTTTTTTGCTTGTGGAGTGTTTACATTTTCACAAACATTTTAGTTTTGGCAAGCCTGCAGTTACTTTTAATGTGCAATCTCATCATTTCTTTTATAACCAGCTGTTAAGTATATTTTTAGCCAATTATCAGTTATTCATATAAATTAATAAGATTTGCAAAATAACTGACAGTAGAAATCACTTATACTTGACTTTAAAGTAAATATACATCCTTTTTATGCTTTTTGTTCATATTCTTCTACTGGTAGTAGGAGATAAAGGTGGTTCTGAATCCAACCAATTCATTCTTTTTTTTATAAACACTTTTAAATGATTTATTTATTTTTGAGAGAGAGACAGAGAGAGAGAAAGAGAATGTGTGCAAGCAGGTGAGGGGCAGAGAGAGAGGGAGACACAGAATCCACAGCAGGCTCCAGGCTCTGAGCTGTCAGCACAGAGCCCAATGCGGGGCTCAAACTCACAAACTGTGAGATCATGACCTGAGCCAAAGTCGGACACTTAACCGACTGAGCCACCCAGGCACCCCCCTCAACCAATTTATTCTTGAAGCAGATATTTGCATGTGATATATTTCAGGTATGCTGCTAGGACCTTAATGCTATCTTCCCTCATTTAACCCTCATAGGGCTCATAGGTTAGGGACCAGCTATGGTGGGTTTGTTTCTTACAGCTCCACTAGAGAATCAGTATTATTCCCATTCTATAAATGAAGAAACTTAGACTCAGAAAGTTAGGTTATTTGCCCAAGATCACACAGTAATAAATAGTGAGGCTCTTGGTCACACTTAAGAGCCCCAGAATACCAATTTCTATCACAGTGATTTTAACATGAAGTAACAAAAATGAGGGGTGGGGGAAATCAACTTGACTTTCAAAGACCTTTGATTCTAAATAATACTATCTGTCTTCTGGAGCTGGTTACAGCACATTTATCATCCATTCTAATCTTTGGAATACTTTTCACATTCTTTTCAAGAAATGCACCACTATGGAGGCTCTGTATAATCCTACATATTGAATTATATTTTAATTATACAATGAGCTGTTAAATCAGACTGCCTGAACAAGCAACCTCTATTGCAAGCCTTAATTTCTTCACCTGTAAAGTGGAAATAACAATATCTACCTCAGGGTTATTATTAGAATTAAATGAGATAATTCGTGTAAAGTGGTTCCAAAGTTACAAAGTTCCTGACGCTAAGGAAATGCTCAGGAAATATTAGGTGTGAGAGAGGGAGAAGGGTGCATGGTACTGGGGTAATATTGGTAAGGCCTGACAAATTACTCAGTAAACACTCTAAATTAAATTGACAAATTGTTAGTTATACAGTTGTCTTGATGTAATAATATCAAAGAAAAATAATATATAAATAAAAGGCAAATGTTAATTTACCTCAGTTATGTTGTCTGTAACCTAGAAGGAATGTGGATATATTCATTAAATTTGCTAGCTGTGCATGATGGTTCTATTTTAAAATCTTTTGAGAAAAAGAGACAAGTATTATAAAGCAGATTCTTTAGCTGAATCTGATTATAACTCTGAATATAATTTTATATAACTCTGAATCCAGAGTTTAGCTAATGTAAATTCAGCATCCATAGAGAAAGAGGAGGGGAGTAGACAAGATTACCTTTTTTATGCTGGGAATATACAATCATACATCGTGGACTTGGACCGTCTCCAGAAACTTTTTTTTGTTTTTTGTTTTTTGGGGGTTTTTATAGCTGACAGCATTTTGAAACAGAGAAAGGCCTTTGTAGGCATAAGTAGTTCATTTCTATTAGGAAGAAGATTTAAGGAGCAAAGGTCCTTGGGATTAAGCACATTGTAGTAAAAAAATCATTTCATAGTGGGAGTTACAGATAGCAACCAAGCCAGTACAAAATGAAAGCGGCCATTATACACAGGCAATCAAGAAAATAGGAACAAAAGCTCTATTACTTTAACCATATCTCAAAGTTAAATGATGTAGAAAAACCCAAATACTAAGGTTCCAGGTGAAATTTTGTGAAAGAAGATGCAGAATTTGTACAGAGTTGTTTGTATTTCTAAAAATAAAATTTTTACAAATTTTTTAAATTGTTTTCAAAAATGTTTAATTTGTATCATTTTCTTTTAGAAAATTATTAGATGAAATTAATACTAATTGTCATATTGATTTTTCAAATAACCCACTTTGTGGTTATAATGCAATCTATATAAAAAACATTGAAAAAGGACAGGAAATAAAAAATCATTAGTAATTTCATACCCTACAGAGAATCATCATTAATCCTTTTGTCTATACCTATATTGCACTTTTCTCAAGAATGGAAAAATTTATTTGATTTTTCATTAGGAGTCTTTCATGAGTGAATAATCCAATAGTTATATATTTTGTAAGTCCACTGTTATCTCCTTAGGTTAAAGGAAGTGAAACTGTTAAGTATTTTTTTATAATTTACAAACAAGAAACTGCATAGTTCTTATTTGTTAATTTTGATGAATTTTCAAAATCATACATACCCATGTAAACACCACCAAAACAAGATCTAGAACATTTACATCACCCCTGAAAGTTCCCTCATGCCCCTTTCAAACAGTTCCCTCCCCCAGATCATTGTGATTTTTGTTAGCTCAAGTGTGTCTTGATAACATCTTTGCTAGATTGCATTCCAGAAGGTTAAATCATTTATACCTGTACCGGTAATGTATGAAGTGGCTGGTTTCTCCTTATGCTAAGTATCACGTATGTGTATGTTGTAATATATCATAGGTACCAGATATAGATACATTAATCTTTGCCAGTTTCTACTTTGTATTATTTTGTATTTCTTTGTTTACTGATGAAGTTGAACTTTTAAAAATGTGTTAACTGGCCATTTATATTTCATCATTCTTGTGGTGGTGGTTATTAAGTGTATAAGGCTTTTTTTTTATTAAGTGTATAGTCTAATATGATTATATATTTCTTACTGCTTTGCAAAAGCTCTTTAATATTAAGGAATTTGGGGCGCCTAGGTGGCTCAGTCAGTAGAGCGTCCAACAATGGCTCAGGTAATGATCTGGCTCAGTTCGTGGGTTCGAGCCCCGGGTCGGGCTCTGTGCTAACAGCTCAGAGCCTGGAGTCTGCTTCAGATTCTGTGTCTCCCTCTCTCTCTGCCCCTCCCCCCACTCATGCTCACTCACTCTCTCTCAAAAATAAACATTAAAAAAATTAAAAATATTAAGGATATCATTTTTTGTTTTAAATATTTTTACTAGTTTGTCATTACCTAACAATTTGTTTGTGAGGGGTTTGCTTTGTTTTGTTTTGGCTTTGTTTTTAACATGGAGTTTTAAATGTGTATTTATAAATCTGCCAATCTTGCTCTTCATGTTTTTGGCCCACCATCATTCTTTAAACTCTTATAATCCCAGGATTATATAAATACCTAGTTATATCTTTCTCTAGTATTTTTGTGGTTTTATTTTCATTTTTAATTTACATCTTTAATCTACCTGGAAATTATTATTTGGTGTATTATATTAGGTTACTCTTATAACTTTTATTTTTGTATATTACTAACTTCCACAAGTGAATAATCCTTTGTTTTTCCCCACTGATATTACACATGTGCTTTATCATATACTAAGGGCTTAGAAATATTTTTGGGTCAGTTTCATCATTTTACAAGGATTTTTCTGTCTATTCCTGTGTCAGTACCTCACTGCTAAATTATTACAGCCATATAATACTATTTAATATCTGGTAAGCAAGTTGGATCTCTATTGTTCAACACATATTTTTACTTTAAAAGTTTAAGCAACTGGATAATGTGCTCCATTTGTATTTTCTTTGAGTAAACCACACCTGGAAAAATCTTAGACAATTGAACATGGAATCAATAAAAAGGCCCCATTATTTAACAGGTGGCCACTACCTGAATTGAGACCCTAGTGCCAAGAAGGAAATAATCAGTCTTTAGACAAACTCCCTACTTTCAAAGTAATGGAAAAGATTGCATGTGGAAAATAAGTAGCATGAGGAATAAAAAAGAACAAAATTTAGGATATTTGATTGCCAATTTATGGTATAGGTTATTAAATGTTTTTATGAGAGGTTTGATCAGAATTTTTTCCATTTCCCTGGTACTGAAAAAAAAAAAGCACAAAGTATTAACAAAATCATACAGTAGATAACATCTCACTTTTATTTTACATGATGGTAATCCCCAGGACATCTAGGATTGCTGTATATAAATGCAAGCCACAAAATATTCTTCCAGAGACATTCATTAATAATCTTTCTACTACCTACCATTTTGAATTATTAACATCCCTTATCCTCTCTGGTATTAATGCAGATAATCAAGTTAAATGTAACAATAATGTTCTGTTCTTTGTGTGCAGATAATTCAATCAGCCACGATATATAAAATGTTGGGCTTGAGCTGTTTTTTTAGTAGAAATAAAAGTTGTAAGAAGAAGCTAACTTTTACTAACATTTACAAAATATTAATCTTTTTTAACCTATAAGCTAAACGTTATTAAATTATATGGGAAGAATCTGAAGCAGAGAAAGGTTAAGTAACTTGGGTCAAGATCTCAGAGCTAGAAAGTGGTAGATCTCAGAAATAGCTAATCATGCTTGGCTCAGTAGTTTTCTTTTTTTGTGTGATTTTATACTGCAACAGTTTCTCGAGCTAGCCTACATATTTTTCACATTTGCTTATAAAGCAGTGTCATTGTTTATTGCTGTAGTAATAAGGCCAAACAAGTGACTTCAGCACTTTATTATAAATTTTTGGTCAAAAATTGTCCAGCTCCCTTTAAATCACAGCAGATATTAAGTCCATGTCCCTAATATTATAATCCCTTTAATTTGAAAAATTAAAATACAGACAGTTGTTTAAAAGTTTAACTTGAATAAGAAGTTCTTGCCACATTTACCCAGAATTTTCCATGGGAATATACAGGAGAGTGGTTATGAATATGGGATTTGGAATCAGACCTGATTTGAATTTATTAGCTGTGTGATTTCAGACAAATTGTATAACCTGTCTCATCCTGTTGCTTAAACTGTAGTCTGAGGATGGTAAATAGTACCTTTCTGATAGGTTAGTTTGTAGATTACATGAAATACTTTTTTTAAAGGATTTAACAGGGTGTCAGTGCTCAGTAAAGGTTTTGTTGTTCTCATTTTTGATGTTCTCATTGATATTTTTGAAAACTAATTTCTCTGTATTTGTCAGTAGATCTACCAAGATGATTAGAATTTATACCATTTCTATAATGTTTGACAGGTTTTTTTGTTTGTTTTTTTACCTTTTCTTAATTAACCCATAATAAGTTGCAATGGTTAACTTCGGTTTCTATCATGATTCTTTCTAGGATAAAATAAATTTGAGATTTGATATTTTTATGGTAGACAGTAATGCCTCATTAATGAAATATTGTTGTTGTTTTTTTTCCTTGAGACTGGTGCCAAAAATGGCAGAAGGGATATCAACTATAAATAAAATTTTAATATAAACTTTAGAGAGCACAAAATTATAAACTCAGTGTAAGGTAAATGTTTTTCTTCTGTTTCTCTCTCTTAGCCAAGTTCTAAGATAGTGATAAAATGAAGCAAGAGGAAATACGATTATAGACCCGGTTGCCTAATTGGTATTCATTTTATAAAGGACTATAAATAATGCTGCAGAAGACCAATGAGGTTCTTTATAAATAGGACCTTGTCAGAATTGCTGACCCTGGAAAGGCAGTTATTTTCATTCTAAGCCCTCTGTCCAGTCCCTGAAGTCACCTCTTTTTCTCCCTTTTTCTTCTGAATAAAGAAAGCTCTGCTGTATTTACTCTGCTTTCATACAGTTTGACCTGAAATAAGTTTCTATCACATTAGGTAAGCTTGCTTTGTTCGTGGATTTGTTGAGAGAGACGGGCAGATAGCCATGTACCCCAGCTGCTTACCAGGCCTTTTGGACTGGGAACCCCATCTTCCCAAGTTGTTTTGTTAGTTCACCAGGCACAGATTAAATGTTATTGGCTGAGCGGTTGGTTAAACCCCAGGGCAGGTGTAAGAATGCGTATTACAGATTTATTCTGGAAAGCCTCTTAAATCTTTCCACCTGTGCCCTACTGAGAGTGTGAAGCATATTAGATAGGCAAGAAAGCTGAGAAACTATTCCCATGTTGCTGAAGACATTTTGAAAATTACATCTTTTCACTTTTGCTCCAACAATACTCAATATTTATTCAAGACACTCTATAATATGAGGATTATTTTTTTCTTTTTAACTGAGGAAAACAAAAAGTTTTTTTTAAGAGGTGGCTTTTCAAAACCCCAAAGCAAAGGAGAAATATTAACATTTATTCAAAATTTAGAAGAAAGGAAGTTTTCCCATGTTAATGATGAACAGTAAAAGAAATTCCACTAGTTTTTATCTTTGTTTTCTTTTTCCATAGGCCAGTGGCTTGCTTGGTTTACCTAATGTTCTATTTTCCTATAGTGATTTTCATTTGTTTCAAATATTTCAATGTTTTTCTTTTATTGTTTTGTTACTATTGTCCTGCTGTCAATTTTTAAATTTCTTCTAAGTTTTGGCCATTTCTGTCTGCATTTTTCTCTGCTTCCTTTAAGTCACTGTTTCTGTTTCCCATTTTGACTCTTCTTTTATCCTTTTTCTCCTTGATTTCATTCCCTTATTTAGCCTCTTCTGTTTCTCAGTCATCTCTGTCCTGTGCTGACCTGCTCTGCTGGACATGAAGAATCCCAGTGACCTCATTTTCCTGGACTTTTTAAAATATACTTTGATCTCTGGCCTCATTCATGCTTTGTCTGTCTGTCTGTCTCGTCATGTGAATTACTGTCACTTCTACTATCTAATTCGTGTTGAAAAAGATCCACACTGTTTTCATATATAGTGATACTTTAATGCTTTAATATCTTAATTCCTTAAGAAGCTTTGAACATTTGTAAAAAGAGAACCCTAAGTTACCTGTAATTATTGATAGAGAAAAGTTCTAAAATTAAAAGTTTAAAAGACATTTACCTAAATATTACATTTTGATAGGTAAAATATTATCAAAATGAAAGAATCCTCCATTTAATGTTTGAAAATATATTCTAGATCTCATATGAAAATGTCAAAATGTTCAAACAAAATTGTCACTTACATTTTAAGCAGTATCAAAAGTTAGCAGAGAATCATAGAAAAAAATAGTTGTAATATTGGGGTTGATAATGTCATCTCTATATAGCTACTTTTGATTAATTCATTTGAAATAAATCTAAAAGTTATGATTTTCATATTAGATATACTTTCTTTAGACTTTAATAAGTATCAAATGTTTAACATAGTTACCCAGATTCTACAGAAATTATTTTGATTTTTATTTTTCATTAGCAGCAAAACACCCTTAAAAGTATCTGTCATATTTAGGTTTCCAAAGTTTTTAGGCTATGAACTGGGAAGCAGGCTTCAGTTTGATAAATAAATTCAATAGCTTCTCTTTAGTTACTTAATTGTAAAATGGAATGGAGGAAACCAAGTTATCTGCAGATATAGAAAATCCAAAGTTATCTGTCTAAAGTTCTAAGACTTCAAGTATTGTGGCCAGAAACAAAATAAATACACAAAGATCAGTATCAGTTCATCAGCTGCTGTGAAATTATCACTTAGAAAACATTTTTTTAATTGAGAAAACTCAACCTGTTATACAGATAAAGAGATAGATATACCATGTTTCTAGAATGCTTAATTTTTAACAAAAAACAAATTATCTCAAGATTATTTTATAAACCTAATATAATACAAATAAAATACCAGTTGAAGGAGGGGAGAAGAGATGCAAGCAAAAATAACCCAGAAATTTTTTAATAAAAAGAGTAGGAAAGCACAACTTCTCACTCCTTAGGTGTGGGCTAGGCATACTGAATCCCCTCCAAAGAGTACCACATGGAAAGCAAGGGGGGAAAGTAACTTTAGAGTGGAAAACGCTGGCAAGCACTCAGTAAGGTGATCAAGGTCAACATCAACATCATAAATCACTTTGATAGCATTTGCCCTTGATATGATGTAATGAAAATTCCACTTTACATTGTGGTCTTTCTCCCAATAGCCTGTAAGCCCACTCTTACCCTGAGAAAAACATCAGATAAATCCCTTTAGTGTAGGCATCGTACAAAATACCCAACCAGTACTCCTGTAAACTGTCAAAGTGATCAAAACAAGGAAATTCTGAGAAATTGCCATAGCCAAGAATAGCCTGTGGAAACATGACAACCCAAATGTAATGTGATATCCTGAATGGGATCCTGCAACAAAAAAAAAAAGGACATTAGGTAAAAGCTAAGTGTATTAGTCTCCTAGAGCTACCATAACAAAATATCACAGACTAGGTTACTTAAACAACAGAAATTTATTTTCTCACAGTTTTGGAGGCTGGAAGTCTAAGATGAAAGTGTCAGTAGGGTTGATTTCTAGTGAGACTTCTTTCCTTGGCTTGCAGATGGCCCACCTTTATGACCTCATTTGATATTTTTAAATTGAGGTATAATTAGCATATTAGTTTCAGATATACTACATAATTATTCAATATTTGTATGTGTTGCAAAATGACATTTTATGTTAATCATATCTGTAAAGACCATATCTACAAATATAGTCATATTGGGAATTGGGTCTTCAACTTATGAATTTTGGGGAAACACTTTAGTCCATAACACTATGGACTTATAATAATTTATCAATATTGGTTCATTAAGTGTTACAAATGTACAATACTAACATGAGATGGTAATAATAGGAAAAATTGGTTTGGGGGTATGAGAGAACTTTCTGTACTAACTGCTCAATTTTTCTGTAAGTCTAAACCTCTTGAAAAAATAGAGTCTATTTTAAAAAAATACTCTTTTTTAAAGAATAAGAAAGTAATGATCTTTCCTAGTCAGATGCCAAAATTATAATAATTAAACCAGTGGGTTGGGATACTGTACAAGGTGAATTATTCTAGAAATGAAGTTGGAACAACTAGGTAGCCACATGGAAAAAATAAGTAAAGTAATTAGAACTTTATCTGACCCAGTATACTAAAAAAAAATTCTAAATTGATACAAGAATAACAAATGAAAAGAGAAATGTAAAGGTGCTATTAGAAAATATAGTGGATTTTTACATGGTATTAATGTGAAGAAAGACTTAAGCATAACTTTAAAGACAGAAAGAGACTGCTCATAATGACTGTATAAAAAAATTGTAAATTTCTATATGGAAGGGAGGACAGAGGGATGGATGGAAGAGGAAAGGAGATAGGTAGGTAAACCTAGACCAAAAAAAAAAAAAAAAAAAAAGGATAAATGACAAACTAGAAAAGTTGTTTGCAATTTATGTGATGAATACGGATTTATATTCTTAACATAGTAAAAATTCTCACAAATCCATAAGGAAAAGATGAATATGCCACTTTTTTTCCATGAGCAAAGGATGCACACACATATCACAAAAGAAGAAATTCAAAAAGCCAAAAAATGGGGGGAGGGGATAAAAACAAAAGGTATTAGAGCAAAATGAGGCACTCTGCCAATGAGATTGTAAACTGATAAATCCTCTGTGGAGGGAAGTTAGACCATTCATATGAAATACCTTAAATATGTACAAATCTTTGTCCCAAGAATTCTACTTCTAGGAATATATCCTAAGCATTAGTAAAGATTATTACAAATGATAGTAATATCTTAAACAAAAATGGGAAATTTATCCATCATGGAAAGCTTAAGGAGTAGAGCTAGGGCGTGACTAGATCAGAGAATTCAACCAGTGTCAGGACTCTCTCTCTCTCTCTCTCTCTCCCCCTCCCTCTGTTTTCTGTCTCCTGGTTCCATTTTCCTCTCACTTGGCCTCATCCAAGACTTCCCCTAGGGGTTGGCAAAGATGGCCTTCAGAAGTTCTAGGTTTACGTTATGTAGTCAACCCAGTAGTTCTAGAAAAAGTTCTTGAACCAGTTGTGTTTAGCCTTTTCAAATTCAAATGCCCATGCCCTAAATGTAATTACTGGTTATTCTGGACAGGCCTATTCCATGCGTCCCCTCCCAAGGACAAGCACAAGGGGGTGTCATCGCACTCCAAGTACATGGACTCATAGTGGGGAAGGGTCATTTCTGAAAGAAAAAGAAGAATTATGCTACCAAAAGAAAGAAGGTTGAACCTGCCTCTCCTTCCCAAAATTACTACAAATAAGAAAATCCAAATATTTCTTATTCACATAGATATTATTCGCAGCATTCTGTTCATAAAGGTGAAAATATGAACAAGCCTAAGAATCCTACAATACAGGGTTGATTGTAAATTATCTATGGGATCAAATACTAGAAAATGAATAAAATTACATAGAAGTATAATTATCCATGTAAAAAAAAAGATGATCATGGTATAGTTGGGTATAAAAAGTATAAAATATATGCATTATGATCCCTTCAAATATATATACATATACACACATATATATAATACATACATCCATATATATGTATAGAGATGCATTAAAAAAGTACAGGAAGTGATGTACCTGTATGTTTACACTAGTTACTGCTGAGCTATGGAATTACAGATGATTTTTGTTTGTCTTTTCTTTTTGCTTCTCAGGATTATGTTACTTTGCACAAAGGAAAAACACATAAAAATAGTCAATACATGCTAATCATGCCACGAAAGTTGTAAAAGTAAAATTTCTATAATTCTTTGATTCTTTAAACAGTTTCTACCCATCAAATGGCATGTAGTCTAGGACAGACAGGATATATTTTTTAATATATATAAGCCAGGGCACCTGGGTGGCTCAGTCGATTAAGTGTTCTGACTTCAGCTCACGTCATGATCTTGCTGTTCCTGAGCTCAAGCCCTGTGCTGACAGCTCGGAGCCTGGAGCCTGCTTCGGATTCTGTGTCTCCCTCTCTCTCTGCCCCTCCCCTACTCATGCTCTGTCCTTTTCTCTCTCAAAAATAAATAAACATTAAAAAAAAATTTAAATATATATAGGCCTCCAAAGTTAGGCAAGATCAAATAAGTAAGTTCTTGTGTATGATGATATAAATGAAAACACTTTGAAAAAGTCTATGAAGCATAACAGAGTGTTATAAAAATGATAACTTTATACAAGCACACTTTGTATGTAATACATACATACAAAATACAAAATAAATTGACATGAAAGTAAGTGTTGGACTTAATGGAGGAATGATGTTTGAATCTCATTCTAATTATGTGAAGTAATTAGGGTGCATATTACCATCTCCTCTTCACAGATGAAGAAATAGGCCTGAAAAGCAATGTGACTGTCCTCCAGTAACATTTAGCGACTGAATTATAACTCAAACCCAGGTCTTCCAACTGCAGTCCACAAAAGTTTCCACAGAAAGTCTCAGATAAATTCAAAAGTAAGAGCCAGCCCTGAATGAAACCCAGGGCAGTCAGAGAAGAATTTTAGGAGAAAATGGGAGTTACACTGGGCTTTGAAAGGACAAGGGACACAGACCAATGGGAAGGGGGTGGTGGGGCATTCCAGAGAAGTGACATGGACAAAGAAAGCATGCTGCAGGCCATCTATGATACAGAACAGGGTGTGGTCCTTTCAGAGAATCAAATGTGGGCAAAACTTGAAAATTGTTTTGTCTTGCTGAAATTTTTTTTTTAAAAACAAAAAGGACTGTTTTTGCTTTTCAAATGCAAATCTCCTTTCCAGCTCTCCCCTCAAAAAAAAAAAAAAACAACTTCAACCATATCAATTAAGTTCCCTATCTATAGTCCCGTAGAATGATAAACTTAAATAATAACCAGGAGTTATTTAGTTGGATTTCTTAAGAATTCTAATTTAACAGAGAAATAAGAACCTGTAAACACAGTACAGAAAAGACAAATTACGTGGATGACAACGTTTCGCAAAGAATGGCAAGGCCTTTCAACCCAAGTGGAGGGAGGCTGAGGACAATATATGCATTTTCCCCCACCTCATACCTCAAAGACAAAGGGTACAAAAGACAAATGTAATCATTAGATAATTTAAGTGGCCATTTGAGAAAGTGTTGGATTTTCATAGCACAGAGTTAGTAGTGGTGGAAATACTTTGTTTTAGATTTTTGAATATTAGCCTTTTCTCTGGTATTAATGGAGTTTGAAAGGAGAGTTACTAACCTAGAAAACTCAAGCATTTAAAACCTAATAGCTAAGTAATTTGGAATTATGTGTTAATACTATCCAGGAGAATGGTGAACAAAACCAGAATTCTAGCCAAAGGTTTTAGAAGTGACTGGTTTCTCAGAAACATTTATTTATTCATCAGAAATTTATTGTAGGTGTTTTTCTTGCCAAGTATTGGTGACTGGTGCTAGTACAAAGGCCCATAAAACAGAGCCAAGTGCACTCTAGTGAGGGAGCCTAAACTAGAGAGCTGTACAGAAGAGGGCCTAACCCCACGGAAAAAGAGGAGAGGCCAGGAGAGAAATCCGGGGTGACACCTCAGCCAGGATGAGGGAGAGAAGGGTTATCACCATAGAGAGGCAGTAAACAGGCTGGAGACAGGCCCCGTTCAGGAAACTGCAAGCAATTCAGGATGCCTGGGATATAAATGTGATGGGGCGAGTGACAAAGGAACTTGAAGAGGGAAGCAAAAGCCAAATCAGAGAGGCCACATAAGAAATTTAGGTTTCGTTGTGCAGACAATGGGGAGCAGTGAAAGATTTAAAACAGGAGAGTTTTCATGGCTAGATTTACATTTTTGAAAAATATATATATATGTAACAGAAAAGACCTGGATACCATCATCAAGCACAAGGCATGCCTTAGTAATTAGATGCCTGAGAGGAGACTGCCAGACCTCTACCCTTATAGGGTCAGGCTGTGGGCCCTTGGCTGTACCCCTGTGGGACTTCTACCAGAATGGGGTGGCATCCCCATTGTAGGAAGTATAAGGAGAAACTGAGGCTGAGATAAAATTTACAGTGAATTTTAATTACCCCCCCCCCTTTTTTTTAAGCAAGTGTTCCATCTAAAAGAGAGGTGCCCAAAGAGGCTCCCACATTTTTGGAACTTCTCTTTTGGAACTGCTTTAAAGGCCAGCCTGGGAGCTACACAAATAATTCTGGTCTCTTTACAATTGCATTTTTAGCATTTTCTTTATTCCAAAATAAGCACTACCTAGTCTGTGCAATGGGGGTGATAACCACATCTTTCTTGCCTACCCCATATAGTTACTACTATGAAGATAATAGCAGACAACATGTGAAAGCTTTTCGTAGAGAGCTGTATCAATGGATCGTCTTATAATTGTTGCCTCACACTTTGCAGGCAATTCCAACATATGCATTTGTTCTGGTATCTGTGTGTTCATCTCCCGAACAGACTGTTCACTTCAGGATGGCAGGGCCTGGGTCATATTTGGCTTTGGGTCACCAGTGTCTGACAGTGGGTCTCACACATAAAAAGTCCTCAAATGTTTGTTGAGTGAATAATTGAATCTAGCTTCTTGCCTTATCTTCAAACCATATATAAGAAATGGATAATACACTTGAGATTATTCAGTTAATAGGCTCAGAGGCCACTTATGCTTCTTCAAGTATGCGAGTAGCTTGTCAATAGGAACTAGCAATTCATCTCTGAAGGGGCCAGAACAAATGGCTGATGAAATAAATCAGTGTGAAAATGTAAAGGTTCTTAAACTTTAGTGTTATAGTTTAAATTTGGCTGTATTTTAAAATCACCAGGAAAAACTTTTAAATTACCAATGCTGGGGCCCCATCCGAGGACAGTTAAACCAATACTTCTGTAGGTGGAAGCCTGGCATAGTTTTTAAAGCTACTGAAGTGATTCTAATGTGCATCTGTGTTTGATGTAGTGCTCTGGAGAGACAATGCTTTAAAAAAAAAAATCCATCTAGGGGTGCCTGGGTGGCTCAGTTGGTTGAACATCTGACTGTGGCTCAGGTCATGATCTTGCAGTTGGTGAGTTTGAGCCCTGATTCAGGCTCTCCACTATCAGCGAGAGCCCTGCTTTGGATCCTCTGTCCTCTCTCTCTGCCCCTCCCCCATGTGTGTGTGTGCACCCACACATTCTCTCTCTCTCTCCCCCCGCTCTCCCCCCACACACACAAACAAACTTCAAAAAAAAAAAATCTAATGGGCTAAATGGGTGATGGATAGTAAGGAGGGGACTTGTTGGGATAAGTACTGGCTGTTATATACAAGTGATGAATCACTAAATTCTACTCCTAAAACCATTATTATACTATGTATTAACTAACTTGGATTTAAATAAAATTTTTAAAAAGCTAAAAAAAAATACAAAGAATCTAGGGGCGCCTGCCTGGCTCAGTTGGTGGGGTATGTGACTCTTGATCTCCGGGTCATGATTTTAAGCCCCACACTGGATGTAGAGTTTACTTAATAAAAAATAAAAAATAAACTATCTAGTTTTACATTAGGGACCAAAGTCAATGGAAAAGAACATAAGGCATGCTCCCACTGCAGTCTATGAGCAGGAACAAATAAAACTAGCTGTCACTGGTAGGAGCACAGTGGAAAAGCAGCAATCAGTATGTGCTAAACTATGAGAGGTCATGAAAAGGTGGGCTTGTGCTGAGCCTGAGACTTTCTGCAGAGGCTGTTAGACATTTTAGAAGTTTGTCACAGAAATAAAAGACATTCCCTGCCCACAAAAGGAGGTCAAGTGTTAGTTTAGCAAACGAGCTAGTACCAGCCAGCAGGCCTGGCCAGTACAAAGGATCTGAAGGCTTTGCTTTACAACACAAATCACCATTCTCAGCACAGGGAATACAGCTGTGAACAAGACTCATACTGTCTCAAATAACTGACACTCTGTTCACAATTAAGTCAACAGCCAATTACAAAAGAGTAATTGATGAAAGAAATGAAATGAGGTTGGTGAGATAGGAAGATGCAGTTGTTACAGAGTTTTAAGGGTCCAGCCGAGTTGTTCAGTCTAACACAATAGCCAATAATTCCTGGTCAAAGAAATGGTATGAAAGAAATGTATAAGAAAGATTATTTTATGGGGCACTTGGGTGGCTCAGGGGGTTGGGCATCCAACTTCAGCTCAGGTCATGATCTCACATTCGTGAGTTCAAGCCCCGAGTTGGGCTCTATGCTGACAGCTCAGAGCTTGGATCCTGCTTTGAATTCTGTGTCTCCCTCTCTCTCTGCCCCTCCCCTGCTCATGCACTCTCTCTCTCTCTCTCTCTCTGTCTCAAAGATAAATAAACATTTAAAAAAAGAGAGAGAAAGAAAGAAAGATTATTTTAGGGGCAACGGGCTGGCTCCGTTTGTAGAACATGTGACTCTGGATGTTGGGGTCATGAGTTCAAGTCCCACGTTGGGTGTGGAGCCTACTTAATTTTAAAACAACATTTTTTTTTAAGAAAGACTATTTTAGAACTTTTGGAGGATGAAAGAGACAGTACAGATGTAGAACAGTTAGAACACCTACAAAAGTCTAAGAGTCGAGTGGAAATGGGAAACAAGTCGTTTATAAAATTTCCAGTGAAAAAGATAACAGCTTACATTACATAAGCATAAATAACCTAATTGCATTTTTGTCAGAAACAAATTAGTACTGGAATTCTATATTGTACTTACTGTATGTTTGAGACTAAGTACCTCTCTTGTGTTCTCCATTAATATTAATTGCTGTCATAAATCTTCATGTGTTTCACAACTGTGGGAGAACTTCTAAAACTGGATGTCAAATTAGTGAGATTATTAAAGGTCCAGGTCTTTTTCAAACAATCAGTTGTTTGCTTTTGTTTATAATTTCATACAATCCCATATGAAAAAAAAATTATTCTGTCAAACAACCTCTATGAAAATGGTAAGCCTCTATATTTCTGTAACACACTAAAGTCAACGTTCTTTTTCTTTTAAGTTTGTTTACTTATTTTGAGAGACAGACAGCATAAGCAGGGGAGGGGCAGAGAGAGAGGGAAAAAGAGAATCTCAAGCAGGCTCCGTGATCTCAGCAAAGAGCCCAACATGGGGCTTAATCTCATAAACCATTAGATTATGACCTGAGCCAAAATCAAGAGTCAGACGCTTAATCACCTGAGCCACCCAGGCACCCCAAGTCAGTGTTCTTATTTGAGAATCTGAGCTTATGTAAATCTTTTTATTAATCAGAACTAAATTTTGTGTCTTTGCCTTCAAGTGAACAAGTTTTAAAATGTTCATATGTAAATGATCAGCATGCGATTAATTCCAAAAAATTCACTGCTCTTGTTTGGTCAGTTCCATGACCAGCCACAGAGTAAATAGTACTGAGTTATTGGGACACACAAAATTGTAAATGACCAGACCCTTATGTACTTGAGTTAAGTCTGTATTATAAGTCTGCATGTGCATTCTCACAGGAGACTGTAAAATGTGGGCATGCTTTCAATTCCTGCAGTCTGTGATTTATGGAGGCACATAGGTCAGGAGTTTATTATGCTGAAAATCATAATAACTGTTTTGTTTTGCTTTTTAAAATGAAGTGACCAAAGCATGTTGAAAGATAAATGGGTGAACCATTTTGATTATGCTTTTATTTCTATTAAAGATTAAATATTATTGCTGAGTAACCAGCCATGCTAAGTATTATGATATTAAAGCTGAAGTAGTTTGTAAGCTGAGAGCCCTTTCTTTCCTCTGGGTTTAGGTTTGTTATTAATCAAAATGTTGGACTTGTTTAGTGCAGTGGTGTATGAAACAAACAGTTGAAAAAGACAGCTACTTTAATTTACGGCTTTCTGTTTTTTTTCAAATTTGTAGGAAAATCTGTTCCTCTTTGTGGACTTTGTGCTGTTGTTCACATGTCTAGAGTTCATTTCTTATACCAGAGCCAACTAAATCCAATAGTTGTAAGATACTTTCGTGGGATAGAAAGGAGGAAGGTGCCTATACGGTTTTAATTGACAAGTTCTGGCAAAGCCATTTTTGAAATGTGGACAGTCTCTAATAGAAATGGATATTACAAAAAAATCCATCTGTATTTTTGGTCAGAGAGACCAATAATTTTAGAAATATATATATATATATATATATATATATATATATATATATATATATATATATTAATAAGTTAACTAAAGACAGTGGTTTTTGTTTTTCACTATCAATATGGGAGTATTGAATGAAATTGTTTTAAAGGGCATGTTTTGAGCTACTTCCTGGTTTTGGCTTAGGTATCTACACAATAATCACTTGCTAAGCACTTACTGAAATGCAGTGCAGGATCTGAACTCCCCATGATGTGTGGTAAAGGACCTTAAAAAGAACATCCTCCCACCTTTCTAAACTTGTTCCTCATCAGTGGAAGTACACTTAAAATTCCTAAAGAAGTATACTTTGGGGAATGCAGCACAAAATGTAAGAAGTATCTAAGAAAAAGGCCACCTCTCACTACCTGAAACAAAAGGTTTAATTTATTACTTAACTAAGGAAGAGCTATGCTTTTAGGCACAGTCTCTGAGCTAAATGGGTTGCAAATCTTATATAGAGTTTTGGGGTCAGGGATTATTTAGTGGTTGACATCAGCCTCAGAAGCCCCATTACTCAGGAGAGACTGTCAGTGATTGGCTGGCTTTCAGAAATGTGTTTACTAGACTGAGTTGACCACTGATTGGCCAACCTTCAAAATCATAAGGCTGTCACTGATTAGTTGGCTTTCAGAGGTGTGTTTACTGAACTGAGTTGTCACTGGTCATTTAGGCCTATGCAAATCATTAATTTATTAAATCCAGTTTGTGTTTCAAACTGGGTCTAGTAGTCCCTTGTTACCATGAATGTAGAATGATGAGCCTTTTTCTACGAGTTGAGATTGTTTATTCTCAGAAGCTAATACTTAAATACTGTAGGAAATTGAAAGGACAGGAAAATCAAACTCTGAGGAATCCATTTAAATAAGCAATGATCCTATGATGCATTTCTTTTCTTTTTTTTTTTTTTTCGTATTTGTAACATCTGGGATTTTATTAGTTATCTCCAATTGAAAAGTTGTAATCAATACCTATGAATACCCTATTTTCCTCCTCCCACAAAGAATCTACAAATTTATCTTACTAAATTATATGATTATTTATGATAAAATTGGTGCTTTTTCTTTGTTACCTTAATTCAGAGCTCTTTTTTCCATTTCTTCCATTAAATATATCTGCTCTTTTTTAATGAAGATAGAAACAACTTAAATTGGAAACAGGAAGCATGGGCTTCATTGTCACCACTCTTAAAATTTAACAGCATGGTTTTTCCACTGCAATTGCTATGGTAAGGAGATAACTATACTTTCTGATTTTCTTTTTGTTCTGTTTGGTTGTCGGTTGGGCTTTTTTGTGTGTGTGGATATAGCTGCCATACAGTATCACATTGGTTGGTTTTAGGTGTACGATATAGTGATTCAACTTCTCTATACATTGTGCTATGCTCACCCGAAGTGTAGCTACCATCTGTCACCATGCAGCACTATTACAATACCATTGACTATATTCCCTTTGCTATACCTTTCATCCTGGTGACTTATTCATTCCATAACTGGAAGCTTATACATCCCATGTCCATACACCCATTTTGCCCATCCTCCCACCCTCCTCCCCTCTGGCAACCATAAGTTTGTTCTCTGCATGTATAGGTCTGATTTTGCTTGTTTATTGATTTGTTTTGTTTTTTAGATTCTACACCTAAGTGAGATTATGTGGTATTTGTTTTTGTCTGGCTCATTTCAGTTAGCATAATACCCTCTAGGTCCACTCGTGACACACAAATTATGACACCTTTTCTAAATAAGGGTGTTTACTAAAGCAAGAGAACTATAAGTCAGCAGTTCTAATGAATGATATGGCATGTTCATGTATTGAAATGAGTTATGAAATTTGATGTAAGTAGCATTATTAATAATGAAGTATAGAAATGTGAATGTGATTTACCTCATTTAGTAAGTTAAAGTATATTCTGCGTCATCTACATAATAATATCACTTGTACTAATTGCATTCCAGTAGTTTTTCTCATATAGAAGTGTTGGGAATGGTAGTTAAGACTCAACTTGTCACCCCTGCAGAACAGTAGCTACTGAACCCTCAGTAACTGCAGTATCACTAATCTCGTAATGTTTTATTTGCCACAAAATCTTTTCTTCAAAATCTGAATATATCCATGAGAGTTTGTCGCACAAGTAAACTTCACTCAGCATATGTGCTACTTGCAGGGAAAAGGGGTGGGGGATCTGTTCTATTACCTACTGCCCAAATCTCTGCTTATTTAGGGAAAAATAAATTAATGTAATATTTGGGTTTCATCGGAAAGTTACAATGGGTGTATGGGGAGTGTTAATCCTATAGGCAATTTAGCCCTATCAGCTGTGATAAAAGTGCTGAGTATGCCCATTTTTAAATTGCTTTTATAATGAGTAGGAAAAGCCTTAGAAGTTTTGTTTATATGTCAAAACTGAACTTTTCTCTTTCCAAATTCATTCAACTGCCTTGAAATCTGGTCTTTGACTTCCCTATTTATTTCTGACACCTCCTAATGGGGGCAGAGCTAATCACTTACATATTTCCCGGCTGCTAAGGATAGCCAGCTTATGACCACTTACGATTCAAGCACATGTTGATACCTTAAGACCAGTAAGCATTTGATAAAGTGGGAAAGCAGGATGGTTAAATTTGTTGTAATCAACAGTAAGAGGAGGAAATTAGTCCATGGAGCCATGCCAAAGCTTAGTTTCGTTTTGCACGAAAAAAAATAATTTTTTTAACCCTGCAACTCCCCAGAAAAAGGATCATAACACCATTTGAACAAGAATTTTCTTAACACATTCCTGACTCTTGACCCCTTCAACTACTAAAAACAGGATCAGATAGGGCTGGTTTGTTAGGGGTTTTGCTCTGCAACCCTGCCCACTCTGGCTAAGTGAGTGTGCTCTTTAAAGGAAGCTGGCAGAATGTTCTCTTAGTTGAAGGAATACCCTGGGTAGAGCTCTTTTAACCTCTCATCCAGGAAGGACCTTCAAGTGAAGACTGAGGCAAAGAGACTCATTACTAAAAATACAAAGCAGCAGGACCAAACTCCAGTCATGTTTTTCAAATGTAAGTGTTTTCTGAGAAGTTGGTTTCCATGTGGTATAAGCACCAACAAACAATAAACCCATGTTGGTGTTCTGTACCCTTATGATTCATTATGCCAAGGACAGTATAGTATAAAATTTCCACTTTCCATTCTCCTGCCAAAATCACTGAACTGTCTCTTTGCCTTTTCAGGATGTCCCATGTACTTCAGTTTGAGGATAAAAGCAGAAAAGTGAAAGATGCAAGCATGCAAGATTCAGACACATTCGAAATCTATGATCCTCGGAATCCAGTGAATAAGAGACGACGAGAAGAAAGCAAAAAGCTGATGAGAGAGAAAAAAGAAAGAAGATAAAATTACAGTCATGATAATTAGGTAGAAATGTGCCTGCAATAAATGGCCTTATAACAGCCGTTGTTCCCAACAACATCACTTAAGGGTGTGAAAAGAAGTATTTTTGAACCTGTTGTCTGGTTTTGAAAAAAGATTATCTTGTTATGTAAATTGTGGGATGATGTAAGCAAATGCTTTTGGTTCATGCTTTTTTTTCCCTAATTGACTTTTTCTATTGCTAAATCTGAAATAAAACAACTTTCCTGCCAGTTTACATGTTAACCATTTGTAGACTGTGCCAGCCTGTTTATGTCTTTTTATCCTAAAATATGTGAAGGCTTTGTTTTCAAGACTTTTTATAAGAAGTTTCTTTCAAGAAAGAGTAGTTAAGGGAAACCTCCCTGGCATTCTGTTACCACAGTACTGAATTTGGAATAGAATAAAAATTATATACATAAAGATTGATTTTTGTTGTTGTCGTTTTGCATATAAATATCTAAAAATAGCCAAATCAGTAAGACCCAGTAGCTTCATGCCTTAAAGCCTGAGGAATCTCCAAGGGAATATTGTCACCTGCATCTAAGCCAATGCCTGGGTTTTATAGACGTAATCAAGACGCTAATACACTAAGTAAGATCAGCCAAGCTTACTGCATACCCTGGCCCGACAGCAGGCCTCCTGCCCACTCCTCTGCCCTTTCAGCATAGCAACAAGAGCACATGCAGAGGTAACACTCTAGCAACAGAACTATCAAGAATTTAGCTCTTGATGACAACCACTCACACTGGTTATTTACTGTATATTAGCTATACTAATTCAGTTTTTCTAGAATCTGAATCCTCAAATAATACCTCAAGCTAACTTTCGGTTACCTAATAAAACCTCACCAGCCACATCTTTCCACGTAGTGTCTCATCGGCTCTCTTTTCCCAAAAGTAATCCAATAGACTTTCCCTAGAGCACTTGTTCTCAAAATGTAGTCCCAGGCACTACAATGCAGTGGCAATAGCATTACTTGGGGACGTTAGAAATGCAAATTCTTGGGGCGCCTGGGTGGCTCAGTCAGTTGCGCATTCAACTTCAGCACAGGTCATGATCTCCCAGTTCATGAGTTTAAGCCCTGCGTCAGGCTCTGTGCTGACAGTTCAGAGCCTGGAGCCTACTTCGGATTCTGTGTCTCCCTCTCTCTCTGCCCCTTCCCCACTCATGCTCTGTCTCTCTGTCTCTCACAAAAATAAATGAACATTTTTAAAAAATTAAAAAAAAAAAAAGGAAATGCAAATTCTTGCCAGACTCCCCACCACCATGACTATACTTCCAGATTACTGAATCTGAAACTTCGAACCCGGAGGGTTTATTATACAGATTGCTGGTTTCACTGCTGATGATTCAATTTTGGGGGCATGGCAGTATCTAGTGAAGTTAAAGATAGGCATATCCAGTTATCCAAAAATTCTAATCTTAGGTCTGTCCCCTAAAGAAATTCTCACAACATTGCTCAAGAAAACCTGTACTAAATATACACAAAAGCATCAACCAAAGAATGGATAACTAAATTGTTGTATTGCCATACTATGGAATACTTTGTAGTGGTAAAGATTAATAAACAAGAGTTATATGTGTAGGGGCACCTGGGTGGCTCAGTCAATTAGGCAACAGACTTCAGCTCAGGTCATGATTTCACAGTCCATGGGTTCGAGCCCTGTGTCAGGCTCTCTGCTGACAGCTCAGAGCCTGGAGCCTGCTTCGGATTCTGTGTCTCCCTCCTTTTCTGTACTTCCCCCGCTAGCATTCTGTCTCTCTCAAAAATAAACATTAAAAAAATTTTTTAAATAGGATGTGGATATGACATCTTTATTAAGAAAATAATAATAATGTGAGGGGCACCTGGGTGGCGCAGTTGGTTAAATCTGGCTCTTGGTTTTGGCTCAGGTCATGATCTCACAGTTCATGGGATCGGGCACCACATGTGCCGTTAGCTTGGGATTCTCTCTACCCCTCCCCTGCTTGTGCTATTTCTCTCTCTCTCTCTCAAAATAAATAAATACACATTTAAAAATAATAATAATGGGGGGGAAAAGGGAACCATCTATATAAAAATGTAAACAAGCAAAACAGCATTCTACTTTGTTTATGGATGTACACATGTGGCAATGTGTGTCAGAAGTATAAAAACATGTATGAAAACAGTGGTAACCTCTGAGGAGGCACAAGGAATATATAAGGGGCTTCATTTGTAATGTTTCACTTCTTAAGGGAGATTGTGGGTACTCAGTCCTATTATATTATTCCCTCTCTACATTCTAGTATCCCTGAAATATTTCATGTTTTTTCCTTTATGATCCTTTATAGAATCTGAGATGAGAAAACATAAGGGGCTCCCGATACTAACAAGAACACTTTCTTTTTTGCTTCAGAAGTAGGACAATGTTTCAAAGAGGAGGAGAGGGTATGATATGGGAGTTCTGGAGAAATGTCAACCCACTCAAAAGCAGAGTGATCAGACACAAACCCACCAAAATATAAGCCAGCGTTTGGAAGCGTGCCGTCTTCCCCTCACCACAAAGTTATAACATCAGTTGTTTCACAGATATTCATAAAGTTTCTGTTGGTTATTATGAAATGCATTAGCACTGCATTTGTTTCTATCAAAGAATCCTATAGGTTTCTCTCCTGTTTCTCCCTGAATATCTCCATCTTTACCAGTGTACTATATCCCAACAACAGAGGGGACCACAGAGCTCCAGAGCACAAGCTGGAAGAATGACATTTGTAGGTATAAAGAGATAACAAAGTGACAAAATTAAACCCTCAGTTGGTTGAATGCTCCTTATCCTGCTTTAACCACAAGGAGCAGAAAGATATGAAATTTCAAAGATTAGATAGAATCCCATCAGAAAATTTCACCATGAGAATAAAATTCACTTTTAACTTAATAATAACAATGTTTTAAAGCTTAAAAACTTAAATAATCTATTAAATATGGTATTTAATGTGCTTATAGTAAAGTCTTTGGAAATGTCACAGGAATGTGTTTGGGCCAAAAAAAAAAAAAAAAAATCAGTTCAAAAGACAAAAAAATAAAAACATGTAAGAAAATTAGCCTTTATGGTTCATTCTAAAATGAGCCTCTATGGTTCATTTTATTTATTTGGGTTTACTTTTATGTGTCTTGCCCTAGAGATACTACCCTGAAACAGTGAAGTCTATTAACAATTCTTGTTCATTGTCTATAACAATCCTGGATTTTCTGAAGAGCAAAAGGTCCTGGCAATTTTTTTCTCACTTTCTGACCAGCCATTTTTTTTCACTTCGGTTAAAGCTGTTGGCAAGGTGAAAGTTAAAACTAACCCTAGACCTCTCCTTTGTCAATAGGTAATTGAATTAAATACAGATCTCTCTACAATTTTTAACAGAGTAGTATCAAAACATACATTGTCACATGCCTCAGCTTTCTTTATGCTCTAAAGCCACACAGTCAGTAATACATCTGCCGCATTTAAAAATGGGGACACCATAGAACAAGGTCACTAAAACGTGTGAGATGAGTGGTTTGCTGCTGTTGTTTTTAGAACAAGTTCAATAAGCTATGGTGTCCTTATCAAACTGTCACTAGCAAGTTTCTTGATAGGATCTGACGTGTGAGGTACATAAACCTGTTCTGTTGTATCAGTGTGGCCTGTATGGGAAAGGTTAGATGAATGCAGAATATTGCCCAAACATGCTGTTTAATCTTAGTGATAACAAGAAAAAAAAAAAAAAATAGACGTGTGAAGTGAGTTACCATTGAGGGTTGTATCAGTATAAGCAATTTGTATTTAGGGGTGTAGAGAAGTTAAGAGGGGTTACATTCTTTAACACTGTCATTCACAAAAAAAAAAAAAAAAAAAAAAAAAAAAAAAAAGCAAGCAGGTCTGGTTTCTCTATGGCTTTGACTCCATTCCAGTGACTCTACACAGTTTATCAGGTGGCACTACTTCTGCTTACTAGAAAGCAGGAAGTTTTCCTGCCACACATATATTTTATCTTCTTTTACCTTTTAATGAAGCGAAGTGAAACAAAGGTCATATTTTAGAGAAATCCTTTTTCATAAGAATTTGATGAAATTTTAATTCCAAGAGAAATAATAAAACACCAAATCTTACTAAGATGGGTATTAGAAGTCCCTTGCTTATAGAAAAAAATACTCATTTATTCCCCAAAATGCCCCTCACCAAAGCCATGCAGGAATACCTTTGTCACAGGTGCTAAAAGTTTCATTAATCCCAATGCAGAGCTACAATCAGCTCCCAAAATAAATGGAAAGAAAAAAAAAAAGCGCTGATTTGTAGCATTTGCAGATTTCCATGATGTAAATACCATGGCTGACTTTAAGCCACCAAAGGAAGCCCCAATATACAACTGGTAATTTTTCCCATTCTGTTTCACCAGGAGCTAAAAGCTTATATGTTAACTCTTGCATTGGCACTAAAGAACTCACAAAAGCTTTTAAACTTTTTCCAAGATCACAATCTTCATATGTATTTCTATTTTAAGATGACTTCACATAATTTGGTCAAATTCTAAGTTCTAGTAACATCTGCACTCTATGTTTTTATGACTAGTTTGTATCTTTAGATTCTCTTTCAATGGAGTTTTCCAAAGCCACTTGGCTCACATTTCTTATTCCCTCTGCCTGTCATTTTTGCCTCAGTCACATGTCCAACTCAAGACGCAACCGAATTTCACAGCAAAGAAGTAGTGGGGCAGGAAGGAAAGAAATGGAATTATTGGTCTTTCAATTATTCTCTAATAAGTGATAACAATATAAATTCATCTTTTAATTTTTTTTAAGGTATTTTGGATTAGGGATGGAGAATCCTACCTGAAGAGAAAAGAAGACCGGCTTCTAATTAAAATGCAAACAGAAGTCTGATCTCTCCACATCTGCTGGGAATTATTCCTTTAAGGTTAGATCATGGTATTAATTCATGTTACTTGTTCAGCAAAAACAACTTCTAGAGGCTTTCTTTTTAGCACCACTCAAAAAGAAGGTATTCTTGGTCTTTTTGAAAATTTTTAGTCTCTCATCTTCATGATGCCAAAAAGAGTAACTGTTGCTAATGTACAGATACTTTTTAATAATCAAAATAATTTTGGGGCGCCTGGGTGGTTCAGTCAGTTAAGTGCCCGACTTCAGCTCAGGTCATGACCTCATGCTCCGTGGGTTTGAGCCCTGCATTAGGCTCTGTGCTGACAGCTCAGAGCCTGGAGCCTGCTTCAGATTCTGTGTCTCCTTCTCTCTCTCTCTGCCCTCTCCCGCTCATGCTCTGTCTCTCTCTCTCTGTCTCAAAAATAAATAAACATTAAAAAATTAAAAAAAAATTTTTTGAGAGGAGGAAACTCTTCACTTCCTCCTATATTTTCTGAATTTAATCTAGTTGGAGCTTCAATATTCAAATGTTTTAAAGACAATATATTTGAAATATGAAGGGTATCATGTATAGAGAATAAATGACTATTTTAAAGCAGAATATATTTTATGGCTAGTTCTCAACAGTCATGAGTGAACTTAAAATTTGTGAGTTTCCTCTTTCTGATGTGTACAAATTATTTCTTTTATTTGCAATTTCTGAGGAAATATTTTATCGGGGGTAAGAGGAATATGACCATTTTAGCTCTGTTCTAAAGTTGTATTGTATTATCAGTGTGAATGAATAGACTAAGAATGGATACTATCTCCCAAGCAATGAAAGAATTCAACAAGTGATTTTTGAATTAATTTAGATAAGTTATACATGATATTATGTGAAGCCCAGATCTGCTTCAGAGTGAAATTTCATAATTTCATTATATGGACTTCATGTCCCATCAATGACATGTCCAAAACTACACTCTCCTCTGCAGTTCCTAGCCATGCCTCCACCAGTCCCACTTCACCCATACTGTTACTATCTCTGCTAAGGGCAATGCCATCTTTGCAGCTGCTCGGCCTAAATATTTGGATTCCTGTCTTTACCTCACTCCCCACATCCATTCTGTTATGACATTCTGTTGATGGTACCTTCAAACTATATCCAGAATTTCACCATTATTTACTACTTCCCACTGCTACCACCAAGGTCAAAGGGACCATCAACTTGCACATGGACAACAAATACTAACTAGTCTCCCTGCTTTACCCTTGTTTCCCTGTAATTTATTATTAACAGAGCAGCCAAGTGAAACTCTCTAAAACAGAAGTCATATAGCTATACCTCTCCGCTCAAAACCCTTCAGTAGTTCCCTCACTTAATTCAGAGTAAAAACTCATATACCCATAAAAGCCTACAAGACTCCAGATAATTGCCACCCCTTCCCCTTAACCTCTGACGTCCTCTCTCACTACCCTCCCCATTGCTTACTCTGTGCCAGCCACACCAGCCTTCCAGCACTTCATCAAATGAGCTGGGTGTGGTCCACCTCAGGTGCTTGGTACTGAATAACCCCTCCACCTGAAACACTCTCCCCAAGATGTCCAAATGGCTATCTCCCTCAGCTCCATCAAGTCTGCTCAAATGGCACTTTCTCAAGAAGGCCTATAGTAACTGCTCTACTTTCAAATTGCAACCCATCTCCTCCCCATATGCTCAATCTTTCCAAATCTCTGTCTCCCATTATATTCAATACTATGAACACCTAAGCACTCTGCCTTACTAATATACTTAACCCTTTTTTTTTTTTAATGTTTAGTTTTGAAAGAGAGAGTGCACATGGACACGAGCGGCTAGGGGCAGAGAGAGAGGGAGACAGAGGATCCAAAGCAGGCTCTATGCTGATAGCACAGAGCCCACAGAGGGTTCGAATCCCAAACCGTGAGACCATGACCTGAGCTTAACCAATTGAGCCACCCAGTTGTTGAATGAATAAATCAACCAAGTACCTTTTAAAAAGTATACAATATAACATTATTCCACATTTTATAATTTAAGATCGCCATCATTTCACAGAGTTAGAACATTTTTACATTAAAAATAAATGAATGATTCAACCTCAGCTCAGGGACAGCTCTAATATTTGAATAAATTTAGCTTTAGGAAACCTATTATATTATCTTTTTCTCCTTTTAACACAAGACACTTTATCACAGATGGGCATTGATCCACAGACCAATTTTGGGGAACCACTGGTGTGTAGGGAAACACACTCTACCCATATCCCTTGAGCACCTGCTCTTTAACTTTTATTTTTTACTTGTTTATTTTAGAGAAAGAGAGAGAGCACACATGAGCAGGGGAGAGCAGCAGAGGAAGAGAGAGAATCTTAAGCAGGCACAGAGCCAGATGCAGGCTCAATCTCACAACCGTGGGATCATGACCTGAGTCAAAATCAAGAGTCAGACACTCAATCAACTGAGCCACCCAGGAGCCCTGAGTACCTGCTCTTCATAGAAAGCAATATTCCAACTCCTGAGACTAGAAAGAACTGAGGGCTAACACGTAATATGTAGAAAGTAAGGCTATAAGGTTTCAGACCAGCAAGTGATTTAATGGGTAAATGGTATAACTTCCTAATATGTTTTCTTTTCTCTCACATGGGAACAATAACAGCTGCCTTTCCTACCTAGCTGTCACAGTAAGAAAGAATAGACACGAAAACCAAGCTCTTACAAAGCTTATAATGATAAGAGCAAAAATTTAACGGATAGTTTATGCCAGAGACACCCTTCTAAGCACTTTATCTTGAGTAACTCTTTCAATCCTTATAAACAACTCTATGAAGTACGCTCTATTATTATCTCCAATTTACAAACGCGGAGGATATCTGAGGCTTAGAGAAGTTAAATGATTTGTCCAGGTTACACAGTAAGTAGAGGAGCTAGAATTAAAAATAAGATTGACTCCCAGAATTTCTGCTCTTGGTCAAGCCACCATGCCTCTCACTACACAAGCCAGACTGTTTTACAGTATACCTTATATTTGCCTATAGAGTTTATAATCTAGGGAGGCAAAGGGGGAAGACCATACCCAAAAATTAAAACACAGAACACAATGATTTGACCTGAAACAAATTATATATGTAAAAACTAAGTGGATGTTAGAATGAACCAGGATTTAAGTTTGGTGGCATTAATCTAGAACTGCTTCATGACAGACAATTTTGACCATAATATGGAAGGACAGGGGAACATGGCATCGAGAAGACAGGTCATGTTTCTGGTGGAGAGGACATTGTGCAGACAAGCTATTAAGATAAATGTAGGAGACAGCAATGTGTCTACATAATGCCAAAACATCTGGTCAATTCAGTTAAAAAAAAATTTCTATCAATGTAGTGAATTTCTTCAGTCAATCCAGATGTTTGGCATCTTGTAGACAAAACATCCAGATGATTAACTGAAGATCTGACAGAGTTGACTGGATTAACCAGATGTTATAGCATTGTATAGACATGGTGTCAGGACGTTTGCTTGGCTGGAGTGGAGTCCAGCTGTAAAGGAGATAATGGCCCAGGCAACGAGAGGGGGCTTTGGAGCAGAGAACCTGGAGCTTAGATTTGATGCAACTGGGAGCTGCTGGAGGAGGAGTGTGATGGAAATGATGCTTCAGGAAGAGGATTCTAACAACCCTGAAAAAAAAAATGGTGAGAGGAAAAGTTGTAGACAGGAAAGAGGATGTTAGGAGAGTGCAGGTGTGTGTGAGGTAATTAGAGCCTGGATCAGAATCAGGCTTGGGAAAGCAACAGGAAGGAGCGGATCTGAAAAACATTACAGAAAAAGAACAGGAAGTCATGATGGGCTAGACAAGGGAGTGAAACTGCACATCACCCTAAGGTTGGAAGCGCAGAGGCCTGGGATAGCAGCTGCCTTCAGCCTCACCACAGTAGTAAAGTGAGAGGGGATCCCCAAGAGACCCCTCCCCTCAACCACCCACTCAGAGGCCACAGCCAGGACCATGGGCAGAGGGTACATGAACCACAGACACATCTCTCCTTTATGAGCCACCTACGTTGCCTTGTCGTCAAGCCCAATTTCATGAAAGGATTGAGAAGGTTGGATTCAGGTTGTCAGGTAGACATAACTTCAGTGAAAAGTCCAAAAAGATGGTATTTTAATGGCATTTGCTTTTATACAGCATATAATGTAAACTTTAGATATACAAAGGTATGAGTAAATTAGATGAAATGAGATTGTGAGAAATTACACAATACATACATTACTTGACAGATTGGCATTATAAAAGCCTGTTAACAGGCATGAATTATGGCTGAATCCAAAAAGTTACAATATATTTTTAAAAATTTTTTTTAACATTTATTTATTTTTGAGAGACAGAGACCGAGCACAAGAAAGGGAGGGGCAGAGATAGGGAGACACAGAATCTGAGTCTCCAGGCTCTGAGCTGTCAGCACAGAGCCCAACGCACGGCTCGAACCCATGAATGGTGTGATCATGACCTGAGCTGAAGTCAGATGCCTAACTGACTGAACCACCCAGGCGCCCCACAATATATATTTTTTAAATCCTTAATTTATGAAACCTTGGAATGTTTAGCTCTTGGTTTAGATATTTTGTAGATTTTTAAAAATTCCAAGTATCTTATTTGATCAGAATCAAATTTATCTTACAAATTCCAATCTATTAGATTCAAACTATGCTAGTTGCATAATAGTGTGCTCATGCATATTAAAAAAATATTCTAAATATCTATGCAATTCATGGTTTTACAAATTTGCAGTTTCAAATATTTACAGCCCCAGGCTTATCAGCCTACACAGCCAGTTGTATGCCCTTTACAAACACACCCAGGTTTTCTTCAACTACTTCCTTGTTCATTTCAAAAGAGAAAGAGCCTTGAACAGAGGTTAATCTCTCCTTGTTCATGGTTTGGTACAAAACTGAGATTCAATCTCTATCTATCTCTCCCTCCCTTTCCTCCCCCTCCTCCAACCAGAGGAATAACACAGAATGTAAGATCATAAATATATTAATGTGTTTCAAAATCACCCTAGAGGAGGCAGAAGGTTCAGGAAACTTGTTAAAATCAGTTTCCCAGGCCTCAGAAATGACAAGTCCATTGATCTGGGATAGGAGCCTAAGAAGCTGTTGTTTTTTGTTTGATTTTTAACAATTTCTCCCAACCAATTCTGATGCCTATTTTCTGAAAATTGGACTTAGACATGCTGCCTTAAAGGGGAAAGCTAGAAAATGAAAACCATCTATTGGACATGTGACTATAAAATGATAAAACAGATTTAATTTTCTTTTCTTAACCCAAAAAATCACAACCCCTCATTATTCCTTCATGTAATAAGCTCCTAGGTAAATCCACTGTGTTCTCTGATGTGCAAAATTTTCCACAGAAACAGCATCAAGTCAAATACACCTATGCAATCAGCGTGAGTAGCAGCAGGACAACACTTCCCACTACAGCCCTTCCTGAACACAATGTTTACCTGATAGGTAATCGTAACAAATGATCTTGGTAAATCTCTCTAGTGCTCCAAGGCTAAGTGAGTCATTTATCACATAGAAAAAAAGCAGTTGAGTTCACTGAAACGATGGGTGATTTATCCAGGTATTTGAGTATAACCTTCCCACAGCCATCGTTTCATAAAACCTTGAAATTAGTAGATAGCTAACTAGTTATTCAAAAAGTTCATCAGTGAAATGTGCCCCATCATAACATCAAGATTAGAGTGTTTCTTCTTTACATATCCTCTGTTAGGTGCCTCTTTTTTGGCAGCACTGACTATACTACAATACAAGAGAGATAAGTGGATTTATTTTTGTTTGTTTCTTTATTTTGAACTGCATCAACTCATTCTCTTAATATTCTTCCAAGGATATAGGAAAGAATATAAATTGGGAGAATTTTGTTAGAGGCCCTCATTACCTAAGGTGTCACAATTGAAAGTCAAATTCACTATTTATGTGTTTCAAATGATGCTTTTGAAACACAATGAGGATTTCACATGTAAGCCAAGTGGTTTTGACTTGAGTAGTGATTCTTTCCCACTTACCCATTCTCCTGCCACTTTCAAATCTCATCTAGCAACCCCAGAAAACGATCTCATGCCCAAGTGGGAGGGAGTTAGGAAATGACAGGATTGCAGAAGAAAGCCCTTACAAATTTTCAAAACATAGAATGTACTTGCATTTTGATACAGGTTAAAACAGAAAGATTCATTTCCAGGATCTCCTACTTGTCATCCACATAAAAATATTAACCTTCAATGCCTACATCTTAACCACAGTATTGAGAAGGGTAAAAAAATAAACATATTCTCTCTAGAATATTTCATTGATTCTATAGCTTTGGCATGATTTATAGCATTGAAATGTCTTTTGAGCACTGTGCTTTTTTTCCCTCAGGGTCATTACTAGCCCATAGGGTGCCTTTGTGTGAATTAGAAAGAGGCACCCATTCCCCAAGACATTTTACTTCCATATGTCATAAAATTGAAATAATATACTGATTTTGTTTGAAAAAGACACTTCACCACATCTGCAAGAAAAACTGAGATAACAAATATCAAATCTATGTTGCTGGCCATGGAAATCATGTCCCCTTAGTCATGGTACCCTTGTGCAATGATCAAAATGGCACAACTGTGAGAAACAGCTAGTCCTTCTCTCCCTTTGCTTTCAGCCTTCTCCATTTGCTAGCCAGCCCAGCTGCTCCTGAGTCCTACTGAAACTCTAGTAAATTGCTCTCTCAAAGATCACTCATGATACTCTTCCTGCCAAATTCAAATTCAAATCTACCTTCTTGGAATTCTCTCCTCCCACTTTTTTTTTAAATTATATATATATATATATACATATATATATATATATATATGTATATATATATATATATATACATATACATATATATGTGTGTATATATATATGTACATATATATATACATATATATATTTTTTTTTTTAATTTACACCCAAGTTAGCACACAGTGCAATAATGATTTCAGGAGTAGATTCCAGTGATCCATCCCCTATGTATAACACCTAGTGCTCATCCCAACAAGTGTCTTCCTTAATGCCCCTTGCCCATTTAGCCCATCCCCCCACCCACAACCCCTCCAGCAGCCCTCAGTTTGTTCTCTGTATTTAAGAGTCTCTTGTGCTTTGTCCCCCTCCCTGTTTTTATATTATTTTTGCTACCCTTCCCTTATGTTCATGTTTTGTATCTTAAATTCCACATATAAGTGAAGTCATATTTATCTTTCTCTGACTGACTACTCTCACTTAGCATAATACACTCTAGTTCCATCCACATTGTTGCAAATGGCAAGATTTCATTCTTTTTTGATTGCTGAGTAATACTCCATTGTATAGATATACCACTTCTTCTTTATCCATTCATCCGTCAATGGACATTTGGGCTCTTTCCATATTTTGGCTATTGTCAATAGCACTGCTATAAACATTGGGGTGCATGTGCCCCTTTGAAACAGCACACCTGTATCCTTTGGATAAATACCTAGTAGTGCAATTGCTGGGTGGTAGGGTAGTTCTATTCTTAATTTTTTCAGGAACCTCCATACTGTTTTCCAGAGTGGCTGAACCAGTTTGTATTCCTACCAGCAGCACAAAAGGATTCCTCCTTCTCTGCATCTTCGCCAGCATCTGTCGTTGCCTGAGTTTTTAATTTTAGCTATTCTGACAGCTGTGAGGTGGTATCTCATTGTGATTTGATTTGTATTTCTCTGATGATGAGTGATGTTGAGCATCTTTTCATATGTCCGTTAGTCATCTGGATGTCTTCTTTAGAAAAGTGTCTATTCACGTCTTTTGCCCGTTTCTTCACTGGATTATTTGGTTTTTGGGTGTTGAATTTGATAAATTCTTCATAGATTTTGGATACTAGCCCTTTATGTGATATGTCATCTGCAAATATCTTCTCCCATTCCAGTCAGGTGCCTTTTAGTTTTATTTCCTTCTCTGTGCAGAAGCTTTTTATCTTGACGAGGTCCCAATGGTTCATTTTTGCTTTTGTTTCCCTTGTCTCCAGAGACGTGTTGAGTAAGAAGTTGCTGTGGATAAGGTCACTCTCCTCCCACTCTTAATCCTGATTTCTCTTTCTCCCTTTCCTAGTAGCAATTCTTGTTCTGCTCCTGTTTTCTGTGGGCTCTGTTCTTAGACTCTAATTCTGACGGATCTTGTCAATTCTCCCTGAGCTAAAATGGCCTTTGGAGCTAAGGTATTTTGCAGGTGAAAGTTAAAAGGGCTGCCTATCCAATACAACTTAGCCTGTACCCCTTCCCTGTTTCCCAGGGCAAATATTCCAGTAAATGCTTGTCTTCCTGTAAAATGTGGGGCACAGGCCTCTAGATTCAGTGACAAGACAAACATCCGTGACTTGAGCCATGTCATGTTTCATCGCATCTGCAGAGCCCCATGGCTTGTTCAGGAGAAGGATCTGGAATTTCAGACTCTATAGTAACTAAAAAGACTTCTGCGAATCACTGTCCAGGGCCACAGCCCTCTGCTTCTGGCCTCCAACCTTCCACAACACTCTGAGGAAGATGGTTCCTCATCAAGCCTATAATTCAATAGCCACCCAGTATGGTGAGGAACAAAGATATTCTTCACAGCCCTGTAAGCTCTATGAGTAACTAAAGTGTCTCTCCACTGGCTAGTGATATTCCCAAGTTTAAAAATGAGATCTTCATGACTTACTGGGCTTAGGGAAGATCATGTTCCTGGATGACATTCTGATATGGTCCATGACCTGCCTTCAGCTCCTGGGTGAACCCTTCCTGAATGCAAAATGTAGGAAAAGTATTTATTGCCTCTCTTCAAAGACAACCTCCTCTAACAAGGGTTAGTAATATGCTAGAATGGTAAACATACCCCTTTCTCTCTCCCCTCTCTTCTCTCTTTCTCCCTCCTTTAAATATCCAGGACAATGCTTCCTGAACTTACTGGCTTTTTTCTCCTGACAATGCCATAAAGAACCACTTGAAGAGACAGCCATTTCAAAATCCATGGTGGCCGAAGTCTTCCAGCACCTGAATGCCAGTTTCCTTTGCCTCGTATCCCACATTATCCTTACTCTTTGTGAGTAAAATATATCCCACTGATGGTGGGAGAGGAGGATGTTTTGTTTTTCTACAAGTGCACCTTTTCTCTAACCATCTTACACGCTGAAAACGAAGTAAACATTGAAATAAAAATGTTAAAGCACCTTCAAGAACTAAGCAGGGTTTTTTTTTTCCCCCTTCTCAGCCAATATGATGGGGGGTGGAGGAGATTTGACATTTCCATTGCAGTCTAAAATTATAATAGGGCTAAAAAAATAACCTTGGTGGTCACTGGCCTGACATGAGTCTGGTTAAACCTTAAGGAAACTCTTCCAAGATAGGAATTAGATGCTTCAAAATTTGTTGGAATGTGGTCAACAGAAAAATAAAAATTTAAAACCTGGTTTACTTGCCTGAAGGACCTCCATGAGGTAGACTCTACACAGGAAACAATTCTATCTTCCAGAGTGAATATTCACTCATTTTCTTTTCCAGCCAGGAGTTTGTAAGAAGCCAGCAGGCAATGCAGTCATGTAGTAATGTCCTTCCCACTGCCAAGATGGATTAATGCTGGGAGAGCTTACAACTAGTGAGTAATCAGTAGTGCTTGCAGACCCTCCAAGATCCCCAAGGTGTGATTATTTTCATACGTAGATTTCTGTCATCATCCTCCAAAGGGTGCTTTGTCATTTCCTTTAGTCTTCCCTCACTGGACTCTCAAGCCCATGTTACAAGGACGACATATTTTCCAAGTCATTGCCAATCTTCTACTCAAACCAAGTTGGTGAGCACTTTAGAGACAGTGCTAAAATGTGAAAGCTACATCAACAAAGTACTACTAGGGTTGGGGTTTTTTTTGTTTTGTTTTGTTTTTTGGTTTTTGTTTGTTTTTTTTTTTTCATGATTCTGGAAAGGTATGAATAACTATTAAAACAAGATTTAGGGGGCACCTGGGTGGCTCAGTTGGTTGTGTGTCCGATTTTGGCTCAGGTCATGATCTTACGGTTTGCGAATTCAAGCCCAGCATTGGGCTCACTGCTGCTAGCACAGAGTCTGGCTTGGATCCTCTGTCCCCCTCTCTCTCCACCCTTCCCCAGCTCATGCTCTCTCTCTCTCCCTCAAAAATAAATAAAACATTAAAAATATAATAAAATAAAATTTAGAACCTAACTATCCTCCAGGCTCACTGATTTGGTTTATTATGTGCCTACCTAATCTTCAGGTTGATATAAAGGTGTCATGGACCTACTATAATCTCAGATTATGAATAACCACATTGAAACAACAATCCTACCTCTGTAAGATGTGAGTTTTCAAATTAATTGCTCTCTGCGTATTTTAGCATTTACAGCCATTCATTCTTCAGTTTCTCTTACCACCATCCCACTCTTTGACTTGTGTTCAGCTCCACTCTGGTGGGACTAACCAGGCCGCTGAAATGGCAAGTCTTACATCAAAAGAACTCACATTCTGGAGTCAAATGGCCATATGTTCAAGTTCTGTCTTTGCCAGCACCTAGTTGGGAATCCTTAGATGATGCACCTAAACTCTATGAGCTTTGGTTTCCTCATCTATAAATTGGACATACGGTTTACCTCAAAGGGATTATAAGAGCCCATTCTTGTAAAGCGTTTCGCACAGTGCTCAATAAGTGCTAATCCCGATAGCATTTGTGTTAGTAGTAATTATTATTAATATTATTGTTACCTCCTTCAATCAAAACTTACCTAGTTTAGAATCTTTGTCTAATAGTAAGTTTTAGACTCCGGTAGGCTCTAACTTACAGCTCCTCCCTGCTGGTGGAGCTGGCAATGAGGTCGGTGGAGGCTCAGCAGAACTGTACAGCTATCCTGGATTCTCCTGTTACTATTCCTCTCCACTGGTGGTTCCTTGACCTGAGCCTAATACCCTTCCCCAGGGCTTAGGAATCTGCAAGTCTTTGATTCCTACCTAGTCACTCAGAAGGTGGGTACTTCTGTCTGTCCTCTTCCCAGACCCCTTCACCTCTGAGCCCCAAGTCTTAAGGTCATATCCAACAGTAAGGGTATAATTTTGGCAAACTGGGCCAAACGTGTCTCTAGACCCTCATAAGTTCTGATCAGCAACTCCAACCCCAGACACACTGTATTGCCTAAGCTGAGTGATGCCCCTGATTCACAGTAGCCCTAGCCATAAACCAGCAGGCCCTGCCTTTGCTGATGTCAGAATCACCCAAGGGTTTTGAAAAACACAGATGTCTGCCCCACTCCCTACCCTGGAAGTCTGTATTTTTAAGGTGTCTGGGTGATTCTGATGATAATCCCAGTTTGAGAAGCTATCATCTTAACAACTACCAAACATGCTTATCTGTTCTCCCCATGTCTTGGAACTGGGTTATCTTTTCTGAACTACATAAACCTGCTGCTGTTTCCCCTAAACCCAGTTTGTTGTTGATTCTGGTGACTATGAACTCCAACAAGGTCATAGGAACTTAAGCTGCTGATTATGGCTTAGGAACCTTCCTCCGCATCCCAGTCCCTTGGGCCCAAGAAACAGAAAAGATCTCATATTTGAGTCAAAGAGAGAGCACCAGGGTTGTAGAATCAGTAGCAGCTAGTGTGGAACAAGGGGTGTGAGTTCAAAAGATTTAAAGGCCTGTGACTCCGACACTGATCAAAAGAAGATAAAGCGCCCTTCCCCTTGCCAAGCCAATCTAACATGATATAGCACAAGTGTACTGGTGAAGGTCATAAAACAAGCCTAGTGAGACCTTTGTTTTCTAACAGTAAGTAAAACAGGAAAGAAAATATAAAGATTGTGACTTGAAGTGATTAAAACAAATCAGGAGGGCAATTTGTGTTTGTGGGTATTTGCCGGGGGGGGGGGGGGGGGGGGGGGGGGGGGTACCAGTTGCACATACCTGGACCAGAACTCCAGCTTTATTTCCATTCGCCTCCAGGTGCCAGGTACTTTCTTACACCCTGCCCACTGGCGTGGCTGGCTGTTTAACACGTGCCTAATAAACTAGACAAGCCCGGGCTGGGGGAGCTGGGGCACTGCGCTGCAGGAGACCCATGGGGGGGGCTCCCTCAAGACTGACAGCAGAGCCAAGTTAGCGTGAGCTTCTGCTGTTAAGAGGCAACGCTCTGAAGGCAAGAGGAGGCGTCCCGCACTCCCCCGGCTCCTCCGCACTCTTTGCAGCGTTTCCTTCTGAGCAGAGCCCAGTAGGTTCCCACTTGGAACGCTTCGAGTCTTTCTCGTGCTTGCCTGGCCTCGCCCAGGATTCTTTTCGGAAGATTTCGGGGCCTGGCGGGGGCTCGAACCCCAGGAACTGTGAAATCATGACCTGAGCCAAAACCAAGAGCGGGTGGCTTAATCAACTGATCCACCCAGGCGCCCCTCATAAAGCCATTCGTAAGAGCAATATAGTTCACTGCCAGGTGTCTCCACTGACATCTCAGGTCTCCACAGTCCTTTGAATCACTCTTTTCTCCTCTAGAGCAGACAACCTTTAATACTAATTTTCTCTCAGACTGTGTGAGAGCTCTCTCCAAGGAAAACAGTTCTTGGCCAATGTCTTCCCACCACGGTGACAGTCAAACTAAGAGCAGTGCCCGTGGGTTGGCGAACACGAAACAGTCAACAGAGTTGACGCTCACAAGAACCCGCCCGGGGCGGGCGCGAGCCTGGGGACGCCGAGCAGGTGGCGGGCCGGCGGCTGGAGGGGGCCGGCCTACGGGATGCGCATGCGCCACCTGCGCAGCCAGCGCCGCAGAGCGTTCCAGGCGGCGGCGAGACGTGGAGGCCCATATTTTGGCCCCGCGGCGGCGCCTGAGGTCGTGTTCCCGCCTGGGGCACTGTTTTGTGTCACCTCGACTCGAGTTCTTTCCAGGGATTAGCCCTGACTGCGTGATTAATCAGCACTTTCTGGATTTCTCTGAGCGACGTCAGCTGTGCTCAGATAAATTAGGCTCCTCTCTGAAGGCTTCTGCCCCAGCAGAGTCCTGTGTCCCGGAGGCTGGCTCAGGGACCTCGCCCGGCCCAGGCAGCCACCGCCAAATCCGCCCGGTTGGCCCCCGGAGCACTGGGTGCCCGGCCACAGCGCCTCTGTCTACTGCTTTTGCTCACTGGTTAAATGCAAGAACTCAAGATTTTCATGATTATAAAAGGAGGACATGCTCGAATAAAAGGTGGAAAATTACAAACAGAGAAGGAATCACCCAAAGTGTCACCCTCAGGGCTCAGTCTGTTGATTCTGAAGCATTTGTGCCCAGTCTTTTTTTCTCCTTTTCCTTCTCTTCCTCCTCCTCCTCCTCCTTCTTTTTTTCTTTGCAAAAGATTTTGAGGTTTTAAACATTGCTCAGCTGCAGTCATATTATAAATATATTTTGTATCCTACCTTTTTTACTTAATATTGTAGCAGAAACATGTTATGCACTTTTAGCAAACATTAAAGCTCCTAGAGTCCCCTTAGTGGATGTGCCATCAGTTATTTAAACACAATTTCAATTTATGGGCATCTAGTATGTCTCTTAACTTTCACGGGTATATAGGTAGTGAGTAGACCATCCCTACACCCTTGCCCATGTTTAGGGGTTGTTGGTTGGTGGAGCATACAAGCATACAATCCCCGCCTAAATTTCACCCAGTGTATGTTCAGGAGTGACGGAACCTTGGAAACTTCTGCTCTTTTCCATATTGTTGATGGTAGAGAGCAAGGAGAGAGGACTGATTGTACAGAGCAGTGGGCTGAGATTTTGTGCCTCTAAAGTGGGAGGTCACAGTCTTTGCAATGGAGGTGGAGGTTAGTAGCAAAAGAGAATGCACCTCTCATTCAGGTAAGGAAGAGAGTCCACAGAAAAACAGTAAGCTGGCACCTAAAAGAAAAACTCTCCAGGAAGATAAGTGGATGATTTTTATAACACTGATGTTGAACATTCAGTTTTACTTCTGTTAGTCACAAGCTTCAATGTGTTATTTGGGAAAACTCTTCTTGTCTCTTTCTCTTATTAAAAACAAAAAATCAGAAATGCGGGAAAAGAACTGGGCTAAGCGAAGGAAGAGTAATGCCACTTAGTGCGTTTTCTGCCTTGCTGTGAATTGCCTCTCTAGAAAGAGAGATTGGTCTCTTTTTGTAAGATTGCAGGTATCTCGGATAAACAAAGCCCAGGAGCCGTCCAGTACTTCTCTGTGAGCTCCTACATGCACCTACTTCTACTAACCTCCGGCAAGTCACTTTGACTGTTGTGGTAGTAGAAGGAAATGGTGAAGAAAGGCTGATGGTTTGAGAACACATTCAGGCTTCTGAGAGCTTTTTTCCAGAAGATCTTACACATACTGTTGTTTGTTAGTCTGCTCATTAAAGGACATGCGATGCTAGTAGTTACGTGAATACCACAGCACTATGGGTCCCTGCTGTGCTTGGAGTTGTGACTGTCTGTAACCCAAGGGATAAGCAGGAACAGCCAGCTCTTGGCATCTCCCTCTTTGCTTGGTCTGGAGAGGCTTTCCCTTTATGAGAGAAAATGTGGCATGCACTATCTCTAGTCGAGCCAGTTTTCTCAAAGGTATCTCTGTGTGGAAAGCTAGACTGACCAACTGGCAACATTCTCTGTCTTGTTTTAAACACACACCATAGGGGTGCCTGGGTGGCTTACTTGGTTAAGCGGCTGAGTTTGGCCCAGGTCATGATCTCACAGTTAGTGAGTTCAAGCCCTGTGTTGTGCTCTGTGGTGACAGCCTGGAGCCTGCTTCAGATTCTGTGTCTCTCTCTTTCTACCCCTACCCTGTTCATACTCAGTCTCTATCAAAAAATAAATAAACATTAAAAAAATTGGGGGGGGTTGCCTGGGTGGCTCAGTCGGTTGAGCGTCTGACTTCAGCTCAGGTCATGATCTCGCGGTGCGTGAGTTCGAGCCCCGTGTCGGGCTCTGTGCTGACAGCATAGAGCCTGGAGCCTTCAAATTCTGTGTTTCCCTCTCTCTCTGTTCCTCCCCCACTCATGCTCTGTCCTTCAAAAATAAGTTAAAAAAAAAAAAAAGAAAAAGAAAAAAAAATTTAAATAAATAAATACACACCACAAAGCAGGCAACTTGTGTAACTGGTATATATTGTGCAAACTAGCTGTCAATTCCTGATCCATCTGAGAACGCTAGCAGTGAAATAACCTCAGAAGGACAGAGACAGGCCACGGTGGATTCTTTTCCCCTCTGAACCCAGAAGAGACGCTTGCCCTTCTCCCTGTCTCCTTTCCAGAGCAGCTTTCTCTACTGACAGTGCAGCCATCCTCCTCCTTCTAACCAACCTGCCTTGCCTCTGTGGTCTCCACCTAGAGGACAGGTCACCCTGGTGTTTCTGCAGGGTGATATTTGCTCTAAGAGTGGAGGAAAGCCAGCCTTCTGAGCGTGACGCTCCAGATATGGCTGCCAACAAAAACCCACCAGCTCCCAGATCTCCAAATCTGCTCCTTTTTTGGTACCCAGGGATTCTCACAGCTCCCATTTCTGGAGGATGGTTTCCTTTTTGCTATCCAGTTGTCGTAAGATGGGGAAAAGCCAGCTCCATTCTCATCATGTCCACTGAGGTCAGTCCCGCCCAGCCTGGGCTCTCAGCATCTCTTTCTCCAAGTCACAACATTCTCCAGGCACTTGCTAACCCTGCTGTGTTCTGCCTGTTAAAAGGTCACCTGCTTTTTGAATTCTTTCCACTCTCCTCCCGGTTATTTGTGATAGCCTCTTAGAAGCTTAAAAATAACATTTATTTCCCCAGTGGTTTTGTATATTTCCATTTGGCAAACTTTATTTTGTTCCATGTGTTTCTAAGGGAACAGAAACCAAAATGGTTTATATCCTACTTCCTACAGTGGCCCAACTGATGTTTTCAGACTGGAATTGTCCTTCAGCTCAAAGTGGGTACACCCAACTATAAGCTGGGCCTTGATGAAGAAATTATATAAACTACAAGGACAATGGACATTGTTTGGCGGTTGGAAAATCTACTTCATCGTACTTCCTTTAATCAGCAGTGAATTTTTTAATAGATAGATTCAAGCTACGTTGCATGGATATGATAACAATATAAAAGAAAGTTACATTATAATCATAAACCATGACACTGAACCCCATTGTTAAAATAAAAATGAGGACATTATAAGAAGTCAAAATGGAAGACTGGAAGGGGTGCACTGGGGGGCTTCCAAGGAAAGGAAATATGCAGGAAGTGTTCTATTTGAAGATTTCAGTGATAGTTACATGAATGTGTCCACTTTGTGAAAATTCATTGAGCTCCATATTTATGATCACATTTTTTGCATGTATGTTCTACTTGAATACAAAGTTGAATTACAATAAACAAACTGAGGGTTTTGTTGAAGCAGGCAGTTAAGGCAATGAAGGCAATTATTCATTCAACAAATATTGTTTTAGTACCTAGTCAGTGCACGATGGTAAGCACAGACTTTGTACAGACTACAGGAATGAAAATGTTAGTGGCCACAGAGTCTGGCCTCAAGGAGTTTACGGTTAAGAGTCGGCTACAAAATAAATTAAAAGGGCTCAATGCATGTACCAATGCTGGATTATTCATTGTGGCAAATGTAGTATAGTAATATGAGCATTAGGAGACATGAGCTAAGGGGTATATAGGAATCCTCTATATAATCTTCACAACTATTCTGTAATTCTGATCCTATTCTAAATTTAAAGTTTTATTTAAAAAATTTTCAATGGGGCGCCTGGGTGGCTCAGTCGGTTGGGCGTCCGACTTCAGCTCAGGTCACGATCTCACAGTCCGTGAGTTCGAGCCCCGCGTCGGGCTCTGGGCGGATGGCTCAGAGCTTGGAGCCTGCTTCCAATTCTGTGTCTCCCTCTCTCTCTGCCCCTCCCCCGTTCATGCTCTGTCTCTCTCTGTCTCAAAAATAAATAAACCTTTAAAAAAAAATTTAAAAAAAATTTTTTTTCAATGTCGGGACCTGGGTGGCTCAGTCAGTTGAGCGTCTGACTTTGGCTCAGGTCATGATCCTATGGTTCGTGGGTTCCAGCCCTGCATCAGGCTCTGTGCTGACAGCTCAGAGCCTGGAGCCTGCTTTGGATTCTGTGTCCCCCTCTCGCTTTCTACCCCTCCCCCACTTGTGCTTGTGCACTCTCTCTCTCCCTCCTTCTCAAAAAAAAAAAAAAAAAAAAAAACCTTAAAAAATTTTTTTCAAGGTCATTAGAATGACTCTAAGGTAGAGATTATTTTTGGACTAAGGGAATCAGAGATAACTTTGTAAAAGAAAAAATGTGTGAGCCAGGTCTTAAAGGAAGAACAGAATCATAACCAAGAGAGCTGGGGAAGTTTTCCAGACAGGAAAAAAAAATGATACAAGAAACTGTGGAATCAATAGCTATGGTATGGAAACAACCTAAGTGCTCTACAATGGATGAATTGATAAAGCAGATGTGATATATATATGATATATGTGATACATATATATATATATATATATATAAATATTCAGCCACAAGAAAGAAGAACATTCTGCTGTTTTTGACAATGTGGATAGACTTTGAAGGCATTATGCTAAGTGAAATAAGTCAGAGAAAGACACTGTCTGATCTCACTTATATATGGATTCTAAAAAAGTTGAACTCGGGGTGCCTGGCTGGCTCAGTGGGTATAGCATCTGACTTTTGGTCTCAGGGTCATGAGTTCAAACATCACGATGGGCATAGAGCTTACTTAGAAAAAACAAAAAAATAAAAAGCTAAAAAAATTAAAAAGCTGAACTCATAGAAACAGAGAGTAGAATGTTGGTTACCAAGGGCTGGGGGTGGGAGGTAGGAAATAGGGAGATGTTGGTCAAAAAGCACAAAATGCCAATTTTGTATTCATTAGAAAATGAATATGTTCTAGGGATCTACTAGATGGCATGGTGATTATAGTTAATAATACTGTATTATATACCGAGAAGTTCCTAGGAGAATAAATCTTAAATGTCTCCCCATACACACACACACACAAAGTAGTTATGTGACCTGAGGGAGGTTGTACCCAATCCTATGGTGGTAATCATTTTGCAGTGTGTAAATGTATCAAATCCATACATGATAATACGCTGTAAATTTACACAGTGTTATGTGTCAGTTATGTCAGTAGGACTGGAAAAGAAACTGTAGAGTATCTCTCAAGACTAGTCATGGTTCTGTACAGATGGTGAACTGGGAGCAGGAAAGAAGTGAAGCTGCACCAGAAAAGCAGAGGGCCTTAAAAGCAGATCAGAAGGAGCCTTACATGTTTAAAACTTAACTAATGCACAAATAGCTCCAAATTGCTATTGACAGCCATTATAGGACAATGAAAGATAAATACATTAGTCTGAAAGCCAAGGGAAATGAATATATTTAAATCACCTCCCTAATGTGTGTACCTCTGCCACAAGTTAAAGGAATTCTATTGTAACATTTACTGAACACTCACTATATACCAGGTACTGTGATAAACCCCTTTCTTTCTACTGTCTTATTTACTCATCCTCAGATCCTTATGAAGCATCTGTTATTATTTCATTTTACAGATAGAAAATTGAGAACTTGTTTGTTTCCAGCAAATACAAAAGAGTCGTAAATATAAAAAATAGATACAGCCACCTGAGGTCTTGTGTGTTTCCAACAAATGCAAAAGTCATAAATGTCAAAAATAGATATAGTACTTAGTGCCAGAATGTGCTTCAGTGGTTAAAATAGAACTCTGAGTTGAAAATATGTTTACATTCACATTTTATTTAAATTTATCTTTTAACTGAAAAGAGAGTCATCTGGGACTAATTTAAGTTCTTCAAGACCTAATGGTCTTGATAAGTCCATTTATCAAGCGTGTTTTATGGAATAATTCAGACAAGCATGTTTGGCAAGAGGTAATTATCACAAGCAGTACCAAAAACTGATAAAGTCTGGCCTACATAGCTAGACTAGACGTAGCGCAGGACAGTTGTTTTCCAGTTTGGTTGTAAACTCTTGTTCTGTAGAATCAGAGACAACACTGTTATGCTACATAAACTATAGGATGGACATCCCAGCTCTGAGCTGTGAATGTTTCCAAATAGTTCCAAAGAAAATGAAAAGGTTTTAACCTTTCTATCGTGGGGTTTCCAGAAGCATTGTGAGCGAATACAAAGCCAAGTTACTATGTATTTGAGAGTCACATGGCTCAATAGTTACTAATGTCATTTTTTCCCCTACTTATAAGACACAGTGAAAAACAAAATAGGTTTTAGTTTGGCTCTTCATAAATCTCAAATCATGCAGAAATAAAAAGTTCATCAAAGATCCATAGTTTCCATTGAGAATTGCCTTCTTTCAGCTTTTTTAGAAGACTTGTCCTCCGCACAATAAACCACAAAATAAATTTTCCCGTTTTTATGTGTGTTGAAAGAGAATTAAATTCTTGAATGGAAATTGTGTTTTCTTTTAATTCCTGACAAACTGTGTCCTACACCTGATAGCCACAAGGTAGGAAGGCAGCTGAGTTATTCAAAGAAGCATTCTGTTCCTGATGTTGCCATTCAGTATCACAGGGTGTGATGAAAACTGGAACAAATATGGAAATCACAGAGGTGCCAGAACATTACATTTAAAAAATGGAATTATTTGAGTCAATCTGGAATGTCTGGTTCTTTTGGTTTAGGCCTCATGGGTAGCATTGTGCTTCAAAAACAACTTGAATTGGCTACCAGGATTCCAGAAGGGTAACATAATCTTGTACCTTTGTGGAGAGATGCTTATCTTTGTCTACTGTTAACAGAAAGAGGCTGGAATCTTCCACCTTTTCATGTTTCAAAATGAAAATTGTTCAAATAAGTTCCAAACCTGAATGGAATTTGGAAACAAGAATGGGAGAGGTAATTTCTCAGTTCTTTTTGGTTTTGCTAGTCTTTATGTGAAATAAATGCCCCAACATGACTCAAATTCTCTATAGCTAGAGAAATATGGGGCTTGGGGGAGGCTCATCCTGACCACTTCCCCTTCTGTGATTTGGCACTTACAAGTTCTCAGAGTTAGTAATCCTGAATACAAGGCTCAGACCCGCAAGGAGACAGAGACACTTAAATGAGACCCAGGAGTGGCAATGTGCCAACTCTCCTTCTAGAAAATGCAGCCTGGAACCCAGGGCCCCCTGCCCCCTGCCATGGATGCTTCTACCCCTGCAGAGGCCTCCACTGAGGGCTGTGACCACAGGGAAGGTCTCACTTCTCCCCTGTCACCAACACACAAAGTTGAAGGGGTGTTGTCCAACCACAGTAAAGGGTTGGGGAAAACCAGAGGGAATTACAACACATGAAGGAAGGAATTTTAAGCTGTGTCATCCAACTGAGGGAAAAAAATCCCCACCAAGTTAAGGGGATACACCCAAACTCCTAACCTTGTTGACTTCTTGTCGCATAGTGACAATGAATCCCCAGGCACCTTTGGGTCTCTGGAGCTTCTTCCCGTGGGGTGGTCTAACTCCATCATTCCTCCTCTTCTTGGTGCAGTAGATAGCTCCGTGCCTGGTCTATCCACTTAGAAGACTAATGGCTCCAGAAGGACAGTCGATGGTGCCTTGTAGGAATCTACAATCCAGTTCCTTTAAAAGCATCACTTTCGGTCTGGTTTGCAAACATACCTCTGAATTCTACTTGGAATATGCACGAGCACTCACACACATGCTTCTCAATCTTTAATGTGCATATAAACGACGTGGGGTGGGGACTGATGCTGCATTTCTATTGTTTTAAACTTATTTATTTTAAAAAATTTTAATGTTTATTTATTTTGAAAGAGAGAGAGAGACAGGGTGCTAGTGGGGGAGGGGCAGAGAAAAGAGGGAGACACAGTATATTCCAGGCTCTGAACTGTCAGCACAGAGCCTGACTCCAGGCTCTAACTGACCAACTGCAAGATTATGACCTGAGGTGAAGTCTGATGCTTAACTGACTAAGCCACCCAGGTGCCTGTAATTTATTTATTTATTTTTTAATGTTTATTTTTGAGAGAGAAAGAGTATGTGTGCACGGGAGTGAGTGAGGGGCACAGAGACAGGGAAAGAGAGTATTTGAAGGGGGCTTTGCGCTGACAGCACAGAGACTGATGCAGGGCTCAAACTCACAAACCCCTGAGATCATGATCAGAGCCAAAGTCGGATGCTTAACTGACAGAGCCACCTAGACCCTTCACTGCATTTCTTACAAGCTCCTAGGTGATGCAGCTGGTGTGGTCAGTGGCCCATATTCTGAATGATGAGGATCTAATTAGCATACAATCCATAGTCAACTGTCTTCAATTGTCCCAAAATATCTTTGACAGTTTTGGGTTTTTTTTTAATTCAGGATCCACTCTGGAATCACCCATGACATTTGGCTGTTACGTCCTTTTAGGAAGAGCTTTTATTTGGCTGCTCACTTGGTTATGCAAAGACCCAGTGAAAGTGTTAGCGTTTCCCCTTGTGAGACCTTCTGTTAAATGCCTGGCCAAGGACCACACTCCTCACAGTCTCCGTGACGGAGGGGCAGAACAGAGAGAGATGGTTGGTTCAGTTACATCTGAAAGGAACCGCCTGGACCGGCGGTGTCATGGCGACACCGGAACCGCTCTCCAACGGCCGCCCCCAAGAGTAGGAAGGCGATGATGAGTCTTAGGTAGGGTTAGATTTAACTGAGTATGCAAGAAGACACCATTGGTGGAATCGAGTATTTGGCCACAGTTCCGGACCTGTGGTAGAAAAATACTCAGTAGCCACCCAGATTGTAAGGGGTGGTGACTGGCTGGCATGCAGGGGGTTTTGTCCCGGAGAGCTGGAGAGCTTACAGCAACTGCAGTAGGAGGTGGCTTTGCTCTTCTGCAGATCGCCCGTCACAGTGGCTGTGTGCAGACTGACTGGAAGAGAGCGAAAAAGATGTACACCGAGCGAAGGATTGAGAAATGAGCAAATACAGCAGCACCTAAAATCAATAGTATAATTGAAGAAGCAACAGAATTTATCAAACAGAACATGTTGATATCCAGTGGATTTGTGGGAGGCTTTTTGCTAGGCCTTGCATCTTAAGGATATGCGTATTCTGCACAGTGCGGTCACCTGAAAGAAGGGAAATGGTGGCAACAAGGTGGTTTGTCAACATCACTAATGGCCAGATTCTCCAGGGCAGCGAGAAGCAACTAGGGGGACAATACCAAACTCACAACTTAGTGTTTTGCCATTGAAGTTTGGCAAACTAGTGTCTGCTGTAAAAACAACCTCCGGGGGTGCCTGGGTGGCTCAGTCGGTTGGGCGACCGACTTCGGCTCAGGTCATGATCTCGCAGTCTGTGAGTTCGAGCCCCGCATCCGGCTCTGTGCTGACAGCTCAGAGCCTGGAGCCTGTTTCAGATTCTGTGTCTCCCTCTCTCTCTGACCCTCCCCCATTCATGTTCTCTCTCTGTCTCAAAAATAAATAAACGTAAAAAAAAATTTTTTTAATAAAAAATAAAAAAAAAAAACAACCTCCATGGTATGTGTACAATATTATTCCTGAGCAAAACATGGCTTTCATTAATTTTTTAAAACTTGCATTTGTTTTTATTTTTTCAACGTTTTTTTTTATTTTTTTTATTTTTGGGACAGAGAGAGACAGAGCATGAACGGGGGAGGGTCAGAGAGAGAGGGAGACACAGAATCGGAAACAGGCTCCAGGCTCCGAGCCATCAGCCCAGAGCCTGACGCGGGGCTCGAACTCACGGACCGCGAGATCGTGACCTGGGTGAAGTCGGACGCTTAACCAACTGCGCCACCCAGGCGCCCCTGCATTTGTTTTTAAATTAGCCTATAAAATACCACCATTGGATGTAGATATGTAGAGGAAAAAAATGTGTTGGCTATATTCTCCAGTGAAATATTGACCTTGTTTTAAAAGAAGGACAATATTTGGCTTTATGGTATAGTGCCAATAACTAAAATTTTGTAACTAGAGCTTCAACATTAAGGTTGCTTTTTTTTTTTTTTTAAAGACATGTTTGCAATAAGCTGAAGAACTATACTGCCCTTTGTGGAAAGATTTAGAAGTAAGAGAATTATTAAAGATATTAAACAGATTTAATACCAAAAAAGAAAGGAACCACCTGGAGCTGACACTGTAATGGTTAGGTTCTTGTGTGTGTGTGTGTGTGTGTGTGTGTGTGTGTGTGTGTGTGTTTTAATGCAAACCACATAGCTGGATTTTCTGAAGCAAGTGCAGGGATATGGCGCCTACTTGCAAATAGCACAACACTTAAACACAGCTGCAAACGAGTTTTACCGTGTTTGTTCTCAGACTTAAAGATCTTATCCGTTCTCTCCAGAGAACATAGAGTCCGGCACTGTATGTAAGCATGGTGACAACCGGTCGGTGTACAAATTTCATTTCCTCTTCTCCAGAGCTTAGATTTTAGATACATTTAGTTTCTTCTAGAATAACTTTCCCCAGGGCTCCAGCAGGATGGGCCACAGGGATCTGCAACTATCTAAATCCCACTACAGTGTCCAGTGCAGGTTCTGCAATCCTCTCCCTCACTCGGTGTGCCCATCACTACTCACCTCTGCAAACTTGTCATGAATGTGAATACTGCCTACAAGCCATGATGAAAGACTACACCTTATGGTCAGCTGGCTAGCAGACTCTCACCTAAGGAATCAGGAGTCTGGATAGGATGACAGAGGCAGGGAACCAGGTAAGCAGAAAGCACAGCAGATCCTCTGGCATCTGGGATAAGGGTAGGCAACTCAACATAAATGATGGCATCTAAAGGAAACCAAGAAGTTCCCTGTTTTCACCAGCCTCACACTTTGTCACATGGTCAATCAACACACCATGCTCCCAGGCAGCACAGGAGTTACTTCATACAATGGAAAAGAATCCAAAATTAGAGTTACTTCATAGAATGGAAAAGAATCCAAAATTAGAAGGTTTTAGATCCAGAAACTACCCCTCCCAATAAGGTGTTCCTCCTACACCATTCTTACAGGAGTATTTTAGCCTCTGCTTGAGTATTTCTTTTGTGGGATCCACAATATGCTATGTTCCTGTAGAACACATAATATGTACTAACAGTCAGTGATTATTGAGTTCATTCTATATGGGAACCATCCTAAGGGCTTTACTCACGCTCAGTCATTTAATCTCTACAATAGCCCTAAAATGGTAGTTCTATTACAACCTCCATTTCACATATGGGGATACTGAGGTGCTGAGAGATTTAATAACTAGACCAGAATTACATATCTCTAAATTGGACCCAAGGAGTAGGAGTCCAAGGCCAGTGATCTTAACCACTTCTCTAAACTGCCTCCCAAGAAAACACATAACAGAACAACTGCTGCTTTACAGAAGTTTAAATCCTAAAACATGTAGCACACATATATAATCAATCAACTTACAATTTTTAAATTCATAATGCACTGCAGTACAATGTACTTTTCTTTAAAATGTCTTGTCTTGGTTTTCTGCTTTTTCTATTTTCTAGATTTTACTTGTGGTAGGCTCAGCACAGACCTCCTGGGGAAAGACTTGTGCCAGAGAGGAAAGATAAAAGATTCCTTCCATAAGTCACCCATGACAGGAAGCTTCCCCGAGGCTGCAGGGGGGATTTGAGAATGGATTTATGGGGGGAGGGAAGGGAAGGGAGGTGGCTAAATACTGTCTCTGAGAGGATGATGTCCAAATTGATCAGTTTTGCCCCAACCTTTCTGTTTTGGGGTCTAATAGACATCTCCAACTTACTTTCAAACCAAAATATTTTATTTCCACCACCACTCCCCAACCAGCTCTCACCACACCCCTCATTAAAGCATACCACTGGGGTGCCTGGGTGGCTCAGTTGGTTAAGTGTCCAACTCTTGATATTGGCTCTGGTCATGACCTCACAGTTCATGAGTTCGACCCCCACACTGGGCTCTGCACTGACAGTGTGGAGCCTGCTTGGGATTCTCTCTCTCCCTCTCTCTTTGCCCGCCCCCACTCATGCCCACATGTGCTCTCTCTCTCTCAGAATAAATCAATAAATTTTAAAAATAAATAAAGCATGTCACTGGTCACCTAGTTCCATAGGCCAAAAGCATGGGAGTCAATCTCCAAGATTTCTCTCCCCCTAACATCCACAGCAATCCCACTGGCAAGTCCTATTGATTGTTCCTTCTAAAGATATCCATAATTTAACCATTTCTTACCACCTGCCATCCTCATCGTCTCTTCTGTCTACGCCACCACCATCATCTGCTTGCATTAATGCAACAGCCTCCCAGCTGGTCTATTTTCTTCTACTTTTGTCCCTCAAAGATGTTACTCCATGTGGCAGCTGGGATCTTTAAAACCATAAGTCACAGAACCCTGCTCAGAACCTCTAATGGCTTCTCATCAAATTCAGAATGAAATAAAAATTCCTCATCATGGTCAACAGTATAGATACCACGTGGTCTGGTCCCTGTCTACCTCCCTGTGAAGTCATCTTGCACATCTACCATTCTCTTGCTCATTTCACTCTAGCCACATTGGCCTTCTTGCTGTTCCTTAAAAACTCTAAGCTTATTATCCCTTTGCATTTGCTATTCCCTTTGCCTAGATTGCTTTTCTTTGCCCCAAACCTTTTTAGAGCTCACTCCCTAATTCTATTCAAGTGTCACCTCCACAGAGACAACTTCCCTGGACACACTTCCCAACCCCACCTCCAACCATCACTCTCTATCTCCTTATTCCACTCTTCTTTGTAGTACATATCACCCCCAAATCACATTTTCTATTTACCTGTTTATTTATTTATGATTTATCCCATTAAATTTTATGAGAGCAGGGATTTTATCTTATTCATAGTTGTTTCCCAGTGACTGTAACATTTTAAGTGTTCAATTAATATTAATCTAATGATAAATATATTCTAACAAGCCTAAAACTCATATTCAGACTTCCTTACTCATATCTAGATCCATATATTTCATGTATCTGTCTAGGACCCATATGTCCCAAAGGAAACTCAAACTCAGCATGTTGAAAACTGAACTCAACTGAGCTCATTATTACTTCCAGCTCTCCTCCCACAGCTGTGCTTCCCTCCTCATTCCCAAGCTTAATTAACAGCATTATCATTCACCCAGGCACCTAAGATGGAAATCTGGGCATCATTGCAGATTTCATGTTCTCTCTCACCCCCAATCTATCACCAAATCTTGTCATTTCTATTTGTACCAGACTGTGTTCTTAGTTACAAATAACGGAAGCCACTCTAGCTAGCTTAAACAAACAAACAAACAAACAAAAAGAATTTATTAAGTTGTTCGATAGCAGAGAGAATCTTCAGGAAGGCCTGCGAGCCCGGCTGTCCAGTAGACACCCTGCTGCTGCTACCGCTGGCTGGTGCACTGTGGGTCACATCACAGGCAAGCCCCTGGGGGGAGAGTGACTACAGAGTCCCTCTACTACCCTTGTCAGAATGGATTCCATGTACTATCTTCTTCATAACCCTGTTCCCCAAAACTAAGTCTTGATGGGCAGAGGTCAGATTATACGCATGCGCCCCATCTGACAGGGACGCTGGGAAAGTGAGTTTCTGGCTTCTTCTTTGAGGAGAATGGACACATCAGCTGGGAAATTCCCCAACCATGGGAAGGGTGTTTGGGAAATGCTGGTCAGCCACCAGGCATCACAGATGTCAGTTAACACTATGTTCTGTTTCCCAAGTCTACCCCATCACCACTGACTCAGTTCTAGTCTTCAGAGTCTGTGGTCTTGACTAATGTGATAACCTCCTAACAGGCTAGCCTGCCCATTTTCTCACCTCCACACTAACGCTAGAGCAATACATCTAAAAGCAAATCTTATCATGTCACTCCCTTGCTTACCATCCATTATTTAAAAAGTCAGAAGCTTTCACTGCCTTTAGACAAAGTCCAAACTCCTCAGGCTGGCATATGGAACTTCTCACAACATGGCCCTGGCCCATCTTCCCAAGATTCTCTCCTCACTCAGAATCCTGTGCTTCAGCTGCACCAAACTGTTTGCCCTTCTCCAAATGTCACCTGTTCTCTCCTGTTTCTATTGCTTTATACACATTCCTTCCCCCTCCTTGGAATGGCTCTCTCCTCAACAAACCCTTACTCATCCTTCAAAAGTCATCTCAAGCATCACCTTCTTCTCTGCCTCTACCCTCATCCCTGCCTCATTCAGGACAAGACACTCCCAACTTGGCTCTCCCTTGATGCCTACCTCTAGTAGTACTTATCCTATTATGTTGTAACTGTTTGCTTTTATATCTGTCTCCAAGCCAAGAAGGAGCTAGACTGTGATCTCAGGGAAGGCAGGAACTATTGTCTTATTGTTGTATCCCTAATACGTTGTCTGGCTCATA